>NC_073248.2:10071666-10705000 GCF_029281585.2 Gorilla gorilla gorilla
ACCCATAAGGGGCTTCTCTCACTTTACAGTGTCTTCTTTTTCCTTCCTCTGGTTGATGAAATGCCAGGGTGAAATGGATAGCCAATTGGACTAAAGCACAAGTGCCATTCCAGTTACTCAGCAGAGTATCCAGTAAAGGTCCACCACAATACCACCACACAAAAGGTCCACCACAATACCACCATACATCCACTTGGGGATGAACAAGGGCTGAGTGATTAGTAAACTCTTGAAAATTCTTAAGCTCACTGCATCCCTTCAGGTCTCCAAGGAACACTAAGTTTTCTCCCTGTTTGAGAGACATGAAGTGAACTTAGTGTTGGGAAACGGAGGCTGGATGGCTCTCAGGCTGACCCTCAGGGTGCCAGGCTTCGGGATATAGCAAGACTGAGCTTGGCATGATGTGTTACCCCAGGCTGTAGAATCCTGGAAAAGAGCTACTATACAGACCATACCTGGTTGACTGAAGGACCATCCTAGTGGAAAGGGGACAATCTGGGACCCTGGTTGGCTGTGCACACAAGCATAACATTTGCTTTTGTTTAACGTGTGGACAGAATATTTGATCCATTCCACCCAAACATTTGCATCTTGGCATCCTGTCTTAATTGCCAAAGTTTGCTTTAAGTCTTTACATTTTACAATAGCTATCTTGGTCTTGTCATTAGATGGAGGAGAAACAATTGTTCCATTGTGAGAGGTTTTGGAAGAAGGCTTAGAGGAAGTTGCAGGTGGTGGGGGATCAAAGAAATGCATTTCAAAGAATCTGACAGGGTTTGTCCTTGAAACCTCAGCCCCCATACCATAAGAAGGGAACCAGGCTTAGGAATGGGGAAGAACTTTGAGGGTTTGAGATAATAACCTGTATAGAATTACACTGGTTTACCTGACAGTTAGCAGGGAGGGCTGTCCCTCTAGTAAAATGAATGTATGGTTTTAGGAAATTACAAAAACTGGTTGGGGCAGTCCATTCTTGCTCTTTAATGGTCCACAGATCACTGGACCAACTATGGCATAAAAGCTCTACATGGCGGAGCAAGACTCCTGGCTGACACTGAGGCCTTTACTGAAATCTCTCTGGATTAAGTGGTCGCAATACACTAATGCTCGGTCTGAGGAGAGTCAGGAGGGACAGAGGTACTTTTCTGAAGTACAGAGCTGTCTTTGACTTGGCAAGTCCACCAGGGTATAACAAGGCAAGCATTAAATGCAATAGTTTGAGGCAAAATTTACTTGGCTATGTTAATAACTAAATGGTCCGCAATAGAGAGAGGAAAGAAGAAAGAGAAATAGCATAGATGAAAGGGTTAAATTTTTCTTAGCTTTAGTTTGATAGGGTTTTCCCCTGGGACTACACCCCACGACTCTGGAGGGGGTGGCGCTTTCTTGACTCGGGTGTGATGAATCCATCCCTTCCACTGTATGAACAGGAGTCTCCGTGGTTAGCAGCACAAAATAGGTTCCTTCCAAGGCTGGCTGGGGTTTTCCTTCTTTCCACCCTTTGATGAGAATGTGATCCTCAGGCTGGTGCTGGTTTACCAGAAATTCTACGAGTGGTACCTGTGCTAAAAGACTTTAGTTTTCAGGGAAAGGAAAGTGGAAGATAAACGAAGTATGTAATTTCTAAGAAATTGACCTTTTGTTTTAAATGTGGGGACGTCAGCAGTGGGCTTTATAGTCCTTGGTGCCTTCTTACTGAGAAATTTCCTTTAGCGCCTATTTTTATTAGTTTTTAGACCAAAGAAAGCCAAACACCATTTTATATTTGACAGTGCTTCCTGTATGGTTTTTATACCAGATAAGCTAAATTTCGCCTTTATATTAGGGTGTTATTAGTGTTAAACTTAGTTTTAATAAAACCTTGTAGGCATATTTATTCAATTTTTAATGTCTGACCATAAGGTAAGATTTTCATAGACTCTTTTTAACCTTTCATGATTTTTGTTAAAGAGCAGGTTAATGCTTTAAGAAAAACCTGTTGTGCTCTTATTTTAATGTCCAGTTCACAGAAAAACTGAATGATACCCCTTTAACTTTATCCAATATATTTACACACAGAATTTCCTTTACAATTAACGTTTCAAAACTTGCTTAAACTGTTAAAACAAAATATATATATTTTTAACCTTTTAATGTAGGTAAAAATCCACATTCTTATGCCTCCTTATAATCCTTTTACCAAAGGTATATTTTACTTTCCTTATACACTTTGCACATAACTGTTTTTTCTATAGTTCCACGTTTAGGAGGCCTATTTACTTTTAAATTATACAATATTTCTTGCATAAATTCCCTTTTATACCTTTTTTTTTTCCCATGACTTTCACAGACAATTCTTTGACCTGCCTTAGCTTTCTGACTTGTTGCATCCATCCCTTTCTTTAAATAACTAGTTAATTTATTTTAGGACAAGAATTTACTATATAACATTCCTTTTTATATAAATTCTCCCCCTGCCTTTTTTTTTTTTTCTCAACGTTGATAACCATTCTTTTCCAAGCAACTTGCTTCATGTCTGTGGTCTAGACTGCCTAAGGCCACAAGATTAGAAGTTAGGATAATACAGGTTACACTGTTCACTTTTAGCAAATTTTACTTTTGTTGAAAACCGTGTAAGTTTGCGATTTCAATTTTCCTTTGCTATTAATGAGATTGTTTAGTCCAAATTAACTTAGAATTGGTATAGATGGTTCCTTCCTGGTTCTGTAAGTACTTTAAGGCTTGTCTGAGAGCAAACAGATAACATGTTTGAGCAGACCAATTATTAGGCAATTTTCCTGACTCTGCTTTTACAAGGGTTTCCTTATCACTTACTGAATACCCATTATGTCTTTTTCCCGCTGTCACCCCGAAGGAACCATTTACTGTCCTGACCTGAAAGGAGTTCCACCTAGGTCTGGTTGGACCTTTCTATGGTAATTAATTAAGATTTAGATAACCTGTTAGGAAGCCTGCTGGGTCAAGAGAATTATCAGAGGTTAATGTTAAATGATCTTTTTCTAACAGAATAGCCCCAAACTTTCAGATTTTTGAGTTAGTAAGCTACATTTTTGCTCTTCTTTTTTTTTTTTTTTTTGATTTAGGATAGTTCTGAACTGGTGAGGTGTACTTACAATGAGGTTTCCTCTAAAAGTATTTTTCTACTTTCTTCTGTTAGCAAAGCACTTGCCGCTACAAATTGAATGCATTTGGGCCATTCTGGGGTTACTGGGTTAAGGACTTTTGATTAGGAAGGCTACAGGTTGTCAGTGGCCTCAGTGCTTTAGGGCTACGCCCTTGTTAATACTGACAACAAGGTCGTGTTGGAATGTTACAGGGTCATGGAGAAGACCTTCATTATGATCAATCACAGGTTTTAAATGTACCCTGACTTTTAAAGGTATAGGGTACACTGTTTTCTCTTTACTACTTCTATCTCTCTCTTTTTCTTTCTCTTTGACTTTCTGTCTCTCTCTCTCTCTGACCCCTTCTTTGTGTCTCTGTCTCTTCCTCTCTCTTTCTCTCTCTCTCTCTCTGCTGTTGTTTCACTTCCTCTAGCAGCTGCTTATACCGCTGTTCTGCCCTCTCCTTCTCCTTCCCCTAGGGGAGGGACCAGCGGAAGTGGAGCTACTTACTCTTTCTTCCCCTGAAAGGAGAACACCCAAGATGGATATTAACATGACCTAAGTGTATAAATGAGGTTATAAGAATTGTTCAATTTGGTCTGTCACTCCGTAACGGTCATCTAGTAGCAGTTTAAGCCCCTTTTTAAAATTCTGGACTTACGAACTGGTTAGGGAGGCATTTACAAAGCCAATGCCTGCCCTCCCACCCCCTCCCCCGCCTTGTGGTACCTCTTTCGAAGGCAAGAGGGTCCAAGCTGACTTCTTAGGTACAGAGGGAAATGGAAAATTCTGAATATCTTTTTTACATTGTTCTACCTCATGCTGGAGTCATTTTAGAGAGGGGTATTTAGGTTGGGAGAGAACAGGCTGGTGGAATGTAATTCCTAAGAGTCAGGGTTATGAGGAGGAGGGCTCATGTGAGTAGAGGGGGAATTTGGAATGGGATTTGAGGTGGCAGTGGCTGTCTGAGGGGAAAGATTGGGGACACTGAATGGGGGAACATAGACTAGGGGATCCCATGTGCTGGAATCTTTAGGCATGAGAGCTGGCTCCTCTGACTTTTCATTTTGAGGTGCCAGATTAGGTTCTTCCCTGCTTGTTATTAAGGGAAAAAGGAGGGCAAGTCCTTGCCTCCAACAAAGGGTGTAGCCTACTTCTTGAGACACTGGACTTTTAGCATTAACGTGTCAGATTAGAAGCTGACACATTACACCCTCGTTTGACCCAAACTTTTGCCAGAAAATTGAGGATTTGAGGTTGGGTCCCTGAGTCTAAATAAAAGAGCATTATTTTATCATTTGTTGCTTTTTCCTATGTTTAGTCCTTTCATTATCCTTCCAGTGTTTTAGCATGAGACCTATGAAGGTATTGGGGGGATATCTTTGTTACCATCTTTATCCTCCTTGCTCCCTGTCTTGCTTGGGGTATTTCCCATCTTGATGGTTTTGGGGTCAGGTTCAAGGTTCAATGTCCGTTACTGAAAAATTCTCACCTTTTGGGGTGAGGCTCAATTTCCGCTAGTGGAAATTTCTTGCCTTTTGGGTTGAGGCTTAATTTCCCCACTGGAAATTTCTTGCCTTTTCTACTACTGGAAGTTTGTGTGAGGTTCAGTCCCCCACAGTGGGGATGTCTCACCTCTTTTTAACCTCTAAGCCACCCCCGACCAAGGAGTACTTCACTGAACCCCCTGTGGCTTTCTCATCGTGGTCCTGACCACCAAGGAAATACTTTACCAGCTCCCCTGGCTTTTCTTTCCCTGGTCTGTGCACAGAGTCATCGCCACAGTATGTGAGGATCCTTTAAGCTAGGTTGTTGGCCAGTTTTTTATTTTTTTTGCTGCGTGTTGCTGAGCGTTCAGGTTATTCCTCGCACAGGGTGGGTTCTGATTTTTCACCCCTGAGACTGCCACAAGGGGTGGGGCCTGCCTTCTCACCAGAGAGAGTCAGAGAACAGTCCCCAGTGGGGAAATGTAATCCCCGACCAGCCCCAAAATTGTTATATATAAAGTTTTGGTGCTGCAAAAGAAATAGCATTCGAATATAAAATATTCTTTTTAATTCTCAGCAAGGCAAGTTACTTCTATAGAAGGGTGACCCCTTACAGATGGAGCAATGGTGAGTGCACACTCGGACAAGGGAGGGGAAGGGTTCTTATCCCTGATGCACGTGACCCCTCCTGCTGTGTCGTTCCGCAATTGGCTAGGGTTAGACCACACAGGCTAAACTAATTCCAATTGGCTAATTTCAAGAGAGTGACAGGGTGATTGGTTTGGCACGAAAAATGGTTATGGCAGAGCAGAAAATCGGAATGAGTCAGGATGGAGTAGGTAATCAGAATGAGTCAGGGTGGAGCAGGTAATCTGAATGAGTCCGGGTGGAGTAGGTAATTGGAATGAGTCAGGGTAGAGTAGGTAATTGAAAAAGGTTGCTTTATGAGGAAGTTAAGTTTAAAAGTGAAGGTAAAAAATTGAACATACTGACATATTGATTCTTTGAAAAGAAATTTAGAACTCATATCTAACAGGGTCTATGCTACTTCCCCCCGTGGCCCCCTGGCTGCTGGGAGCCAGCTATTTATGCTCCACTTCCCCGTGCCTCTCCTGCCCAGAGAGTAGAGACCATTCCCAGAGCCCTCACCCTGGTGAGCTGATGGCTGTGCCTTGGCTTGCTTCCCCAGGATGGCACAGTGTTCGACAGCCGCCCTATAGAGTCCCTGTCCCTGATAGATGCTGTGATTCCTGATGTGGTGCAGATGCGGCAGCAGGCATTTGGAGAGAAGCTCACTCAGCAGCAAGCCAGTGCAGCAGCCACAGAGGCATCAGCAATGGCAAAGGCGGCAACCATGACCCCAGCTGCTATTTCCCAGCAAAATCCTCCAAAGATCCGAGAGGCCACAGTGAACGGGGAAGAGAATGGAGCACATGAAATCAGTGAGTGCGCAGGCTCTGGAAGTTTGGTGGGCCTCTCTGGGTTCATTGTTTTCTTTTAAATCTGGGTCAGTCCGAATGCCTTCTTAAAAACCTACCTGATACAAATGTCTTAGTAGCTGCTCTTTATTGTTTGCTTTCAATCTACCCAGAAGAGCTTCCCGTTCCAGTTTTCCATCACAACCCTTCAACCAGGCCTTCTTTACTCTCATATTCAATTTCAGGAAATTGTGTGCACTGCCAATCTGAGAACTCTCCTATAATACATGGTTATGGCCCATCATAAACAAAAGTATTTAATTCATGGACACATTTAGTCTCAGCCTCCAGCCCTCCATGTTGAGTGTTTTTGGCCAAATTGTGGTATAATCACTGAGCTCATGGTTCCTGCCGAGGGCACTGGGCCCCAAAAACTGAGCTTCAGCTTATTTGGTCTTTGCAAAATCCCAGAACATCATTCCCTGTTAGATAATTGCCAGCAAGTACATGGCAAGTCAGTGAGTCTGAATTTCTACCCAGAGAACCTGCCCCACTTGGACATACTACTGCTCTATAAACCCATAGAGAAGCCACTTCAGCATGTATGTAAGTTCAGAGCATGCATATGTTCCATGAATGGTGCACTAGTGGGTGGGAGGGTGTGTGTATACATGTGTGCACCAGTGAACAAATTCTTAAAGTGCTTCTCTAGCTGGAGAATCAGATCTAGCATTTAATGAAAGCTCTCCTAGACTATTAATGTCTCTTGTATTAAAATAGTGTGACATAAAGGTTGTCTGCTTTGGGTAAATGAAAAGATCTTCTGGCTTTTTATTTATAAAGTCCATGATTGTGGGGCAGGAAAAGGAGAGTAAGAGAATACCCAGCTTGTACCTACAGGTCATTTATTAACTATGCAGTGACATGGGGCACAACCCTTGGATTCTCAAAATTGAGAAAATGGCTGTAGTTGTTTTCATAGTGGATATCATTGTTTGACTGCATCCCAGCACAAATCTCACCTTGAATTGGCTGCATCCCCACCCAAATCTCTAGTTCCCTTGTGTCAAGGGCAGGACCAGGTGTAGATAATTGAATCATGGGGGGTAGTTTCCCCACTACTATTCTGGTAGTAGCGAATAAGTCTCATGAGATCTGATGGTTTTATAAATGGGAGTTCCTCTGCACAAGCTGTCTTGCCTGCCACCATGTAAGGCATACCTTTGCTGTTCCTTTGCCTTCCGCCATGACTGTGAGGACTCCCCAGCCATGTGGAACCATGAGTCCATTAAACCTCTTTCCTTTATAAATTATCCAGTCTTGGCTATGTCTGTATTAGCAGTATGAGAACGGACAAATACAACAGTCTTACATCACAGAAAGTAATTTGTATTCATGAAGTTTCCAAAGTTGGTGTCTATTAAGGAAGAAATTTTAAATACAGCAAGGCAGCCTGTCTTCTCCACCATTGTTAAGTCTGAGGCCAGACCTGAAGTTCAGTTTTATTCTGTACCAATTTTTAAAAAAACAGAAACTCTAATGTGGAGTCCATGTTAACCTTGGCTGTGGACAGAGTATAGACACCTACATGCCTTCAACCAAGTTGGCCAGTTGCAGGTAGATGGCTTTTGTTTCATTAGGACCTGCATGTGGTTCTTCACACTGACTATGCAGTGACATGGGGCACAACCCTCAGATTCTCAAAATTGAGAAAATGGCTGTAGTTGTTTTCACAGTGGATATCGTTGTTTGACTGCATCCCAACACAAATCTCACCTTGAATTGGCTGCATCCCCACCCAGATCTCTAGTTCCCATGTGTCAAGGGCAGGACCAAGACTGGGTAATTTATAAAGGAAAGAGGTTTAATGGACTCGTGGTTCCACATGGCTGGGGAGTCCTCACAGTCATGGCGGAAGGTAAAGGAAGAGCAAAGGTATGCCTTACATGGTGGCAGGCAAGACAGCTTGTGCAGAGGAACTCCCATTTATAAATAGTCGGTGTGCCCACCACTGATGCTCCTCCTCCAATGGACACCTTCCTGCATGATGGACCCTCTGCTCTATTTCCTGGGCCTGGGGCTACCTGCAGTGTTTCCACTGTTCCATTGGCAGAGTGCCCTTGTATTGCAGCAAGGCAGCTTGTGCTCTCCACCACTGTTATGTCTCAGCAGTCTGAGGCCAGACCTGAAGTCCAGTTTTATTTTAATCCTCAAGAACTGTTTTTGTTGTTATTGTTGTTGTTGTTGTTGTTGAGATGGAGACTTACTCTGTCACCCAGGCTGGAGTGCAGTGGTGTGATCTCTGCTCACTGCAGGCTCCACCTCTCAGGATTCAACAATTCTCCTGCCTCAGCCTCCTAGTAGCTGGGACTACAGGCACACACCACCACACCCAGCTAATTTTGTATTTTTAGTAGAGACAAGGTTTCACCATTTTGCTCAGGCTGGTTTTGAACTCCTGACCTCAGGTGATCTGCCTGTCTCAGCTTCCCAAAGTGCTGGAATTACTGGCATCAGCCACCACGCCCGGCTAAGAACTGTTTTTTTTTTTTTTTGGCCAGATGTGGTGGCTCTTGCCTATAATCCCAGCACTTGGGAGGCCCAAGGAAGCAGACTGATTGAATCTAGGAGTTCAAGACCAGACTGGGAAAGAGAGAAAGACCTCAGCTTTACAGAAAATATAGAAATCAGCCAGGTGGGGTGGCACATGCGTGTAGTCCGAGGTACTCAGGGGGCTGAGTGGGGAGGATCACTTGAGCTCGGAGGTGGAGTCTACAGAGAACTGAGATAGCACCACTGCACTCCAGCCTGTGCAACAGAGCAAAACACTCTCTCAAAAAATTAAAAGTAGAAAGAACTTTTTTTCCTGCTACTTGCAAGAAAAGTAGCCACTTTCCAGGCTGGTTTTCCCGACCATGGCATTTAAGGTTGTCTCCATCATAAATGAACCTACCCAGGAGCCCAAAACCATTACCCTATGGCACTCCCAGGTTAGGATCCTTCAGTTTGAAGTCCTGGTGGTTCTGCTTGGACTGATAATTCTGATATGGAACAGGAGCTGTGGCTCATGCCTGTAGTCGCACTGCTTTGGAAAGCTCAGGTGGGAGAATCGCTTGAACCTAGAAGTTCAAGACAACATAGCAAGGCCCCGTATCTACAAAAAGTTTTAAAAATTACCTGGGGGTAGCAGCATGTGTCTCTAGTCCCAGCTCCTCAGGAGGCTGAAGCAGGAGGATTGCTCGAGCTGGGAAGGTTGAGGCTGGAGTGAGCCATCAAGGCAAGACACTGCAGTGTAGCCTGGGTGACACAGCACAGACCCTGTCTCTAAAAAGAAAATTTTCAAAAGAAAGTGGCTCCAATAAGAAAACAGCACTTGAGCCCATGGACTTGGTGTTTGAAGGCAGGGGACATTTGGAAGGAACGATGGTATTTACCAGTGGGAACTTCCTACATGCACAAACGATGCCACAGAAAGGTACATTTTAATGAAATGTCTTGTTTTATCAAAAACACAGGAAACTTCCAGCTGGTACTTGTCATCCTCAGCCACCTTTGTACACATGGTTATTAGATGATATTTGTCTGATTCCTGTAGAAGAGAAGGTGTGATTCATGAGCCTCTATAGAACCCACTGTGCCTAAGATCAAAGAAAGGCAGCATTCAGTTCAGCATTCCTGGTCACTTTACACACCAGTGTCCCCTCAGCCTTCTTATCAGCAGCCCCTCAGAGATGCTTGGTGTCCTATAAAGACAGGTATTGGATTTTTTAAATTTATTTTTTAGCAGCTGAATAGTCATAGTGTAACGATTGCTCAGACCTGGTGCACCTTCTACCAACAAACTCTCACACCAGAAGAGCTATTTAAAACTAGAGCAGGCCAGGCGCAGTGGCTCATGCCTGTAATCCCAGCACTTTCGGAGGCTGAGGCAGGCAGATCACCTGAGGTCGGGAGTTCAAGACCAGCCTGACCAACATGGAGAAACCCCGTCTCTACTAAAAATACAAAAACGAGCTGGGTGTGGTGTTGCATGCCTGTAATCCCAGGTACTTGTGAGGCTGAGGTAGGAGAATCGCTTGAACCCAGGAGGTGAAGGTTGCAATGAGCCGAGATCGTGCCATTGCACTCCAGCCTGGGCAACAAGATCGAAACTCCATCTCAAAAAAAAAAAAAAAAATGAAAAAACAAAACAACAACAACAAAAAAAACCAAAAAAAAAAAAAAACCCAAAATCAAAAACAACAAAAAAAGTACCGCTGAGACAATGGAGGCCCTGTTCCTGGGATCCATGCCTGGAATCCATTGTGCTGTGACATACATGTGCCCTGCCCAGAACATTAGCCGTCCCACTGACCACTGCTCCAGATGGGCTGCTTACCTGGTTTATACCTCCCCCAGAGGCCAACTCCCAGCTATAGGCATTGGATGGGTGCTTAGTGCTTCTCCCTGCAACCTTCTGTCTAGACTGTGTCAATGCATTAGTCGCTACCCCTGAGTGCCTGGCTTTGTCTCCCCTATGCATGTGGCCAGTCCTAACTAGTCCACCCTGGCAGAAATTCTAGAACAGCCACCATGACCACCTTATGAGACCTTGCACCTTGTTTGTGAGCCACAGCCTGGCCTATTGAGGCAGGAGTTTTTGAAGGCTGCATTTTGATAAGAGCGCAGCCTCTGACAGCTGTGCCTCCTCTGAGTTACCAGGACCCCAACCACTGCATAGCTATCTAGTATACCAATTGCCCTCTTGCCATCGCCATGAACAACTCTGTTATATGGGGAAAGACATTTTTCCTCTCTTCCTGCCAGATGACACCTTCAGAGAATGAAAGAGTCACCAACATTGAAGAGTTTCACTGTTACATAACTTTTTTTATTAGGGTTCTTGAGCCAAGCAGAATGGCAAGAGATTTTTTTATTTTTTAAATGTAGGAAATATTCCTTCCTCAGTGGCAGGTAACCAACCTAAGATCACATTGCTTCTCTTTCCCAAGTTTTCAGTCAAAATGCCTTGATGGAGGACATAATGAAACATGCTTAATTCCTCACCATATCATGAAACTGTTAACCATTGGTAATTCTTTGATCATCAGGCTATATTGCTGCTTTCTCATGAGCATAAACTGGGGGTAGCAAACTTTCTATACAGGAACAGACAGTAAATGTCTCAGGCTTTGAGGGTCATGCAGCCTGTCACAGCTGCTGAAGTCTGTCGTAGTACAAAAGCAGCTATGAGAGTCATCTCAGGCTGCCTTAACAAAAGGCCACAGACCAGGCAGTTTAAGAATTTGCTCTCATGATTCTGGAGGCTGGAGGTCTGAGATCAAGGTGAGGGCAGGGATGGTTCCTTTCTTAGGCCTCTCTCCTTGGCTTGTGGATGCTGTCTTCTCCCTGTGTCCACACGTGGTTGTACCTCTGTGGGTGTCTGTATCCTAATCCCCTCTTTTCATGAGAACAGCAGTTGCATTGGATTAGGGTTGACTATAGTGACCTCATTTTACTCTACTTAACCTTCCCGAAGGCCCTATCTCCAAATATAGCTTTATTCTGAGGTCCTAGAAATTGGGGCTTCAAGATACAAATTTTACAGAGACACAATTTAACCCATAACAGTAGCCATAGGCAATTTCAAAACATGCGGAGTGACTATCTGCCAGCCACACTTTATTTATGCAGAAGCAGCTGGTGGCTAGACTTTGTCCATGAGCTATAATTTGCTGGCCTCACTCACAAAGAGTAAATAATTGTTTTGGAGAGGCAGTTTAGAGACAGGGCCTTGCTCTGTCCCCTAGGCTGAGTTCAGTGGCATAATTATGCCTCACTGTAGCCTCTCCCTCCTGGGCTCAATCAATCCTCCCATGTCAGCCTCCTGCGTAGCTGGGGCTACAGGCATATGGCACCGTGCCTGGGTAATCTTGCAATTTTTTTGTAGAAATGGGGTTCTGCAAAATTGCCTGGGTTGGTGTTGAACTCCTGGCCTCAAGCAGTTTACTGTCCTTGACCTCCCAAAGCATTGGGATTATAGGTGTAAGCTACCACACCAGGTCAGATTCTCTGTTTTTATTTCTCAGTGAGGTTTAGAGACTGTGAAATTATAAAGCAACCTGATATGTTTGCTAAACTGCACAAAAGCCACAATTTAGTTAGACTCGTTAGAGGTAGTGTTACTTAGTATGTAAAAACAAGGTGTTTCTGGAAACAAAAGTGCCCTTTAAATGCCTTCCTCTTGTGTTGGTAAGCCACATGTCTCTTTGTGTTTCCTATGACAGATAATCACTCAAAGCCAATGGAAATAGATAGGGATGTTGAGATTCCACCCAACAAAGCCACAGTCCTTCGGGGCCACGAGTCTGAGGTGTTCATTTGTGCCTGGAACCCTGTCAGTGATTTGCTGGCCTCCGGGTAAGGAAGTCAGGATGGGGGCACTCCAGGGTCAGGGAGACGCAAGCTGCTTGCCCTTCCCTGGAGTTCTGCCTTGAAGAACGTGCACTCCCCTTCTTACCCCAATGTGGGGAGACCCAGGAATGGGCTGCTCTTTGAGCCACTTCTGTACCTGTCTCGTATTGTGAAGAAGCCTTAGTTCCGAGTCATTTTCTCCATGGAGTGAGGAGCAATACAAGGCAGTTAAATTTACCAAATGCAAAGATGACAGGGAGGGAAACAGGGATCCACTGGTATGATAAAGACAGAAGAGCACATGCCTACGATGTCACCTGGCCGGAGAGCAAGCTGCAGTGAGCTTCTCATCCCATTTGAACCAAATACCAGAGGCTTCTGTGTTTTTATTCTGTAGATCTGGAGACTCAACTGCAAGGATATGGAACCTGAATGAGAATAGCAACGGGGGCTCCACCCAGCTCGTGTTGAGACATTGTATACGAGAAGGGTGGCACGACGTCCCAAGTAATAAAGATGTCACCTCACTGGACTGGAACGTAAGCATCTTCCACCCCCTGGGCATTTTGAAATTGGTAAAATCTACCAGCCAGGCATGGGCTGCAGTGATGGAATGTGTGCAGACATAGGAGGGAGGTGGTCCCATGTACTCAGGCCCAACCTGGGGGGCTAGCCACAGAGGTGGTCTTGGCTTCTAAGAGCTCTTAATAAGGCCACGTCAGGCAGACCGTGAGCTGGTTGTTTGGTAGCCATATCTTTGCATCGTGAACATGTCTTAGTAAAATGAACCTGTGGTCTCATGGTGGGGAAACAGGCTGGGAGCTATGAGGTATTTCTCCTGGGGAGACATGAGGTGCAGCCTAGGAAAGGTGCCTCTTCACCTTAGGATTTCAGCAACAAGTGTCATGTGCATTGACACAAGGGATGCACACAGTTCCACTGCTTTTCATTTTCTGCAAAGTATCATGATAACTTTCATCATGGTGTTTTTAGTTCTGTCATTCATTAGAGAACACAAAGTGGCAAATGGTTCCATTGTGTTTTCATTGCTCCCTTGTCTCCTTAGTCTTCATGCCGCATATTTGATTTAAGAGCAGGGTGTGCTAACATTGCATGGCACCAGCTATTGCCTGAAGAACCCTCTGGACTTGGGATCCTGAGAGAGGCTCTCTGAGCTTCTTTGGTGCTCCCACTCTTAAGCTGTTTTTGTGGGTTTGTGTCTCTTTCTGGCCCTCAGAGTGATGGAACACTATTGGCTATGGGTTCATATGATGGTTTCGCAAGAATATGGACAGAAAATGGTAAGTCCTGCACCCCTCCTGCATGGGTCAGGTAAGAGGAACTGCCATACATAATCCTTGAGTGAATAGACCATGACAACAGAATCAACATGTTTGTTTTTACTTTTTACTAACAGGTAACCTGGCCAGCACCTTAGGCCAACATAAAGGCCCCATCTTCGCTCTGAAATGGAACAAAAAGGGGAATTACATTTTGAGTGCTGGTGTAGACAAAGTGAGTATTAGCTTAAAATATGCCCCTTTATCTATAGGTGCTTATTTACTGTTTTTCTTTTTCTTTTTTAGGGGGGTGGGGAGTGGGGGAACAGAGTCACTCTGTTGCCCAGACTGGAGTGCAGTGGCACCATCTCGGCTCACTGCAGCCTCCACCTCAGCAGGGTTCAAGTAATCCTCCTGCCTCAGCCTCCTGAGTAGCTGGGATTACAGGTACCCACCATCATGCTCAGCAAATTTTTATATTTTCAGTAGAGACAGGCTTTTGCCATATTGGCCAGACTGGTCTTGAACTCCTAGGCTCAAGTGACTTTTCTGCCTCGGTCTCCTAAAGTTCTGGGATTACAGGTATGAGCCGCTTTGCCTGGCCACTGATTTTTTTAAATCTCAAAATCTTGGCTTCTTGGATCTCTTAGGCTTTGTGCTTCCCTTTAAGAAATGAAAAGGATTTGTTTAGGGTTTATTTTTGTGGTTTTGATCTTTCATATATTAAGAGATGTAGCATACCATCTCTTAATATATTCTGCTGTTCTGCAGACCCTTGTGCAAAGCTTCCCTTTATTTGAGCTACATCGTTCAGTGATAGAGAGAGGAAGATCTCCACATTCCATTTGTTAGTTGCTGGAAGGAGCCATGTGATGTGAGGCCTGCACTGCCTGAACTTTCACCCACTGAGGAACTTGAGTAGCACAGGCTGTGTGTTTTTCTCAGGCTTCAGGTATCCTCATTTGATCAACTGCTGCTTCCCAAAGTAGACAGTAGATTTCTCAGAGCAGGAATCTAGCAACCTGGACACAAGGGCATACTCCCCAGATGGCCTACGAAGCCAGTTTAGAATTGACTTGCTGTGCCCCTGGGCAGGTCTCCGGGGAGCCACGGTGGCATTAACTCCAGGTCCATCTAAAAGCCATCAGTAGGGTGGGAACCCAGGGTGAAGAGGAAGGGGATGCAGACTTTATCACAGCCCTGAATCTGAGTTATCCAGAAATCTTGGCCTCTGTGGATTTTACTTTCCTCCTATGTCCAGTGGCAGGGCTAGCTGGAATGATGACCCCAAACAACCTTCCTGGAACAGTTGTGCATTCCCAAGACTCAGCAAGAATTCTAAGCCATGGCTTCAGAAAAGAATCATTATCTAGAATTGAGAGAGAAAATAAAAGATGTTTGTTATTACATCAGTTTGTGTTTCTACAACTGGACAATGCTCAGGCTTCCACGAGACTTTGCATTTTGTGATGATTTCGGGACAACTTGAAAACCTTAAGTAACAGCTTTCTGTTCGAAGTTATTATAAAATGATAGTCTTGACCTCTAAACATTATCCCACTCTTAGAGAAGTCATAATTGCATTTGTCAAACTGTGGCCCACACAAGTCAAGTCTGGCTCCTCATCTGTTTCTTTAAGTAAAGTTTTATTGGTACACAGTCACACTCCTTTGTTGACACTTGTCCATGGTTGCTTTCATGCTACAACAGCAGAGATGAGCAGTTATGAGGGAGACCAGATGGCCCTCAAAGCCTGAAATTCCTGCTACCTGGCCTTTGACAGGAAAAGCTTGCAGACCCCTGCACTAGGATATAACTAGGTTAAGAAATCATTCATTCATAAGGTCCTTCTCTCTCTCTCTCTTTGTGTCTCTCGTTAACTCATCCAGTACTGCCCAGATAGGAGACAGGCACAAGTATGATGAGTTTATATATTCTCTGCAATGTTAGATGGCTTTGACGTGGCTAAATTAAGTTATATGCCAACAAATAAAGTAATGCTAATTGGTTGAGGGCTGACCCGAAACCCAAGATTAGCAAGTTTCAAAGACACTTCTTAGTTTCCTTTAAAAATGCTCACAGTCAACATAAAATAGGACTTAGTCTTAAAGCAAAATCTTGACTGACAGAGAGATGTAAAGTTTATAATTTAGTTGAAAATTCCAGCTGATGAAGACAACATTCTAATGCTATTCATTGAACTGCTTGTCTAAATAATATTCCCAGCATCAGTATAAGTCCATAAGAATTCATGATCTACTTCATTTTTTGAGGTGTGGAAATCACCTTTTCTCCATCTTGACAGACCTGTACATTGATGCCCAGCCCCACTGCAAGCCAGTGGCTGTGTCCCCATTTCTAGTGCTCCCAGTTCATGGAATCACAGGCAAGGGCCTTTTTAGAAATGACCTTTTATGCAGCCCTGCACTTGGAAAAGTGCCAAGATATATTTAGAGATGATTTGTCCTAGGTTTTTCAACAGTTTTCTGCACTTGGGGATGAGGAAGAATCTCCACCAATTTTGGTATTCTTGCAAGTATTGGTTAGGCTTGCCCTGACCTTAAAACAGACACCAGCATCTGTGGCTGATGGGCTTATCAAATGTGGCTGTCCAGATTGTTAAATGTGAAACACGGCATGCTTCAAAGAGTTAGGATGGAAGAAAAAGAATGCAGATAGTGCAGTAAGAGTTTGATGCTGATTACATGTTGAGATGGTATTATGTTAGGTATATGGGAGTGAAATAAAAGATTGTTAATGAATTTTACCAGTTTTTTTTTTTAACTTTTAATATGGATCCTAGAGAATTAAAATTAACCCATGAGGCTTGCTTTCTATCTGTACTGGACAGTCCTGGTTTATAAGGAGAGAGGCTCACTGTCTTTTCTTGTATGATACATGTTACTAGAGTAAACTTTGCGGGAGTAATTACTAACTTTTCCTTTGTTTGCAGAGCACAGACAACAATAATTTGGGACGCTCACACAGGAGAAGCCAAACAGCAGTTTCCTTTTCATTCAGGTGAGTCTTTATGTTTGTGTTTTGTAATTTGAAAATAATTCAAAATTAGGCCGGGTGCAGTGGCTCACATCTATAATCCAAGCACTTTTGAAGGCTGAGACGTGAGGCTCACTTGAGTCTCCCGTCTCAAGTGAGACTCCTAGACGTGGTCTAGGAGTTCAAGATCAGCCTGGGCAGTATAGCAAGACCCTTTCTCTACAAAACATGAGATGGGATGGGACGGGATGGGATGGGACAGGACGATGAGGTAGCCAGACGTGGTGCCACACACCTGTAATCTCAGCTACCCAGACAACTTTAGACTGATTTAAAATGGACAAAAGGGGGAAGGTGACACTTCCATTAATGACGAATGTCTGATCCATCTTGAGGGAATCCCTCAATGTATGCAGCAAAAGTTGATTATTTTATCAGCTGTCCCTGGAGCATTGTCCAGGAGGAGATCTGAGTGTCTTTCTTGTTGGACAGTTGGGGTGCTTAAATGATGTTCTGAATGAGAGGGTAACCTCAAGGACTGTCCAAGATGGCATAGCCCATCTCAGTGCCTGGGGAGGACTGCAAGCAGGGGACATGGGTCCTGCAGGAAACAAGATCATAAGCCAAAAGTCCTGTTGAGGCATGATGTGTAGGCGTCCACATCTGTTATTCCACGCAGTACTGTAGCAGGGACTCAATGAGCTTCCTCATACAGGCAGCTCAGAGAGTAAGGGAGACCCAGTGAGGACACTGTTTCTGCTCTGCTGTCCTGGAGAGGGAGAGAATCTCTTCTGTGGCCAATCTGTACAGCTTTGGACCTACACCAAATACACTTCTTAGGGCTGCTGGTGAAATTCTTTATTGGTGTTGCTTTAATTGAACACCATTGATGAGGTAGATGGTGCTGAGCCTACTGGAGACAAATGGCTCCAAATGGAGGCAGCACATGCATGACCTCATCCAGGAATGTTCTTCACCCTAAAATGGAAACCCCGTACCTATTCAGTCTTTCCCCTGGCCCCTGGCAACCCCATGTACAGCTTGTGATCTCTATGTCATCTCCATGCCAGACAATTGCTACTCTGTGTTCTAGACTGTGCAAATCAAAGCAGCTGTCTAGTGAGAATGCCATTACTGCTAGAGTTCCATCACATGGCTTAAATGTCAAAATCTACCTTTGCGGGCAGGAAGGGTTCCGTAACAAGTTCACATCCCTAGAATACCAGACATGCAGACCTGGTGAGTAAGGGGGGATGTCTAATGCAGAAAGATCTGACTTCTGTTTTTCAGAGAAAAATACGCCCAAGGTAAACATCAGTGAGGTTCCTCTAATTCCTTTTTTTTTTTTTGAGACTGACTCTCACTCCATCACCCAGGCTGCAGTAGAGTGGCTCAATCTCCGCTCAGTGCAACTTCCACCTCCTGGGTTCAAGCAATTCTCCCGCCTCAGCCTCCCAAGTAGCTGCAATTAGAGGCACCCACCACCACACCCAGCTAATTTTTGTATTTTTAGTAGAGGTGGGGTTTTGCCATGTTGGCCAGGCTGGTCTCGAACTCCTGACCTCAAGTGATCCAACTGCCTTGGCCACCCACAGTGCTGGCATTGCAGGTGTGAGGTACCGCACATGGCCAAGTTTCTCTAATTCTTCTATCTTAGGAATTTGTGTTGTCTTTCAGCAGAAAATAATCTTTCCCAAAGTGACCCCAGAGACTGATGGAAGGATTTTCTCCCCCCTGGCCCAACAAGACCACAAACTGCATGTTCTGAATTGCATGAGCTTCTTCTTACCTATAATCTGGCTGGCCACGAGGTAGATCCAATTCCCATCAGTAGGTAGGATTATGTCTAGGCATTTCTTGCTTGCTGTTTGGTGTCAGGCAGTTCAAGATGAAGAGAAAGAAGCTCGCTCTTCCAGGAGGAACACAGCTGTCAAGAGCTGTGAGGAGTGCCTTCTGTGGCTGTGGCAGGCTTGTGTTTTCCCCATGTCTCCATTTATGTAACATTCTCACTATGATAAAATGATAGAGGCTGAGAGCAGTGGCTCATGCCTGTAATCTCAACATTTTGGGAGGCTGAGGCAAGTGGATCATCTCAGGTTAGGAGTTTGAGACCAGCCTGACTGACATGGTGAAACCCTGTCTCTATAAAAACACAAAAAATTAGCCGACCTGGTGGTGGGCACCTGCAATCCCAGCTTCTCAGGAGGCTGAGGCAGGAGACTCCCCTCAATCAAGGAAGAAGAGGTTCAAGACCTGAGAT
Source organism: Gorilla gorilla gorilla (assembly GCF_029281585.2). NCBI lineage: Eukaryota > Metazoa > Chordata > Mammalia > Primates > Hominidae > Gorilla > Gorilla gorilla. The sequence goes on from NC_073248.2 coordinate 10,090,606, forward strand.
CGTGCCACTGCACTCCAGCATGGGCAACAAGAGCAAGACTCCATCTCAAAAAAAAAAAAAAAAAAGAGAGAGAGAGATAAAAACCAGGGACTGAGCAGTGATGCAGGAGTTTGGGAAGGGTGTGAGGAACAGTGGCCTGCTGATACAGTAGCCTGAGGGAGTTCTTAGTGAGGATGGAACACTCTGGGTCTCAATTGCAGCCATACACATCTACCCATGTGATAAAATGACACAGAGCACTCCATAGGCAAATTGCATCAATGTCAACTTTCAAGTCTTTATACAAGTCTACAGCTACACAAAAAGTAATTATTATGGGAACCTGGATGAAGGAGACAGAGGACCTGTCTGTGTTACCTTTGAAGCTTCCTGTAAATCTCTTAGTATTTCCAAAGGAAAATGTTGGACTGGGCCCAGAAGAATTAGGGCTATTGAAGCACACTGGCCTATGCATGGCAGGGAGGGCAGAGTCCCCCAGCATAGCTCAGCCCTCTTACTGGCCATTCACCCATATGGTTCCAAGCATCCTGGCTACTGGAGCTGACTCAGAGTAGGGCCAACTGCCTGAGGACAAGGGGCCTTCCTTTTAGATGGGAGAGTCATCAAGTGCTGGTCACCATCTTCTGGACTGCTCACCACATTTTCACATTTCCAGGTATATTAATTGCATGCCTGAAGCAGAGACTGGACCAGGAATTTGCCATTTACCTCAGGCAATGTTGTAAACAAGAACTAGGAAAATGGGTCAAGAACTGTCATGAAACATGCTCCTGAGGAAGCAATGAAAGAGATGATCTCGGCTGTGGAAAAGACTACTGTTGACACCCATATCTTCCTACACACACCTTCCACCTGGGGGTGAAGCTGGATGGGGAAGCGAATGGGGTCCCTGCACTAATGGACGATAAACTCATGGAGGGTCGCACCTCTCCTTTAGAGACCGAGGAAGGGCCAGGGCAATCGATATTCAGAGAAAGCTGGATTCTTCTCAGTTCAGCATTGACTGCCTTTAAGAAATGCACACAGCTGGACACAGTGGCTCACTCCTGTAATCTCAGCACTTTTGGACATCAGCATGGGAGAATTGCTTGAGGCCAGCAGTTTGAGACCAGCCTGCACAACATAGCAAGACCCTGTCTCTGCCAAAAACCATTGTTTTTAAATGAGCCAGGCATGGTGGCTCACTCTAGCAGCCTAGGTACTCTGGAGGCTGAGGTGGGAAGATCAAATGAACCCAAGAGTTCAAGGCTCTAGTGAGCTATGATTGTGCCACTGCGCTCCAGCATGGATGACAGAGCAAGACCACATCTGCAAAGGAAAAAAAAAAGACACATAAGATGGGCTTCTGTATTGGTCAGTTGTTGAGGACATTGTGGCCAGAGCCTGGCAGAAGCTAACCCTCTATTTTCCCTAGAAGCAATTCTTCAGTGTTGGCTAATTCAGTGTTTGCAGCTAGCTTGGGAAATATAACTTGGCAAACAACAGAATGGATCATACTATTTAGGAAAACCAATGAGAGTTCTTGGTTGGGCATTCTCATAGAATTGCCATAACCCCACCTTCTCTCCTGGTACACCATGGAGAGCCCACTCAGTAGCTAAAAGTAATTTCCACTGGCTTGTGTGGGAAGCACAGGGATAGAAGAGCTGGTCAGATGTTGATGGCTAGCCCTCAAAACCCAGAGCTCCCTGCTCCTTAAGGCATTACCCTCTTAAATTAGCATGAACCCTAGGAAGGGAGAGCCTTTCTCTGCATTTTACATGTAATTGAGCACAGTACTTTTCACATCCCTAAGTTAGTCCCTTTGATAATCAGGGTTCTGTGCACACAGCTGGGTTCAGAGGTCCTCTACATATGAAAAGTCTCATGATTATCCTTAATAAGAGAGTGGGTTGCTCAGTCTTCAGGGGAAAAGAGGAGATTGTTTGAGAAGGCACCTCTTCCCTTGTGTCCTCCCATCTTGGCATCCCATGGCCTTTTTTCTTGCTCAACAGTTCTCTGTCATGAGGTGGGAGTGAGTCTAGGGAGTGCTTCACTGGCATGGCCGCTGCAGTGGAGAGAGGCCAGGGACCTGAGCACGGCATGCCTGCTGGCCCCTAGGAATGCCAGTGATCCCTGCTGCCAGTGAGCATCTGAAAGGAAGGGAAATAGCCACTCACAGCCACAGCTTCTCACCCCCACCACTCTCTGCTAGAGGATAGGAGTGAGCAGTTGAAATTACAGTTCCCCAGACTCAAAAAAGGATGAGAGTGCAGGGTTGCACCTGCTATGGGAACTTCCACACCCCCAGCTTGAAAGGAGCCAGGCACATTCCTCAGCCCTGGGCTCAAAACAAACAAGCCCAGTACAAACACATCCCATCCTCCCATCCCACCACATGTTGCCATATATCTCTCAAACTTCCTGAGCCCAGTACAAACACCACCAGGAAAGTCACCGATAAGGGGACAGCCGTTCAAAGTTTTACGAAAGAGCGGGAACCAAAAGAATTCCTTTGTTCCCCTGTAACTTTCAGGCTATAAAAAGCAAACACTCGCATTGTTCAGGGCCCTCTTGTATGCTGTGGAATGGAGGGACCAGGTTCGAACTTGTAGTAAAGATCCTTGCCACTTGGCTTTGACTCTGGACTCTGGTGGTCTTCTTTGGGGAACTAACGGTCTGGGCATAACATCTGGGGGCTCGTCCGGGATTCCCCAAGCCCACCAGACCCCTGCTCAATGGATCTGCTAGGATCGATCTACTGATAGGTGAGCTGGCTCGTCTCCATTTGTCTGTCTGTGTCTGTTCTGAATCTGAATCTGTGACTCGCGAGGTCTGAAACTGGAGCTGGCACAGTCCTGGTGGACGTGCTATAGGACGGCCAGCGGAGACTGGTGGGAGACATCCCCTGACTCTCATCTGATCTAAATTGCAATCTGAACTGCCCCGGTTTGGCGGGCAGCAGCTGTCTCTGATCTGGGCTGCCCCAGCGTGATCGCGATCCAGGCAGCTAACTCCGACCCGGGCTTCTGGTGCGCGCTTGCAATCTGAACTGCCCCGGTTTGGCGGGCAGCAGCTGTCTGATCTGGGCTGCCCCAGCGCGATCGTGATCCAGGCAGCTAACTCTGACCCGGGCTTCCGGTGCACGCTTGCAATCTGAACTGCCCCGGTTTGGCGGGCAGCAGCTGTCTCTGATCTGGGCTGCCCCAGCGCGATCGCGATCCAGGCAGCTAACTCTGACCAGGGCTGCCAAAGTGCGCCTGCGATTAGATATCATTAATAAGTCAGATCAGATTTCCTTTACAGGGATTCAAACCCACATTCCTTTACAGGAAGAGACTACGAATTATTACAGGGTGGGTAATACCCAGAGCACTCCTCTATCTCTCCTTACAAGTAATTTCAAAGAAGTTAGAGCAAGGGACCATCGTCTTGGTATAGAAATCAGGAAAGGAAAGCTAATTACTCTGTGTCGCTCCGAATGGCCTGCCTTTGATGTGGGGTGGCCGCCCGAAGGGACCCTCCGACTTGCTGTCATCACTAGGGTAAAGTCCAAGATTTTCCTACCTGGGCGTGCGGGCCACTTAGATCAAATCCCATATATCCTCATATGGCAGGACCTTGTTGAGAACCCGCCTCCTTGGCTGTCCCCTTTCCAATTAGCCTCTGAACCCTGTAAGGCACTGGTTGCTCGACCACTGAAATCCAAGCAACCAACTGCCCCCCCCATCCTGTTCTACCTGACAGCGGGGACCCACTGTTCACAGAACCCCCTCTGTACCCCTCCAGGCCCCAGGCCCCAGCCCCCCTGGCTGAGCTGCGGGAGGGAGCAGGCGGACGGGAGGCGGCCGGCACACACGGGCCCGCTGAAAGGGAAAGTAACTTTGAAGGGCCGGCGGGGCGGACACAAGGGCACACTTCGCGGACTAGCCCCCCTCAGCTGCCTGACTCCACGGTGGCTTTACCCCTTCGGGAAATAGCACCCCCAGATGACACAGGAATCCCCAGGCTCCAGTACTGGCCATTCTCCACCAGTGATCTATATAACTGGAAGACTCAGAGTGCTCGGTTTTCAGACAACCCCAAAGATTTCCTGGCTTTACTGGATAGTGTCATGTTCACCCACCAGCCCACTTGGGATGATTGTCAGCAGCTCCTCCAAATCTTGTTCACCACAGAAGAGCGAGAGAGAATACAGATAGAAGCTAGAAAGCAGGTCCCGGGGGACGACGGTCAACCAACTGCCAACCCCGACCTCATAAACACAACCTTTCCTCTGACCAGGCCGGTGTGGGACTACAACACGGCAGAAGGTAGGGGACAGCTACACCTTTATCGCCAGACTCTAATGGCAGGTCTCCGGGCAGCTGCTCACAAGCCCACTAATTTGGCTAAAGTATATTCTATTCTGCAGGGGAAGACAGAGAGCCCAGCTACCTACTCAGAAAGATTAATGGAAGCTTTTAGACAGTACACCCCCATAGATCCAGAGGCTCCAGGAAGTCAGGCAGCTGTTGTAACGTCTTTCGTAAATCAGGCAGCCCCAGATATTAAGAGAAAACTCCAGAAATTAGAAGACTTGGAGGGAAAGCGGATTCAGGACCTCCTTCAGATAGCCCAGCGGGTTTACAATAACAGAGATACTCCAGAGGAAAAGCAATTTAAGGCCACTGAAAAAATGACCAAGGTCCTGGCAGCAGTGGTACAGAAAGAGCATCTACAGCCAGAGTACACCCAACCTAGGCGGCTCCCCCGGCATGATAATCTGAGCAAAGACCAATGTGCCTACTGTGAGGGGGCTGGCCACTGGGTAAGAGACTGCCCCAAAAAGAAACCATGAGGACAGGGACCCGGACCCCCTAGGTCTACACCCGTACTAGTCACTCAAGACGAAGACTAGGGAAGATGGGGTTCAGACCCCCTCCCCGAACCTAGGGTAACTTTGCAAGTGGAGGGGTTCCCAGTCCAGTTGTTGGTCGATACGGGAGCACAGCACTCGGTCTTAGTTAAAACTAATGGGAAATTATTCTCCAAATCCTCGTGGGTACAAGGGGCCACAGGAGTTAAGAAATACCCATGGACAACACAAAGAACAGTAAACCTCGGAGCCAAGAATGTAACCCATTCTTTCCTGGTCATCCCTGAGAGCCCCTGTCCCCTATTGGGGAGAGACCTGCTAACTAAAATGGGAGCACAGATCCATTTCCTCCCTGAGGGGCCTGTTGTGACCAACTCCCACAATCGACCCGTGTCCGTCCTGACTATAAACCTAGAAGATGAGTACCAGCTCCACCAGGAGAAAGCGGCCCCTGACCAGGACATAGCAACCTGGCTCCAGCAATATCCAGAAGCGTGGGCGGAAACGGGGGGCTTAGGTCTAGCAAGACACCGTCCTGCCTTATTTATTGAACTTAAGCCTGGGACAGACCCCGTGCGGGTACGCCAATACCCGATGCCCCTAGAGGCCAAGAAAGGGATTGCCCCGCATATCCACCGGCTCCTTGACCAAGGAGTCCTTCACCCATGTCACTCACCCTGGAATACTCCATTGTTGCCGGTATGAAAACCTAATAGTGGAGAATACAGACCTGTACAAGACTTAAGAGAAATCAACAAGAGGGTTGTGGACATACATCCAACTGTGCCTAACCCGTATACCCTCCTAAGTACCTTAAACCCTAAACATCAATGGTACACTGTTTTAGATTTGAAGGATGCTTTCTTCAGTTTGCCTTTAGCCCCTCAGAGCCCAAAGCTCTTCGCCTTCGAGTGGAATGACCCTGATAGGGGCATAAGTGGCCAACTGACATGGACCAGGCTGCCGCAGGGATTCAAAAACTCTCCTACCCTGTTCGATGAGGCCCTCCATGAAGACCTGGGATAATTTTCCGGCCCCCAACGACCTTAAACCCTGCCTTGCTGCTGCCCAACCCGGACCTGGATGCCCCACTCCATGACTGCACCAAGATACTAGCTCAGGTGCACGGAGTTCGAGAAGACCTGCAGGACCGCCCACTTCCTGACGCCGACCTCGTCTGGTTCGCTGATGGGAGCAGCTTCATGCATCAAGGCCAGAGGTACGCTGGAGCGGCAGTAACTTCAGAGACTGAGGTAATCTGGGCGGAACCCCTGCCCCCGGGGACATCGGCCCAGAAGGCCGAACTGATAGCGCTCACCCAAGCTCTTACCTTAGGGGCGGGGAAAAAGCTGACAGTATATACAGACAGCCGATATACTTTTGCAACGGCGCATATACATGGGGCCATTTACAGGGAGCGAGGGTTACTGACGGCTGAAGGAAAAGAGATAAAAAACAAGCAAGAGATCCTAGCTCTGCTAACAGCCCTATGGAGGCCAGAAAAATTAGCCATTGTACATTGACCAGGGCATCAGAAACTAACTACTCCAACTGCTCAAGGCAACTTTCTGGCAGACCAAACTGCAAGGAATGTGGCGAAGGCTCCCAGCCAACTCCTTGCACTCCAGCTCCCTGACCCGGGCCCCCGGGACTTGCCATATTTCCCTGAATATTCAGAACAAGATCTCCAGTGGATTGACAAACTTCCCTTGAAACAAATCCAGAATGGGTGGTGGACTGATACTAATGACCAAACCATCCTACCAGAAAAATTAGGACAACAGGTGTTAGAACACATCCACCAAACCACCCACCTGGGGCCTGGCGGATGATAGACCTGATCAGATGCTCCAAGCTCAAAATCAGACATATAGCTGAGACGGCCAGCAGTATTGCGACAAGTTGCAAAGTCTGCCAGCTTAACAACACATACCCCCAATCTCAAGCTGCAACAGGAACAAGGCTCAGGGGAACCAGGCCCGGTATCTACTGGGAAGTAGATTTTACTGAAATAAAGCCAGGAAAGTACGGGTACTGGTACTTACTTGTCTTTGTAGATACTTTTTCAGGGTGGACTGAAGCATTCCCATCCAAAAGAGAAACTGCTCAGGTCGTAGCAAAGAAAATTCTGGAAGATATCCTTCCCAGGTATGGCTTCCCCATCCAGATAGGGTCAGATAATGGGCCCACTTTCATCGCTAAGGTAAGTCAGGACTTGGCTTCCATCCTTGGGGCAAATTGGAAACTACATTGCGCTTACAGGCCCCAGAGTTCAGGACAGGTAGAAAGGATGAATCGGACCTTAAAAGAGACCTTAACTAAATTGACTGTAGAGACTGGCGCTAATTGGGTAGTCCTTCTCCCCTATGCTCTGTTCCGGGCCCGTAATACCCCTTACAAACTGGGCCTTACCCCTTACGAAATCATGTATGGCAGACCTCCACCCCTGGTTCCTAGCTTAAAAGATGACCTGCTTAAGTCTGAAACAGAAAATGTCTCTGAATTCTTATTTTCCCTACAAGCCTTACAGAAAATTCACCAAGAAATCTGGCCCAAGCTGAAAGAGCTATATGAGACCAGTCCCCCACCGACACCCCATCCGTACCAGCCGGGAGACTGGGTCCTGGTTAAGCGACACCGACAAGAGACCCTAGAGCCCAGGTGGAAAGGACCACTCCAAGTACTCCTGACCACACCCACCACCCTGAAGGTAGAAGGCATTGTGCCGTGGATCCACTACACCCATGTCAGGCCAGTGGACCCAACCTCTGACCTTCTGGGGCCAATCACGGTGGCGGCTGAAGCACCGGACACGTGGACTGTGGACAGAGCTAAGAACAACCCCTTGAAACTCACCCTGCGCCGGCAGCATAGCTCACTGCAAACATGCAGTTAGGTAGTCTAACTCTAACATTAGTCACCCTAGTGGCCGCTGGGGAAAACATAAAGCCAGCTCCTAATCCCTTTGTCTGGAGATTCTGGCTTTATGAAAACCAAACCCACCCTGGACAACCTCATAAGCCCGGGAAATTAGTGGCCAGTGCAGATTTCCCCTCCTCAGGGTGCAATAGCCCAATTTTACTAAATTTTACCGATTTCCCAGTAGCCAAACCAGTGGCACCAATAATATGCTTCGAGTATGATCAGACTAAATACAATTGTAAGCACTATTGGTGGCACCAAAGTGCCGGCTGCCCTTATAACTATTGTAACATCCATAAATACCAATGGTGGGGTGGAAAAGAACAGATAGATCCTAGATGGCCCTTCCATCGCAGACGAGATAGAGACCTTTCATATACATGGATAGTTAGAGACCCCTGGAACTCCCGCTGGACCACGCCTCAACACGGGGCTGTATACTACTCCTCCGCCTCCACATAGCCTAGCAGTCACCTCTATTTGTGGCGGGGGTCTAGTGCAGGTACGGCCCCTGGTCCATGGAAATATCCAGCAACAAGAAAACCGCCTGACACAAGATTTACGTCCTTTTTCCTGGTTAAAATTATTGCAAGAAGGATTAGAACATGCCAACCTTATAGGACTTCACAGCCTGTCTGGCTGCTTTCTGTGTGCCACTCTAGGGCATCCACCGCTAACCGCTGTCCCCCTGCCATGGGGATCCTCCACCTCTGCCCAAGCTAACAACCACCGAAACCTCTCATATGCCCCTGTCCCTAACGTGCCACTATACCTAAACCCCAGTCAAGAAAATTTCCCTACTGTTTCTCAGGAACTCATTCCAGCCTCTGCAACATCACTGCAACGCCCCCTAATATCACCTTAAGGGCTCCGTCAGGCATATTCTTCTGGTGTAATGGAACATTATCTAAAAACCTATCAAGCCCCTCTGTTACCAACCTACTGTGTCTTCCTGTCACATTAGTTCCCCGGTTAACTCTACTTACTGCCGGCGAGTTCCTAGGGTATACTGGTAACTGGACTAGTCCTGTTATTCACCCAGACCCTAGACCGAGACCTGCATGAGCCATATTTCTCCCCCTCATTGAAGGAATCTCCCTCACCGCATCATTCATGGCGGCCGGACTGGCTGGGGGAGCCCTAGGTCACACCCTCATAGAAAGTAACAAGCTGTACCAACAATTTGCCGTTGCTATGGAGGAGTCAGCTGAGTCCCTTGCCTCCCTCCAGCGGCAGCTCACGTCCTTAGCACAGGTAACCTTGCAGAACCGGAGGGCCTTAGACCTACTCACTGCTGAAAAAGGGGGTACGTGTATGTTTCTAAAGGAAGACTGTTGTTTCTACATAAATGAATCAGGGCTCGTGGAAGACCGGGTCCAACAGTTACGCAAGTTAAGCACAGAAGTAAGAACACGGCAGTTTGCTTCAGCTGCAGACCAATGGTGGAACTCATCTATGTTTTCTCTGTTAGCCCCCTTCCTTGGACCCCTGCTGAGTCTACTATTTCTGCTTACCGTAGGACCTTGTGTTGTTAACAGAATTTTGCAGTTCGTTAAAGAAAGGTTTAACACTGTACAACTCATGGTCCTCAGAGCCCAATACCAACCTGTAAACGCTCAAACAGAATCAGACTTATAAGACCCAAGATTGGCTCTAAAAAATACCTGAAAAGAAAGGGGGGGAATGAAAGGAGCCAGGCACATTCCTCAGCCCCGGGCTCAAAACAAACAAGCCCAGTACAAACACATCCCATCCTCCCATCCCACCACATATCGCCATATATCTCTCAAACTTCCTGAGCCCAGTACAAACACCACCAGGAAAATCTCCGATAAGGGGACAGCCGTTCAAAGTTTTACTGAAAGAGCGGGAACCAAAAGAATTCCTTTGTTCCCCTGTAACTTTCAGGCTATAAAAAGCAAACACTCGCATTGTTCAGGGCCCTCTTGTATGCTGTGGAATGGAGGGACCAGGTTCGAACTTGTAGTAAAGATCCTTGCCGCTTGGCTTTGACTCTGGACTCTGGTGGTCTTCTTTGGGGAACTAACAGTCTGGGCATAACATCTCATTCCATGTGTTGGGCACTTTGCTGATCTCCTGAGATGCTTCATCTTGCTCATTTTCCCCCTTGTCTGGGACAACTTGCAACATCTGCATCTGCAGCTGAGACTCCAGGAAGCCAATGACCTGCAGCTGCATGTCAGTAATGGGGCAGAATGAGGAATGAGGCCCAGTTGCTAGAACTTCAGTGCCCTTGCTGTCACCCGTATTTCCAGTGCCCCTCAGGACATGGTCCAGCATTGTGAAGTCAGACCTTCTGAGGTCAGAACCAGAGCCTGGCTTTTAACTAGGGCCCTGGACATTTTGGTGCATTGGGAAGTTGCCAGATTTCTAGTTTCCATCCTAGGAAAGAAACCAGAAGGGAGAGAACAAGACTCACAGCTGTAATTATACAATGGGAGTTCAGCTTTATGTTGTTCTGAACCACCTGGACCTGAGAAAGGCTCAAAGTCAGGGAGAGTGTTGGTCACAGGCCCTGAGGCATATGTCCCATTTCATCCCCAAAGAGTTTCTTGTTGACTGTAATTATCTCCCAGTCAGTGGGATGCATTAATGTATTTCAGGAGGCTTTTTTTTTTTTTTTTACATATGTTGAGGTATCTTGAAAATAGGGCATGAAATTCTTCCTCTCCTTTTTTCTCCTTTCTGTCTGAAGTAGAATCAAATTAGCTCATTGCAGTGATACTGCTGGAAGCAGCCATGTGCAGAGTAGGCAGGGCAGCTCTCTCACCTGCCCTTCTTATCTGTGCCATGGGAGCAGGAGATTCTGCAGGCCCTGGGGCACAGGAAGTGTCATGAAGCCTTTTTTCTAGGACATCTTGTCATCCCTGCCAACATGGCAGGAGAGGGTCTTTAAGGTCTTGAAAGGAAGGAAGGAAGGAGACTGTGATCACACACGGGACTTTTTTTTTTTTTGGTGTTTTTTTGAGACAGGATTCTCGCTCTGTGGCCAGTCTGGAGTGCAGTGGCCTGATCTTGGCTCACTGCAACCTCCACTTCCTGGGTTCAAGCCATTCTCCTGCCTCCATCTCTCAAGTAACTGGGACTACAGGCGTGTGCCACCACACCTGGCTAATTTTTGTATTTTTTAGTAGAAACTGTATTTCACTGTGTTGGCCAGGATGGTCTTGATCTCGACCTCATGATCTTCCCACCTTGGCCTTCCAAAATGCTGGGCTTATAGGCATGAGAGGCCAAGGCCGGAGGATTGCTTGAGTTGAACACTAGCTTGGACCATGTAGGGAGACCCCATCTCTACAGAAAATTTTAAAATTAGCTTAGTGTGGTGGCATACACCTGTAGTCCCAGCTACCCGGGAGGCTGAGGCAGGAGGATTCCTTGAGGTTGGGACACTGAGGTGGGAGGACCCCTTGAGCCCAGGCATTCTAGGCTGCATTGAGCCATGATCGCACCACTACACTCCAGCCTGGGTGACAGAGCAGGCCCTGTCTCTAGAATAAATAAATAAGTAAACTAAAGAGGCTCCTTGACTGTGCTGTTCATTGTTGTAAATCCATAGAGCTGTGCAACAGTGAGTAACTCCAGATGTCCTCCCTCCCTGCTGCAGCCCCCGCCCTTGATGTGGACTGGCAGAACAACACGACCTTTGCCTCCTGTGGCACAGACATGTGTATCCATGTGTGCAGGCTCGGCTGTGACCTCCCAGTCAAAACTTTCCAGGGACACACAGTAAGTGAGAGCTCTTGTCACTGGTCTTGAGTTCGTGAGAAGGTGATGTGGGAGCCAGTTCTCGTATGCCTAGAATTAAAAGATACTGCAGCAGCAGACCATTTCTTCTGCAGCCCTTGGCTGTTTGAGCTATAGTGGCCAATTCAGGTGGATGGATTCAACCACTTTGGGGTGTGCATTGAGAACATTTGACCTGGAAATGGTGTAGTTGTTGGATTTGGCATCAAAGCCTATAAGGTAGCTATGAGAAAAACATAGGGTACATAAAGGAAGGGATGTTCACAATAAATGAATAGATGGGGCACATCTGCAATGAATGGAAAAAAAATATGTCATTAAAAATCAAGGCTAGGAACAGTGGCTCACACCTATAATCCCAGTACTTTGGGAGGCTGAGGCCAGAAAATTGCTCAAGGCCAGATAATTGCTTGAGTTCAAGTCCAGCCTGGTCAATACAACAAAACCCTGTCTCTGCAAAACAAATTTTAAAAATAAGCTAGGTGTGGTGGTGTGCACCTGTAGTCTCAGCCCAGGAGGTTGAGGCTGCAGTGACTGTGATCACACCACTGTACTCCAGCCTAGGCAACAGAGTGAGATCTGTTTAAATTAATTTTTTAAAAAAGGAAATTTGAGAACTGAGAAGTATAATGTTGCAATTGAAAATCTTAGTAGGTGGGTGTATTGGGCTGTTCTTGTATTGCTATAAACAAATACCTGTAACTGGGTAATTTATAAGATATTTAATTGGCTTAAAGTTTGGCACCTGTATAGAAAGCATCTGCTTCTGGGGAGGACTCAGGAAGCTTACAACCATGACAGAAGGTAAAAGGTGAGCAGGTGTCTCACATGGCCAAAGTAGCAGCAAAAGAGAGGGGCTGTGGAGTATTACACACATTTAAACCACCATATCTCGTAAGAACTCACTCTCATGAACACAGCACCAAGCCATGAGGGATCTGCCCTCTTGATCCAAACACCTCCCACCAGGGCCCACCTCCAGCATTGGGGATTATAATTCAACCTGAGATTTGGGTGGGGAAAAATATCCATCCTCTTCAGTGGGTTTAATAGCAGATTGAAGACTGCAGAAGTAAAGTTAGAGATCACAGAAATTTGCCAGTTTGAAGAACACATAAAAGACTGAAAAATGAATAGAGGCTTACTGGCCTGTGGGACAATATCAGGCAGCCTAAAGATGTGTGCATAATGGGGAAAGAAGAAAGAATGAAACAGGAAAATCATTTGAGGCAATAATGGCCAATTTTTTCTAAATTTGTTGGAAAACATCATTTAATTTGAGAAGCTCAGGGAATCTCAAGCAGAACCACACCTACCCACCTAGGCATATGGTTATCAAACATCAAATTTAATGACAAAGAAAATCCTAAAAGCAAGCAAAGACTGAAAAACGTCCTGTTGTATACCAAGGAACAACAATATGAATAGCAGCCAACTTAACAAATTCCTTACTGTGGGCTCTGAGGCTCTTTCTGGTCTTTTCATCAGATCTCTCTCAAATTCTCCAATTGCTATGATCTCTTACCTTACTTCTGCAATTGTCGTTATACCATTAAACACATTTATTAGTCTCAGCCTCCTGGGCTAGTGTCCAAAACACCCTGTGCCTCTGTCTTCCTAAAGACATGTGCAGCCAAGCACCTCAACCCATGCTAAGACCTTCCTGGAACAGTCCCTGACTTAGACTCCCACAGCAGCCCTCAGTCTGATACAGACTCTTCTCCATCCTCCAGGCCCATTTACATGTCCTGTGCACACCCTTGGGATAATTCATGGCACCTCCTGAGCTCTCATTGCCCATGTGAATACCACAGCCCTGACAGTGGCTGTTGGCCTGTGTGCCTGTCTCTCCCAGAAAATTCAGAGCACATCAACAGTGATCCCAGGAGGGCCCATGGCGTCTTGCCTTTCTCTCACCAGCATCCAGAATATCTTTCCTTGCTGGGAGCTGGGGGATCCCCTGTTAAAGCAGGAGAGGATGATCGCGTTCCTGGAGATTTGCCATCATGTCACTAACTTAACTGATGTAAATTCCATTTTTCTCTTTCCCCTAGTGCACATCTCACCCCACCCCTGGGCCAAGGTTCCCCACCCCAAAGGAAGGCACTTTTAGAGCACAGGCATTTGTTATCCTGTTTACATCTCCTGGCTCCAAACTGACTCTTTTTCTGATCTAAATTTATTTCTCCTCTAACCCTGGACTATCCTCAAGTTTTTGATAGAGCTGCACACACTGTTTCTGGTTCCCAACTGTCCTGCTCCAGACCTTGCCACCAGCATGGGACTTGACCCTTTAAGTGGGTCATACTGTGGCTGATGGCCCTAAACAAAGCTCCAAGTCACTGGGGTTGAGTGTAGACCTACAAGCCAGCTCTGGAGGCAACCCAGGAACTGGGACTTGGATTGGATGCTGTAGGATCAACTCTCAGGAAAAAATGTGTTCCTTTATGTGGGTTTGGATGCAGACAGGCCAAGGTGACCGGCTCTACATTCTGGGCCTGTGGGATTTCCTTTCCACAGCTGCATTGAGAGTCACTCTTGCTAGCCTAGCACCCACATTCACACTCACACATACTTAAGAATGCTCACTCTCTCAGCCCCCTCTTCAATGGCCCCCTCCACCCTCCCTGGTCTCTCCCAGTAGTCTGCTCCCAGCACAAACATTCATGCTCACAGGCACTAAGCACATTCTCATCTCCCTCTTCAGCAGGCCCCTTCTGCCTCCCTGGGCTCTCCCAGCAGGCTGCTCCTGGGTCATATGTCCATGTTCATAGACACCTAAGCCTGCTCACACTGTCAGCCTCCTCTCCAACCGGTCTGCTGCACCCTTTCCAGATTCTCCCAGCAGCCTTCTGGAACAGACATCCATGCTCATAGACACATAAGCATGCTCACAGCCCCCTCTTCCATAGGCCTTGTCTGCCCTCCCCTCCATCCCACCAGCCTGCTCCTGGAAGACACATCCATTCTCATAGACACCTTTGCAGGCTGACACTCTGTCAGGCCCCTCTCCAGCCAGCCCCCTTCACCCTCCCTGGGATTTCACAGCAGCCTATTCCTTGGCCATCACACTTCTTTCTCCATTTCCTGGGCCACCCATACCACATAGAGCACACAGGTGGCTTGTCACTGTCCCATTCACACCCTTCAAAACTCAGTGTCTGTGTCCTTAGAAAGTAGCATGACCATACAGTTTACCATCCAAATTGGAGCCCTCAGGAGTTTGAAAATATTTGGAAAATTAATTTTCAGTGTGAAATTAGTTAATTTGTAGGCCAGGACAATAGACGTCAGATATTGGGTTGTCTGGGGCATATGGGTCCCTATTGTCACCCCCCCCAGAGAAGATCCTGCCCCATTTCTCCTGGGCAGGCTGTTCCCCAGCTGAGCCTTTGCTGCAAATGGTTCTCTTTTGTTTGTTTGTTTGTTTGAGATGGAGTTTAGCTCTGTTGCCCAGGCTGGAGTGCAATGGCGCGATCTTGGCTCACAGCAACCTCCCCCTCCCAGGTTCAAGCAATTCTCTTGCCTCAGCCTCCCTAGTAGCTGGGACTACAGGCGCCTGCCACCACACCTAGCTAATTTTTGTATTTTTAGTAGAGACGGGGTTTCACCACGTTAGCCAGGATGGTCTTGATCTCCTGACCTCGTGATCCACCTGCCTCGGCCTCCCAAAGTGCTGGGATTAGAAGCATGAGCCACCGTGCCCGGCACAAGTGATTCTCTTATATGTGTCTGTCCCAGTGTGTCCTTTTCTGCCTTGGTCCCTGGGTACTTTTGCCTTTATCCTCCAGGGTTTAGTCTCAGCGTACCCAGGTGTCCTGAGCCTGTGGATTAGAGCGCTCACCCTGTGCTTTTAGGTACTTGGCTGTTTGCGGCGGATCAGGAGCCCCTGGCCAGGATTTTCCCTGTGTTGTGTGTGCTTCTGCTGCTCAGCATTTGCCTCTCATTTCCCTTGCACATGTGTATCTGCCTGTATGTGCATTTTGGTCACCTGTCTTTCACCTGAGTCAGCCCTTATCCTGCTTGAACTCCACAATAGCTGAGGCTTCACTTCTTGTGTTTATCCCTCCCTCCACCTCCACTCACCGGCAGGAGAGCAATGCCTTGTAATGGGTGTAGACATGGGAAGGAACTGTTAGATTAAAGTGCATAGGAGACCTGGCATGGTAACACATGCCTGTAATCCCAGCACTTTGGGAGGCTGAGGCCAGAGGGTTGTTTGAGCCTGGGAGTTCAAGATCACCTTGGGCAACCCCATCTCTGTAAAAATACACACACATACACACACACACACACACACACAGATACACACACACACAGAGACACACACACACAAAAAGCTGGGTATGGTGGTGCCTGCCTCTCGTCCCAGCTACCTACATTGGAGGCCAAGGTGGGGATTGCTTGAGCCCAGGAGTTCAAGACCAGCTTCAGCAACCCATCTCCATCAAAAGAGAAAAAAAAGTAGCTGGGTGTGGTAGGGCCTGTCTTTAGTCCAAGCTAGAGGTTGAGGCAGGAGGATCACTTGAGTTCAGCAGGTCAAGGCTGCAGTGAGCTAGAATCGGGCCACTGAACTCAAACCTGGGCAACCGCGAGAGCTTGCCTCAAAAGTTAAAAAAAAAAAAGAAGAGTGCGTACGAAAGTAATTTTCAAAGCCCAGCTTTTAAAATAACTGGTTTTATTTGCTGTGTTTTATGGTATATGAATTCTTCACTTGCTTTCCTTCCTAGCAGGGAAGGTTTTCTTCTTAACAAAGTATGGATGAGAGTAGCTGGTGATGTGTGGTATAGGGCTGTAGTTTTACATAAATGAAAAAGGCAAAGTGAGAAAAAGAGGAAACTAGACGGCTGGTTGGGCTGTGCTCTTTGATGTCAGGCTGAGGCCGAAGACCTTCTGCAGCGACGGTGGCGCGGTGCTGCCCCCTGCTGGAAGGCGACCTCATCTACTCACAGGCCCTGATACCTTTTTCAAGTGACTCTCTGACCTCTTTGAACGAGGTCAATGCCATCAAATGGGATCCTTCTGGAATGTTGCTGGCGTCCTGCTCGGATGACATGACATTGAAGGTAGAGTCAGCATGGCAAGGGGTGGGCTGTTTAATCTCAGACAGCCTTGGGCACTTGACGCCAGTCTCACAGTCACACTTGCATGAGGATTATTTGTTACTGACCACGTTCCCTTCGTCTGTCATCCGGTGAACTCCAATTTCTCAGTCAGCGTCCTGCTGAGAATCCCAGCCTCCCCGCATCCTTTCTCACCACTGCACACCCCATATCCCGCCGTGGGCCATTAGCCTCACTTATGCACCCCGGAGGAATGATGCCACATCATTCCCGGGTGCAGGAATGGCTTTTGCTCATGTTGTGGCTGGTGTGTCCTTTAGATCTGGAGTATGAAGCAGGATGCATGCGTCCACGATCTTCAGGCTCACAGCAAAGAGATCTACACCATCAAGTGGAGCCCCACCGGGCCTGCCACCAGCAACCCAAACTCCAGCATCATGTTGGCAAGGTAAGGGCCGGCAGCACAACTGGTACAGCTCCGCCCTACACAACGATAACGAGAAGTTTTGCTAAAGTGTGTCTATGCACCTGTGTTGAAGCCCTTCAGAGGAAACGAAGTGGTAGCTCACTTTGAAGGGAACAAAACCATCCTAACTTTGAGGTTACCATGGTTTTGGCCCAGGTGCCATGGCTTACACCTGTAATCCCAGCACTTTTGGGGGCCGAGGTGGGCAGATGACAGGTCAGGAGTTCGAGACCAGACTGGCCAACATGGCAAAATGCTGTCTCTACTAAAAAATACAAAAATTAGCTGGGTATGGTGGTGCATACCTGTAATCCCAGCTACTTGGGAGGCAAAGGCAGGAGAATCTCTTGAACCCAGGAGACAGAGGCTGCAGTGAGCCAAGACCACCCCACTGCACTCCAGCCTGGGCAATAAAAGTGAAACTCTGTCTCAGAAAACACAAAAATTCCTGTTGCTTGAAGAATATATATATATCTTTTATGTATATATCATATATATATCTTATATATTTTATATATGTCTTATATATTTTATATATATCTTATATATTATATCATATATTTTATATATATCATATATATTATATATTTTTATATATATGATATAGTTTATATATCATATATATATTTTATATGTGATATATATCTTATATTTTATATATAGCTTATTTTTTAATATATTTTATATATATCATATATATTTTATATACATATTTTATATATATTTTTTATGTATATCATATATATATAATATATATATGTAAAGAAAAATAGGGTCTCACCATGTTGCCCAGCCTGGTCTTCAACTCCTGGCTTTCTCCCACCCTCCTAGTGCTTCATTTGATTCTACAGTGCGACTGTGGGATGTGGAGCAAGGTGTCTGCACCCACACACTCACGAAGCATCAAGAGCCTGTCTACAGCATAGCTTTCAGCCCTGATGGAAAGTACCTGGCTAGTGGATCCTTTGACAAGTGTGTTCATATCTGGAATACTCAGGTAAGCTCCTGACCCATACGAATCCTTTTAGTAAGGGATGCCTGAACAGCCACGATTCCAGTGTCTCTGGTTCAAAGCAGTGCCCTTGAGGGAGTAGAGCAAGCCCAGGCTTCCCGGGCAGACCCAGTAGATGCTGTCCATCTTACACCCCATGTGGGTTGTGAGCTCTTCCCTCACCAGACACCTCCAGCAGCTCTCCTCCCTAAGGAAGGGCATCGTGTCTGCTGTCCTTAGGGCTCTTGGCCATTTGATTCCAAACCCTCACCTTGGCACATGTTCTTCCTTGAAGGAGCCACTGTCTTCTGTTCACTTTTCTGAGCTCATGGCATGATACCTTCCACCTGCCTCTTCCTCTTCTTAGCACTTATCACCAAAATGCTGCTTTCTAGATATTGAGGTTGGAGGGTGGGAGTGGGGGACCAGCTAACAGGGGTGAGGCCAACTCAGCATCCTCCACGCATACCAGCTCCTGCAGCTCCACCATAGAGAAGATCAGGGAGTAGAAGGAATGTGCGTTTGCTGTTGTCATGCCACTTAGATTTTTCAAATGAAAGTAGTTTCTGTTTGAGTAAGTAAGGTGTGTATGTTGGGTTGTCCTTTTGCCATGGACTGAAAGGACATAGGATTTGGGTAAAGGTGGCTGGCTGCTGTGGGTATCTTGGGCCACACGTGAGGGTAGGAGAATCCCACTAAAAGGAGTAGAAAAAGGGATGGGAACAAGTACTGCACTGCATGAAGGATTGTATAGGGCAGTTTGAAAAGGACTGTACAACACTTCATTTTATTCTAAGAGAGAAGTGATGATGCTCTAGGAGCTATTGAAAATAACCAAGGGGTCCCTTTAATCTTAGGAGGGATCACATGGCCCCTCCCCCATTCATCTGCATTTTCATTTTGGGTGTTTTTGGCTTGGTTGACATTCAGGTGCATTTACATCCTCAAGTTCATTCCCCCTGTGTACTCATGGGTGATGAGCAATGTTCACTGGCAAGGAGTCAACTGGATCACAGGCTTCCCAGGGACCTCATGTGAACCACATCCTCTCAGGGAAGGAAGGGAAGTGGTGGACCCTGCGTAGAGCCAACCCAATGCCAAGCCCAGCCCCACAGCCCTAGGTAGCCCTCCGGGAAGCACGCATCTCAGGACTAGTGTGCAAGAGTCTCTGTTCATGGAATCCTTGCTAGAAATAGTAATGGGTGGATTTGTAAAAATATGTCAATCATCAAAAAAAAATGATACAATCAGTTAGGAGGAGCTTATCATCAAGAACTCACTGAATCATTTCAGCTGTTTCTTGTAAATCAAAGAAATGCTTAGCATTTCTCTTAAAAGAAATCTTAAAGCCCACTTTAATGTTCTGTAAGTATAAAAATATCTATCTATAATACTGTTGGTGTGCACCTGTCTTAGTTCAAGACACTACCTTTAAAGAGCCCAGTTGAGCAGAGGTTTTGAGAGAGCCCTCCTGGTCTCGGTCTTTAGATTTATCCTGCCTATCACCATTAGTGAATCATGAGTGAAGGCTTATATGACCCTTTCTTCTTTTTTATAAAATCTTTTAAAATTAATTTTTGTACAGACCGGTCTCACCGTGTTGTCCAGGCTGGTCTAGAACTCTTGAACTCAAGCAATCTTCCTATCTCAGTCTCCCAAAGGGCTGAGGATTACAGGCGTGAGCCACCATACCTGGCCTTATTTGACTCTTTCAAAGCCCTCTATTTTCCTCACCTCTTGAATATGTCAAGTTAATGCTTTTTTAAACCAGAAGCAAAGGTCTCGAATGTTTTCTGTTACATGTATGTTACGCATTTTTCTTTCAAACATAAAATTACATTTCAATTTCCAACATGTTAATACATTTAATGATGAATTATGGTCAATTCCCTTGCAGGTAGGTGAATTGTATTCATTCAGGTCAATTGTATTCATTCAGACACCAAGACAGGATTCGATGGGCAAGAGATTAATTGGGAGAAACAGTTGTGATGGAAACAGGGAAAGAGCTAGAGAAGGAAGAACTCAGACCAAAAAGTCAGTCTGACCCCTGGCCTTACAGGTCTATAGGAAGTCCGTGAGCTGGCCATGTGTGGTATCTCACACCTGTAATCGCAACACTTTGGGAGGCCGAGGTGGGTGGATCATCTGAGGTTGGGAGTTCGAGACCAGCCTGACCAACATGGTGAAGCCCCTTTTATACTAAATATACAAAATTAGCTGGGCATGGTCACACATGCTTGTAATCGCAGCTACTTGGGAGGCTGAGGCAGGAGAATCACTTGAACCTGGGAGGTTGAAGTTGCAGTTAGCTGAGATTGCACCACTGCACTCCAGCCTAGGCGACAGATGACTCCCAGACACCTGCTGAGTTCTCCCACCTCCATCAGTCCTCGCTGGGCACAGTCTCAGAATCCACCCAAATATCTGAATATGATGGTGGATTCTGTGAGCAGTAGTAATCAGGTTCACTTCCTGTTGTGGGAAGTCCAAAAGACATGTTTCTGCATCCCCCAGAGCACTTATTAAAAACCCTTAAATTTCACCATGCTTGAAAATGTTCACGATCAAATATTGGGGGCAGGAGAAGTGCACATTCCACACCTGCATCTGTTGCAGGTGCCCTCTCACTATAAGTAATAGTTACCTTGCCTTGCAGAGTGGAAGTCTCGTCCACAGCTACCAAGGCACTGGCGGTATCTTCGAGGTGTGCTGGAATGCCCGAGGAGATAAAGTGGGCGCCAGCGCGTCTGACGGCTCTGTAAGCAACACCTCTGGTTTACCGGGGAACAGGGTGTTGGGGGAGGGGGATAAGTGAAGTCAGGCAGCTGATGCCTAAGTGAAGTCAGGCAGCTGATGCCTAAGTGAAGTCAGGCAGCTGATGCCTAAGTGAGGGGCATGTGTGTTGCTCATGTCCTGAAGGGTCTAGCCCAGTGCTGAGGGAAGCTTTTAGGATGGATCCCATCTGGGAATGGCCTTCTCCTTGTCCCTTCCAGAACGTCCTTCTAATTAACATTTTCTCAGTTAAATTGGTGGTTCTCAACCAAGGTGATTCTGCACCTCTGAGGACATTAGACAATATGTGGAGGAATTTTAAGTTGTCACTATAGTCATGTGTTGTGTAATGATGGGAGTGTGTTTTGAGAAATGCATCGTTAGGTGCTTTTATCTTTGTCTGAACATCATGGAGTAAACTGACTCAATCCTAAATGATAAGACCTATACACACCTAGGTTGTATGGTAAAGCCTATTGCTCCCAGGCTACATACCTGAACAGCGGGTGACTGTACTGAATACTATATAGGCAACTGTAATGCAATGATAAGCATTTGTGCATCTAGACTTATCTAAACAGAAAACATTCAGCAGAAATATGATATAATAATCTTATGGGACTACCGTGTTCTGTGAGGTATGTTGATGGAATGGTCATTATGGGGTACATGACTGCTTAGTTGGGGATGCCACTGGCATCCTGTGGGCAGAGCTCAGTGATGCTAGTAAAACTCCTACCGTGAACAGGGCAGTCCCAGTTTTCATCCATGCTGAGGCTGAGAAGTCTGGGCCTCTGGTGGCCATCCAGCAGGTCTCCTGGGTGCTCTTTTTCTCCCATGGGGCATCTGGATTTTTTATTTGCCCCTGGACTTGAGATTGCCTTTACCTGTGAGGCAACAGCAGTCTGGCTGACCGTCCAGGCATCAGTGTAGCCCCCAAATATCGTCAGAGATCATGTATTTGGGCTTGTGTTGCCATCTGCCCCACAGTTGCAGGTGTCCGTTTTGGGACCCTTGCCAATTGTCTCTCCCACTGTGTTAATTCCTAGAATTGTTCTTAACCTGGCCTTTCTGCTATGTGCTGTTTGCTTGGGTTTGATTGGTCCAATGTCCATATGCCAGTCTGTTATGAGAGCTTCCCTGATCCTTCATAACGATGTTCCAATGAAACTTTACTCACAAAAATTGGTGGAGACCTAGACTGGGCATGAGGGCCGTAGTTTGCCGACCTGTCACTCTAAAGGCATCTTTGGGTTATTTCTGAAGATGACAAGTACTTTGTCTTTCCTTCCAGGTGTGTGTTCTGGATCTGCGAAAGTAAACACAAAATATAGAAAAAAAGAAAAGAATTCTAATGACCTGCCTTGAATGCATGGGGTTGCAGCTCTGTTCAAACACAATTCTATCAACTCCAAAATGTGTGAACTTGACTTGTGTTAGAGTATATTCTGAAACCAACTTGTCCCAGGCCACAGGAGTGTATATTTTTTCATAATCTTTATCAAGAAGTTTGTTGTTTTTTTCTGAGTTGGAGTTTTGCTCTTGTTGCCCAGGCTAGAGTGCAGTGGTGTGATCTCGGCTCAGTGCATCTTCTGCCTCTTGGGTTCAAGTGATTCTCCTGCCTCAGCCTCCCAAGTAGCTGGGATTACAGGCATGCAGCCATGACGCCCAGCTAATTTTGTATTTTTAGTAGAGACGGGGTTTTACCGTGTTGGTTAGGCTGGTCTCGAACTCCTGACCTCAGGTGATCCACCCACCTTGGCCTGCCAAAATGTGGGATTACAGGTGTGAGCCACCATGCCTGGCCTCAAGAAGTTTTAAAAAGCAAACAAAAACAGAAGCAAATGAACAGTCCTATTAAAGGGGGAGAGAATGGTTTCCACCGAGGGCATTTAGCCCAGGAAGCAGCAAGTCAGCAGCTCGAGGTGACAGAAGAGGCTCTGTGATGGCTGATCAGAAAGAAATTTTAAAAGTTGTGCTAAAAAAAGAGAAGCAAATGCTTCTGATCAAACAGGGAATTAAAAAAAAAAAACCAGCCCTCTTCCTTGGGATGTTTTCTGGTTTGTTTTCCTTAACAATCTGGACAGCGTCATTGCTCTCACAAAGGATGTGCAAAGACCAGTTTGTATACCAATAAGATGTGCAAGTTTGTAATCCCAACACTTTCTGTTTTCCAGCATCTTCTTTGTTGGCTGGTTTTTCTATCAGTTGGAATTCTGTCATCTGGGGCCTTCTTATATCTGAGATGGAAACTGTTTTGCATTTCCTGTCTTTTTCCTCTGTTGCTCCCTGCCCCCCTTCCACCTTTCGATGAGGTCTGGTTTTTCAGTGCACCCTCAAGAGATGCAGCCACATGGACATGAAGACAAAATCTCCAATGGACAGCTTTCCCCCTTCTGCCGTCTCCCATCCTGCCCTTCCCTTGCTCTCTCAAGCTCGCTCTCTCTCCCCCTTCCTCTCTCCCCCTTCCCTCCTTCCCTCTGTACCTTTCTCATGGTTGCTTCAGATCTTAGGTCTCAAGGGCACACTGGTGCATAATAAGTGCTTTATGTAGAAGGTAGGACAGGGGACTTTTTAACAGAAGAAAAAGAATGACTTATAAGAGAAAAGAGCCTGGAATACTTTTAGGAAAAAAAAATTCATGTTAAAGCGATTTTAAAATCCTAAAATGGCCATCAGACAGAAAGAGCTTTGTATGATTTATGTTTTAAAAAGAACTGAAGAAGCCACAGTTGGGGCTTGAAGGATTCCCTGGCTTTCCCCTCAGCCTCAGGAAAGATGGTCAGAAAACTCCAGGTGGACAAGGGTTACCCCTAGGGGTCAGCAGTGAGATTGCTCTGCAGCCAGTGAGGGAGGTCCCAGCCATGCCGGTTGGAAGAAGAACCTTGCATCTTTCAGTGTGTGCATACTTTGGCAGCTGTCAGGAAAGCAGGGAAGGACCACATGCCCTCTAGCTTCAAGGGAGTGTTGGCAGAACAAAAAGGTACTGCAGAAGCCCTAGAAACTGACAGCTTGGCTGGATTTGGCCTGTTGGCTACATCTTTGCCACAGCCATGTTATGAGTGATGGTCATTTCTCCAAGAGCTGGCTTGGCTAGTAATTGCAGAGGCTGCTGCATGTCACTTGGTCTAACGATGACAAAAATGAATGTGGAAGGAAGATTTTAGTCCTGGAAGGGAAATATTGACTTAGAACGACACTAACACTTTCTGCCGTCTTTATAATTTCTTTCTCTCATCAAGATTAGGACAAATATATATACACGTATATATATATACATACATATGTACGTATATATATATGTATATATATGTATATAAATGAATCTTCTTACTTTTTTTTTAAAGAAAATTAAAAATGGTGTTCCTTGAAGGGCTTCATTTCATTGTATCAGGTGACATTTGTCCTGTTATTGTCATAAACCAACACTGACTTATTTTTTTAATTAGCAAGGGGGAAAAGGTATCAAAGACAAAGGCCTCTTCTCCCATTTGTTTTTCCTGTGGGCAGAAGAAGGGCTGAGGAAGTTGGCCTGGCCTATGGGGGCTGCTGCTTCACTGGCAGTGTTGCAGTCTGCTGTGTGTGTTCCACGAGTGAGACAGGGTGTTATTGTGAGGGTGGTGTCCATCTGCAGAGCCAAAAATCAGACATCAGGGAAGGGCCAGGGCTTCCTATGGAACTTGGAATTCACCACAACCCCTACAAAAGCCAGAGTCCGTTGATCATTCTAGATCATTGATTGGCCTTTGCTTGGATATGTGAATTATTCAAGCCCCAGAAGACCAAAATATCTGGTTCCGAGGTGAGTATCTTATTTGGGCTGTATTTCCAAAACAGTTAGGAAAGCAGGCCACAGTGATGTAGTGGGTTCACAACACCCATCTTTGAAGGAGCTAGTATCCCCAGATGAGGTGATGATTTCCCCTCCCGGGGACTCATTGGGGTTAGGGTATGGTTTGTCAAGGACCAAATGACACCATCTTTATGCCTCCCAAATAAAAATACATCCATCTCTGGAGAGCATCAGCTGTCAGAGGTCAGCCTGTCATCAGGACATGACTTAGGCTTGACAAACCAGAAACAACTGTGTGATAGTAATGGTGGGATGTGTTGCAAGCGATTCACTAGACAATCTTCACATGAAGGTCAGTAGCCAGGGTCTCTTCCAAGGATTGGCTTTAGTCTGGATGAATTGTTAGGTAGAAGCCTGGTTTGGGAGGCCTTGGACCCCAGGCTCCATCACTGGCTTCTCTAGCCTGAGGCCAGAGAGGTCCTTCCTGTGGCTGCATGCAGGACCAAGCATGAGAATGCAGCTAGCATCCCCCACATCTACCCCAGTTCTCATCAGAACAACACCATGGACAGCTGTTTCCAGAGCCTCCAGCGTTTGCACATCACTCCTCACCCTGTGTGCTGCTGGAATGTTAGTAGAGCCATCCCTGTAACCAAGGAATGGCCTGAGCAGAATGCTATTGTTCAATGTTGTTTACAGCTCTTAAAACACAGTGAGGAATGCCTAAGTCATAGAGACCAAATTTGACCTTGAAGGCAGACATGACACACCTTGTCCAAGGGGGACCAAAAGGGTAGGACATTACAGGGTGAAACCCTCTGACCCCTCATGACAATGTAGGACATGACTTTTGTCTTCTTAAGAAATAGGTCATGGAGCCAAGTGAAGTGCACTTTGTCAAATGTAAGGGTCTGCTTGTTACTCATTTTCTTTTTGTTAACCTTTTTTTCCATCATTTAACAAAAACCAATCTTATATTTCTTGTCAAATGCAGAAATGTTCATTCTGGCAATCAGTGAAGTTTTGCATTGTGTGTCAGATATACAGCCGGACATGTTCTCTGTCCACATTTTTCAGATTCTGTTCAGATGACATCAACCCATTTCATTCCCCCTACCATCTCACCCTTACAGCCTTTGGGAAAAGAAAATCACCTTGTGTGCTGTAGCTCATTTGTTTCAAGACAGAATCAACAGATCATATTTGGCATCATGAATAAATTGCTCTATTTTGATACTGAAGAACTTGGTGGGTGTGCTTTCTTCCTCTCCCTCTGGAACTCTTAGGCCCATGTTGACACCAGTGAATGAAGACAGAGTTCTGTATTTTCTCCAGAAGGAAATACTTTGCATACCTCTATCCAGGATTGCTGTGTGAGATAGAGAGCAGGGGGCAGAATGCAGTGATGTGGTGTTGACAGTAGCCTCTGGCTGAAAGGTAGGCTTTTTAGTGTGTTTCCTTTTCACTATTTTATTTAGGCTGCCTATTGGGAAAAGTTAAAGCAAATGAGTGTTCTCTCAGTGGGATGGTTGGTTGGGTTCCCAAATTAGCCATAAGTAATTTGAAGAACCTAAGGTTACAGGATGGGGCAACTTACGGCATGGATGTCTGCACAGTGCAGACCAATATGTGGCAAACATTTACTGACATTTGCTCTGTGCATGTCTCTGTTTATGCCAGTTTAATAGGTGGCTGTTATATAATGTAATTAATTAATGGATATTGATTGCTATCTGCATTCTATGAAGGAGGCAGTAGATTCTAGGAGGTGAAGACATGGCTTACTCTAAGGTTTCACTGTGCACGTGAGTCAGTCAGTCATTTCCCTCTAATCTTGCTTGTTCCACACAAGGACAAAGCAAATGGCTGGGGGTGCAGAGGCTTTTATGGGTGATTCCCTTGGAAAGATCTGAGAACCTGCATATCTGAGACAGGCCTCAGTCTCAGTTAATTCAGAAAGTTTATTTTGCCAAGGTTGAGGATGCATGCCTGTGGCAGCCTCAGGAGGTCCTGATGACATTTGTCCAAGGTCATCAGAGCATACTTTGGTTTTATACATTCTAGGGAGACATGAGACATCAACCAACATGTGTAAGATGAACAGTGGTTCAGTCCAGAAAAGGTGGGGCAACTTGAAGCACAGGTGAAGCAGGGAGGGGGCTTCCAGGTCATAGGTAGCTAAGAAACAAACAGTTTGCTTAACAAACACTCTTTCCAGTCTGGGTTCTTTGTCTCTGGAGTGTCTCATCCAAGGCATGTTAAGCAAAGCAAGAAGAGGTTATCATTCCCTTCCGGAGAACAGAGAGAGGGAACAGCAGGGACAGAAATGAAGGATATTTATAGGAGCAACCTTCAGGTAGAATGTGAGGTGAATTCTCTGTAGAACGGGGCTTTTGTTAGGAATAGTTATATCCTCATGAAAAAGATACTTATTTAGAGACACTCTGCAGGAAGTAAACAGGTGGGAATATGCTCTCTTCTGTAACAATATCTGCACATGATGATGATGATAATCTCACTTTGAAATGGGGTGAAATGAGTAGAGTATAAGAAAGTTTTTTAACCTAGGCAACATAGTGAGACCACATCTCTACAAAAAAAGTTACTCAGGCATGGTGTCGAGTGCCTGTAATCTCAGCAGCTTGCGAGGCTGAGGTGAGAGGATCATTAAGCCCAGGAGGTTGAGGCTGCCTGCAGTGACCCATGGCAAGACCACCACTTTCCTTAATCCTAAGTGACAGAGTGAGATCCTGCCAAACAAAGCAAAACACTTTTTTTATGTTGAGGCAGATAAACTAAGCAGTAAACTAAAATCAAATACAATCCCTCTGATGGAACAGTCATCTTCACTCCAAGCTACACCTCTGTTGTCACCTCCTTCTCACAGGCCAACCTACACTTCTTGCTGTACATTCCAGTTCCCTTGTACCTCTTCAGGAACTTTCCTGCGATCATCACCATTACTTTCTCTCCACTCCGTCATTCCTTTAGCACCCCCAAGGTACTCGAGCACCTGCCATCTTCAAAACGTGACTTGAGCACTTGCCATCTTCAAAACAGTAATAACAAAACAAGCAAAATTCTCTGCAGTAAACAGCCTTATAGGGAAGTCACTCAGAACCAAGACTGGCCATCATCTCATCTTTTCATGTGTTTGCCCACTTGTCTCCTCATTTCCTGTGTTGCCCTAACACACATCCTGATGATCATTTTTCTATCCCCAGTACGTAGGCTTGGCCCAGTTCCTGTCAAGTCACCTTGAGAAGGCATCCAGTCACCCTCTCACTTAGCTGTGCTCATCAGGTCAAAGCCACATGCATGCGTATCAGCTGGTGATGCTTGGTGTCTCAACTGGGAGTCATCATCTTGGCTGAATAATCGGTTCTCAGCATTCTTGTTGGAGAGCTTCAAAATCCGACTCTGGCTAATGTAAGCCCAAAGGAATAAATGGGCCTGATACTGGCAAGCTTTGAGAAATTGGAGAATGAGGCTCAGAGGGCACACAGACAAGAACTGCCAAAAGCAGGCTGCAACACTGGGCTCATGAAGATCACAGATATGGCAGTGGGTGTTGCCCACACCCTGAAGGCTGGACTGGCTCTGGAGGCACACTCAACACTGCCTCCCAGAGTAGGCTTGCCTGCTGCCATGGCCTCTCCAGAAGTGCTTTTCTGCAGCTCATTCCCTTGGACGTGAGCTGGTAACTTGAGAGAGGTGCCTAATTGGCTCTGCCAGGTCACATGCCTTGCTCTAGCTGCAAAGGAGGCTATAAAAGCCTCTTTGCTTTTGAACTGGGGGGTAGGGCTGTGCCTCATCAGGTAGGAAGATATCCCCAAATAGAGGAAGGCCTTCTGATGTTGGGAGCTCAGGGGAGTGGAGACAGAATGCCCCTACTGAGATGAAGGATGCACATTTCCCTAGAAAATCTAAAACGTGTTCACATTTCCTTGATACTTTTGGTCAAGGTGTGTGAAGTCTAGCCCAGGCTGACCCTTAGGAGGGTGAAAGAACAGTTATGGAGAGATTCAGGGCAGCCCTGGGCAGGCACTACCTTATAGTGTGCTCAGAATCCATCTGCAACCCTGTGACTCCAGAAGTACACATGAAGAACTTTCCTGCGCTCGATATTCCTGATACAAAGGGAGGTGTCACATGGCAGAGCTGTCTGCAGTATCCTGAGAAAATATTCTGTCTTGCTTTTCTGTACCTACTAGTGGTTTATAATCCCCATGCATATTGCAACATTTTTGTAAAATGTAAAACAATAATACTATACATACACACAAGGGAACTTCAAAAAGTTCAAAAAATACATATTATGAAAAAGCAGTGGATTTCACAACACTTTTTTCATCAAAATAAGCTCATGCTAACTTGTTACAACATGTTTGAATAGTATCTAGTTTGAAGCACTATAAAGTGTGAGACATCAGTTTGATTAAAGCAGAGCAACATTTTGTTAAAATTGAAACAATAACATCAAATTTATGGTGAAGTCTGGGAGGAAGAATTGTGAAATCATTGATGTTTTATAAAAAGTTTATGAGCACAGTGTCCCAAAGAGATAAGCAGTTTACAAATGGATAACTTATTTTAAGAAGGAATGATGATATTGAAGATGAAGCCTGCAGTGGCAGACCATGCACATCAATTTGTAAGAAATAAATTCTTGTTCATGCCCTAATTGATGAGGACCAGTGATTAACAGCAGAAACAACAGCTAGTACCACAGACATCTCAACTGGTTCAACTTACACAATCTGACTGGAACATTCAAGTTGAGCAAACTTTACACTCAGGTTCCAAAACTGTCATGCCCACATTAGTTGCAGACAAGAGTTAAGCTTTCAGTGGAAATTTGAAACAAGTGGGATGAAGATCCTGAGGGCTTTCTACAAAGAGTTGTAACAGGAGACCAAACACAGCTTTATCAATACAATCCTGAAGGCAAAGCACAATCAAAGCAATGGCTACCAAGTGAACATAAGTAGAGTGGTCAGTAGGTCATGATAACAGTTTTCTTTCTTTCTTTTCTTTTCTTTTTTTTTCATGCTTAGGGCATTTTCCTTGCTGATTTTCTGGAGGGCCAAAGAATGATAGCATCTGAGGAATATGGGGGTTGGGCCCTTGGCACATCCACTTCACGGGTTTCTGTGGGTTTGGCAAGCAGGGTCACCCTTATTTTTGTTGCAGGATTCGCTTGCAGTATGGATTTCAAATGTGCTGGCATCAGAACCTGAAGAGGAAAAAACAAAAATTGTGAGTGTCCATGTCTTTGCCAGTTTGTCCTCAGCTTCGGAAAATGCTCTTAGTACTCACTGCACTGAGTTTTTCATGTGCCAACTTTGGTCAAAATTGCAGCATTCAGGTCATCTATGAGAAAAAAAAACCTACACCATCTTTCCATCTACATTTTATTAAATCATTACAATAGATGAAACAAGTCCTACAGAATTTTCTAGGCCAGTTAATGGCTGATTGTGGCACCGATGTGCAGGCAACAAAACTGTTGGTTTAGGAAAGTTTTAGAGACCCAGGACGTGTGCTCTCTAATTTAGGAGCAGAGAGCGCTATTGTGACAGCTGGTACAGCTTCTACTAGGGATGGTAACTCAGGCAACAGGGACCCTATGGTTGGCTGGCTACCTACACTCAACTCCAGGAAGTGCCGGAAGGGAGGGAGACCACAACTGTGAAAAACTACACCACCTCCCAATGTCTTTTCATGGGCAATGGCACATGTTTATAGCAAGCAGCTCCTCCCCATCAGCGTCTACTCATGGAAAACTGTCATCTCAAGGCCCAAATTGGATACACATCCAGCCTCAATTAAATACACAGTACTACATGCCTGGTAACCCTTTGCGAAATTGAGCTCATTCTGATCATGACCCTACATAAGATGATAAAGTGACAAATAATGTTTTTGTAAATACAGGAATGTATTTGTCCCAATGTGCTCAGCATTTCCTTCATGAGACATTTTTATCAGGTGTCAGGATGGTTTTGCTCTCACATGCAGTATTTTCTAGAAAATAATTAAGAGTCTAATAATTGTTCACATTTTTCTCTTTACTCCCCTGCTAAGAAGCTCAAAGCCAAACTACCATCCATTTTAAATAGTTACTGGGGCTAATTCTAGCTGGCTTTCTATTTCATTATCATTTTCCTTTAGTTCCTGTTTCATTTATTAATCAATTTCCCCATGTTGTTCTTCCAGAATATGACATGGTTTAAAAAGGATACAGAACAAAAGGAAAAAAATGTGAGCATCAGTCAGCAGTGTGAGAGCTAATGTGAATCCCATCAAAAGAATAATCTTGGGCATTGGTCATCGTTCCAACAATACATCTTCTTTCTGTTAGACCCTTTGAAACCACTGTCAGAATTATTCTGCCAGTCCTCAAATATACTAGAATACTTGCTTCATCCCAGGTTGCAAGCTGTGTGTGGGGAATACAGAGGTGGAAAACATGAAGGAGGGTGGCCTTTCCAACCACAGACAGGGCAAATGACTCCAAAAAGCCTCCAAAGAGCCTCCAAAGCCCTCCACCCTTGGGGCTTGCTGACAATCACAACCTCCTATGAGTCCCTCTCTGTTTCCTCACACCCTTAGGCACACTGCTTCTCTCCCTCCCACTCCAGGCTTGGTCCTGCCACTGGGCCTCTGCAACTCTATTTTTCTGTCTGTAAGGCTCTTCTGATTTTCTTGTGGCTCCTACACTTCATTCGGGTCTCAATGCTAATGTTACCTCATGCTCAGGGAGACTCTGGGACACCCTCTCTAAAACCATGCTCCCAAACGTCCCTAATTTTTCTTCATGGCACTTCCCACTACCTGGATGGAATATCATATCATTATTTGTGTTTTTCATTCTCTGTCTCTGCCACTACAGTGGAGAGTCTCAGTGGACAGGGAATGTGTCATAGTCACCATACTGTACCCGATGCCCCAGATAACACCTGGCATATAGAGGGTGCTCAATCAACATGGGGAATGGGTCAGTACAGTCATGTTAAGTGTCTGACAGCAATGGGATGCAGCACTACTACTTTGGAGCACTCATTAAGATATGAGTACAAAGAAGGGTAGTAACAAGCACAATTTTAAAAGAGATACATGCAGAGTTTGGGAGAATATTTTAGGGGGAAAAAAGAACATGAGAGTTATATGGAAAAGAGGCAGTCAGAAGTTGTGGCACTATGAGAGATGTGGTTGGAAAGAACTAAGAAAGCCTGAGCCAGGCTTGGTCCTGCCACTTTAAGGCAATAACAATATTGCCTTTTACCGAGAAGGCAAGTGTGGTTCACACCTCTAACTAGTGCTTTAGGAGGCTGAAACAGGAAGATCGCTTGAGCCCAGAAATGCAGGACCAGCCTGGGAAATACAGAAAGACCCCATCTCTATGATAAAAATTTTAAAACAAGCCAGTTGTAGTAGTGTACACCTGTGGTCCCAGTAACTTGGCAAGCTGAAGTGGAAGGATTGCTTGAACCTAGGAGTTCAAGGCTGCAATGAACCATAATCACAACACTTCACTCCAGCCTAGGCAACAGTGAGATCCTACCTCAAAAAAAAGGCAACTGCAATACTGTTGTGTCTCTGAAATATACACATGCACTATGGGCTGTGGGAGAACATGGCACTCAGATCTTCCTCCCAGGGTTGGATTAAGGTGAATCTGGAGGAATCTTGGTCTGAGTTAACTCAGAGAAAGTGTGATGAGCTGCTCAAACAGTGGTAAAGAGATTGAGCGATGGGGGAGGACTGGCCATGGATGACACAGCCAGATTTTGAGGAGAATCTGGGCGGCTGACAAGGATGGGGGAGAGCTGGTTTTGCTAGTGTGGTAAACCTGCCTTTCCTGGAGCCAAGATACCAGCTGGGAAAACTTCTAAAGAAGCCTTGCAGTTCTGGAGCAGCATTCCTGCTAGAGGGGGCTGGTGGCACATCAAAAAGACTTGATTCTGGCCGGGCATGTTGGTTCACGCCTGTAATCCCAGCACTTTGGGAGGCGGAGGCGGGCGGATCACGAGGTCAGGAGATTGAGACCATGCTGGCTAACACAGTGAAACCCCTTCTGTACTAAAAATACAAAAAATTAGCCAGGCGTGGTGGCAGGCGCCTGTAGTCCCAGCTACTCACTAGGCTGTGGCGGGAGAATGGCGTGAATCCGGGAGGCGGAGCTTGCAGTGAGCCGAGATCGCGCCACTGCACTCCAGCCTGGGCGACAGAGCGAGACTCCGTCTCAAAAAAAAAAAAAAAAAAAAAAAAAAAAAGACCTGATTCTCACCAGGTCAGCCACTGTTTATGAGGACGTCATGGATTCAAGCAAACTTGTGTGTGATTTCTGCGGTTCTTTTCAAACAGACTCTGGGCTGTGGTGTCATATGGTGGCTCTTTTTATTATTTTTTAGAAGTATTTATCATTTGAATTTTCTAGTCCAGAAATTATATTGTTAAAGTTTCATTTTCTCTATTATAAAAATAATTCATACTTGTTAAAATGTGGAAAATAATTTTGCTTTATAGAAAAGTCAGGAAATATAAAAAACTTTAGAGAAGTATGAATGACTCATGGTCCCTCCACCCAGAGACAACCACTGTTAACATCTTAGCATATATAAGTCATTTCATTTTATTTGATGAGTTTGAATAAATGAGATTTTGTTTTTTTTAAAAAAAGCTGTATTTTGTATACTATATTTAAATGTATGTACAAGGAGGTTAGTCCAAAGAAACACAGTAATTTTTTATGACTAGTGATGGGGAACTTTAAACAATTTTTTTTGTTGTTGTTGTTTCACAGGGTCTCACTCTGTTCCCCAGGCATAGTCTTGGCTTCTTTACTCACTGCAACTTCTGCCTCTAGGGTTCAAGTGATTGTTGTCCAAGTAGCTGAGATTACAAACATGCACCTCCAGGCCTGGCTAATTTTTGTGTTTTTAGTAGAGACAGAGTTGTACCATGTTGTCCAGGGTGGTCTCAAACTCCTAGCCTCATGTGATCCACCCACTTTAGCCTCCCAGAAGTGCTGGGATTACAGGCGTGAGCCACGGCGCCTGGATAAAACAATGTTTTTAAAAACTTGTACAATCAGGCCTGGCACAGTGACTCAAGCCTGTAATCCCAGCACTTTGGGAGGTCAAGGTGGAAGGCTCGCTTGAACCCATGAGTTTGAAACTAGCCTAAGAAACATGGCAAGAGCCTATGTCTACAAAAAAAGTATATACAAAAATTAGCCAGGTGTGGTGGTACATGCCTGTAATCTCAGCTACTTGGGAGGCTGAGGTGGGAGCATGAACTGGGCCCAGGAGGTGGAGGCTGCCATGAGCTATGATTGTCCCACTGCATTCCAGCCTGGGCAACAGAGTGAGATGCTGTTTTGAAAGGAAAAAGAAAAAAAAAAAGTTCTACAGTCAACAGATGATACTCAAAGGACCTCTCAGTTAAAGCAAGCTTTTTTCTTCTAATTCCAATACCCCTGAGAGATTTTTCACATCTCTTGATTGTTACAGTAGGTTTTCAGACACATATGAGTACGACAGGAAAAGGTCTCTGTCCCCAGGAATGTGAGGCGACCATCAAGTTATTCTCAGGTGGTTGGTAAACTGTCTCTCTGAAATAATTATTGGTTGCAGCTGCTACCAGCAGAAGGCAGTCTCCAAATAGATAGAAACACTGGAAACTGTCGATCAGCAGCTTCCCCATAAAATCTCAGGGGTTGGGAAAGTGGGCTCAAGTATGCACAATATGAGGCAAGATGGAAGAATCTTTCTGGCATATGACCTTCCTCTAGGAACACTCAGCTGGTGAGCATGCACAAAACTCCAGGAAATACTGCACATGTGGCCCCTCCCAAATAGTAGCAGGCCACTATTGCATGCAGACAGTCTGCCCCAAGAGAATAATCATGGAAGAAGGGATGCAAGACCCCAGAAACCATGGCAACATATAAGATCCGACATCAAGGGCTAAACAGTGCGCTTGACTCTCTCAAGTTGCCTGCTTGGCCCTCTTCCAAGTGTACTTAACTCCCTTTCATTCCTCTTCTAAAGCTTTTTAATAAACTTTCCCTCTTGCTCTGAAACATGGCTCAGTCTGTCACTCTCCCTTATGCCTCTCAGCGGAAGTCTTTCTTTTAAGGAGGCAAGAAGTGAGGATCTTTCAGACCTGTGTGGATTCACCACTGCTAACATGAGGAGGTGGGCGGCTCACTCCAGGACACATTTCCTAGAGGAAGAAGTAGGGGCTGGACTGCACGTCCCCAGCCACAGCCCAGGAGGCTTTTCCAAGCATGTTGTTAAGGACTCCATTCCTCTTATCCTTTTCTAACCATTGCCCTTGTCTCATTTGCTATGCTCTGCTTCCTGTTTTCTTTCCTGAGAAAAGACATCAGCTAAATGCATTATGGGCTAGAGCCTCTTCAGTCCTCACTCAGTTTTGAACTTCCCTATTTTCTCTCCTCTCCTGTTCCTCACACACCTCCACAGAGCTCCAATGGCAGTCCTGCAGCAAACCCAGGAGGGTCACAGCACTGAAATGAAAAGTCACTTAGTCCTGGTGCTGAGCTAACAAGCAATGGCACAGAACTTGTGCTGGCAGACGGCTGCACATTTACATTTTATTTATTGAACCTGCTTGCTTTCTGCAGCTGCATTCTGTTGATGTCTTTGAAGGATGATGAATGAAGTCAATGGTTTCAGATAATTCCAGGAGGACACATCACTGTCTGAGCCCAAGGCATAGCCACTCCCAGTGGCTGTGTACCCAGAGAGCCTCCCTACTATTTACTTGCAATCACTGTCTTTCTGAACAGGATGGGGTTGACCATGAGGACCAGCAGTAGGGGCAGGTACGTGGTAACACAGTGGGGGATGGAGTGGTCCAGGCCCAGCTTACACCTGAGAGAGGAAAACCAAATCATTCTTCTCAAAAACAAAGCTTTGGCCACTTACCTGGAAGCCAAGATAAGAGGATGAAAACAGAAAGGGAAATGCGTAAATCTGCTTCTGACTGCTCAAAGGAAATGAGAGTCATTTGTCATGTCTGGAACAAGCAGTTAATTGCAGGATAGTAAGGGAGATCAGCTATGTTTCTGTCTCAGAAATGGGATGTCCTCTAAGGTGTTCCAATGGAGAGAGCTTTTAAAGGTTC
The DNA here is from genome assembly GCF_029281585.2 of Gorilla gorilla gorilla. Lineage (NCBI taxonomy): Eukaryota > Metazoa > Chordata > Mammalia > Primates > Hominidae > Gorilla > Gorilla gorilla. Next base: position 10,126,378 of record NC_073248.2, read on the forward strand.
GTGCTGGGAAAAGGTGGAAAGGAAATGACACTCTGGGATGGTGGATTCCCTCCACTGGGTCTCAATGAAAAAACAAAGGCACTCCATTAAGTAGTTAGGTTTTGAGGGGTTACTACATGGCTTTGAGCAATAACATGAATAAGATACAGTCACTGGCCTTGAACAACCCAAAATATATCAGCTATGTATTTCAGAGAAAATGTATTCTCATGGTTATGGATAACGATAGTTTCAGAGACTCTTGTCAGGGAAGAGGACAATGATTTCTACTGATGGCTCATAGGAGTCACTGGTCACCACAGAACATACTGGAGGGCCTCACAATCATGTCATTATTATAAAGTTTCGGTGCTGCAAAAGAAATAGCACTCAAATATAAGATTTTCTTTTTAATTCTCAGCAAGGCAAGGTACTTCTATAGAAGGGTGCACCCTTACAGATGGAGCAATGGTGAGCGCACACCTGGGCAAGGGAGGGGAAGGGGTTCTTATCCCTGACGCCCATAGCCTCCTGCCGTGTTGTTCCTCTATTGGCTAGGGTTAGACCGCACAGGTTAAACTAATTCTGACTGACTAATTTAAAGAGAATGACGGGATGAGTGGTTTGGCAGGAAAAATGTTTATGAAATTAGTCAGGGTGGAGAATGAATCGGAATGAGTCAGGGTGGAGCAGGTAATCAGAATGAGTCAGGATGGAGAATGAGTCAGGGTGGAGCAGGTAATTGGTAAAGGTTGCATTACATGGAAGTTAAGTTTAAAAGTAGAAGGCAAAGAATTAAACACATCGACATATTCCTTGAAGATAAATTTAGAATTCAGAATTCGTATTTAACATTACCAAGGTAACAACCATTAGCTGTGAAATGCTTAAGGTAGGAGAGAAACAAAATGGCACAGAGGAAAAAAGAACTGAAAGGTAAAGGGGTAGGATAAAAATAGGCGCTAAACGAAATTTCTCAGTAAGAAGGCACCAAGGACTATAAAGCCCACTGCTGACGTCCCCACATTTAAAACAAAAGGTCAATTTCTTAGAAATTACATACTTCGTTTATCTTCCACTTTCCTTTCCCTGAAAACTAAAGTCTTTTAGCACAGGTACCACTCGTAGAATTTCTGGTAAACCAGCACCAGCCTGAGGATCACATTCTCATCAAAGGGTGGAAAGAAGGAGAAAACCCCAGCCAGCCTTGGAAGGAACCTATTTTGTGCTGCTAACCACGGAGACTCCTGTTCATACAGTGGAAGGGATGGATTCATCACACCCGAGTCAAGAAAGCGCCACCCCCTCCAGAGTCGTGGGGTGTAGTCCCAGGGGAAAACCCTATCAAACTAAAGCTAAGAAAAATTTAACCCTTTCATCTATGCTATTTCTCTTTCTTCTTTCCTCTCTCTATTGCGGACCATTTAGTTATTAACATAGCCAAGTAAATTTTGCCTCAAACTATTGCATTTAATGCTTGCCTTGTTATACCCTGGTGGACTTGCCAAGTCAAAGACAGCTCTGTACTTCAGAAAAGTACCTCTGTCCCTCCTGACTCTCCTCAGACCGAGCATTAGTGTATTGCGACCACTTAATCCAGAGAGATTTCAGTAAAGGCCTCAGTGTCAGCCAGGAGTCTTGCTCCGCCATGTAGAGCTTTTATGCCATAGTTGGTCCAGTGATCTGTGGACCATTAAAGAGCCAGAATGGACTGCCCCAACCAGTTTTTGTAATTTCCTAAAACCATACATTCATTTCACTAGAGGGACAGCCCTCCCTGCTAACTGTCAGGTAAACCAGTGTAATTCTATACAGGTTATTATCTCAAACCCTCAAAGTTCTTCCCCATTCCTAAGCCGGTTCCCTTCTTTAAGCCGGTTTTATGGTATGGGGGCTGAGATGCCAAGGGCAGACCTTGTTAGATTCTTTGAAATGTGTTACTTTGATCCCCCACCACCTGAACCTTTCTCTAAGCCTTCTTTCAAAACCCCTCATGATAGAAAAATTGCTCCTCCTCCATCTAATGACAAGACCAAGATAGCTATCATAAAATTTACAGACTTAAACTTTGGCAATTAAGACAGGATACCAAGATGCAAATGCCTAGTTGGGATGGATCCAATATTCCTTCTGCATGTTAAACAACAGCAATTGTTATGCTTGGGTGAATGGCAGGCCAGAGGCCCAGATTGTCCCCTTTCCCCTAGGGTGGTCCTCCAGTCGACTGGGTGTGGGCTGTATGGTAGCTGTTTTCCTGGATTTTACAGCCTGTTGTAGTAAGTCATGCCAAGCTCTCTCTCGCTGTATCCTGAAGTCTGGCACCCTGCAGGTCAGCCCCCAAGGGCCATCCAGCGTCCGTCTCCCAACACTAAGTTCATTTCGTGTCTCTCAGACAGGGAGGAAACCTCGTGTTACTTGGAAACCTGAAGGAATGCAGTGAGCTTAAGAATTTTCAAGAGCTTATCAATCAGTCAGCCCTTGTTCGTCCCTGAGCAGATGTGTGGTGGTATTGTAGTGGATTTTTACTGGACACTCTGCCAAATAACTAGAGTGGCACTTGTGCTTTAGTCCAGTTGGCTATCCATTTCACCCTGGCATTTCATCAACAAGAGGAAGGAAAAAGTAAGACACTGTAAAGTGAGAGAAGCCCCTTATGGGTCCTTCGACTCTCATATCTATTTAGACACAATTAGGGTCCCACGGGGAATACCAGTGAATTTAAAGCCTGAAATCAAGTAGCTGCAGGATTTGAGTCAATATTTCGGTAAGTGACAATTAATAAAAATATAGATTGGATAGACTACATCTACTATAAACCAACAGTGATTTATTAACTACACTAGAGATGCTGTTAAGGGAATAACTGAGCAATTAAGGGGTACTAGCCAGATGGCTTGGGAAAATAGGGTAGCCTTAGACATGACATTAGCAGAAAGAGGAGGAGTTTTCATCATGATTAAAACTCAGTGTTGCACCTTCATCCCAAACAACATGGTCCCTCATAGAAGTATAACAAAGGCATTGCAAGGTCTAACTGCTCTGTCCAGTGTGTTTGCCAAAAACTCAGGGGTAAATGACCCCTTTACAGAATGACTAGAATAGTGATTCGGTACATGGAAAAAGGTAATATCCTTAATTCTTACTTCCCTCACAACCGTAATGGGTATACTTATTCTTATCGGGTGCCGTGTCATACCATGCATCCGTGGATTGGTGCAGAGGCTCAACACTTACTAAAACCTCCCCTAACTATCCTCCACCTTATCTAGAGAAGCTTCTTCTTTTGGAAAACCAAGCAAAACAACTAAGCCAAGGCATGTTAAAAAGTTTGAAATGAAAGAGCTGTAAGGAAATGCAAAAGGAGGCATTGTTAGATACAAGTTCTAAATTTATTTTCAAGGAATCAGTATGTCAGTAGGTTCAATTCTTTGTCTTCTATTTTTAAACTTAACTTCCTCTTAAAGCCACCTTTGTCGATTACCTGTTCCACTCTGACTCATTTCAATCACCTGCTCCACCCTGACTCATTCCAATTACCTGCTCCACCCTGACTCATTCCGATTACCTGCTCCACCCTGACTCAATCCAATTACCTGCTCTGTTATAACCATTTTTTCCTGCCAAACCACTCACCCCATCACTGTCTTGAAATTAGCCAATGAGGATTAGTTTAGTCTGTGTGGTCTAACCCTAGCTAATAGGGGAACAACACAGCAGCAGGGGCCACGGGCATCAGGGATAAGAACCCCTTCCCCTCCCTTGTCCAGATGCGTGCTCACCACTACTCCATCTGTAAGGGCCCATCCTTCTATAGAAGTACCTTGCCTTGCTGAGAATTAAAAAGAAAATTTTATATTCAAGTGCTATTTCTTTTGCGGCACTTGAACTTTATTTACAACGTACACCATGGGTCAGCAAACTTTTTTTGTAAAGGAACACATAGTAAATATTTTTAGCATCATGGGCCACACTGTGGTCTCCGTTGCAACTACCACTCGACTCTAATGTAGTGCAAAAGCAGCCACAGGCGGTACATAAACAAATGGATGTGTCTGCAATCCAATAAAACTTTATTTACAAAAACAGATGCGGCCCATATTTGTCCTGAGGGCTGTCCTGTGCTGATCCCTGTTATAAAATCACAGATAAAGACACTGTTCATTTCTGTTTACCAGTTTTCCACCGCAAGTTACAGTACATATCCCTGGAAAGACCTTGGCTTTGCAACTAAGGGTTGCACAGATAGGAGTGTAAATTTGAGGAAATGCCTGAGATAGTTCCAGTGGTTACATCTCCCTGTATCTGTTGTTTGGGACAGTTTCAGTGGCCACATCTCCCTTTGTGTGCATGAGGAAAGAGAAGTTTGAAAGCATAGGAAGGAGAGCTGGAGAAGAAGCTCTTCCCAAGGCCCCCTTTGGCTTCTTCCACATTATCCTACACTCATTCTTAGAATGTTAAGCTCACCTGATCATTCAGAGGAAGCTTGAAGAACAAAAATTTAAAAGTGCACCAATATGGGTGTTGGGAATACACCAAAAATTCTGCATGCAGACTTACATGGAAGAAGATACACTGAAAGCTTCGTATGCATGCTTGTGTGCACAGGCACCTATGCACACAAATGAGAAAAGCAGAAGCAGGGAGAATGACTACAGGGTGCAAGCTATTAGAGTCCAGGTTTTACCATGTCACCTAGGCTGCAGTGCACAACATAGCTGCATTTCCCATCAATGTTTATGTGTGGACACTAACATTTAAGTTTCATGTATATTCACATGACAGGAAAAACTTTTTTTTTTAATTTTGATTTCTAAAAACACTTTAAGGCTGGGTAAGGTGGTTCAGACCTATAATCCCAGCACTTTAAGATGCTGAGGTGGGAGGATCTCCTGAGCCCAGGAGTTGGAGACTGGCCTAGCAACACAGTGATATCCTATGTTTACAAAAACTTAAAAAATTAGCCACGTTTGGTGGTGTGCACTTGTAGTCTCAGCCCAGGAGGTCGAGGCTGAAGTGAAAATACAATCCCAGCCTGGACAACAGAATGAGACCCTATCTTAAAAACAAAACAAAACAACAAAAAAAAACCAAACAAAAACAAAGAACAAAAGTAAGATGTAAAATCATTCTTAGCTTGTGGATTCTAGAATACTGGCAGGATTTGGGTCGTAGGCTGCAGTTTGTGCACTTGTGATGGAAAAACCAAACCTGAAAAGCCTGGATAGGGAAGAGATTTAATGTCACAAAACATGGTGGAGGAGAACATACAGTGCAAAATACAAAAGAATCCATGCACGTGTGCACCCAGAGTGAGACTCCATCTCAAAAAAAAAAAAAAAAAAAAATCCCCCCCAAAATTCTCAAGAAGACTTTCTTTCCAGAAGAACATCGACATCCCTCACCACCAACCCATGTATTAAAAGCACACATGCTTAACTGAGTTTTTAAAAGGAGCCTCAGTCAAATTGTAATACTTGAAACAATTTATTCACTGTTTCCAACAGTGACACAGTTTCCAGTTTCCTGGAGGGTCAGAAACACTTGGAAACTAGATGATGAATTAACTGGCATGTGTCTACTCCAATCCCTAGGAGTGCCCATAGGCGACTCCCTCTGCTCGTTGGCTCTCCAACACCCATGACCATGAATGTATACCCTTGTGTCTGGAGGGCATTCATATTAGCCTATACAATCATGCCACACATGCATTTGCTACCCCATGGTCATCATATGAGCTTAGAGAAATAGAACTTATAAGAATCATCAAATACAGTCATCAAGTTGCTCAACCACCTTGAACTAAGTGGTTCTGTGAAGTGTGACTCTCTTAACCATCTGCCCCGAATGCCAGACTCCAGTGAGGCATAACCATGCAATAAGGCATAACTATGCAAAGGTATCCCAGTGGTAGAGATACTTAGTGTTTTCGTTACTAGTGATAAGGTAGGCAGTTTTGTTACTAAAGGGCAGACAAGACCCACCCGCTTTTACTTCTAATGCGACTTCTACCAGGAGGTAAGAAAGCCAATGCCAACAAGTCCCCACATGTAACTTGGTTTGTGTATGTAGTCAGGCAGGGGATCAAGTGTTCTTTTTGAAGACTATGCCTCTTAGCATAGCAGCACACCTGATTGACAGTCACTGAGAATACTTCAGAGGCTCAGGGTGAGAAGAGATGGACAGCGATGGGGGATGGGAAGCTAGACTCCCACTCTGTCTTCAGGCAGCAGATGGCTCATTAAAACTACCGGAAATGTCCAGGCGCGGTGGCTCAAGCCTGTCGTCCCAACACTTTGGGAGGCTGAGGCGGGTGGATTAATTGAGGTCAGGAGTTCGACCAGCCTGATCAACACGGTGAAACCCCGTCTCTACTAAAAAAATACAAAAAATTAGCCGGGCGCTGCGGCGGGCACCTGTAATCCCAGCTACTCGGGAGGCTGAGGCAGGAGAATGGCGTGAACCCGGAAGGCGGAGCTTGCAGTGAGCCCAGACGGCGCCACTGCACTCCAGCCTGGGCGACAGAGCGACACTCCGTCTCAAAAAAAAATAAAAAATAAAATTAAAAAAATACAAATACAAACACAGAAATTGGCCGGATGCCGGCAGACGCCTGTAGTCGGAGCTACTCCAGAGGCTGAGACAGGAAAATCGCTTGAACCCTGGTGGCAGAGGTTGCAGTGAACTGAGATCGAGCCACTGGACTCCAGCCTGGGCGACAGAGCAAGACTCCGTCTCAAAAACAAAAACAAAAACAAAAAAAAAGAAACCACCGGAAAAAAAAACCTCCGCGGGTGCGTCTGTCCAGCTGCATTTACAAAAACTAGTATAGCCAAGACCTGGGAGCCTTTTGTGGAGGCACTGAATTCTCCTAATTAGATTTCATGAGATACCTCCTCCAAAATAGCTGAACACCTAACAACACCAAACACGCTTTTTAAAAAGTCAAAGTAAATTAACTTTTCCCCTGAAAATGTAGGGAATAAAGAAAGTTTCCCAAACTCAAACTCACAGAACTCTGGTAGATATCTAAGACGAATGCTCGTGTCAAACATCTGTATTTATAACTTCGTTGGAACTATTACAGTAGGTTATATGAATTAGTGGAGGACAAGACTGTTTTAAATGCCTTCTTTTCATACATAGCATTTACCATTAAGTATTTAATGTAATTTGTTTGACAAATTTTTCTTACCTTTTTAATTGTTGATGTGGAATGTAAGAATGCTTCTAATAATGCTGAAGCCAGAGGGATGGCTTTCCTTTCATACACGTGGAAATTTAATTCTTTGGGGGATATTGGAAGACACTGGATGAGAAACAGTTCTATTCATTCCTTTTAGTGTACACAGATTAAGTCAAATACATACAACATTTTAGGGAGTAGGAACTGTTGAACTATTTGTTGAGTAAATAGTATGTATTTTCAAACACAGTTAAGTTTTTTCTAACTCGATGAGGCCATGTCACTGACTATCTTATCCCTTCAATGGAAGCCATGTTACATAGTCTGTTGTTAAATGGGTCACTACCCAGTGAAAAAATATATTTCATGACATAAGACTGCCAGTCTTTTTCTGTCTTTGCTCCATCTTGACCTTAAGATGTTCATCAACCCATTTTATCCAAGCAAAGTACATTAGACTGTTGGACCTGCTAAAATAATATTTCACTGAAATCTGGCATTAAAAAATTTAAGTGGGTATTTGGAGCTGCATGTAATGATTACAGTTTTTTTTCAATTTGAAATAAATAAGCATCCTTTGAATACTAAAAGCTGTTTCCTTTTGACATTTAATTAACCCTGTTTAAAACGTGAGATGTAAAGTGGTGGTTTGCCAGTGGACTAGACTTCTTCTTTTAGGCTGCCAAGGGCTTTGAAGAGGATTATCACAAAGTTTTGTGTCAGAGACTGTAAGTAGTGCATATTTAATCTTAAAAACTCAGGATTCATGTAAGCACTGGAATATTTTATTTGCAGAAATGTGTATCACATTACTTAATTTTTTTTTGAAACAGCTGTAGGAAGAGTTAGCACTTATTCAGTTGTCTCTTCAACCTCTCTGTTATTCTGATGACCAAAGAAATAACTTGAACCTACTTTCTATGATACAAGCATAACTTGATCTACACTAAACCATGACAATGTTTTGATAATTCTGGAATCAGTATATATCATCTATTATTTGTCTGTTAGTTAAGTGCCAGACCTCATTTCTGTGATCTGTTAAACATTAAATATAATTTAGTTTTAGGTTTAGCCTGTGAACCTGCATCAGTTCCAAAAATGTAGAAAATACAGTCCTGGAAAAGTACATTTTTCTCTAATAAAAAAAGATAGAAGAGTGATGCCTCTTAAAATGTGTCTGTACATTGCCTTTAAAAAATCCAGATTTCGATGAGAAATGAATATTCATGTCATTGCAGTCATGAGTTAGGAGGAACCATGATATTGTGTGACATGGAACAAGTTTGCGTTCTATTTCATTACTGTCTTCTGTTACAACACTTTAGCCTTTTCCAATGTGTGCCAAAACACACAGCTTTTAATCAGCTTAGTCAGAGTAACATTAAATGTAATCAGGGTGGCTAACACACACTATGTTAGCAAGAGCAGAGCAAATCTGGCAACTCTAATTAAAAAACAGATTTTTTTTTTCTCCCAGATGAATCCTGTAGAAAATTCTTATAAGACAATCTCATTATGCTGCTTTGTGCATTATGCTGGACCTTTAGTGTCTGTTTTGGGATGTGTGTGTGTATGTGTTATGCTGAACCTTGATTTAGTGTCTCTTCTCCAAGATCTGTTACTCCTGCTGCTCAAAACAACTGAGTTGCTCTCTCTGTGTGTGTGTGTGTGTGTGTGTGTGTGTGTGTGTGTATGTATCAGGGGAACCAGCTCCCAATGTTTCAGTGTAGGTTCTTTTCTATTTTCCCTAAGTGTTGGCTGGTCTGAGAAATAAACAGAAAGAGTAAAAAGAGAGAAATTTTATAGCTGGGCCTCTGGGGGTGACATCATATATTAGCAGGTTCCATGATGCCCCCCTGAGCTGCAAAACCAGCAAGTTTTTATTAGGGATTTCAAAAGGGGAGGGGTGTACAAATAGGGAGTGGGTCACAGAGATCACATGCTTCAAAAGGCAATAAAGGATCACAAGGCAAATGGCAGAGCAAGATCACAAGACCAGGGCGAAATTAGAATCACTGATGAGGTTCCATGTCCCACTGGGCACGTATTGTCTTGATAAACATTTTAACAGGAAACAGTGTTTAAGAGCAGAGAATCAGTCTGACTAGAATTCACCAGGCTGGAATTTCCCAATCTTAGCAAGCCTCAGGGCACTACAGGAGACCAGGGTGTGTTTCATCCCTTATCTTCAACTGCATCAGGCAGACACTCCCAGAGCGGCCGTCCATAGGCCTACCCCTGGGAATGCACTTCTTCCCCAGGGTTATTCCTTATTGGGAAAGTAATTCAGTGATATTTCTCCTATTTGCTTTCTGCAAGAAGAGAAATATGACTCTGTTCCTCCTGGCCCCACAGGCAGTCAGACCTTATGGGTATCTCCCTGGTTCCCTGAAAATCGCTGTTATCCTATTCTTTTTTAGGATGCCCAGATTTCATATTGTTCAAACACACGTTTTACAATTTGTTTTTGTCTGTTTGTTTGTTTGTTTTGAGATGGAGTCTCGCTCTGTCGCCCAGGCTGGAGTACGGAGGCTCACTGCAAGCTCTGCCTCCTGGGTTCATGCCATTCTCCTGCCTCAGCCTCCTGAGTAGCTGGGACTACAGGCACCTGCCACCATGCCTGGCTAATTTTTTGTATTTTTAGTAGAGATGGGGTTTCACTGTGTTAGCCAGGATGGTCTCGATCTCCTGACCTCGTGATCCACCCACGTTGGCCTCCCAAAGTGCTGGGATTATAGGTGTGAGCCACCATGCCCGGCCCATTTTACAATTTGTGCAGTTAATGCAATCATCACAGGATCCTGAGGCAACATACATCCTCAGCTTATGAAGATGATGGGATTAAGAGATTAAAGTAAAGACAGGCATAGGAAATTATAAGAGTATTGATTGGGGAAGTGATAAATGTCCATGAAATCTTCACAAGTTATATTGAGAGATTGCAGTAAACACAGGCATAAGAAATTATAAAAGTATTAATTTTGGGAACTAATAAATGTCCATGAAATCATCACAATTTATGTTCTTCTACCATGGCTTCAGCCCATCCTTCTGTTCGGGGTCCCTGACTTCCCGCAACATGTGTGTGTTATGCTGAACCTTGATTTAGTGTCTCTTCTCCAAGATCTGTTACTCCTGCTGCTCAGAACAATTGAGCTCCTGTATAGGGTGTGTGTGTGTGTGTGTGTGTGTGTGTGTGTGCATGCGCGCGCGCACGTGTTGGCTATGCTGAACCTTGATTTAGAAGGTAACAGACCTTATCCAAGATCTGTTACTCCTGCTGCTCAAAACAATTGAGATGAGCCTAATCCCTACAAAGTTGAAGAGTATGGTCAAAGCAAGTCTATTTGTGGTTCTGTAGAGAAGAACTGGCTACCAAACCACTGTAACAAAAGGAAAATAATGACTCACTAACAAAGCCATCCAGTACTTTCATGGAAAACACTTTGAGTAAAATATAGCTCTCTAACTTATCTAGTATGGAATCAATCTGTCTTGTACTTTGGGAAAAAACAAACTGCCATTTATTAAGTTTCCAATAATGCAATCCTATGATTCAAATCTCTTGTCAACAGCACATAGCAGTAACAATTTATGGCTTGGTGATTTATTATTTTGCAAATTACAGATAAATAATCCATTGAGATGTGAAAACGCCAGGCTTTCTACATTTGCCTACCATGATGAAGTGACTAACTGTCACAGAATACGTATTGGAAAACAGTGTGATATAAGGTTGCTGGAAGATCTAGCAGTTTTAGCTTGTCTGGTGAAAATGAAATCTAGAGAGATAACAGAAAGAAAACATAATGGTGGCTTCAAGTAAATACTTGGCTTCCTCTCTCTTCATTATCAGATAGATCATGCAGCCCTTCCCTCCTGACACTTAGAGGATCCAATTAGCACCCATTAGGTTGGTGTTACCACAATGGTCTGAAGCCACAAGGAAGCCATAGCCACCAGCTGCCTGAGGAGTGGTGGTAGTATCATCCTATGATCTGACAGACTTCCAACTCCTGAGAGACTCAGCTATACTTTGAAAATGTATCCTCAATCAGACCCTTGCCACTACCTCCATCCTTCACTTAGATACTGAAGTGACTTCCCAGCTGGTCCCTGAGTCTGTCCTATACCTGTTTATTCCTCACACAGTGTCTTAGTCCATGCATGCTGCTAATACTTTTGACTGGGTTAATTTATAAATAACAGAAATTTATTGTTCACAGTAGTGATAGCCTAGAAATACAAGATCAAGGCACAAGCAGACTCAGTGCCTCCTGAGAACTACGTTTCTTCTTCCAAGATGTCATATTCTTTCTGTGATCTCATATGGCGAAAAGGCCAAATACACTCCATTCAATCTCTTTTATAAAGCTACTAATACCATTCATAAGGGTGGAACCCTCAAGACATAATCCCTTCCCAAAGTCCCCATCTTCTGATGCCATCACATGGGGAATTTCATGTCAATATACACATTTTGGCAAGATACTAACATTCAGATCATAGCATACAGTAGAGCATTCAAAGAAATAAGTGAAAGAGCAGGTCACTCTTCTATTCAGAGCCTGCCAGGGGCATCCTGCCTTTCTCAGAACAAAAGGCAAGTCTTTGCAATGGTGGACAAGAAGCCAAGTGACTGGTCTATCCCCCTAACCCCATCTTCAACCTTCTGTCTTAGAATGTGCATCCTTCTCTCTTAGAATGTGCATCCTTGATATCTTGGCTTCAGCTGTGCTCTCTCCTCACTGTTTCTTAAGTATGCAAATCTCACTCCTGCCTCAGACTTTCCTCTTTGTCTTTCTGCCTAGAGCACTCACCCTTCCAGATAACCACTTGATTCACTGCCTCAACTTCTCCCAGGTCTAGGCTCAAATGTCATTTGATAGAAGGGAATCCCTGGCTGCACCCTATTAAGGAGACTCCCCTTCTCTACAAAAGTTGCTGCCTCTTACCTGTTGCAATTTTTCTCCTTGGTTTTCTTCACTTCCTCTGTGTCTGGGTGTTGTGTTTGTGTGTGTATGCACGTGCACATGTGTCCCCTTCCTGTTGCATCTTTCTTCATGGCAATTTTACAGAACACTTCAACTACCATCTCCAAGTGTTGGACTATGCCACAGTAATAAGTGCAAGCTGAATCTCTTCAAAACAACACAGCACAGACTCATTGAATTTACTGATAATATAAGGACACTGTTATTTACCTCCTCAAATTTTTTTGCTAGTTTCACAAAATTGTATTTTTGAAATGCTCAGGAAGTATTTGTCATATAAGTGGCCATTAAGATTTTATTATTCAGCATTACCAAAGGCATTCAGTATACTTCTCTTAACATCTAGTAATAGGTCAGGCACAGTGCCTCATGCCTGTAATCCCAGCACTTTGGGGAGGCTGAGGTAGGAGGATAACCTGAACCTGGGAGGCAGAGGCTGCAGTGAGCTGAGATCACACCACTGCATTCCAGCTTGTGCAACAGAGTGAGACCCTGTCTCAAAAATAAAAACAAAAAAACCCAAATGCAAATTAAAATTCCAAAAGACACAGATCAATGGATTAAAGTGCCATGCCAAATGCTCTGTATGAAATGTCAAAAAGGAGAGGGCTTCAGGTGGCTTGGATTCAACAGCACCATGTGACCAAGCACAGCAAAGTGATAGGTCTCACTGGATTTGTCATCATTCACTCAGTTTTCATCATTTTTAGCTCTACTGAGCAATATATTAACATGGGTTAAGCAATTCTAACCATGCAGACAATGTGTAGGTCTTTCCTCAGTGGATGGGCACCACAAAATAAGCTTGACCAAGTCGCAAAATTGGGGCTGGTGTCAGCTGAACCAAGCAATGCCTATTCCTCTCCCTCTGTTCTCTTTAGAGCCAAGAGTTCACCCTGACTTTTACTCTACTGTGTGTTGAATCTCCCTCAGTTAGGACCACATCTCCGAGGCTGCAAATAGCTGTTGAGCATGACTTCCAAGCTCACTATCTCATGGGTGACAAGCAACATTATGACCTGCCTCCCATGTCAGTTGGTGCTGTTATCACAGTGACTCCCTACACACCAGGACCACCATGTCACTGTGCCATTCAGGAACCCCAGGGGCCACCAATATGGCCATCCCAGGATGCTGGCCTGTCAGGATCCCAGGGCATGGCCCCAAGCACCAGCTTCATTACCTCTGCAGCCGGCTCATTGCCCATGCTTTTGCAAAAACAGGTTTATAGGGGTGCTGACAAATACTGACTACCTGCAAAATGCAAACATTGGTTTGAAAAAGGCCTGTCTGTAGTGGAAATCCTGTACTTCACACATACTCTGTTTAAAAAAAAAATAGGGCTGGGCATGGTGGCTCACACCTGTAATTCCATCATTTTGAGAGCCCAAGGCAGGTGGATCACCTAAGTTCAGGAATTTAAGACCAGCCTGACCAATGTGGTGAAACCTTGTCTCTACTAAAAACACAGAAATTAGCCAGGTGTGGTGGTGGGCGCCTGTAGTCCCAGCTACTCAGGAGGCTGAGACAGGAGAATTGCTTGAACTTGGGAGGTGGAGGTTACAAAAGATCTCACTATTGCACTCCAGCCTGGGTGACAGAGCAAGAAATAGAAGAGCTTTTGCAAAAACAGGTTAAAAATAACAAATCTCTGTTCTTCTCACCATTTAGAGAATCAGTCAAGCAAAACAACAGTTGCCCTCTAAGTTTTGCAAAGTGAATACTTGGAGCAAAATAAGCCTAATTAGTAACAACTAAATCACCCAGATACAAACCCACAATGAAAGCATATGGGAACCTCCTTTCCCCCAAAGTCACCATCGGACTTAGAACCAAGGTAGAAATAAGAAATGATGTATCCATATGCTCCTGACATAACCCTCTAAACCAGGTGGACAGACGTCCTGGGTAACTGCGGATAGGTACGTATTGCACCCCCAGGATCCCTGTAACTACAGGTTCTCAAGAACACCAGGACCACAACCCACATCCCATCTAGAAACTTCTTTCTCCGATGCCTGCCAAAAGGTCCACTTTTCAGTTCATTATCATAATGAAGGTGGAGTTTTTGCTAATTAGGTGAAATCGTGCATCAGGCAATAAAAGGACCAAGAGATGTAAGAATTCCTCCTTGGTACAACCAAAGGAGTAAGAAGAGCCCAGTTTTGCTTGAAGGCTTACACTAGCGAAATTAAAAAAAAAAAAACCCTGAAAACTGAGAAAACTGGTTGGTAGCATGGCACGGGTCAGAACTGAAAGTCCTATGGTCCAAGAAACCCATCCTGCCCTGAGTGTGCTCAGTGTCTGTGAAGAGTGAAGTGTAAAGGTGGCTCTTTTTCAAACCATTTCCAGAATGTAGACAAACCCTGAATTTACAGAATGGGTTATTATGTTTTATGATTTCTACATAGAAAATATTTTCTAACCATATCATTTTATAACAAATTAACAATAGCTAATGTTTCCTTTAAAATTTTTCAAGCACACAGAAAAGTATGAAGAATAATACAGACACATCCGCCATCCGTTCATTTTGCCATATTTGCTTTAGATTTTTAATACTTAAAAATTACATAATGTTCGAAGCCCCTTATATAACTCCCATCCTGCTCTAGTTCCTCCACAGTGCAAATCTGATTTTGAAGCTAATCATTCCTATCGGTACTTTTGCACTCACACTACAGGTAAGCCTACACCAAGGACAGCTGATGTCTTTGCAGGTAACATAGTGTACAGTTCCTGCCATACCTTTTCTCTCCAAGTTGTGCTTTGGGATTTATCTGTGTGGATACAGGCAGTTCTACTGTATTTATGACAATTGCAGTGTGCTCCTCATTGTCTGAAAAATTCATCCTCCTGTTGACTGACATTTATTTTTTCCAACTTTTTTGTGAATATAACACTAAAATGTGTATTTGTCTGTTGCTTTACATATCCATATCTAAGGTTTACAACTAGAAATGGAACTGCAAAAAAGTGTAAATGCTTTGTAAAAAATGTGATGAAGTGTCATACTGTATGGTCATTCACAAACATGTCCTCTGTCACTTCTTATTAGGCCAGATGTCTTACGTTATAAAATTTTTATCAAGAGATCTTGGTTGGAAAAGGGGAAACAGTACTTTGCATATACTCTTTTTCTGTCACAAGATTACATTCTACAAAAACAGAAAATATAGTTAACAAATCTCATTTAAATAAAAACTATAAACTCGGGCAATAACAGGAGGCTCTCCATTGGCAAAAGAGCAGCTCAGAAGAGGCACAAGGACCCAGAGAGTTTTGAAATCACAGGAATCACATAGAAAATGTACAAGTATCTGCGTTTTCTTGGGGAGAGGATCCATAGCTTTTACCAAATTATCTGAGAGTCCAGACCCAAAAAAACTTTAGAAAGGCATTTTTTCAATTCCAAACTTGGGCAGCAATATGGGAGTGAACATCAGCCAACAGCCGACAGAACCCTGGATGGACACTCTACCTTCCAAAGCAGACGAATGACTCACCAACATACCTGGAAAGAACATTTTTTAAATATAATTGACTTCAGAATCCTTTAATATATACTTAGGAAGAAATAATGAGTCATAATTCAAGTAATGTGGACTGCTGTTTATATGCAATATTAGAAAATAAATCAAGGTTTCCACTGGGAAAAGCCTGAAGTCCACAGCTTTTTTCTAACCTCAGTGAGATAGTCAAGACTGGCTGAGAACACTGAACTGCTATTTCAATCATGGAAAGGAGACATGGTTTGGAAATAATGCTGTGGGACTATTTCTCTCTGTATTAAATATGCCACACAATTTTTCTTTTTTAATTATTAGGTAATCAGGCAATCAAACAAAAGGAAGCAGACAATTTGAGTTGGAATAGGAGATTCCCACAGATTGGAGGGATGGGGCCCCAATGTGAACAGACCCCGCCAGGCATCTTCCCAGCCTTCCAGAAACCCTGTGTGGGCTGCTGGGCTTGTCACCTTAGCAACGACTCTAAACATATGTACAGTGACACCAGCTGATTTCTGAAAGATGTAAAAATGCAACAATGGCATAAATTCCAGATTCAAGTAAGGACCACCCACCACCACCTCTCCCACCCCACCCAACCCCTAAATCGCACTGCTAACACTGGAGGCAATGCAACATATGCAAACACAGCTTTAATCCCCTCACATACCAATTTATCTGCATAATCACATGCCTACAAAAGCTAAATAAGGTCTTTAGATTAACTCTGCACAAACATGTGCACAGACAAAAAATAGCCAAGAGATGGCCGAATCTGGCAACAGCAGCCCACAGCAGCCACAGCCCACCTATGGGAGTGCTGCACATTTACCAGCCATAGCTCTGCTTACCACTCTCTGCCTCATACCTCTATGGGCTCTTGGTCCTCTCTCTGAGGGCCTTTCCAGATCTTGGCATCTGGTCCTCTGGGCCTCAAAGTGCAATGCAGGTACTGACAGGCAGATCTCCATCAGAAGAGAGACAAAGATGAGGTTGACTGCCTGGGCAAAGGTTCCAGGCAGAATATCAAGCATGTCTGGTAAAGTAGAGTGACAGTCCAGGCTCAGACCTCAGAACCAGTTTCTATCTTTGAAGAACGCAATCCCTTTCACCTGAAAGTTCGAAAACATTGAATTTCCCACAGATGTTGAGGCTTTGGGAAGACAGCATTTAGTCCAGGAAAAACCAGCAATACTCTCGACCAGGTTTGCAAAAATTGATGGCCCAACATTATCAAGGTGAAGGATGAGGACAGACAAAGCAGGGAGAAGCCAATGTGAACTCCTTGCCGCCTGCAGTCAGATCTTCCAGTACTCCAGGCGCTTAAGCAGGATATGACTTTTCCTTACTTCTTCACTATCATCTTTTTGAAGCATTAGATGGAAAACTAGGTGAATAAATCCCCAATTAGGAGCTGACATTCTCAAAAGAAAAAACAAACTTGATGTTTCATAGTGTAAAAATCTATTGTGGGCCCTACAGATATAGTTCTCATTACAGTCCTCATTATAATTACATACTAAATACTCCAAGGAAAAACACAATTGCATGTTAAGACATGAAAAAATTATTGCAGAATAACCAAGCTTTTGTTCCCTCACAGAGCCTTTTCTGCAATAATTTACATCCAGGTGACAAAGGAGTGGCCAGAGGGAGAATGGGAAGGAGAATGGAAAGAGGCTCATATCACAGATCTGAAAACAGGCGTCATTTACATGCTTCATAATTCTGAACTCAGGATGCAAAACCCATAAAAATTATGTACTCAGAACTGTTTGCAAATCTAAGTGCATTTTTTCTTTTTTGAGATGAAGTCTTGCTCTGTCGCCCAAGTTGGTGTGCAGAGGCACAATCTCAGCTCACTGCAGCCCAGCGTCCGCCTCCCAGTTTCAAGTGATTCTCCTGTCTCAGCCTCTCAAGTAGCTGGGATTCCAGGTGTGTGTCACCACACTTGGCTAATTGTTTTGTACTTTTAGTAGAGACAGGGTTTCACCATATTGGCCAAACTAATGGTCTCCAACTCCTGACCTTATGTGATCTGCCTATCTTGGCCTCTCACAGTGCTGGGATTACAGGCATGAGATAGCATGTCTGGCCTAATTCCTTTTCTTTCTTTTCTTTTCTTTTTTTTTTGAGACAGAGTCTTGCTGTCTCGCCCAGGTTGGAGTGCAGTGGTGCGATCTCAGCTCACTACAACCTCCACCTCTTGGATTTAAGCAATTGTCCTGCTTCAGTCTCTTAGTTAGCTGGGATTTAAGATGCCCGCCACCACGCCCGGCTAATTTTGTATTTTTAGTAGAGACAGGATTTCACCTTGTTGGCCAGGCTGGTCTCGAACTGCTGATCCACCAGCCTCAGCCTTCCAAAATGCTGGGATTACAGGTGCGAGCCACCACGCCTGGCCCAAAGTGCATTTTTTAAAAGCAGTACCTATGTTCCCCAAAAGACAGGAAAATCAACATTTAATTATAAGCTCCAACACTTAATTGCTTAAACTGAATTTGTGGCAAACTATTTCTAAGTAAAAATCAGCTCAGATTTGTGTTTTTCAGTGTAATCTGTTAAAAGCCAGGGTACACAGGCATTCCTAACACATAGTGTATGTGTGCATGCATGAGCAAATGAGACAGAGCCTGAGGCTGACTAGAAGGATGGTAAGGGTACCACAGAGAACACAATGCCTACTCTTGGATTTGCCAGAGAATTAACCTAGTACAGAACCTCACCCCAGTCAGAAAACACAAAGCAGCAAAGGGCCTGAATTTGGTCAGTCACTTCCCAAAGAGAAGCATCCATAAACCACCATTTACCTTCAGATAAAGACTAACAGGTTTATTACAAATGATTCACAGCTCACGTTTTCCAAGGAAGGGCTTCCAACTGAGAAGTCACAGGGCAGACCCAGTCATGGTGCACCTCCCTCCAGCTGTCTCTGTCATCAATGTCTTACATAGTTTATGCTTCACAGGTCATGAGGCTCTGTTCTTTGCTCCTGTGGACCAACAGAGTAGAGGAAACTAAGGATTCCAAGCTGTTTGGGGTGTGGGGAATTCACCCATCCATGCAGGGCCAGCTCTAACCCTCTGAACCCAGGGTCATATTATGGACATAAAAAAGTTGGCACAGGCAGCCAGCTGCTCCTCAAGCCCAGCCCCCACACTTTCTGCTCCCGACTGAAGTTGTAAGTCCAGGACTTCCTGGGCCTCAATCTCCTCATCTGCATACTGGGAACAATCCCTGGGGTCTGCACTGTGCTCTGGAAGGAGCACACAGCACAGTGTGTGCTGAGCACACACAAGCAACCCTGAGTCAGGACAGTTTCTCAGCCCTAAGTCATGACTAAGGCTTAACCATCCATTTCAAATTACATCTGCACAATGCTTTACTTTCATATGTTATTTTATTTGGAGCCTCTAATGAGCCTCAGCTAACAGATGGTATTATTTCCACATTGCAAACAAACAGATGGTAGCTGCAACCATCCAAAGACACTCCCTTGCTGTGAATGCCTGGTCAGCCCTCCAGGCAGGACCATCAACTTCAGACCCCATCAGAGCCAACACAGCCCACTGCTGTCTGCACACTCCTGGAAAATATCTGTGTCTGAACTGACCGACATTGATTTTATCCTCTTGAGGATAAAATAATCCCATCTGTCAAGATGACCCACGAATAAAGCCTCCTCCTGAACGTTGCCTCAGCATCTGGAGGATAAGCCCACAATGAAAAATGCAAGCATATAGGAAGACAGTCTGTGCCAAGGCCCCCAGGATTAGAGAGGGCCAGAAATGAAAGTGCTCTCACACATACTGGGAGCTGCCAACACCTTCAGACTGGGAAGAACAAAGAGCTCCCAAGCACGAGGGCATGGGAACACAGTAGAGGGACAGACGTGAGGCCAGAGGTGGCTGGAGCAGCAGCACTCACCAAAAGACTCAATGCCATGCTCTCCCTTAGTATCCCGCTTAGGGGGCTCTGCCCTTATGGGTAGATGAGCACTGCTATGAAGGGCTGGACCTGGGAGGCAGTCCCCTTCCACTTCTCTGTCCCTGCAGCCATGGGAGGACACAGCACCAAGCACCACATGTAGGCAGAGACCAGGCCGTCCAGTGGCACCAGGCTTTCCAACTTCCAACTTCCAGAACTGTAAGAAATAAATTTCTGTTCTATATAAATGACCCAGTCTCAGACATTGTTATAGCAGCATAAATGGGCTAAGGAAAAAAAAGTAAATGCACTAAGAAATCCAATTCAAAGACAAAGTTTGTCAGACAGGAATGGAAAAACTAACCCAGCTAGCGCAGCATGAGTTAAGCAATACCTAAACCATGAAAACTGGCAAACATTTCAGAAAAGACAAACTGGGCACATATTGCACACATCAGACTGGGCTTCCTCTACCAATGCCGGGTACAGACCTGAGGCCAGAATGCATTTCAGGAGATAAAATGAGCCACTATAATATGGCAGAAAGTTTCTTTCCTAGGAGAACTAAGATGATCCAAACATTTATGCAAACAAGAAAGCCTCTGAGTAAAGGGCAAGAATCAGCAGAACAGGCCAGACATGGTAGCTTATAATGCCAGCAATTTGGGAGGCCAAGGCAGACAGATCACTTGAGGTCAGGAGCTGGAGACCAGCCTGGACAACATAGTGAAACCTCATCTCTGCTAACACTACAAAAAAAAAAAAAAAAAAATAGCCAGGCATGGTGGTGGGTGCTTTTAATCCCAGCTACTTGTGAGGCTGAGGCAGGAGAATCCCTTGAACCCAGGAGGCAGAGGTTGCAGTGAGCTGAAATTGCACTCCAGCCTGGGTGACAGAACCAATCTGTCTCAAAATAAAAGAAAACAAATCAACAGAACAGAGAACATGAGCCTCAGCCATGGAGCAGATATTAAAGTGCCTTTCAGTAAAGAACAGACCAAGGAAGTAACCCCACCAAATCTAGAAGACAGAAGATCTGAAAGCAATACCAAGCTTGAGATACCAAGCACATATAAAATAATCCAACAATCATGCCGTCACCATTTTTCAGGGTCACAGGGAACAGTCATCAAAACTTTACCACACACAGAACCATAGAGTTAGCCTAAAAACTGTTAAAGAGTCACCTTCTGAAATGACAATGCAATTCAGATGGGAGGAAGGGTGCCTAGAAAACATGACCACAAATCTGGGAATTAGAAATGCATTTCTAACTATGAGGGACAAGGGGAGACCAGGGTGGGAATTAAAAATATTAAAATTGGAAATGACAGAGATGCTACATAGCAAATTGGGAGATCCAGGTGAAGCAGTTCTTAGAGGGAAAAGTATTTATACTTATTTCTGAAAGCATATAAATAAATAAATTCTAAAAATTAGAATATAACAGAAAGAAAACATAAGAAATATAAGAACATAAAAAGCAAATGTAACAGAGATAAAAAAGTCAAAGATGAGTTTTATTTTAAATTATCAATAAGGTAAACAGAGAACAAGCTGAATGACAAAATAGGAAAGTAACAAGACAAAATAGGAAGGAGAGAACTTTCTGCAAAGCAAATGGCCCAATCTCCATGGCTGTTTAGTAGGAGGAAGAAAAGGCTCTGCTGGGTGAAAGGCCACCTACAGGGGGTGACTGAGCACACATGGGTGGGCTGAAGCTGGAGTGAAGTGCTGGGCCCATGGCATGCCTCTCCTTGGTCTGGACTTTAGAGGAAACAGAAAGAAGCTTGTTGAAATGGAAAGGTGAATAAAAAAATAGATTTTTAAAACATAAATATATACATTATAATATATTTGTATCAGTCAGAGTTCATGGATTAAGTAGGTGGTATATGTTGAGAGATTTACTGTGAGGAACTGCTGCACATGACTGTGGGAATGCTGGGCAGGCTTTTGGGTAGGAGCCTTGGTTCTAACCCCAAGGCCTCTCTGCAGCCTGAGTCAAGCCCATCACGCCACCTGGGACATCTGGCTTGACTCAGTCCAACATGCTGCAGATCACAGCAGCATCCACCAAACACTGCCACACCAGCACCTGGGTGCATGCTTCTTTGAGTCATCCAGCAGTGTAGCTTCAAAAAACTGACACATAAACCTGATCATCACACTGGTGTGTACATGTATTTGTGCATATAAACATGTACACATAAGAAAAGATCTGTTCTTCAGGTAGTGAAAATATGATTATTTTACATTCTATTTTTACTTACTGGTTTATCCTAATTTTCTAAAATGTTGAGTACTACTTCAGTAATAAAGGTTACTTTTTTTTTTTTTTTTTTTTTTTTTTTTTTTGAGATGGAGTCTCACTTTGCTGCCAGGCTGGAGTGCAGTGGTGTGATCTCAGCTCTCTGCAACCTCTGCCTCCCAGGTCCAAGTGATTCCGCTGCCTCAGCCTCCTGAGTAACTGTGACTACAGGTGCACGCCATCACACCTGGCTAATTTTTTGTATTTTAGTAGAGATGGGGTTTTGCCATGTTCGCCAGGATGGTCTCCATCTCCTGACCTCATGATCTGCCTACCTTGGCCTCCCAAAGTGCTGGGATTACAGGTGACAGCCACTGTGCCCAGCCAATAAAGGTTACTTTAAAAAAAAAAAAGAAAGAATAAAAAGAAGTGGCTGCAAACAGTTCCAACGTTAGGAAAAACATTGTTTTTCACCAGTAAGGATGGTATCATCGTTACTGTTCTCAGAACAGTCAGCTGTAGGTGTTTCTCAGAATGTTCTCCATCAAACTGAGGAAATTCCCCTCTGTTCTTACTTTGCAGAGAACTTTCCTTGTAAATGGGTATGGAATTACAAAAAAAATTTTTTTTTTTGAAACAGTATCTCACTTTGTTGCCCAGGCTGGAGTGCAGGTGTGATCTTGGCTCACTGCAGCCTCCACCTCCTGGGCTCAAATGATCCTCCTGCCTCAGCCTCCAGAGTAGGTGGGACTACAGGTGCACCACCATGCCCGGCTAATTTTTGTACTTTTTTTAGACATGGGATTTCACCATGTTGCTCAGGCTGGTCTGTAACTCCTGGACAAAACAATCCTCCCATCTCATCCTCCCAAAGTGCTGGGATTACAGACATGAGCCACCGTGTCGGCCCTCAAATATCATTTTTAAAAAATACCTTCTTACATGAGCTTATGGCACTTATTTTATTATGTGAATATGGTATATTACATAAATTTTTAAAGGCTAAACCAAATTTGAACTTCTGAGAGAAACTCCACTTGCTCATGAAGTATCGTTATCCTTTATATCTGCTATAATTTAATTTATATCTCTATTACTGTGGGTATTTCTCTAATTTTGGCAACAACATGTCCCTGATTCATAGTAAGACTGGGATGCATACCCTCCTCTGCTGTTAAAGGGGATCTATGTACTGATTTTATTCTTTAAACATATAGTACAAATGACCAGGTAAGTCACCTGGGACTGATGGTTTCTTTGTTATTTTATTATACTTTAAGTTCTAGGGTACATGTGCACAAAGTACAGGTTTGTTACATATGTATACATGTGCAATGATGGTGTGTTGCACCTGTCAACTCGACATTTACATTAGGTTTATCTCCTATTGCTATCCATCTCCCCCTCCCCCAACCCGATGACAGACCCCAGTGTGTGATGTTCTCCACCCTGTGTCCAAGTGTTCTTATTGTTGAATTCCCATGTATGAGTGAGAACATGTGGTGTTTGGTTTTCTATCCTTGCAATAGTTTCCTGAGAATGATGGTTTCCAGCTTCACCCATGTCCATACAAAGGACATGAACTCATCCTCTTTTATGGCTGCATAGTATTCCATGATGGATATGTGCCACATTTTCTTAATCCAGAATATCGTTGATGGACATTTGGGTTGGTTCCAGGTCTTCGTTATTGTGAATAGTGCCACAATAAACATATGTGTGCATGTGTCTTTACAGCAGCATGATTTATAATCCTTTGGGTATATACACAGTAATGGGATCACTGGGTCAAATGGTATATCTAGTTCTAGATCCTTGAGGAAATCACCACACTATCTTCCACAATGGTTGAACTAGTTTTCAGTCCCACCAACAGTGTAAAAGTGTTCCTATTTCTCCACATCCTCTCCAGCACCTGTTGTTTCCTGACTTTTTAATGATCGCCATTCTAACTGGTGTGAGATGCTATCTCATTGTGGTTTTGATTGCATTTCTCTGATGGCCAGTGATGATGAGCATTTTTTCATGCATTTATTGGCTACATAAATGTCTTCTTTTGAGAACTGTCTGTTCAGATCCTTTGCCCACTTTTTGATGGGGTTGTTCGATTTTTTTCTAGTAAATTTGTTTAAGTTCTTTATAGATTCTGGATATTAGCTGTTTGTCAGATGGGTAGATTGTAAAAATTTTCTCCCATTTTGTAGGTTGTCTGTTCACTCTGATGGTAGTTTCTTTTGCCATGCAGAAGCTCTTTAGTTTAATTAGATCCCATTTGTTAATGTTGGCTTTTGTTGCCATTGCTTTTGGTATTTTAGTCATGAAGTGCTTGCCCATGCCTATGTCTGAATGGTATTGCCTAGGATTTCTTCTAGGGTTTTTGTGGTTTTAGGACTAACATTTAAGTCTTTAATCCGTCTTGAATAAACTTTTGTATAAGGTGTAAGGAAGGGATCTAGTTTCAGCTTCCTACATATGGTTAGCCAGTTTTCCCAGCACCATTTGTTAAATAGGGAATCCTTTCCCCATTTCTTCTTTTCATCAGGTTTGTCAAAGATCAGATGGTGGTAGATGTGTGGTATTATTTCTGAGGGCTCTGTTCTGTTCCATTGGTCTATATCTCTGTTTTGGTACCAGTACCATGCTGTTTTGGTTACTGTAGCCTTGTAGTATCATTTGAACTCAGGTAGTGTGACGCCTCCAGCTTTGTTCTTTTGGTGTAGGGTTGTCTTGGCAGTGCGGGCTCTTTTTTGGTTCCATATGAACTTTAAAGTAGTTTTTTCCAATTCTGTGAAGAAAGTCATTGGTAGCTTGATGGGGATGGCATTGAATCTATAAATTACCTTGGACAGTATGACCATTTTCATGATATTGATTCTTCCTATCCATGAGCATGGAATGTTCTTCCATTTGTTTGTGTCCTCTTTCATTTCATTGACCTCACCTTGAAGACGTCCTTCACATCCCTTGTAAATTGGATTTGTAGGTTTTTTATTCCCTTTGAAGCAATTGTGAATGGGAGTTCACTCATGATTTGGCTCTCTGTTTGTCTGTTATTGATGTATAGGAATGCTTGTGATTTTTGCACATTGATTTTGTATCCTGAGACTTTGCTGAAGTTGCTTACCTGCTTGAGGAGATTTTGGGATGAGATGATGGGGTTTCCTAAATATACAATCATGTCATCTGCAACAAGGACAATTTGACTTCCTCTTTTCCTAATTGAATACCCTTTATTTCTTTCCCCTGCCTGATTGACCTGGCCAGAACTTCCAACACTATGTTGAATAGGAGTGGTGAAAGAGGGCATCCCTGTCTTGTGCCAGTTTTCAAAGGGAATGCTTCCAGTTTTTGCCCACTCAGTATGATATTGGCTGTGGGATTGTCATCAATAGCTCCGATTATTTTGAGGTATGTCCCATCAATACGTAGTTTATTTAGAGTTTTTAGCAAGAAGAGTGCTTAATTATGTCAAAGGTATTTTCTGCATCTCTTAAGATAATCATGTGGTTTTTGTCTTTGGTTCTGTTTATGTGATGGATTACATTTATTGATTTGCATATGTTGAACCAGTGTTGCATCCCAGGGAAGAAGCCAACTTAACCGTGGTGGATAAGCTTTTTTGATGTGCTGCTGGATTCGGTTTGCCAGTATTTTATTGAGAATTTTCGCATCAATGTTCAGGGATATTGGTCAAAAATTCCCTTTTTTTGTTGTGTCTCTGTCAGGTTTTGGTATCAAGATGATGCTGGCCTCATAAATGAGTTAGGGAGGATTCCTTCTTTTTCCATTGATTGGAATAGTTTCAGAAGGAATGGTACCAGTTCCTCTTTGTACCTCTGTTAGAATTCTCCTCTGAATCCACCTGGTCCTGGAGTTTTTTTGGTTGGTAGGCTATTAATTATTGCCTCAATTTCAGAGCCTATTATTTGTCTATTCAGGGATTCAACTTCTTCTTGGATTAGTCTTGCAAGGGTGTATGTGTCCTGGAATTTATCCGTTTCTTTTTATTTTCTAGTTTATTTGCATAGAGCTGTTCATAGTATTCTCTGATGTAGTTTGTATTTCTGTGGGATCAGTAGTAATATCCCCTTTATCATTTTTTATAGTGTCTATTTGATTCTTCTCTTTTCTTCTTTATTAGTCTTTCTAGTGGTCTATCAATTTTGTTGATTTTTTTCAAAAAACCACCTGCTGGATTCATTGATTTTTTTTTTGAAGGTTTTTTTGTGTCTCTCTCTCCTTCAGTTCTGCTCTGATCTTAGTTATTTCTTGCCTTCTGCTAGCTTTTGAATGTGTTTGCTCTTGCTTTTCTAGTTCTTTTAATTGTGATGTTGGGGTGTCAATTTTAGATCTTTTCTGCTTTCTCTTGTGGGCATTTAGTGCTGTAAATTTCCCTCTAAACACTGCTTCAAATGTGTCCCAGAGATTCTGGTATGTTGTGTCTTTGTTCTCATTGGTTTCAAAGAACATCTTTATTTCTGCCTTCATTTCATTATGTACCCAGCAGTCACTCAGGAGCAGGTTGTTGAGTTTCCATGTAGTTGTGTGGTTTTGAATGAGTTTCTTAATCCTGAGTTCTAATTCTAATCCTGTGGTCTGAGAGATAGTTGATTGTGATTTCTGTTCTTTTACATTTGCTGAGGAGTGCTTTACTTCCAACTATGTGGTCAATTTTGGAATAAGTGTGATGTGGTGGTGAGAAGAATGTATGTTCTGTTGATTTGGCGTGGAGAGTTCTGTAGATGTCTATTCGGTCTGCTTGGTGCAGAGCTGAGTTCAATTCCTGATATCCTTGTTAACTTTCTGTCTCATTGATCTGTCTAATGTTGACAGTGGGGTGTCAGAGTCTCCCATTGTTATTGTGTGGGAGCCTAAGTCTCTTTGTAGGTCTCTAATGACTTGCTTTATGAATCGGGGTGTTCCTGTATTGGGTGCATATATATTTAGGATAGTAAATTCTTGTTGAATTGATCCCTTTACCATTATGTAATGGCCTTCTTTGTCTCTTTTGATCTTTGTTGGTTTAAAGTCTGTTTTATCAGAGACTAGGATGCAACCCTGCTTTTTTTTTTTTTTTCCATTTGCTAGGTAGATCTTCCTCCAACCCTTTATTTTAAGCCTGTGTGTGTCACTGCACGTGAAATGCATCTCCTGAATACAGCACACTGATGGGTCTTAACTCTTTATCCAGTTTGCCTGTCTGTGTCTTTTAATTGGAGCATTTAGTCCACTTACATTTAAGATTAATATTGTTATGTGTGAATTTGATCCTGTCATTATGATGTTAGCTGGTTATTTTGCTCATTTGTTGATGCAGTTTCTTCCCAGCATCAATGGTCTTTACCATTTGGCATGTTTTTGCAGTGGCTGGTACCGGTTGTTCCTTTCCATGTTTAGTGCTGCCTTCAGGAGCGCCTTTAGGGCAGGCCTGATGGTGACAAAATCTCCCAGCATTTTTTTGTCTGTAAAGGATTTTATTTCTCTTTCATTTATGAAGCTTAGTTTGGCTGGATATGAAATTTTGGGGTGAAAATTCTTTTAAGAATGTTGAATATCGGCCCCCACTCTCTTCTGGCTTGTAGAGTTTCTGCAAAGAGATCCACTGTTAGTCTGATGGGCTTCCCTTTGTGGGTAACCTGACCTTTCTCTCTGGCAGTCCTTAACATGTTTTCCTTCATTTCAACTTTGGTGAATCTGACAGTTATGTGTCTTGGAGTTGCTCTTCTTGAGGAGTATCTTTGTGGTGTTCTCTGTATTTCCTGAATTTGAATGTTGGCCTGCCTTGCTAGATTGGGGAAGTTCTCCTGGATAATATCTTGAAGACTGTTTTCCAACTTGGTTCCATTCTCCTCATCACTTTTAGTTACACCAATCAGATGTAGATATGGTCTTTTCACATAGTCCCATATTTCTTGGAGGCTTTGTTCATTTCTTTTTACTCTTTTTTCTCTAAACTTCTTGCTTCACTTCATTCATTTGATCTTCAATCACTGATATGCTTTCTTCCACTTGATCAAATTGGCTATTGAAATTTGTCCACGCAGAAGGGGCAGCCAAGATGGCTGAATAGGAACAGCTCCAGTCTACAGCTCCCAGCGTGAGCAATGCAGAAGATGGGTGATTTCTGCATTTCCGTCTGAGGTACCAGGTTCATCTCACTAGGGAGTGCCAGACAGCGGGCGCAGGACAGTGGGTGCAGCTCACCATGTGCGAGCTGAAGCAGGGCGAGGCATTGACTCACTCAGGAAGCACACGGGGTCAGGGAATTCCCTTTCCTAGTCAAAGAAAGGGGTGGCAGATGGCACCTGGAAAATTGGGTCACTCCCACCCTAATACTGCGCTTTTCTGACAGGCTTCAAAAACAGCGCACCAGGAGATTATATCCCGCACATGGCTCAGAGGGTCCTTCACCCACGGAGTCTTCCTGATTGCTAGCACAGCAGTCTGAGTTCGAACTGCAAGGGGGCAGTGAGGCTGGGGGAGGGGCGCCCGCCATTGCCCAGGCTTGCTTAGGTAAACAAAGCAGCCAGGAAGCTCAAACTGGGTGGAGCCCACCACAGCTCAAGGAGGCCTGCCTGCCTCTATAGGCTCCACCTCTGGGGACAGGGCACAAACAAAAAGACATCAGTAACCTCTGCAGACTTACATGTCCCTGTCTGACAGCTTTGAAGAGAGCAGTGGTTCTCCCAGCATGCAGCTGGAGATCTGAGAAGGGGCAGACTGCCTCCTCAAGTGGGTCCCTGACCCCTGATCCCCAAGCAGCCTAACTGGGAGGCACCCCCCAGTAGGGGCAGACTGACACCTCACACGGCCGGGTACTCCTCTGAGACAAAACTTCCAGAGGAACGATCAGACAGCAGCATTCGCAGTTCACAAAAATCCACTGTTCTGCAGCCACCGCTGCTGATACCCAGGCAAACAGGGTCTGGAGTGGGCCTCTAGCAAACTCCAACAGACCTGCAGCTGAGGGTCCTGTCTGTTAGAAGGAAAACTAGCAAACAGAAAGGACATCCACACCAAAAACCCATTTGTACATCACCATCATCAAAGACCAAAAGTAGATAAAATCACAAAGATGGGGAAAAAACAGAGCAGAAAAACTGGAAACTCCAAAAAGCAGAGCACCTCTCCTCCTCCAAAGGAACACAGTTCCTCATCAGCAATGGAACAAAGCTGGATGGAGGATGACTTTGACGAGTTGAGAGAAGAAGGCTTCAGATGATCAAACTACTCCGAGCTATAGAAGGAAATTCAAACCAAAGGCAAAGAAGTTGAACACTTTGAAAAAAATTTAGATGAATGTCTAATTAGAATAACCAATACAGAGAAGTGCTTAAAGGAGTTGATGGAGCTGAAAGCCAAGGCTTGAGAACTACGTGAAGAATTCAGAAGCCTCAGTAGCTGATGCGAACAACTGGAAGAAAGTGTATCAGTGATGGAAGATGAAATGAATAAAATGAAGCAAGAAGGGAAGTTTAGAGAAAAAAGAATTTAAAAAAAATGAAGAAAGCCTCCAAGAAATATGGGACTATGTGAAAAGACCAAATCTACGTCTGATTGGTGTACCTGAAAGTGACAGGGAGAATGGAACCAAGTTGGAAAACACTCTGCAGGATATTATCCAGGAGGACTTCCCCAATCTAGCAAGACAGGTCAACATTCAGATTCAGGAAATACAGAGAACACCACAAAGATACTCTTTGAGAAGAGCAACTCCAAGACACATAATTGTCAGATTCACCAAAGTTGAAATGAAGGAAAAAAGGTTAAGGGCAGCCAGAGAGAAAGGTCGGGTTACCCACAAAGGGAAGCCCATCAGACTAACAGCTGATCTCTTGGCAGAAACTCTACAAGCCAGAAGAGAGTGGGGGCCAGTATTCAACATTCTTAAAGAAAAGAATTTTCAACCCAGAATTTCATACCCAGCCAAACTAAGCTTCAGAAGTCAAGGAGAAATAAAATACTTTACAGACAAGTAAATGCTGGGAGATTTTGTCACCACCAGGCCTGCCCTAAAAGAGCTCCTGAAGGAAGCACTAAACATGGAAAGGAACAACTGGTACCAGCCAGTGCAAAATCATGCCAAGTTGTAAAGACCATCGAGACTAGGAAGAAACTGCATCAACTAAAGAGCAAAATAACCAGCTAACATCATAATGACAGGGTCAAATTCACACATAACAATATTAACTTTAAATGTAAATGGACTAAATGCTCCAATTAAAAGACACAGACTGGCAAATTGGGTAGAGAGTCAAGACCCATCAGTGTGCTGTATTCAGGAAACTCATCTCATGTGCAGAGACACACATAGGCTCAAAATGAAAGGATGGAGGAAGACCTACCAAGCAAATGGAAAACAAAAAAAGGCAGGGGTTGCAATTGTAGTCTCTGATAAAACAGACTTTAAACCAACAAAGATCAAAAGAGACAAAGAAGGCCATTACATAATGGTAAAAGGATCAATTCAACAAGAAGAGCTAACTATCCTAAATATATATGCACCCAATACGGGAGCACCCAGATTCATAAAGCAAGTCCTGAGTGACCTACAAAGAGACTTGGACTCCCACACAATAATAATGGGAGACTTTAACACCCCACTGTCAACATTAGACAGATCAGCGAGACAGAAAGTTAACAAGGATATCAGGAATTGAACTGAGCTCTGCACCAAGCGGACCTAATAGACATCTACAGAACTCTCCACCACAAATCAACAGAATATACATTTTTTTCAGCACCACACCACATCTATTCCAAAATTGACCACATGGTTGGAAGTAAAGCTCTTCTCAGCAAATGTAAAAGAACAGAAACTATAACAAACTTTCTCTCAGACCACAGTGCAATCAAACTAGCATTTAGGATTAAGAAATTCACTCAAAACTGCTCAACTACATGGAAATGGAACAACCTGCTCCTGAATGACTACTGGGTGCATATCGAAATGAAGACAGAAATAAAGATGTTCTTTGAAACCAAGAAGAACAAAGACACAACATACCAGAATCTCTGGGACATTTTCAAAGCAGTGTGTAGAGGGAAATTTATAACACTAAATGCCCACAAGAGAAAGCAGGAAAGATCCAAAATTGACAAGCTAACATCACAATTAAAAGAACTAGAAAAGCAAGAGCAAACACATTCAAAAGCTAGCAGAAGGCAAGAAATAACTAATATCAGAGCAGAACTGAAGGAGACAGAGACACAAAAAACCCTTCAAAAAAAAAATCAATGAATCCAGAAGCTGGTTTTTTGAAAAGATCAACAAAATTGATAGACTGCTAGCAGACTAATAAAGAAGAAAAGAGAGAAGAATCAAATAGAAGCAATAAAAAATGACAAAGGGGATATCACCACTTATCCCACAGAAATACAAACTACCATCAGAGAATACTACAAACACCTCTACACAAATAAACTAGAAAATCTAGAAGAAATGGATAAATTTCCCGACACATACACCCTCCCAAGACTAAACCAGGAAGAAGTTGAATCTCTGAATAGACCAATAACAGGCTCTGAAATTGTGGCAATAATCAATAGCTTACCAAGCAAAAAGAGTCCAGGACGAGATGGATTCACAGCCGAATTCTACCAGAGGTACAAGGAGGAACTGCTACCATTCCTTCTGAAACTATTCCAATCAACAGAAAAAGAGGGAATCCTCCCTAACTCATTTTATGAGGCCAGCATCATCCTGATACCAAAGCTGGGCAGAGACACAACCAAAAAAGAGACTTTTAGACCAATATCCTTGATGAACATTGATGCAAAAATCCTCAATAAAATATTGGCAAACCGAATCCAGCAGCACATCAAAAAGCTTATCCACCATGATCAAGTGGGCCTCATCCCTGGGATGCAAGGCTGGTTCAATATATGCAAATCAATAAATGTAACCCAGCATATAAACACAACCAAGGACAAAAACCACATGATTATCTCAATAGATGCAGAAAAGGCCTTTGACAAAATTCAACAACTGTTCATGCTAAAAACTCTCAATAAATTAGGTATTGATGGGATGTATCTCAAAATAATAAGAGCTATCTATGACAAACCCACAGCCAATATTATACTGAATGGACAAAAACTGGAAGCACTCCCTTTGAAAACTGGCACAAGACAGGGATGCCCTCTCTCACCACTCCTATTCAACATAGTGTTGGAAGTTCTGGCCAGGGCAATTAGGCAGGAGAAGGAAATAAAGGGTATTCAGTTAGGAAAAGAGGAAGTCAAATTGTCCCTGTTTGCAGATGACATGACTGTATATCTAGAAAACCCAATTGTCTCAGCTCAAAATCTCCTTAAGCTGATAAGCAACTTCAGCAAAGTCTCAGGATACAAAATCAATGTACAAAAATCACAAGCATTCTTATACACCAATAACAGACAGAGAGCCAAATCATGAGTGAACTCCCATTCACAATTGCTTCAAAGAGAGTAAAATACCTAGGAATCCAACTTACAAGGGACGTGAAGGACCTCTTCAAGGAGAACTACAAACCACTGCTCAAGGAAATAAAAGAGGATACAAAGAAATGGAAGAACATTCCATGCTCATGGGTAGGAAGAATCAATGTCATGCAAATGGCCATACTGCCCAAGGTAATTTATAGATTCAATGCCATCCCCATCAGGCTACCAATGACTTTCTTCACAGAATTGGAAAAAACTACTTTAAAGTTCTTATGGAATGAAAAAAGAACCCGCATCACCAAGTCAATCCTAAGCCAAAAGAACAAAGCCGGAGGCATCACGCTATCTGACTTCAAACTATACTACGAGGCTACAGTAACCAAAACAGCATGGTACTGGTACCAAAACAGAGATATAGATCAATGGAACAGAACAGAACCCTCAGAAATAACACCGCATATCTACAACTACCTGATCTTTGACAAACCTGAGAAAAATCAGCAACGGGGAAAGGATTCCCTATTTAATAAATGGTGCTGGGAAAACTGGCTAGCCATATGTAGAAAGCTGAAACTGGATCCCTTCCTTACACCTTACACAAAAATTAATTCAAGATGGATTAAAGACTTAAACGTTAGACCTAACACCATAAAAACCCTAGAAGAAAACCTAGGCATTACCATTCAGGACACAGGCATGGGTGAGGCCTTCATGTATAAAACACCAAAAGCAATGGCAACAAAAGCCAAAATTGACAAATGGGATCTAATTAAACTAAAGAGCTTCTGCACAGCAAAAGAAACTACCATCAGAGTGAACAGACAACCTACAAAATGGGAGAAAATTTTCACAACCTACTCATCTGACAAAGGGCTAATATCCAGCATCTACAATGAACTCAAACCAATTTACAAGAAAAAAACAAGCAACCCCATCAAAAAGTGGGCGAAGGACATGAACAGACACTTCTCAAAAGAAGATATTTATGCAGCCAAAAAACACATGAAAAAATGCTCACCATCACTGGCCATCAGAGAAATGCAAATCAAAACCACAATGAGATACCATCTCACACCAGTTAGAATGGCAATCATTAAAAAGTAGGAAACAACAGGTGCTGGAGAGGATGTGGAGAAATAGGAACACTTTGACACTGTCGGTGGGACTGTTAACTAGTTCAACCATTGTGGAAGTCAGTGTGGCGATTCCTCAGGGATCTAGAACTAGAAATACCATTTGACCGAGCCATCCCATTACTGGGTATATACCCAAAGGACTATAAATCATGCTACTATAAAGACACATGCACACATATGTTTATTG
This sequence comes from Gorilla gorilla gorilla, assembly GCF_029281585.2. Classification (NCBI taxonomy): domain Eukaryota; kingdom Metazoa; phylum Chordata; class Mammalia; order Primates; family Hominidae; genus Gorilla; species Gorilla gorilla. The sequence continues at coordinate 10,159,972 of NC_073248.2, forward strand.
TGGCACTATTCACAATAGCAAAGACCTGGAACCAACCCAAATGTCCAACAATGATAGACTGGATTAAGAAAGTGTGGCATATATACACCATGGAATACTGTGCAGCCATAAAAAATGATAAGTTCACGTCCTTTGTAGGGACATGGATGAAATTGGAAATCATCATTCTCAGTAAACTATGGCAAGGACAAAAAACCAAACACAGCATGTTCTCACTCATAAGTGGGATTTGAACAATGAGAACACATGGACACAGGAAGGGGAGCATCACACTCTGGGGACTGTTGTGGGGTGGAGGGAGGGGGGAAGGATAGCATTAGGAGATATACCTAATGCTACATGACGAGTTAATGGGTGCAGCACACCAGCATGGCACATGTATACATATGTAACTAACCTGCACGTTGTGCACATGTACCCTAAAACTTAAAGTATAATAATAATAATAATAATAATAATAATAAAAGAACAGGGTCTTGCTCTATTGCCTGGGCTGGAGTGCAGTGGTGCAATCATAGCTCACTGCAGCCTCGACCTCCCAGGCTGAGGTGATCCTCCTACCTCAGCCTCCCAAGTTATTGGAACCACAAGTGTGCACAGTCACATCCAGCTATTTTTGTTTTTACTTTTTGTAGCAGTGAAGTCTTGATCTCCTAGCTTCACATAACCCTCCTTCTTCAGCCTCCCAAAGTACTGGTATTACAAGCATGAGCCACTGTGTGTTGCTGCCACTGCCTTTCTGAACCCCAAGTGTATTAGCCACTATAACAGATACTTTTTGTCTGACATATTCTATGGATCATATTCCTTTATTATATATAATTTTACCTTTTATTTTAGATTTGGATGGTACAGGTGCATTTTTATTTCATGGGTATATCGTATGACACTGAGGTTTGGAATACAGATGATCCCATCATCCAAGTACTGAGCATAGCACCCCACAGGTAGTGTTTCAGCCCTGGCCCCTCCATCTCTCTACCCTCTAGTATTCCCTAGTATCTACTGTTCCCAACTTTGTGTACATGTGTAGATTGTATTTCTTAGAGTTCTCTAAATAACGGGGCAGGGAAGGTAGTATGAATGATGTAAAGGTGTGCCAAATTGGTTCTGCAAAATTAACGTTTTTTGAATAAAGTATTCAATTTTCTCAAGTGAGCAGGCCAGTTTCTCAAGAAAAATTTCATTTGAATCCTCCACCCCCAGCCTGTGGAGAGAAAGAGAGAGAGGGAGGGAGAGAGACCTGTTAAGAGTTGTATTTGTTCTCCTGCAGTGATATGACTTATTTCTTAATGACAACCCTTGCCGTTTTTCTTTTTTTTTTTTTTTTTTTGGAGCCAGAGTCTCACTGTGTCACCCAGGCTGGGGTACAGTGACCCGATAACAGCTCACTGCAACCTTCACCTCCCGGGTTCTCCTGCTTCAGCCTCCTGAGCAGCTGGGACTACAGGTGCCCACCACCATGACTGGCTAATTTTTGTATTTTTAGTAGAGACAGGGTTTAGTCCAGACAGGGTCTGGAACTCTTGACTTTGTAATTCACCCGCCTCAGCCTCCCAAAGTGCTAGGGTTACAGGCATGAGCCACCGAGCCCAGCCAACCCTTGTTGTTTTCTAAGAGGAAAAAAAAGGAGAATGAATGAAATGTTAAAAGTGGTATTATGTATAATTTTTAAGAGCATAAAGAGAAAATGAAGAATTATAAAAACGAAGACCAGAAAGCAGTGTTCTTCCTCCATGTAGTAGCCAGATGATGTTTTAGGCAAATACCCTGCAAACTGCACAGCCATGTACCCATCTCAAAGGTCTTTCCACGGAGCAACAGCAGTTTTGATCATATCGTCGTTACCACCATCACCACTTTCTTTCACTCATACGAAACACCTCTGCAGTGGTTTGGTTTTGTCTTTGTTGGTGGGTTTGGTGGTTGGTAGCTGAGTTTGTTTCTGGCTTAAAGGGCACATTTGATGAAGAAATTGTTTATGTTTTCAAATATGTAGGCTTTAGTAAACTATCTCACTCTGAGAAATCCAAAGTTTCAATTACTCTGTGAATACCACTGAAAGAATTCACCTTTCCTCTCAATCCACATTCTCAAGGGCAGACTTGGGGACGCTAGAACCATTTTCTTTTCTTTCATCTTTTTTTTCTTTTTTTGAGATGGAGTCTCATTCTGTCACCCAGGCTGGAGTGCAGTGGTGCAATCTCAGCCCACTGCAACCTCCATCTCCCAGGTTCAAACAATTCTCATGCCTCAGCTTCCTGAGTAGCTGGGATTACAGGGGCATGCCATCATGCCCAGCTAATTTTTGTATTTTTAGTAGAGACAGGGTTTCACCATATTGGCCAGGCTGGTCTCGAACTCCTGATGTGGTGATCCACCCTCTTCAGCCTTCCTAAGTGCTGGAATTACAGGCGTGAGCCACCACACCTAGCCTAGAACCACTTTAAACAACAATGGCTTACCACATTCATGCTTCCATGGGACATGGCAAGTTCACTTCGAGACTGCACCTTTATTTATCTTTTGTTATTCGTCACCGTACATCCATCTTACTTTGTAGGGTCTTCACAATGATGAATAGCCCAAGACTCGTATGGTCAGAACTGAGATCTGAGACTGTCAGCCAGACCAATGTCCCGATATTTATTTCTGCTTGGAATGTTATTCAAGATATTCAGTATACTCAATATTCAACAAAATATTTAATGCTATTCAAAATATTCAATAACAGATACAGGAACTGACTAAAGAGAAGGACCCTTGTCACAATGCCTCACCAACATGAGAAGATTGGGAGTCCCAATCTGGGGTGTGGCATCCAGAGACCTGAGGTCTGGGACAGAGGCTCTTTTATCTGTCACTGCAGAGGTGTGGCAATATTTTAAACCCAAGAATATCCCAAGAAATATTGTAAAGCCATGAAATGTATACACGTTGGCTGATCAACCTTGTTTCTGCTCAAAGCCATCTTATGAGTGTTTGGTGGTAGAATCCTCCATTCAAACAATCTAACCCAAAACAAATGGAGACATTGAATGATTCCAAGTAAACAACGGGCTCTTGATTTCAGGGAAAAGAAATGGCCATATTTCGACTCATTCTGAGCATATCCTTTTAAGGTAGAGAAAGAGGCAGAAAAAAATAGTAAGTATTTTCTGACACAGCAATGCTCATTCTTTCCATAGAATGTTGTAGCAGCCCCCTCAAGACTGATAATGACCTGCAGAATGAATACCAAGGACACTCACAGGATATAAGGGTCATCTTGAAGCTTAACAGTTCTAACCTCCCCCTCCTCTGGCACATTGCCCCAGTGGGAACAGGCTTTCTTTGGAATTAAAAAAAACAAACAGAAATTCCCCAATTATACTAGATTGGCACAAAAGTGATTGCATTTTTGTCTGCATGTGTGTGTGTGTGTGTATGTGTGTGTGAAATGGAGTCTCACTTTATTGCCCAGGCTGGAGTGCAGTGGCATGATCTTGGCTCACTGCAGCCTCTGCCTCCTGGGCTCAAGTGATTCTCATACCTCAGCCTCCCAAGTAGCTGGGACCACAGGCATGCACCACCATGCCCAGCTAATTTTTGAATTTTTAGTAGAGATGGGGTTTCACCATGTTGACCAGGCTGGTCTCAAACTCCTGACCTCAAGTGATCCACCCACCTTGGCCTCCCAAAGTGCTGAGATTACAGGCATGAGCCACCACACCCAGTCTAGCCATTTTAATGCTGTAAAAACCACAATTATGTTTACATCAACCTAATATAAGCTTACATTTCGGTCTATGCAAATCCTCCAGCAACTATACTTCAGAACAGCATGAAAAAATACGCAGCTTTTCAGGGAAGTGGAACAATTGGTGCCTGTAACTATCTGTAAAAGCCACGTTCTCCTCAGCCATGGGATACAGGAGGCATGTTCTTCCTGCTGGGTCATGAGGATGTAGCCTCTGCCACATTCTGAGATCAAATTCCAAGATTCATCTGGCCCTCAGTCATCATTGCCAAGTGTAAAACTACAGCTCCAGTGTACACATTGGAAGTGGAAGAATAAGATACATGCACCATTACTCCCAAGGTAGAATCAAATCCAACATCTTCTGGCAAACTCAGAGTACGGATGCTAAACACAGAAATAGACTCTTGATGGCAATGTAAATTAATTCACCAGCAGTCAAAAGTTGTTTGGAGAGTTCTCAAGGAACTCAGAACTACCATTAGACCTATCAATCCCATTACTGCTTATATACCCAAGGAAAAATATAACCTTCTGACATAAAGACACCTGCACACACATGTTCATTGCAGCTCTACTTACAATAGCAAAGACACAGAATCAACCCCAGTGCCCATCCATGTGGAGTGGATAAGGAAAATGTGGTACTTATACACCATGGAATACTACACAGCCATAAGAAGAATAAAATCATGTCCTTTGTAGCAACAAAGATGCAGCTGGAGGCCATTATTCTAAGCAAATTAATTCAGGAACCAAATATGGGGCATATTCTCACTTATAAAGTGGGAAGTAAACATTGGGTACTCATGGACATGAAGATGGGAACCATAGACACTGGGGACTACTAGAGGGGAGAGGAAGGAAGGGGACAGGGCTGGAAAAGTGCCTCTTGGGTACTATGCTCACTACCTGAATGATGGGATTCATACAGGAGCTAGAAAGAAATTATTCAGGCAGATAGTGAGGGTAAAAGGGTCCTCGGTGGAATTTCTCTTAACAAAAGGAAGCTCCAAAATCATATCTTTTCTAACAAACAGCAGCCTGAAAAATCATGCTGCAGACCTAGATAAACAAGGTGGAAGCTTGCACAGGTGAATGCCGGCAGCTGTGCCAATAGAAAAGGGCTGCCTGGGGGCCAGGCATGTTCAACATGGAGGCTCCATCTTCCCTTTTCTTTGTCACAACGTGTACCTTAAAGGAACAGGCAACATAGTGCCAACCAGGTAGAGAATCCATCTGCATAATTAAAGATTAGGGTGAAGGTGGCCAGGTTTTGGTGCCCTGTGCAAATGGCATGCCTAGCCCTAACCATTTTTTCACCCTATGCAAATAACACACCTGGTCTAACCAATCTCTTGCATGCAATCTAAATCAGACACGGTGTCATCAAGCTCATCTATAAAACCATTACATTTTGTCGCAGACCAGAAAACACACTCAGTACCGCCTCTTTGCAGAAGAGAGCTCTTCTCGTTCCTTTGCCTATTAAACTTCCTCCCTTAACTTCACTCCTTGTGTCCCTGTCCTTGATTTCCTAAGTGTGAGACAACGAACCTCAGGTGTCACCCTAGATGAACGATGCCACTTCAGGATCATTCAATCCCAGACCTCAGTATCATACATTATACCCGTGTAAAAAACCCACACATGAACCCCCTGAATCTAAAATAAAAGTCATTTTTTTAAAAAAAGAAATACTCTCTAAAGGACATATATTGTATGATTTCACTTATATCAGTACCTCTAGAGTAGGCAAATTCATGGAGTCAGAAAGTAGAATGGTGGTTACTAGGGGCTGGGGGAGTAGAGAATGGGGAGTTAATGTTTAACGGGGACAGAGTTTCAGGTGGGAAGATAAAGAATTTCCAGAGATGGATGGTGGTGGCAGTTGCACAATATGAGTGCACTTAATGCCACTCAACTGTACACTTGAAAATAGCTAAAATAGTCAATTTTGTCTTATGTATACTTTGCCACACAATTTTTTTTTTTGAGATGGTGTTTGGTATGTGGGCCAGGCAGGTCTTGAACTCCCGCCCTCAAGTGATCTTCCCACCTCAGTCTCCCATAGTGCTGAAATTACAGGCATAAGCCATTGTGCCCAGTGTTTGCCACAGTTCCTAAAATGACACATACAGACTTGGTATCTTTATAAAGGAAGAGCAGTGAAGTCTCTTCCTTTAGTGCAGTCTAGTGCAGACTAGAAAGACAGCCAAGGTTTCAGAGGCTCATCTTTGATCCCTGGTTTCCAGGCACCCGTCCCTGTGACCCATCGCAGCCCATGTGCTGCACACCTCTCCCAGGAATGCATTATTTTATTTGCTCTTTTTCTGCAAAACTGCCAAAGCTGATATTTTGTCATAAGCAGCCCTACTCGTGAACCACGTAGCAATGCTCTGGAGGAAGAATATACAAAATCACTTTCTGGTGACTGTAAGAAGTCCTTTCATCAGAAACTGGATTGAAAGTGTTGGATGAAAATGAAAACCCTGATCTCACTGGAGCTGGTGTGTGGCAGCCCCAGCCTGTGGTTAGTGAAGCCCCAGGGCTTCTTTGCAGGCTGACAGTGCATCAGTGGCTGAGGCTGGTAATGAACACCGCAGGGATTGCCTCTCTCCCAGGAATTCTCTCACTGCTAGTGGGAAAGAAGAAACAGGCATGGTTTTCCTTCATAATTCCTCAGGGCTCACAGACAGACCAATTAGCCTACATGTGAAATAAACATGAAGTTTCCCTATCAGGAACCAATCTAAATGCAGGGATATTTAAACTATGTCAGCCCAATACAGCCCAAGGGTGATCAGAAACCCATCCCATTACAGGGAGCTTCAGAACATGACAAACCAGTACTTCAAAGGTGAATCATTAAAAGGTTTGAGAATGTACCCAAGTTAAAATATTTGTTTTTATATATATGTTTTTTATATATGTTTATATAAATGAGTGTATGTATATAAACAAGTGTATATATATAACCATACATATATATGTGTGTGTGTATATACAACCAAATATATATATGTATATATATAACTAAATATATATACATATATATATTTGAGAGAGAGAGACAGAGAGAGAGAGACAGGGTCTCTCTGTCTTCCAGGCTGGAGTGTAGCGTTGCAATCACAGCTCACTGCAGCCTCAAACTCCTGAGCTCAAGCAATCCACCTGCTTCAACCTCTCTAGTTACTGGGGCTACAGGTGTGCACCACCACACTCAGCTAATTTTTAGTATTTTGTAAAGATGGGGGTCTCACAATGTTCCCCATGCTGGTGCTGAACTCCTCAGCCTCCTGAGTAGTTGAAACTACAAGTGGGTGCCACCACACGTAGCTATTTTTTTAAATTTTTGTAGACGTGGAGTCTCAATGTGTTGCCCAGTCTAGTCTCAAATTTCTGGGCTCAACAATTGCCTCACTTCAGCCTCCCAAGTGCTTGAGACTATAGGTGTGTGCAAACATACTCAGCTAATTTTTTATTTTTTGTAGACACAGAGTCCTATAGTGTTGCCCAGGCTGCTATCAAACTCCTGGGCTCAAGTGATCCTACTGCATCAGCTTCCCAAGGTGCTGGGATTGCAGGCATGAGCTACTACACCAGGCCTCATTTTCTTTCTCTGCTTTTTGCAGGAAAAGGCAATTAGAATTATATTAGAAAAAAAGCCAAGGAAACATGATCCATGTGTACCACAGGGGAGAGACACTTTTTTTTTTTTTTTTTTTTTGAGATGGAGTCTCCCTTTGTCACCCCGGCTGCAGTCCAATGGTGTGATCTTGGCTCACTGCAAGATCCACCTCCCGGGTTCAAGTGATTTCCCTGCCCCAGGCTCCTGAGTAGCTGGGACTACAGGCGCATGCCATCACACCTGGCTAACTTTCATGTTTTTAGTAGAGATGGGATTTCACCATGTTGACCAGGCTGATCTCAAACTCCTGACCTCAGGTGATCTACCCACCTTGGCCTCCCAAAGTGCTGGGATGACAGGTGTGAGCCTCCACTCTTGGGTGACAGTTTTATTTCAAAAACAAACAATATAAAATTTCAGTTAGGAGGAATAAGTTCAAGGGATCCATTGTATAATACGGGGACGGTAGTTCACAACAATGTATTACATACTTGAAAATCACTGAGAGCAGATTTTAAATATTCTCATCTGACACAACAAAGATAAATATATAAGGTGATACATGAGTTAATTAGTTCAATTTAGCCACTCTGCAATGTGCATATATTTCAAAACATTGTGGCCGGGTGTGCCTCATGCCTGTAATCCAAGCACTTTGGGAGGCTGAGGCAGGTGCCTCACCTGAAATCAGGAGTTCAAAACCAGCCTGACCAACATGGAGAAACCCCATCTCCCTAAAAATACAAAATTAGCCAGGCGTGTTTGCACATCCCTGTAATTCCAGCTACTTGGGAGGCTGAGGCAGGAGAATCACTTGAACCCACGAGGTGGAGGTTGTGGTGAGCCAAGATTGCGCCATTGCACTCCAGCCTAGGCAACAAGAGCAAAACTCCATCTCAAAAAAAAAAAAAAAAGTCATATTGTACACCATAAATATATGCAATTTTTAAAAAGAAAAAAGAAAAGACTGGGCACAGTGGCTCACACCTGTAATCCCAGCACTTTGGAAGGTGAGGTGGGTGGATCACCTGAAGTCAGGGGTTTGAGACCAATCTGGCGAACACGGTGAAACCCCATCTCTACTAAAAGTACAAAAATTAGCTGGGTGTGGTGGCATGCACCTATAATCCCAGCTATTCAGAAGGCTGAGGCAGGAGAATTGCTTGAACCAGGGAGGTGGAGGTTCCAGTGAGCTCAGATTGTGCCACTAGACTCCAGCCTGGGGGACAGAGTGAGACTCCATCTCAATCAATCAATAAATCAATAATAAATATCCTTCCTGCCAAATCCTTTTTTAAGAATTTTGTTGTTTCCATTGACATATAATAACTATCCATATTCCTGGGATATACAGTGATATTTCAATATATATAATGTATAGTGGTCACAGCAGGGTAATTGGCATATTCATCATCTCACACCTGTACCATTTCTTTGTGTTGGCAACATTTAATATCCTCTCGGCTACTTGAAACTGTATATTATTGTTGCCTAGAGTCATCCTACAGTGCTATAGAACACTAGAACTTATTCCCACTCTCTACCTGTAACTTTGTATCCTTTAACAAATCTTACTTTTAAGTAGGCAGGTGAGTTCATAGTTTCATGCAAAACTCATGCCTGCAAATGATGTACAACAGTCTCCCGTGTGAAAAGGCAACTAAAAATGATAAAATTCAGGCTTTGCTTCTGGTACTTAGTGATTTGTATTTTATAGCTTGCCCACTTCCCAAAAACTCATGATCGATGAGTTGAATGAGAGTATTTTCACACCAGTAGTTACCATTTTAGGGAGACAAAAAAAAAATGCTTTTTTGAGAAGAAGAATATTACCTTAGTTGTACAACATTAGGACAAAGTGATTTTGATGAAATCTGTAGTCTAGCAATGAGTTGCATTGATAGAGCTTGCTACAGACAGGATTTATGTTGCCCCCAAATCAAAATTGAACCCCCAAGGTGATGGTGTTAGGAGGTGAGGCCTTTGGAACGTGATGAAGTCAGGAGCCTCATGAATGGCACTAGTGCCCTTATAAAAAGGACCTCAGAGAGCTCCCTCACCCTTTCCATGATGTGAGGACACGGCGAGAAGGTGCCAAGTCTATGAAGCAGGAAGCCCTCACCAGACAATGAATCTGCCACACCTTGATCCTGGACTCCAGAGCTGTGAGCAATAAATCTCTTTCGTTTAACCCAATTCCCATGTGCCCTGAGAATACTCTTGTCTCTAATCCCAATGTAACAGAAATGTATATGATTTTACATTAGAATTAGACACAAGCTCTGTTTAGAAATAACTCCAAGAACAGTTTTTGTATTTTATTTTCACACTGAAAATCAATCAGATTTGCTTCAGCCTCAAAGAGCAAGCATGTTTATGTAAAATTAAATGAACGCAGGCAGTGAGCTGCACCATTTTTTTTTTCTAAATGGGAAATGGGTTAAAAGCCATTCATTATATTTTGTATTTTGTCATAGCAGTCAAAATGAATTAAGTCAGAGCTCCAGTTTTCTACCCCAGAGGATAGAAAACATTGGTGTCATTTTGCTACTGTTTTGATGTTCTTTTTATAAAGGATGAAGGAAGGACATACCATGTGAATTCTACTTTTTATCTTTTTTTCTTTTGAGATGGAGTTTTGCTCTTATCACCTGGGCTGTAGTGCAGAGGCATGATCTTGGCTCATTGTAGCCTCTGCCTCCTGGTTCAAGCAATTCTCCTTCCTCAGCATCCCAAGGAGCTGGGACTACAGGTGCCTGCTACCATGCCCAGCTAATTTTTTTTTTTTTGTATTTTTAGTAGAGACAGGATTTCATCATGTTGGCCATTTTTGTCTCGAACTCCTGACCTCCAGTGATTTGCCTGCCTCAGCTTCCGAAAGTGCTGGGATTACAGACATGAGTCACCACACCCAGGGCAGATCTTTTATCTTATCGTGTTTCTAGATGCCAACAGACACTACTCCTTGCTATCATCCAAGCACCAACAATGTTGGCAGCACCCAAGAGCTGGTTAGGAAGAAACACAATCTAGACCCACCCATCCCTCTGAAATAACTTTCTGTATTTTCACACAAGTGCCCCAGTGATCTCTTTCCAAGTTAACACTCAAGGAGCTATGTCTAGGGACAGAGCATTTTCTCAATCCATAGTGCAACTCCTTGGGCTAGACCAGTGATTTCCAATCAAGGAAAATTCTGCCCCTGCAGGGAATACTTGTCAACCTCTGGAGGACATTTTTGGTTGTCATAACTTGAGGTGGAGGGGCTGCTACTGGATCCTAGTGGGTGGACACCAAGGATATTCCTAAACATCTTGCAGTCCACAGGCCAGCCCCCACCACAAAGAATGAATGACACAGTCTCAAATGTCAATGGTACAGACATTTGCCTAGAGACAACTGCCTAGAGGCTAGAGGAACCAAAATTCTCCTGTGTACTTCCCATAATAAGCAATTGGTTCATCCTAAAGTTATCTACTGTGAATTAAGGTGCTTTTCATCTATTCCTTCTGATAGTTTATTGGAAATACTGCTTTCTGAACTGAAGATCTTTTTAACCTCCCATCCACCCCTTCCTCTACAAAGAGGCTAGGTAAACAAAACACAGAACTCTTTTCCCCCCCTCCTTTTTCTTTTTGAGACAGTGTCTCACTCTATTGCCCAGGCTGGAGTGCAGTGTTGGGGTCATGGCTCATTGCAGCCTCCAAATTCCTGGGCTCAACCCATGTCCCACCTCAGCCTCCCAAGTAGCTGGGATTACAAGCACACACCACCACACCAGCTAACTAAAAAAAAAAAAAAAAAATTTTTCTTTTTAGATAGAATCTCACTCTGCTGCCCAGGTTGGAGTGCAGTGGTTCAATCTTGGCTCACTGCAACCTCCACCTCTGAGAATCAAGAGATTCTCATGCCTCAGCCTCCCAAGTAGCTCTCATTATGGGTGTGCGCTACCACACCCAGCTAATTTTTCTATTATTGGTAGAGATTGTAGTTTCAACATGTTGGCCAGGCTAGTCTTGAACTCCTGACCTCAGGTGATCCACCCACCTCAGTTTCCCAAAGTGCTGGGATTATACATGTAAGCCACTGTGCCCAGCCCATTTTTTTTATTTTTTATTTTTTGTACATACAGGGTCTCCGTCTGCTGCCCAGGCTGGTCTCAAACTCCTGAGCTAAAGAAATCCTCCCACTTCAGCTTCCCAAAGTGCTGGAATTATAGGTGTGAGACACTGCACCCAGCAGGAAGCACTTCTTGGGTGTCAAATGTGTTTATCCCAAGTGATTTTCTTGGGGCTGCCATAATACAGTATCACAATCTGAGCAGCTTAAAACAAGAGGAATTTATCATCTCCCAGTCCCAGAGGCCAGGAGTCTGAAATCAAGGAATGTTGGGGCTGTGCTCCCTCTGGAGGCTCTAGGGGAGGCTCCTTCCTCCCTCTCCCAGCTCCTGGGGGCTCCAGGCATCCCCAGGCTTGTGGCCGCATGCCTCCAGTCTCTGCCTCCATCTCCAAGTGGCCTTCTTCTCTGTGTCTGTGTCTCCTCTTTTGCCTCTTAGAAGGATACCTGACATTGGATGCAGGACCCTCTCTAACCCAGGATGAGCTTATTTTGGAATCCTTGACTAATAACATCTGCAAAGACTCTATTTCCAAATGAGATCCCATTCACAGGTTCTGTGAATTTAAAGGGGTTAGGATCCTCAAGTGGAGGATCCTTCCTGCCTCTCCATCTCCTGGGGGCTCCCAGCATCCCTGGGCTTGCTGCCTCATCACTCCAGTCCCTGCCTTCTCATGTGGCCTCCTTCTCTGTGCCTGTCTCCTCTTCTGTCTCTTAAAAGGATACTTGTCAGGGGACTCAGGGCCCACTCTAATCCAGGATGAGCTCATCTTCAGATCGTTAACCTACATCTGCATCATTTACATCACACACATCCTTCAGTACATCTGTGAAGACCTGATTTCCAAATAAGGCCCCATTCACAAGTGCTGGGGGTTCAGGTTTCAACATGTCTTCATTGGGCATATGATTCAATCCTCAACAAAGAAATGTGAATCCATGGTAAACTCTTCTGTGCTTTCAAGCATTTATCTATCCCCTTCATTATACAGGCTTTCCCTTTCTGCAAATTTATTTTTACAAGTAATAGCCATAGCTGTGATTGTTGAAGCACTCATGATGTGCCATCCACTTCTTAACTTCTTTGCAAACCACAATCACATAATTGTCACCCAAATCCTACCAGGAAAGTACTACTGTATTTTATAAATGTGAAAACAAAAGTTTGGAGACATTAAGACAAGTCTAATATTTCACAGCTAAAACATGGTGGGTTTCCACTCCGAAGTATATCTCCAAGAGAAATGAAAACATGTGCTCATGTCTGCTCACGTAAACTCTTAAACACATGTTCACACCAGCATTATTCTTAGTAGCCTAAAGGTGGTAACAACTTCAAATGGCCTGTCAGCAAATGAATGTGTAAACTAAATGTGGTCCATCATAGCATGGAATATTATTCAGCCCTAAAAAGGACTGAAGCTCTGACGCAGGCCACCACATGAGTGAACCTTGAAGGCAATTTGCTAAGTGATGGAAGCCAGTCATAAAATGCTGTGTTCTGTGTGATCCCATGTAAAGGATGATTCAAAACAAGGAAGTCTATAAAGATGGAAAGTAGATTTGTGGTTGCTTAGGGATGGGGGCAGGGGGTGTTAAGGTGGTGATAGCTAAAGGATACAAAGCTCCTTACTGAAGAAATCAAATGCTCAGCTGGGTTCAGTGGCTCATGTCTTTAATCCTAACACTTTGGGTGGCCAAGGTGGGTGGATCACCTAAGGTCAGGAGTTCGAGACCAGCCTAGTCAACATGGTGAAACCACATCTCTACTAAAAATACAAAAATTAGCTGGGCATGGTGGCAGGCACCTGTAATCCCAGCTACACAAGAGGCTGAGGCAGGAGAATCGCTGGAATATGGGAGGTAGAGGATGCAGTGAACTGAAATCATGCCATTGCACTCCAGACTGGGCAACAAAGTGAGACTGTCTCCAAAAAAAAAAAAAAAAAAGAAAAAAAAAAACAAGAAAACAAATCATATGCTCTAAAACTGATAGTGGTGATGGTTGCACAACTCTGTGAATATACCAGGAAACACTGAATTGCATGTATTAAATTGGTAAATGATATCATATGTAAACTATATCACAATAAAGTTGTTAAATTAAAAAGAATATCCAGGATCTACCCAAAGGAAAATAAATAATCCTATACACACACACACACACACACACAAGGACACATATGTTCATCAGAGCACTATTCACAATAGCAAAGACATGGAATCAATCCAGGTCCCCATCCATGGCAGACTCAGTAAGAAAATATGGTACCTCTACACCAAGGAATACTACACAGCCATAAAAAGAACAAAATCATGTCCTTTGCAGTAACATGGATGGAGCTGGAGGCCATCATCCTAAGGAAATTAAGGCGGGCACAGAAAGTCAAATAGCACATCTTCTCATTTACAAGTGGGAGCTAAACATTGGGTACCCATGGACATAAAGATGGGAATAACAGACTCTGAGGACTGCTAGAGGGGAGAGGATGGGTAGGGGACAGCAGCTGGAAAGGTACTTCCCAGTAACTGTGCTCACTACCTGGGTGATAGGTCCATTAGGAGCCCAACTTCAGTATCATGCAATATGCCCAGGCCAGAAACCTGCACATGTACCCCTGAGTCTAAAATAAATGTTAAAAAAATTAAAAATTAAATACTTTTAATTTAACTTAAATTAAAAAAAATTGGCCAGGCACAGTGGCTCACACCTGTAATCCCAGCACTTTGGGAGGCTGAGGTGGGCAGATCACTTGAAGCCAGGAGTTCGAGACCAGCCTGGCTAACATGGTAAAACCCTGTCTCTATGAAAAATACAAAAATTAGCTGAACGTGGTAGTATGTACCTATATTTCCAGCTACTCAGGTCGCTGAAACAGGAGAATCTCTTGACCCCAAGAGGTGGAGGTTGCAGTGGGCAAGATTGCAGCATCGCACTCCAGCCTGCATGACAGTGTGATCTATCTCAAAAAACTAAAAAAAAAAAAAATTAGCTAGACATGGTGGTGTGTGCTTGTCATCCCAGCTACTTGGGACCATATCACTGCACTCCAGCCTGGGTGATACAGAGAGACCCTGTCTCAAAATAAATAAATAAATAAATAAATAAATAATTTTAAAATAACAAAAAAATTAAAACAATTAGAAATACCCAAAGAACATTACTCCACCAAAAACCAAAAAATACTTCAGATGAAAATAGCATGTAATTTTACCGAATGTGGAAAAGACAATGATTTGAAATGCATTCAAGTTTTGTTTTAATAAAATAATGATGAAGTAGTGGGTTGAAGATTGAAGTCCAGACTCACACCTGCATACCTTCTCATCCTCTGAACACAATGAAGACACATTCTCTCCGTTGTATAGCGCCTTTTATAATCCATTTCACACCAAAATGTTTATCATCATTTCCCTGTTGCAGTCTCTACTTCTTCTCAGGTACTTTTCACAGCCCGTCTGTATCTTCTTTTCTTCTTTAAACTTCTTCTTCCTATCTAATCCTATGCTTCGCACAGAATTAGCACATGGGATCCAAATGGCACACTGCTATTTATTTAAATCTAAGATCGCAGATCTGGAAGAAATCATGAATAATCTAGTCCAGGTGTCCTGAGTCGTAGGTTAAAAAACATCTCAAGTGGAATCAACCCAAATGACCATCAGTGGATGAAGAAAAACAGAACGTGGTCCATCCACACAAGGGAACATGATGCAACCCTAAGGTGGAATGCGGCTCAGACACAGGTTACGGTGTGGGTGCACCTGAATAACAGCACACTCAGCAAAGCAAGTCAGACACAAAAGACCACGTGCTATATGATGCCATTTATATAAAGTGTCCCAAATAGGCAAATCCACAAAGACAGAAAATACATGGTCATTAGAGGCTGGGGAGGCGGAATGGGAAGTGACTGCTAGTGGGGACAGGGTCCCGTTTTGGAAGGATGAAAATGTTCTGGAACTAGATAGAGACGTGGTTGTGAACATACTAAATCTCACTGAGCTGTACACTTGAAAATGGTGAATTTCGCCAGGTGCAGCGGCTCTCGCCTGTCATCCCAGCACTTTGGGAGTCCAAGGTGGTGGATCACCTGAGGTCAGGAGTTCGAGACCAGCCTGACCAACGTGGTGAAACACCGTCTCTACTGAAAATACAAAAACTAGCTGGGCATGGTGGTGGGCACCTGTAATTCCAGGTACTCAGGAGGCTGAGGCAGAAGAATTGCTTGAACCCAGGAGGCAGAGGTTGCAGTGAGCCAAGATTACACCACTGCACTACAGCTTGGGCAACAGAGTGAGACTCTGTCTCAAAAATAAATGAATAAATAAATAAATAAATAATAAAAATAACAAAATGGTGAGTTTCATGTTCTATAAATTTCCTCTCCATAGAGAAAAAATTAGTCTTCTCCTAACTCTGAAAGCCTACGGTGGGCATCACCCCAAAAGTTAAGAGCCAGGGCCAGGCACAGTGGCTCACGTATGTAATCTCAGCATTTTGGGAGGTGGAAGGAAAAGGATCACTAGAGCTCACGAGCTCAAGACCAGCCAAGGCAACACAGCAAGACCCCATCCTTACAAAAAATAAAATTAAAAACTAACTGGGCATGGTAGAGCACACCTGTAGTCTGAGGAACTCAGGAGGCTAAGCTGGGAGGATCACTTCAGCCCAGGAAGCCAAGGCTGCAGCAAACCATGATTGCACAACCACACTCCAGCCTGGGCAACAGAGCAAGACCTCATCTCCAAAAAAAGTTTAATTTAGGCCGGGCGCGGTGGCTCACGCCTGTAATCCCAGCACTTTGAGAGGCCGAGGCGGGCGGATCACGAGGTCAGGAGATCGAGACCATCCTGGCTAACACAGTGAAACCCCGTCTCTACTAAAAAATACAAAAAATTAGCCGGGCGTGGTGGCGGGCGCCTGTAGTCCCAGCTACGCGGGAGGCTGAGGCAGGAGAATGGCGTGAACCCGGGAGGCGGAGCTTGCAGTGAGCCGAGATCGCGCCACTGCACTCCAGCCTGGGCGACAGAGCGAGACTCTGTCTCAAAAAAAAAAAAAAAAAAAAAAATTTTAATTTAAAAAGAAAGTTAAGAGCAGAGGCAATCCTGTCCTCCCCATCCCCGCATTGTCCAATGCTCAACAGACAAACAGATACCAGTCTTCCTTTATATATTTTTTTCTTTTTTGAGACAGTCTCACTCTGTTTCCCAGCTGGAATGCAGTGGTGCAATCTCAGCTCACTGCAACCTCTGCCTCCCAGGTTCAAGCAATTCTCCTGCTTCAGTCTCCCGAGTAGATGGGATTACAGGCATGTGCCACCACACCCAGCTAATTTTTGTACTTTTAGTAGAGACAGGGTTTCACCATGTTGGCCAGGCTGGTCTCAAGCTCCTGACCTCAAGTGATGCACCCATCTTGGCCTCTCAAACTGCTGGAATTACAGGCATGAGCCACAATGCCCTTTCCTTTATATTTTTGCATGGCTTCATCTTTTTTTTTTTTTGAGACAGAGTCTCGCTCTGTTGCCCAGGCTGGAGTGCAGTGGTGCAATCTCAACTCACTGCAACCTCTGCCTGCCAGGTTCACGCCATTCTCCTGCCTCAGCCTCCCGTGTGTCTGGGACTATAGGCGTTTGCCAACATGCCCAGCTAATTTTTTGTACTTTTTCAGTAGAGAGAGGGTTTGTACTGTTAGCCAGGATGCTCTTGATCTTCTGACCTCGTGATCTGCCTGCCTTGAACTCCCAAAGTGCTGGGATTACAGATGTGAGGCACAGTGCCCAGCCTGCATGGCTTCATCTTAAAAGATTTATCTGTGCACCTCTTTGGGGAAATTTTTGCAAACAAATGTTTCTGTCCAGCCACTGGGAATTCGAAAGATGTTTAAATCCTATTGATTTTACAACCTTTCACAGGTTTGCTAGAAGACAACAACACAGAAACCTGATGGACCTGTAGAAGGGATGGGTAATATAGAATTAGCAGAAAGTTTATAAATTAAGATCCATATTTATTTATAAGATAATAACATTGGCCTCATCATGAAAAAAGTGCAGGTAAGTGGCACACCAATTATATCCTAGTTAGAAGTAACAAACAATCAATGGTGTGAAAAGATAATTCTACTTATCATGTGGTTAGAAACATATGAAAGTACCTCAAGCATATAGAGCTTCCAGTGCTGGCTGACCTGGGGAGAAGACTATGAGTTTTCAAACCTGTCCCAGCACGTCCCTGAAGTTTTCACTTACTTTTCTGGTGTGGGTGGGGGGGAGGGGGGTGGCGGGGGGATTGGGGGCAGGGTCTCCGTCTGTTGCCCAGGCTGGAGTGCAGTGGCATGATCATAACTCACTACAGCCTCAAACACCCAGTCTCAAGTAATCGTCCCACCTCCCAGCCTCCCAACTAGCTGGGAGCACAGGCATGCACCACTGTACCTGGCTAATTTCAAATTTTTGGTAAAGACAAGGTCTTATTATGTTGTCCAAACTGGTTTCAAATTCCTGGGCTCAAGGAATCCTCTGCCCTTGCCTTCCAGAGAGCTAAGGTTATGGGCATGAGCCACTGTGCCCCGACTTTCACTTACATATTTTGGAAATAAGTTGCATCCCACTAGAGAAGTCCCAGTGTCTGCAGGTGCTGTATAGGATGATGATGAAGTTCTTCCTACTCCATCAAGACCACCAGACAAAGGAAAGAGAGCACACTGCTACAGGCTGGAGCAGGTGTTATGGACTGAACCATGTGTCTTCAAAATTCATATGGGGAAACCCTAACCCTAATGTGGCTGTATTTGGAGATAGAGTCTATCAGCAGATAATAAAGACTCAATGAGCTCATAGGAGTGGGGCCCTCATCCTATAGGACTGGTGTCCTCATAAGAAGATGAAGACAGATCTCTCTCTCTCTCTCTCTCATTGTGATAAGAAACCTTAATATGAGATTTACCCTCTTAAATACTTAAGTACACAATACAGTATTGTTAACTATAGGCATGATTCTGTACAGTAGATCAGAGCTTATATGTCTTGCATAACTGAAACTCTGTACCCACTAAACAATTCCCCATTCCTTCTTCTGCCAACCCTGGACAACCACAGTTCCTTCATTCTCTCTCTCTCTCTTTTTCTCTCTCTCTCCCCCTTTCCCTCTCTCTCTCTCTTTCTCTCTCTCTCTCTTTTTCCACCAATGCTTTTCTGCTTTAGGACAAAGGAAAGGCCATGTGAGGATACAGTGAGAAGGTGGCCATCTGCCTGCCAGGAAAAGAGTCCTCACCAGACCTCAATCTTAACAGCATCCTGTTCTTGGACTTCCAGCCTGCAGAACTGTGAGAAAATAAATTTCTGAGGACTGTGGGACCTAGCAGACTAATATGGTGAAGGTTTGTCCCCAGACAGGAATGCCTGAAGTTGGGACTCTCAGACTCAATAGAGTTGCATGTGTTCATTTTCACACTGCTATAAAGACATATCTGAGATGGAATAATTTATGGAGAAAAGAAGTTTAGCTTACATTTCCACAGGCCGTACAGGAGGCCTGGGTAGGGAGGCCTCAGAAAACATATAATCATGGTGGAAGGTGAATGGGAAGCAGGCACAATCTTTACATGCCCAGCAGGAGAGAGAGAGAGAGAGAAGGGGGAAGTGTCACACACTTTTAAACAACTAGATCTTGTGAGAACTCAGTCACTACCACAAGAACATTAAGGAAGAAATCTGCCTCCATGATCCAATCATCTCCCACCAGATCCCTCCTCCAACACTGGGAATTACAATTCAGCATGAGATTTGGGTGGTGACACAAATCCAAACCATATCAAGAGCTAGGTCAGGATCAAGCCTCTGTCTCCTCATTTTATAAGGATAGCAAAAGCGTTAGCTGCAAGTTACTGAATTCACATGGTTTAACTGTACAGACTCACCCAAACGTTATTTCAGAGACAACACAGATAAGCTTTTTGAGACCAAGTTGTTTCCACAGGTAAGGAAAGATTGAACTATACACTGTTTGCAAAGCAGCTAACTTATGTATGATACACTATGCACAACTACCAGAAAAGAACACACAGGAAGATGCTGGAAATTAACTCAGTGGCTCCTCCCCTCTTCCAGATGTGGTTTTAAAAAATGCCCATTTCCTGTTCCTCAAAAAATTAAAAATAAATCTGCCATGTGGCCGAGCAACCCTGCTCATATTTTTCCAAATGAAATAAAATCAAGATCTTAAACAGACATCTGCACCCCCATGTTCACTGCAGCATCATTCACTATAGAAAACATCTAAGTGTCCATGGATGGATGAATGGGTAAAGAAAATGTCATGCATCTATACAGTGGAATCCTATTCAGCTTTAAGAAAGAAAGGCAACCAGTCATTGGCAACAACACAGATGAACCTGGAGGACATTATGCTAAGCAGAATCAGCCAGGCACAGAAAGACAAATACTGCCATGTCTCACTTATATGCAGAGTATAAACTCATGAAACTCATAGAAGCAGAGGATGAATGGTGGTTGCCAGGTGCTCCGAGGAGGGGCAGTAGGGAGTTGTTCTGTGGGTATAAAGCTTCAGTTATACAAGACGAATAAGCTCTGATCTGCTGTCTCCAACACTGCACCTGTAGTTAATAATACCGTATTCTGTACTACTCAGCCATAACAAGGAATGAATTAATGGCAATTGCAGCAACCTGGAAGGAATTGGAGACCATTATTCTAAGTTATGGAAAACCAAACATCGTATGCTCTCACTTATAAGCAGAAGCTAAGCTATGAGGATGCAAAGGCATAAGAATGGCATAATGGACTCTGGAGACTCAGGGGGAAGGGTGGGAGGGGGTGAGGGATCAAAGAGGACACATTGGGTACAGTGTACACTGCTCAGGTGACAGGCGCACCAAAATCTCAGAAATCACTGCTAAAGAACTTATCCATGTAACCAAACACTACCTGTTTCCCAAAAACTATTCAAATAATTTTTAAAGAGTTAATTAAAAAGTAGTAATAATACTGTATTTGGTACTTAAAAATTGAGAAGATAAATTTCATGTTAGGAATTCTTACTGCAATTTTTTTTAATGTGTCTGTTTCCTAGTTCCATCCAAATCTTCTGATCTGCCAGTATCTGACTCTCTATCACCTAAGAATTTCCTCCAATGGCCCCCACTAAGAAGTCACACGTCCTGCTTAGCCATGGGATACCTGCAGCTTTATTTCAGGTCACACAGGCTAATGTCAGGGAATCCACTACTCTCTGTTGAACCATAGGTACACAGCATTTCTTAAGTTCAAGATGTCTCTATAATTCCACTGGCTTCTCTTGTCATCGTCCAATTCCATGCCATACTGAAGTTTGAGGAGCTTCATTCTTCTGTTTTCCAATTCACTTTAGAAAAAAAATTAAATAAATAAAACACACACCCTAGAATCTCATCCTTTCTCTCCCCAGGAGGTAAAATCTCCGAGCAGGTGCCCTGTGAACATGCTGGGAAGGTTCTAGTCTTGGATGATGGTTGAAGCATGTGTTCCTAATGAAAACTTTTAGAATAAAATTGGACCACAGCCACTGAGTATGGGTATAGGAATGCATCCAGGTGAGGGGGCTAGACAGAGCAGACCAAGATGGGAAGCAGAATTTGTAAATTCCCTCAGATGTAGGAGTCCTGAGACAGACCCTTTGTATGGGGTGCATTTGGAAACATTCAAGACTTGGTCCAGAGTCCTCCTGACCTGACAGCCGGGTCCCCCTGCCAGAACTTGGGGACACCTCCATAGACAACCATCAAAGACTAAACAATGGGTAAACAATGACCTGGAACAGTCTCCCAATGGTGCAGGTGCAGCAGTAACTTTGAGGTCATGTCAGACATCTCTCAGGCTGCAAGACCTCCCCACTCTCCTCTCCACTCTGTTCCTCCTCTTTCTCATTCTTCTCCTCTTCCTCCTTTTTAAAAAACCATCTAGTACTTTCATGTGCTTCTCAGAAGATACAAACTGACACCAACCTGTGAAACTTAGATGTGTCCAGGAGTACCCTCTATTTTGTTGAATTTTTTTTTTTGCTACATTATGTTACAGCCTTGAGTTAGTCATATAACTGCACAAAAATCTGCGTGGACAATGTAAAAGAATTTTCAGGGTGTGAATACCCTTCTTTCTTCCTCCTCTCCTCCTCCTCCAGCTCCTCCTTCCTCCCTCCACTTTCTTCTGCTCCAAGTTTTCTTTCTTTTTCTCCTCCTCTTCCTATCATCCTCCTCCTTCTCCTCCTATTTTTCCTTCTCTTTCTCCTCCTTCTCCTTCTCCCTCCAAGTTTTTCTTTTTTTCTCCTCCTCCTTTTCCTCCTCCTCCTATTTTTCCTCCTCCCTCTCCTAGTTTTCCTTCTCTTTCTCCTCCTCCTCTTCCTTTTCCTCCTCCTTCTTATCTTCCTTCATCTCCTTCTCCTTTCTCATCTTCCTCTTCCTCTTCCCCTCTCCATCTTCCTTTCTCTTGCTTCCTTTTTTCTTCCCTTCCTCTCATCTTCCATTCCTTCCTTCCCTCTTTCTTTCTTCTCACTTTGAGCACTCCACACAACCAATGCCACACAGTCAAGCATTCCCAGATACTTGTCAAGGGAATGTGATGAAAGACATAAAAAAAGAGTACCAATCAGCCAAACAAAAGTGGGTCTGATACTAGTCAGATATAATTATGAAACCACCAGTACCTCTTTCCAGGATGGGATGGAGGTTGAAGGCTGATGCATAGCCAACAAGAAACACAGTCTCAACTGCATAACCAGTAATTCCACTCCTGAGTTGATACAGAAAAGAATTGGAGGCCAGGTGCAGTGGCTCACACCTGTAATCCCAGCACTTTGGGAGACCAAGGCAGGAGGATCAATTCAGGTCAGGAGTTCAAGACCAGCCTAACAAACATGGTGAAACCCCATCTTGACTAAAAATACAAAAAAAAAAAAAAAAAAATTAGCGGGCCATGGTGACGTGTGCCTGTAGTCCCAGCTACTCAGAAGGCTGAGGCACAAGAATCACTTGAACCCAGGAGGCAGAGGTTGCAGTGAGCTGAGATCTTGCCACTGCACTCCAGCCTGGGGGAGACTGAGACTCCACCTAAACATCATCATCATCATCAACAATAACAACAACAAATGGGGGCTTGACATAGTGCCCCATGCCTGTAATGCTACCACTTTGGGAAGCCAAGATGAGAGGGTCACTTGGGACCAGGAGGTTGAGACCAGCCTGCCTGATCAATACAGCAAGAGCCTCATCACTAAAAATAAAAATAATTTTAAAAAGAATTGGGACTCCAACAGATATGTACACACCATATTCATAGCAGCACCATCGGTCAGGAAGTTTGGCTCACACCTGTAATCCCAGTGCTTTCGGAAGCCAAGGTGAGTGGGTCACTTGAGTCTAGGAATTTGAGGCTAGCCTAGCCAACGTGGTGAAACCCAGTCTGTACACATACACACAAAAAAACACACACAAAAATTAGCTGAAGGCGGTGCACACCTGTAGTCACAACTACTTAGGAGCCTGAGATGAAAGAATTGCTTGAGCCCAGGAGGCAGGGGTTGCAGTGAGCCAAGATGATGCCACTGCACTCCAGCCTGGGTGACAGAGCAAGACCCTGTCTCAAAACAAATGAATAAATAAATAAATGAACAGCAGCATAATGCACAAGAGCCAAAAATAGAAACAACTTAAACATTCACCGGAGAGTGAATGCAGTTATGTAAATGTAGCTCACACGTAATGACAGTCTATGATTGCACCATAAAAAAGACTGGAACCCTCACACATGCTGCATGAATGCTCCTTGAAAACATAATGCTAAGTTTAAAAAGAAAGACAAAAAGGTCTCATATTGTGTGATTCTATTTACATGAAAGACCGGTCCAGAATAGGCAGAGAGACAGATAGCAGAGTGGTATTTGCTGGAAGCTTCCTGGGGAGAGGATTTCAGAGTGAGGGGCCAATAACTATTGGGTGTAATTTCTTTGAGGGTAATAAAAGTGTTTGCCTGGGTGCAGTGGCTCACACCTGTGATGTCAACACTTTGGGAGGCTGAGATGGGCAGATCACTTGAGACCAGGAGTTCAAGACCAGCCTGGTTAACATGATAAAACCTTGTCTCTACTAAAAATACAAAAATTTGCTGGTAGTGGTGGCATGCACCTGTAATCCCAGCTTCTTGGGAAGCTGAGGCAGGACAATCACTTCAACCTGGGAGGCGGAGGTTGCAGTGAGCCGAGATGGTGCCACTGCACTCCAGCCTGGGCAACAGAGTAAGACCCTGTCTCAAAAAAAAAAAAATGTTTCATCGATTGGCATGATCACTGCTCAGCACTGTTGTGTGCTAAACATTAATTCACTGTTGTGAATGCACTTAATGCCATCAAATTTCAAAAGTGGCTGAAAATTGTAAATTATAGGTTATGTGCATCTTGCAACAATTAAAACATTAAACTAAAATGACCCAGTCTCAGAGATACCGCAACCAAACCTCCATGGCTGATGTCCTGCTGGGACCTGGAGCCAGGAAGAAGGCCCAGGATGGGCACTGGTTTTCATCCCGTTTCATGGGCAGTTTCCTACGGACAACCTTTTTTTCACCATGCCATTTTTTGGAGTGCTTTGTGGTATCCAGGTCCAACCCTGAAGGAAATGGCATCTAGTCTCCTGCTCCTGTCTTTGGGATAACGTTTTTCCCAGTTTCCAGCAGTGGCCGCATCTCATCTATCCTCTGAGGCTGAGATTATGGGGAGCTGTCACAGGTATCCTCATCTTATTCCAGGCAGCAGCTGGATGCCAGGAGCCCACTTATGCACACTCACCAAGCAGGGACCCTTCCTCCTCTGGGAGAGCTTGCCTTCCTGGGTGCCCCATTCCCCAGCCATCCAGACAGTTGTGGAGAGGGGACACCTGGGAAGCACTGGAGTAGTGGCATTACTGGTGGAGAAGCCATATGGGTCTACAGCACGGGGTCTTGCATCTCTTCTCCCCTGAGTCTTCCCTTGGGGTGGGCTGCCCGCATGCACAGCAGCCTGCCAGCACTTGGGAGGGGAGCATGCACTGTGTGTTTACTGGAGTGGACGCATGCTCACTTTAGGCATTCTTCCCTTACCAGTCGAGTGTTCCTAGAAGTTTGTAGACCAGTTAAACTCCACCATTTTGCCTCTCAGTGTGCATGTTTGAGCCCACTCACTCACCTCCTGAGATTGTATTGGGAAGCTGCTGACCACCAGTTTCAGGTGTTTTGTATGTACTGGTGCTGGCTGTGACCAATTGTTATTTTAAAGAGACAGTTTATTAACCTCTTGACCATCACCTTCTGACATTTCTTATGTGTGTGGGGAGGGGAGCAGGGGGAGCCCATCTTCTGCCCTGTTCATGCCTGACATGCTACCTACCCTAACAGTAGTGTCAGGGGCATGTGAACCAGAACAACTCCATCTTAACTAGGAGCTGGGTAAAATGAGGCTAAAACCTACTGGCCTTCATTTCCAGATGACTGAAGGATTCTAAGTCACAGGATAAGGGAGGAGGTCAGCAAAAAATACAGGTCATAAAGACCTTGCTAATAAAACAGGTTGCAGTAAAGGAGTCTGCCAAAACCTCCAAAATCAAAATGGCAACAAGAGTGACCTCTGGTTGTCCCCACTGCTACACTCCCACCAGCACCGTGACAGTTTGCAAATGCCGTGGCAACATCAGGAAGTTACCCTATATGGTCTCGGGACCGTGTTCTGTAACAGTAGGAGGCACAAGACCCCAAGTTCATCTTTAAATCCTCTTAGGCATCTCCTAGGACCACTTTCCCTCCATTGAATTGCAGCTGATCTCTGCTACTGCCTTGTAAAAAAAAAACACAAAAAACAAAAAATGTGCTTCCCTTGCAGTTCCCCAAAACCCACTGCCCCAAACTCTTCTTTTTCTCATTCACAAAAAATCTACCTGAAAAGAAGCCCTGGTAACCACAGATGGGTATCAGATAAACCCATTCCCAAGCCCTGCAGTGACCTGCTTTGCTGAGGCTGCGAGACCTGTCCTGATCCCCTATCACCTTAAGGATCTCATTGTTGGTAGTCTCGGGTAGGACCCACCTGTCTGCAAAAATCAAAGCAAAACAAAACAAAAATTATTTTTAGAAAGGCTCCTCCTCCACTTGGGGTGAGGCTTCTGCAGACAGATCTAGGGCAGGTTTTCGAAGGGACAGTTTGAAAGAGGAATTGTGAAGTCTGCCTTTTCCTAAAACCTCCTCTCCCTAGGGATCTGCAAGGGAAAGGTTGGGGAGATTGCGTTCTATTTACATTGCATCTGCTTTCTTCTGAAAACTCCCTAGGGAGATTGGTGGAGCCAGTTGCCTCCCTAAGCCCCAAGCCCAATCTTTTCTCTTCTTTTCTTTTTTTTTTCCTTTGGAGAAGTCTCCAAGCTGGACACATTCAATTCTTTCTGTATTCAACAAGATAACCTCTAAAAAACCTGCCTACTGGGTCTTAAGTATTCAGTAGAGAGGTGTGTAGAGAAAAACATTTAAGGTGAAATGAGAGCTCTGACTGACATTTCTGTTCCTTAGATCCCGAGGCAACAGGCAGAAACTCCAAGGAAACATCAGAAACCCAGGAGGCAGACAGAAGAGGACCTGGGCTTCTCCAAAAGCCAAACGGTAGCACTTGCCGCTCTAAACTGCCTTTCTGAGAGCTGTTAATTTTCCACATTTGAAAAGTGGCCAAGCTGAGTCAACAGATATTCCCGTGGAAGAGCTAGCTCACCCAGAAGCAATTCTAAGTGCTGTAGATTCCTGCAAACACCTGTCTTTGCAAACCAAGCAGCTTTTCCAGTGTACAATAAGACAATTAAGAGGAACCCAGCCATTCTGGCAGTCTCTTTACTCATCTTTTCTTTGCCAATGTGACTTCAGCATCAAGTTAATTGGCAATTGCGGTTACCATAAAGTGCTTCCTTGCCAGTTCTAAAGTATCTTTCAAATTGCCCAAATATTTAAAATTATCTTCTTCTTGGAAGATTAAGCCCTGCCTGAAAGTTTTTGTTTCAAATTGCTATTGATTGAAACATTCAGCCTTCAATGGGAAGGAAATTCTAACACAGTCTACAATGTGGATGAACCTTGAAAGCATTACACTAAGTGAAATGTCAGGTGCAAAAGGATGACTAGAGTGTGGTTCTGCTTGTTTGAGACAGTCAACCTAAAAAGAAGCAGCTCAGGTAAAATTAATATAAATAGAGTTTATTTCGGCCAAGCTTGAGGCTTGCAAACTGGAAGAGTAGATTCAAGTTGCCCTGAATATACACTTAGATGGTTTGATTAGCAGCAGTTATGTTAGAAATAAGAGCTTGGAGTCCCAAAGAAAATGAGCACTCAAACAAAATACTTCTCAACAAAGCAAATTTACCTCTGCAGAAGGGCACTGCCTGCATCAGTCACTATGGCAAGAGGACACTGAATAAAGAAATGAAAGGGTTTTGATCTCTAATACATAGTCTCTACCTCTGTGTCACTAGCCCACAGGCTGGCGTCAGACCACACAATCTAAGATGACCCAATTGGCTACTTGTGAATATTTTCTCAAGTAAGAAAGAGGAAAGGGAAGGTGAATTACAGTGGTGGTGAGAGATGAAGCCAGCTGGGCTTCCTGAGTCAAGTGGGGACTTGGAGAATTTTTCTGTCTTACAAGAGGATTGTGAAACACACCCATCAGTGCTGTGTAGCTAGCAAAGGGTTTGTAAAATGCACCAATCAGCACTCTGTAAAAACACACCAATCAGCTCTCTGTAGCTAGCAGAGGATTGTCAAATGCACCAATCAGTGCCCTGTAAAATGCACCAATCATCACTCTGTAAAACGCACTAATCAGCACTCTGTAAAATGCACCAATGAGCAGGAGTCTAAAGGTAGCCAACCACAGGGAAGATTGAAAAAAGGGCACTCTGGTAGGACACAAACAGAACATGGGAGGGGACAAATAAGGGAATAAAGCCTGGCCACCCCAGCCAGCAGTGGCAACCCTCTCAGGTCCCCTTCCATGCTGTGGAAGATTTGTTCTTTTGCTATTCAAAATAAACCTTGCTACCACTCACTCTTTGCATCTGTGCCATCTTTAAGAGTGGTAGCACTCACTGTGAAGGTCCACAGCCTCATTCTTGAAGTCAGTGACACCACAAATCCACTGGAAGGAACCAACTCTGGACACATCTTGGGGGCTTGCCTGGGGTATCACCACATGGTGAGTACCATTGGTCCCCTTTCACTTACTCTTCTGTCCTATTTTTCCTTAGAATTTGGGGGCTAAACACCAGGCACCTGTTGGGCAGTTAAAAGTGACTAGCACAGCTGCTGGACTAAAGACACTGGTGTCAGGCCTTCTGGGAAAGGAATAACAACCCCCAACTGTTTGGAGTTCAGAGCATTGGTTTGCCTGGAACCAGCTTCTGCTTTACCTGTACTTCTGGACTGAGCCAAGGGTTGACAGAGAGGAAAGTCATTCAGCTCCGGGGTCCTGACAAAAAGTTGGTTGACTCTACAGCCATGAGAAGAACTCTCAAAGTTATGTTGCCCAAGCAAGACTGACCCATCTAACCCATCTATCCTGACCCCTGCCTCCTGTGTCCTAATGCCTGTCAGACAATCTTCCTCCCACCTCTTTTCTCCAAGGCCAGTCCCACTTCTAAAAGCATATCCCTGTTTCTGATGCTTTTCTAGTTTCTCCTATAAGAATGATTTCTAGTATAAATTTCAGGATTCTGTTGCCTTCTTTAGGCACCTGGGCTCACCAATCAGAAAGATATAATATTTCATGAAGCCCCATTGGTTTGGGGACTATGTGGAATTTTAGGATTCCTCCTCAGACTAGCAGACCTAACAAAGGCTATTCCTGAAGCTAGGATATGGGGTGCCTCAGAAATGGTATGCCTTCAATTCATATGATGAGAAGTGAGGACAAAAGGTGTCACTCCTCCAACCCTGGAGATCCCTTCTCTCCCTCAGGGTTGGGCCCTCCACTCCATTTTGAGGCTATAAAAGACAAGGGTAAGGTCCCAATACCAACAGGATAAAATGCTTAGGACTCTAACTAACAGGTTTTTGAGAATGGGTTGGTAAGGTCCACTAAATCTGACCTTCTTGGTCCTCTTTATGGTCTAAGAGGAAAGGGAAGGGTTCAGGTTTTCGAGAATGCATCAGTAAGGGACATTAAATCTGACCTTCCTCTGTCCTCTTTTTGGTCTAAGAGGAAAGGCAGTGTTTCCACTGCTGCTTCAGTGAGTGCAACTATTCCAAACAGCAGGGTCCAGGGACCATTGCAGATTCTTGGGGAGGGGAGAAAAAACATCAACAACCAAAACAGTGGGCAGCTTTTTCTTTGAGGTAGGAAACACTCAGGCATCAACAGGCTCATCCCTGAAATGCATCCTAAGCCCTTGGGACTAATTTGACCCACAAACCCTGAAACAGAAGTGGCTTAATTTTTTTCTGCACTATGGCCTGGCCCCAATATTCTCTCTGATGGGGAAAAATGGCCACCAGAGGGAAGTATAAATTACAATACTATACTGCAACTTGACCTTTTCTGTAAGAGGGAAGGTAAATGGAGTGAAAAACTTATGTCCAAGCTTTCTCTTCACTGAAGGATAATCCACAACTGTGCAAAGCTTGCAATCTACTTCACACATGAGGACATCTCAGCTTACCTCCATATCCTAACCTCCCTACAGCTCAACTTCCTATTAATGATAAGCCTCCTCTAATCTCCCCCACCCAGAAGGAAACAAGCAAAGAAATCTCCAAGGGACCACAAAAGCCCCTGGGGTATCAGTTATGTCCCTTCAAGCTGTAGGGGGAGGGGAATTTGGCCCAACCTGGGTACATGTCCCCTTCTCCCTCTCTGATTTAAAGCAGATCAAGGTAGATATGGGGAAGTTTTCAGATGATCCTGATAGATGTATAGATATCCTACAGGGTGTAGGGCAAACCTTTGACCTCACTTGGAGAGATCTCATGCTATTGTTAGATCAAACCCTGGCCTTTAATAAAAAGAATGCAGCTTTAGCTGCAGCTGGAGAGTTTGGAGATACCTTGTATCTGAGTCAAGTAAATCATAGAATGACCGACGAAGAGATGGACAAATTCCCTGCTGGTCAGCAAGCCATCCCCAGTATGGATCCCCACTGGGTCCTAGACTCAGATCATGGGGACTGGAGCTGCAAACATCTGTTGACCTGTGTTCTAGAAAAACAAAGGAGAATTAAGAAAAACTCAATGAATTATTCAATGATGTCCACCATAACTCAGTGAAAGGAAGAAAATTCTACCAACTTCCTTGAGCAGCTACAGGAGGCCTTAAGAAAATATCCTCCTCTGTCATCTGACTCCCTTGAGGGTCAGTTCATCCTTAAAGGTAAGTTTATTACCCAATCAGCCAGAGATATCAGAAGAAAGCTCCAAAAGTGAGCCCTTGGCCCTGAACAAAATCTGGAGGTATTACTAAACCCAGCAAACTTTGGTGTTCTATAATAGGGACAAAGAGGAACAGGCCGAACAGGAAAAGTGAGATATGAGAAAGGCCACAGCCTTAGTCATGGCCCTCAGAAAAACAAAACTTGGTGGTTCAGAGAGGACAGAAAAATGGAACAGGCTAATTAACCAGTAGGGCTTCTTATCAGTGTGATTTGCAAGGACACTTTAAACAAGTTGTCCAGCGAGAAATAAGCCACCCCCTCTTCCATGTCCATTATGCCAAGGCAATCACTGGAAGGTGCACTGCCCCAAAGGAGAAAGGTTCTCTGGGCCAAAAGCCCCCAACCAGGTGATCCAATAGCAAGGCTGAGGGTCCCTGAGGCAAGCAACAGTTCATGTCATCACCCTTATTGAGCCCTCAGGTAAATTTAACCATTGAGGGCCAGAAAACTGACTTCCTCCTGGACACTGGTGTGGTCTTCTCAGTGTTAATCTCCTGCCCTGGACAGCCATCCTCAAGGTCCTTTACCATCTGAGGAATCCTGGGACAGCCTGTAAACAGGTGTTTCACCCAACTCTTCAGCTGTAATTGGGACATTTTCCTCCTTTCACATGCCTTCCTTGTTATGCCTGAAATTCCCACACCCTTATTAGGGAGGGACATATTTGCCAGAGCTGGAATTATTATCTATATGACTGTGGGGAACAAGTTACACGTTTGTTGTCCCCTACTTGAAGAAGCAATCAACAGTGAAGTCTGGGCACTGGAAGGACAACTTGAATGGCAAAAAAATGCCCAACCAGTCCAAATCAGGCTAAAAGACCCCACCATGTTTCCTTATCAAAGGCAATATCCCTTAAGGCCTGAAGCTCATAAAGGATTACAGGATATTGTTAGACATTTAAAAGTTCAAGGCTTAGGAAGAAAATGCAGCTGTTCCTGCAAAATCCCAATTCTAGAAGTACAAAAACCCAGTCAGTGGAGATTAGTGCAAGATCTTAGACTCATTAATGAGGCAGTAATTCCTCTATATCCAGTTGTTCACAACCCCTATACCATGCTCTCTCAAACACCAGAGGAAGCAGAATGGTCCACTGTTCTGGACCTCAAGGGTGCCTTCTTCTGCATTCCCCTGCACTCTGAGTTCCAGTTTCTCTTTGCCTTTGAGAATCCCACAGACCACATGTCCCAATTTACATAGACGGTCTTGCCTCAAGGGTTTAGAGATAGTCCTCATTTGTTTGGTTAGGCACTGGCCCAAGATCTAGGCCACTTCTCAAGTCTAGGCACTCTGGTCCTTCACTATGTGGGTGATTTAATTTGGCTACCAGTTCAGAAGTCTCATGCCAGCAGGCTACTCTAGATCTCTTGAAATTTCTAGCTAACCAAGGGAACAAGGTATCTAAATTGAAAGCCCAGCTCTGCCTACAATAAGTCAAATATCTAGGCCTAATCTTAGGCTGAGGAACCAGGGCCCTCAGCAAAGAATGAATACAGCCTGTACTGGCTTATGCTTGCCCTAAGACATTAAAACAGTTGTGCAGGTTCCTTGGGATCACTGGCTTTTGCTGACTATATATCCCCAGATACAGCAAGATGGCCAGGCCACTGTATGATCAAGGAGACCCAGAGGGAAAATGCTCATCTAGTAGAATGGGAAACAGAGGCAGAAACAGCCTTCAAAACCTTAAAGCAGTCCCTAGTACAAGCTTCAGCCTTAAGCCTTCCCACAGGACAAAACTTCTCTTTATATGGCACAGAGAGAATAAGAGTAGCTCTTGGAGTCCTTACTCAGACTCGTGGGGGCAATCCCACAATCAGTGGCATACCTAAGTAACAAAATTGATATAGTAGCAAAAGGCTGGCCTCACTGCTTATGGGCAGTTGCAGTGGTGGCTATCTTAGTATCAGAGGCTATCAAAATAATACAAGGAAACGATCTCGCTGTCTGGACTACTCATGATGTAAATGGCAAAATAGATGCCAAAGGAATTTTATGGCTATCAGACAGCTGCCTGCTTAGATACCCTCCTTGAGGGACTGGCACTTCAAATACACATGTGTGCAGCCCTCCACCATGCCACTTTTCTCCCAGAGGTTGGGAAACCAATGGAGCATGACTGCCAACAAATTGTAGCCCAGACTTATGCTACCCAAGAGGGTCTTTTAGAAGTCCCCTTAGCTAATCCTGACCTTAACCTATATACTGATGGAAGTTCATTTGTGGTGAATGGGGTACAAAGGGCAGGTTATGCCATAGTTAGTGATGTAACAGCACTTGAAAGTAAGCTTCTTTACCCAGGGAACAATGCCCAGTTAGTAAAACTAGTGGCACTTACCTGAGCCTTAGAACTGGGAAAGGGAAAAAGAATAAATGTGTGTGCAGATAGAAAATATGCTTATCTAATCCTACATGCCCCTGCTGAAATATGGAAAGAAAGGGAGTTCCTAACCTCTGGGGGAACCCCCATTAAATAGCACAGGGAAATCATAAAGTTGTGTGCAAAAACCCAAGGATGTGGCAATCTTACACTCCCAAAGCCATCAAGAAGGTAAAGGAGAAAAGGCAGAAAAGGCCATCGGGCAGATGCTGAGGCCAAAACTGCTGCCAGGCAGAACCTCCCATTGTAAATACTTATGGAAGAACTCTTGGTATGGAACAACCATCTCCAAGAGATTAAGCCCCAGTATTCCCTTATGGTACTGAGAACACTCATCGAATGGCCAAATTCCTATTTACAGTCCCAAATCTCCTCCAGACCATCCAACAAGTAGTCGAAGCCTGTGAGGTGTGCCAAAGGAATAATCCCTTGGTCCATCATAAGGCTCCTCTGAGGAACAAAGAATTTGTCACTATCCTGGAGAGGACTGGCAGTTAGAGTTCACCCATATGCCTTAGTCAAGGGGATTTCAATACTTGTTGGTCTGTGTTGATACCTTTACAAATTGGATAGAAGCCTTCTCCTTCAAGACAGAGAAGGCTCAAGAAGTGGTTAATGTCCTAATTCATGAAATAATTCCTAGATTTGGGCTTCCCCAAAGTTTACCAAGAATACGCTAACAGGATGTGCAATCCAGCTTTGATGCTTCTACATTGCCAACCTCACCTATTACACAAGCAGTGAAAAGCCCATACACGACCCTGTAACCCTGAATACCATCTTAACTCTCTAAGCCCCTTGGTGCATCCAATGCAACCTGTTATCAGGCTTGTCCCTGGGGCACCTACTATCCCATCAGTGCAATTACACCCTACAACTTCAAGCCCCAATTGATCATAGTAACTTCTGAGTCACACAAACAGCTCCATTCAGATGGCTTGTCCATTTCTAAGAGCCTCCAAAAATCATCACCTCCTCCATGCTTAACAAACAGTCCAGGTTTTGTAATGGTAAACAAACTCCCTGCATGACTTTTCACCCCTGGACCCCCTGCAGCAGTACCCGCACCAGAAGTGAATACCTTCTCATCCCCTCTTTCAATTACTCCTTTAAATGGTTCCTAGTAGATACAAAATAGATTTTTATCCAATGGGAAAATAGAACTCAGTTTGCTCCCAACACCCCTTTCCAGCCAATAACTGGAGCTACCTTGGCAAGTACTCTAGGAGTATGGAAAAATGAAAACAACAAACTCGCACACCTTTTTAGCATACACAACCAGTTCTGTCTACCCAGCCAAGGCATATTCTTCTTACGTGGAACTTCAACCTGTATCTGCCTCCCCACCAAATGGACAGGCACCTGCACCTTAGTCTTCTTAAGTCCCAGCATTGACTTTGCCCCAGGAAATCAGACCCTATCAGGGCCCCTCAAAGCTCAAGCCCATCAGCACAGGGCCATACAACTAATTCCCCCACTTATAGGGTTAGGAATGGCCACTGCTACAGGAACTGGAATAGCTAGTTTATCTACTTCATTATTCTTCTACCACACACTCTCAAAGGATTTCTCAGACAGTTTGTAAGAAATAACAAAATATGTTT
Organism: Gorilla gorilla gorilla; assembly: GCF_029281585.2. Lineage (NCBI taxonomy): Eukaryota > Metazoa > Chordata > Mammalia > Primates > Hominidae > Gorilla > Gorilla gorilla. The sequence goes on from NC_073248.2 coordinate 10,193,923, forward strand.
ATTCTACAATCCCAAATAGACTCTTTGGCAGCAGTGACTCTCCAAAACCGCTGAGGCCTAGACCTCCTCACTGCTGACAGAGGAGGACTGCACCTTCTTAGGGGAAAAGTGTTGTTTTTACACTAACCAGTCAGGGATAATATGAAATGCCACCCAGCATTTACAGGAAAAGGCTTCTGAAATCAGACAACACCTTTCAAACTCCTATACCAACCTCTGGAGTTGGGTGACAGGGCTTCTCTTCTTTCTAGGTCCCATGACAACCATCATGCTATTACTCACCTATGAGCCCTGTATTTTTAACCTCCTTGTCAATTTTGTTTCCTCCAGGATTGAGGCCATCAAGCTACAGATGGCCTTACAAATGGAACCCCAAATAAGCTTAACTCACAACTTCTACTGAGGACCTTGGATGGATCCACTGGCCCTTTGACTGTCTTAGAGAGTTCCCCTCTGGAGGACATTACAACTTTAGGGCCATTTCTCCACCCCTATCCAGCAGGAAGTAGCTACAGCTCTCATTGCCGTATTCCCAACAGCAGTTGGAGTGTCCTGTTTAGAGGGGGGATTGAAAGGTGAAGCCAGCTGGACTTCCTGGGTCAAGTGGGGGACTCAGAGAACTTTTCTGTCTTACAAGAGGATTGTAAAATGCATCAGTCAGTGCTCTGTAGCTAGCAAGGGGATTGTAAAATGCACAAATCAGCACTCTGTAGCTAGCAAGGAGATTGTAAAATGCATCAATCAGTGGGGGTCTAAAAGTAGCTAATTGCGGGGAGGATTGAAAAAAGGGCACTCTGATAGGACAGAAATGGTACATGGGAGGGGACAAATAAGGGAATAAAAGCTGGTCACCCCAGCCAGCTGTGACAACCTGCTTGGGTCCTCTTCCATGCTGTGGAAGCTTTGTTGTTTTGCTCTTCATGATAAACCTTGCTACTGCTCACCCTTTGTATCCTGTGCCATCTTTAAGGTAGTAACACTCACTGCGAAGGTCCATGGCTTCATTCTTGAAGTCAGCGAGACCACGAACCCACCAGAAGGAACCAACTCCAGGACACAGTGAGATGTGCGGTTTTGGCAGAAGGAATGGTGCAGAATGAGTAACCAAGGGAATAGATGTGAGTTATTGATTAGCGCTGATGGGAAGGTTGTTTACAGTAACTGGGGGCAAGGAGACACAGAGAAAAAGAAAGGTTTGGGAACAAAGAACAAGAAAGTTAACAGGCTAAAACGTTTGAAGAGAAATTTTATTGTATCTTACAATTCCCCCTTTGTAATGTTTACAGTCCTTCCTCTTCAAACCTTTTTAACATGTCCTGGCTTTGCTGTTTAACTTGATCCTTTAAAAGGAAAAGCTTTTCTGAATAAGGTGGAGGAGAACTAAGGGAGGTTTTAGTAAGTGCTATTTCTATAAGCCTTTGTGCTAGCCCACAGATGCATGGTATGACACAACATCCAACAAGAATAAGTACACTTATGACTGCAAAAGAAGTAAGAATTGAGTCTCTGATTGCTTTCCATTTAGCAAAACATCTTTCTAGACATCCTGAAAAATGGTTATCAATTTCCAGGATTTCTAGCTAGTTCATTGGATAAAGTGGTAAGTCCTTGTAAGGCCCTTGTTATGCTTCCATCAGTGGCAATATTGTTTGGGATGAAGGTACAACATTGGGTTTTAATCATAATGCAAACTCCACTTTTTCAGCTAACATCATGTGTAGGGCCATTCTGTTCTCCCAAGCCATTTGGCTAGATGGCCCTAATTGCTCAACTATTCCTTTAATGGCATCCCTAGTATAATTGACAAATCATTGTTGGTTATAGTAGTTATAATTTATCTAATCTACATTTTTGTTAACAGTTACCCACCAGAACAAGGATTCAAGCTCTGCAGCTATTTGGTTTTATGCTTTAAATTTATCTGGTACCCCTCATGTGTCCCCAGTAGCATTTATTTAAATGTGAGGGTCAAAAGACCCATGTGGAACACTTCTTTTTGTCTGATTCTCTTTTTTATTATGCTGATGGAATGCCAGGGTGAAAGATATGACCAATTGGACCAGAGCACAAGTGATGCTCCAGTTATTTGGCAGAGTATTACTATTTAGGTAATAGCAGTCCACCACAATATCACTATATATCTGCTTGGGAATAGACAAGGGCAGTTTGACTGGTAAGTTCTTGGAAAGACTTGGTTTCACTATACTTTTTCAGGACTCCAAGGGACATTAATCTTTCCCCTACCATGAGAGACATGAGGCTGGATGGCTCTCTGGGGCTGACCCACAGAGTCCTTAACTTGAGGAAATAGCAGTGAGAATCTTGCATGCCTCATTATCCCAGGCTGTGGGATTTTGAAAGACACTCACCATGCAGCTCATGCCCAGTTGTTTAGAAGACCATCCCAGTGGGAAGAGGACTACCTGGGCATCTGTCCCTCCTGCCACACAAGCGTAATATTCACTTTTGTTAAACGTGTGAAAAGATAATTAATCCATTCCAGCCAGGCATTTACATATTGGAATCCTATTTTAACTGCTAAAGTTTGTTTTAAATATTTAACTTCTACAATGTCTAGTTTGGTGTTGGGTAGGGAAGGGTTAAGAGGTCTAGAAGGATACATAGATGCTTGTTGGGGAGGTCCAACCCTGATTTTTGGTAATCCATAGAACATTGGATCAGCTATGGCAGAGAAGTTTTGTTCTTGGAGGATAAGATTTCCAGCTAACAGAAACTTTCCCAGAACTTTTCCAATCTAAAGGAGTCCAGCTAACAGAATCTACCCAGTCTGAGGAGCTTTACAAAGGGCAGAGATACTTGTCTGAATTAAAGAGCTGCATTTGACTTTGCATGACTCCAAAAGGTGTAACAGGAGAAGCATCAAAACTAATGGTTTGGAATGGGCTTGATCTAATTACATTAATCATAAGATGGGGGGTCAGCTAAGGGAAAGAGAAGGAGAGAGAGACAGACAGATTAAGCGTTTCTCTTTAATGTTACTCTGGTGGAGGCTGGTCCATTTTTTTTTCTTGCTGTGGAAGTTACTACTTTTACCCATGTGTGATTTGTCCATCCCCTTTTGGTTGTGCAGACAGTGGTCTCTGTAGTCAACAGAACAATTGAGGGTGTGGGGGAAAGAAAGAGAGATCAGATTGTTACTGTGTCTGTGTAGAAAGAAGTAGACATAGGAGACTCCATTTTGTTCTGTACTAAGAAAAATTCTTCTGCCTTGAGATGCTGTGATAGACTAACAAATCTATAAGTTTACCCTCAACCCCATGCTCTCTGAAACATGTGCTGTGTCAACTCAGGGTTAAATGGATTAAGGGTGGTGCAAGATGTGCTTTGTTAAACAGATGCTTGAAGGCAGCATGCTCATGAAGAGTCATCACCACTCCCTAATCTCAAGTACCCAGGGACACAAACACTGTGGAAGGCCGCAGGGACCTCTGCCTAGGAAAGCCAGGTATTGTCCAAGATTTCTCCCCATGTGACAGTCTGAAATATGGCCTCATGGGAAGGGAAAGACCTGACCATCCCCCAGCCCAACACCTGTAAAGGGTCTGTGCTGAGGAGGATTAGTATAAGAAGAAGGAATGCCTCTTTGCAGTTGAGACAAGACGAAGGCATCTGTCTCCTGCCCGTCCCTGGGCAATGGAATGTCTCAGTATAAAACCCGATTGTATGTTCCATCTACTGAGATAGGGGAAAACAGCCTTAGGGCTGGAGGTGGGACATGCAGGCAACAATACTGCTCTGTAAGGCATTGAGATGTTTATGTGTATGTGTATCTAAAGCACAGCACTTAATTCTTTACCTTGTCTGTGATGCAGAGACATTTGTTCACGTGTTTATCTGCTGACCTCCTCTCCACTATTATCCTGTGACCCTGCCACATCCCCCTCTCCAAGAAACACCCAAGAATGATCAATAAATACTAAAGGAACTCAGAGACCGGCAGGATCCTCCGTATGCTGAACGCTGGTCCCCTGGGCCCCCTTATTTCTTTCTCTATACTTTGTCTCTGTGTCTTTTTCTTTTCCGAGTCTCTCATTCCACCTAACGAGAAACACCCACAGGTGTGGAGGGGCAACCCACCCCTTCAGAAGCATCCTTTTTATGTGGGTTCAAGCTTCTCCTCCTTCCACCTCTTCTGCAGATGAACCAGGTACTTAAGAGTTGGAGTTTGCGATAGGAGGCCTTGAGTCCTGAGGGAGGAAAGGGTGGAAGACAGACCAAATATATAGTTTTTAAGAAAGTGATCTTTTGTCTTAAATGTAGGAAGGTCAGTAGCAGAATTTAGGTAAGGCACCCTGTAGAGGATTTTTGGGTTATCCTTTTAATAATGAGTGTGGTAGACTGGGTCCTATTGTCTTAATGAATATTTTCTATTAGTCCAAACCTGGGTATGATATGTTTTAACAGAGCTTTGACAACATTACTGGCTGTTGCACTTGAGAATAGGATGGCATTTACCCAGTGGATAAGATGGTATTTGAGGCAACCTACTGGGGCATTTCAACATAGTCCACTTGGACACTTTTGAATGGCCTTAGCCCTGGTTTCTTCCTCTGAAAGGTTGCTTCTTTAAGGTTTGCTTATTTTTTTTTTCTTTTGCACACTATGCATCTATCTGTAACTTGCTTAGTGATAGTATAGATCCCCATACACCTATAAACCCTAAGGACAGCATCACACATAGCTTGGGGATCCCAGTGGATTCCTTGATGGAGTTGCAACAGTACTTCCCTTATGAGGGGTTTAGAAAACATTTTCCTTCCATCTAGTAATACCCACTTTCCCCTCTGGGCTTCACTCAGCTCCTAAACATTTTTTAAAATTTTTCTTGGTCTGCTTGGGGAAAGATGGGGATTGCAGCTGGATGGGGAAGACAGGGTGTTAGGTGGAAAATGGGTACCACCTGGGAAGAGACAGCTTGCTTCAAGAATATTTCCCCAGGTTTCAAAAGATGGGTTCCTTTGGTGTCCTGGGACATAAACAACAGCCCCATTCAGTCCAGATTTTTCCAATGGTGTGGACTATTCCAAAGGCATCTTTGGAGTCAGTGTAGATAGTTCCTTTCAGTACAGATAGTTCCTTCTTGGTTTTGTAGACATTTTAAAGTGTGATTGAGTGCAAATAGCTCCCATGTTTGCATCTTTTAAATCTATTACTGTGAATCATTGGTGGTTGGTTGGGATTCTATCATAATAGTGTAAGGATTAGTAACAACAGTGTGAGTGGTTTAAACTATTTGATAAATAGCCCAGAGGTCTTGCACTAACTGGTATGACCTCTTTGCCTTCTTTACAGGTGGTATTGGAGTATTATAAGGGGACATACAGGGCTCAAGGAGTCCATCATGGAGAAGGCTTTCAATTATAGGTTTTAAACCCATTTTAGCTTTTAAAGGAATTGGGTATTGTTTTCTTTTTACTAGTTCCCCAGGAATTTTTAATTTGTCATGGATTGGAGGAACCCACAACTCTCCTTGATTATCTTCTCTTGATCAGATACTAGGATGGATATACTCTTCATGTATAGTAATGAGTAAGTTTAGGGAGGTTAGAAATTTTCCACAGTTAACACTGAGGCCTAAACCTAATTCTAGCATTAAATTTCTCCCTAATATATTTGTTCCTGCCTCTGGAATTAACAGAAACTTAATATTAGCTGATTTGTTTTTATATATAACTTTTGTTTCTTTTAAGATCTTTGCTTTAAATCCTTTTCTTTTTACCCCCGAGATATGAAGTTCTTCTAGTGAACAAATTACACAAGATGAGGAATAATAAACAGAGGAGTGAGCCACCCCTGAGTCAATTAAAAAAAGTAATAAGCTCAGAGTTGCGTCCCACCTTTAAATTTATCAAGGGCTTTTGGTGGGACTTGCCCTAGAAAAGGCAGAGCCCCTGACCTCCCTATTCTTCCTCAAAAGCTCTAAGTGGGATGACTTCCTTTTCTTTTTCCCACTTAAGGCATTCTCTTTTAAAGTGACCTATTTTTCCACATTTGAAACACTGATTTGCCTTTTTCCTGTTTTTATTTCCTGGCCTTCTGGCTTGATTCTTTTGGCTCCTATGTAGGAACTGACAGCCAGGTACTTGAAAGGCTTACAGGTTTTATTTCCCTGGGCACCCTTTTGAAGAGTTCACCCTGTTGTAGGGTGGACAGCATAATTTTTGCCTTTTGCTCCTGCCTTTCCTCATCCCTCTATACATATACCTTTTGGGCATTTCTTTAAAATTCCTCTATCAGACAGTCTTTCCAATTCTCTATTTTCTGTAATTTTCTTTTAATATCTGGCCAACTATTGGTGACCAAGTGGAGTTTTAACATCCCTTGTTCCAGGGGTGTTTCTAATTTTAGGCCAGCATACTTTATCATATGCTTCTTTTTTTTTTTTTTTTTGAGATGGAGTCTTGCTGCCGCCCAGGCTGGAGTGCAGTGGTGCGATCTCGGCTCACTGCAGGCTCTGCCCCCGGGGTTCACGCCATTCTCCCGCCTCAGCCTCCTGAGTAGCTGGGACTACAGGCGCCCACCACCACGCCTGGCTAATTTTTTGTATTTTTAGTAGAGACGGGGTTTCACTGTGTTAGCCAGGATGGTCTTGATCTCCTGACCTCGTGATCCGCCCGCCTCAGCCTCCCAAAGTGCTGGGATTACAGGCGTGAGCCACCGTGCCCGGATTATCATATGCTTCTTAAACATCTCTAAGAAATCCACTGGTCAATCATCCTTTCCCTGCTGTATATTAAAGCCTTCGGTAATATCCTGGGTGTGGGGTACTGATTCTGTAATTCCTTTAATAATCATTTCCCTTAGGTCTGTCATATTTCCTCAGTGGGCTATCAGAGAGAATTTTATTGTCTGTCTTGTCCTTTTTATTTTCTGCCTTGCTTGGGGTATTTCCCACCCTGGAAGTTTTAGGTGTTTCCCTAAGTTTTCTGAGTCTGTGGGGCTCAACCTCTCCTACTAGAGATTTCTTGCCTTACCTCCAGGATATCCCTACCACCAATGAACACTTCACTACCCCCACAGCTTTTCTTACCTTGGTCTGTGCAGTTACCTGATCACTGTGGTATCTATTTGTAGGACTTTTCTGCTCACATTGCTGAGAGTCCAGGTTCATTCATCAAGCTAGGTGGGTCTCAATCCCTTACTCCTGAGGTTACTGCAACAAGGGAATGGGACACTTCTCCTCATGAGAGATGATCAGAGACCCTTCCCTGCAGGAGCATGGGATCCTGGATGAGCCCCCAATTTGTTAGAAATAACAGCTCAGTGTCACAAAGAAAACAAGCACTCAGACAAAAGACTTCTCAGCAAGGCAAATTTACTTCTGTGGAAGGGTGCTGCCTGCGTCAGTCATGATGGCAAGAGCACACTGAAAAAAGGAGGGAAAGGATTTTTATCTTTAACACATAATCTCTACTTCTGTGTCACTACCCCATGGCCTGGGGTCAGACCTCACAGTCTAAGCTGACTCAATTGGCTACTTGTGAATATTTTCTCAAATAAGGAAGGAGGGAGGGGAATGTGAGTTACAATTGTGGGATGTGTGGTTTCAGTGGGAGGAATGGGTGCAGAGTAAGTAACCAAGGGAACAGAAGTGAGTTATTTATTAGTGCTGATGGGAAGATTGTTTACAGTAACTAAGGGCAAGAAGGCATGAAGAGAAAGAAAGTTAGGTTTGAGAACAAAGAGCAAGGAAGTTAACAGGCTAAACTTTTGAAGAGGAATTTTCAAAGTGGAGTGCAGTGGCATAAACACAGCTCACTCCAGTCTTAACCTCCCAAGCTCAAGTGATCCTCCTGCCTTGGCCCCCCATGTATCTGGAGCTGCAGGTGCACACCACCTTGCCCAGCTAATTTTTATACTTTTTATAGAGAAGAGGTTTTGCTGGTGAGTGGATTGATACAAAGTTGTTTGTCAGAAATTCTGCTTACAGAAATAATATTGATTTGTGATTGGCTGTCTCTCATTAGCCATAGGGTGTGTTGTGGTGTCCAGTGTGGCATTATTAGGTTAATCTATAGCTACATGTGATGATAGTGAGGAGTTTCAATAGATGTATACATAGCACAAAGCAGGAACTAGAATATGAATGCTGTCTTCTTTATTAAGGCCCTTTATGGGCCCAGTAATTTGAAAGGGCCCATATTCCTCAAATAAAAGTATTTCTCTTTCCTGAAAATACCTGGAGTAGTCCAAATCATAGAAATGGAAAATCAGATGATGTTGCCTTGCCAGGGCTTAGGGGAGTAAGAAATGAAAAGATGAGGACACTATGCAACGGTTATGTGTATTTTAACACAACAAAAAAATAGATGGCTGGGTGCAGTGCCTCATGCCTGTAATCCCAGCACTTTGGGAGGTTAGGCAGATGGAGTGCTTGAGCCCAGGATTTGAAGACTAGCCTGGGAAACATGGCAAAATCCCTTCTCTACCAAAAATACAAAAAATATGCCAGGTACAGGGGCATGTGCCTGTAGTGCTAGGAGACTGAGGTGGGAGGATTGCTTCAGTCTGAGAGGTAAAGATTACAGTGAATAGAGGTGGCACCACTGCACTCTAGCCTGGGTGACAAGCCCTGCTCAAAAAAGAAAAAAGAAAAAAAGGTGAAAATGTGCCTTCCCCTTGTATAGTATGCAAATTACCTCTAAATAAAGCTGTTATCAAAAAAACTTATTGACTAAATGGGATGCTTTTTGTTTTTAATGTATGAGCAAGAATATCCTAGCTGTGAATCTCCTCTAAAAAACAAAAACCAGAGAGCCAGGCACAGTTGGTCATGCCAGTAATCCCAGTACTTTGAGAGACTGAGGTAGGAAGATCCCTTGGGCTGAGGAGTTCAATATCAGCCAAGCAACATAGCAAGACCTCATCTCGAATAAAAAGAAAGAAAGAAAGAAAGAAAGTAAAAGCGAAGACAAACACGCTTATTACTCCCATCTCCTCCTTCATCTCCAGGAAATAAGACTGCCACACTGATGTGGTTTGACTATGTTCCCACCCAAATCTCATCTTGAATTCTAGCTCCCATAATCCCCACATGTCATGAGAGGGACCCAGTGGAAGGTAATTGAATCATGGTGGTGGGTTTTTCCCATGCTGTTCTTATGATAGTGAATAAGTCTGATGAGTTCTGATGGTTTTATAAAGGCCAGTTCCCCTGCACACACTCTCTTGCCTGCCAGCACGTAAGACGTGCCTTTGCCCCTCCTTCACCTTCCACCATAATTGTGAGGCCTACCCAGCCACACAGAATGGTGAGCCCATTAGTCCTCTTTTTCTTTATAAATTAACCAGTCTTTTTTCATAGCACTATGAAAATGGACTAATACACACACCCCAAGATATTAAGTAATAAATTATAATGGATCTTTCCGGTCCTCTTTGCACAGAAAGATCCAGGAATGACCTCTCTTTATGAAAATACTGTCAGAGGCATTTGAACCACAGTGACTCTATCTTGAATAGAGACTGGGTAAAATGAGGCTGAGCCATGCTAGGTTGCATTCCCTGGAGGTTAGGCATTCTAAGTTATAGGATGAGAAGAGAGATCAGCACAGGATACAGGTCACAAGGACCCAGATGATAAAACAGGATGCAGTAAGAAGCTGTCCAAAACCTCGAAAAACCAAGATGGTGATGAAAGTGACCTCTGGTCTTCCTCACCACTCATTATATGTTAATTCTAATGCATTCACATGGTATAAGGCACTCCCACCAGTGCTATGATAGTTTACAAATGTCATGGCAATGTCAGGAAGTTTCCCTATATGGTCTAAAAATAGGAGGAGCCCTCAGTTCTGTGAGATGTCTGCCCCTTTCCCAAAAAACTCATGAATAATCCACCTCTTGTTTATCATATAATCAATGTATTAGACTATTTTTACACTGATATGAACAACTTCCCAAGACTAGGTAATTTATGAAGGAAATAGGTTTAATTGACTCACAGTTCTTCATGGCTGGGGAGACCTCAGGAAACTTATAATTACAGCTTAAGAAGAGGCAGCTCTGTCTTACATGGTGGCAGGCAAGACAGTAGGTGCAAGAAAAAACAGGGAAAACTACATTATGAAAGCATTAAATCTCTTGAGAACTCACTATCATGATAACAGCATGGGGTAGCGTGCCCCTATGATCCAATCACCTCCTGCCAAGTCCTTCCCTCAACACATAGAGATTATGGGGATTACAATTGGAGATGAGATTTGGGTGGGGACACACAGCCAAACCATATCAATCCAGAATATAAGTATAATCAGCTGAGCAACCTGCCCTGCTGCTGTTCGTATAGAGTAGCCATTGTTTTATTCCTTTACTTCTTTAATAAACTTGCTCTGACTTTATGAATTTACTCTGAATTCCTTCTTCCATGAGTTCCAAGAACCGTGTCTTAGGGTGTGGATAAGGACCCCTTTCTGGTAACAATATCAACTAATATTCAGGCCTCTAGGGCCTCTTGCTTCTGGAGAGTTAGTCCTTTGGTGCTGCTCTGAGCTCTCTCTGGTTTTGGTTTACCCTGTTCCAGGACCCAGGGGAAATAAATAGTGTGTGTGTGGAAAAAAGATGCCTGAGGCTGTAGTGGCATCAGAGTTTCCATAAATGTCCTGATAGCACAAAGGGTGGAGCAGCAGAGCACTAAAGTGCCAGTAGGTGTGACTGGAACATCACCACTCAGAGACGAAGAGCCCTAATGCATAGTAGGATGCAAAAGTATCCAAAACAGATGGTGTTTCTACCCATGTGGAGCCTACAGTCAGTGTCCCCAAGGACGATTATGGGGAGGAATGAGGCTCCCCAGGAAGCTATAAGTGGCTTTTCTCTCTTTACAGCGGCAGTAGGGAGAATCCAGAAACTAAAGTCCACAACCAGCCACTTGTGCTGTCTATTGAGACTGGGGTTTAGAGTCTCAATTGCTCAATGCAGATACTTTCATTACCAGCTTTGAAACATTCCCTATAACCTTTATAAAATTAATCACGGAGTAAGAGAAGGGAGAAAAGAAAATAAAGCAAGCTTGCAGCCCATGCAACTTCATCTTAAGGTCAGCCTGCTCTCTACCCTGCAACCTCATGATTGTTTGGTGCCTCTTGTCTTAAAAGCACATAGATGCTAGACTATAGTTCCCCTTAACTGCTCTGTAGACAACAACTTGAAATTTAGGAAACATAACACTTTCCTTTTGAGATAGTCTTTCACATCTTGGCTTTTCCCATTGCTATGACCATCACTGTGGCCATTCCTGCATTCTGCACATGCCTGGCTATAGTGATAGTGATAGGAATCTATACAGCTGATAAAATTTCACAACACTATACACTCACACATATTTTACATAAAACCCATGAACATAACATAATTTAGTGAAGAGTATTTGATATGGCTTTGCTGTGTGCCCACCAAAATCTCATCTTGAATTTTGAATTGTAGTTCCCACTATTCCATGTTTTGTGGGAGTGACCCACTGAGAGATAATTGAATTATGGGAATAGGCATGTCCTTATGGTAGTGAATAAGTCTAATGAGATCTGATGATTTTATAATGGATTTACCCTTTTGCTTGGTTCTCATTCTCTTTTGCTTGCCATGATGAAAGGTGTGCTTTTTGCCTTCCACCATGATAGTGAGGCTGCCCCAGCCACATAGAGCTGTGAGGCCATTAACCTCTTTTTCTTTATAAATTACCCACTCTCAGGTATGTCTTTATCAGCAGAAGAAAATGGACTAATACAGTATTGTACCAATGTCAGTTGACAGTTTTGATTATCTGCAATAGTTAAGTATGATGTTATCATTGTTAAATCTAAGTGAAGTGTCCACATGAACTCTGTATCATTTTTGCAATAATTTGTGTGTCTTAAAAATTATCTTAAAATAAAAAGTTAAAAACACTTAATGAAATAAATGATGGGTCCATTCCCAGTCATTGGAATCAGAGAAGAGGAAAACACTAAATCACTATATTCTAAGACTGTTCAACTACAGGAGGACTGAGCGGGTCAGTCCCTCTGGAAAATTGCCAGAGGTGACCATTGGAAATTGATCCTGTAGACTCCTTCATTCACAGTATACATTTGGTCTTCTGATCACTTGAATCAGATATGTGTCAAAACTAAAGCTCATTGGATGTTTATGATGAACTGATACAGCCAATTCTTATTACTCACAGGACTCATTTTATAAAATTGTCAAAAACACTGAATTCGCTAAAACTGAACCATTGGTACTCATATGATAAATATGAGGTTAGGTTCCTGTAAGCATCTGGCCACATTTTCATCAAATTATCAACACACAGCCTTGTTTTCACTGTGTTTCTACTTAAAAGCACATTGTTTAATACATATTGTTGACTCATTCTCATTGAATGCATGGCCAACAACTCTTACTCCTGCCTGAACACCTGAAGAAAGTGTCTCTACAACACATATTTTCTTTGTAAGCAATATCACAACCTTCTTGCACTTAGGAACACTAGCTAGCACTTCAGCACTATGCTTGGGGTCATTTTAAACAGCAAAATTACCAGCAGAAAGCTGCATTTTGCAAAAATGAAAAAAGCATGGCATTCCATAGACCACAGCAAGACACTTGTTTACAGTATAAGCTGAAATAAGAAAGCAGAGCATTACTTTGTTCAGGCGTAGCCAGAAATATGCAAACTAGGTAACTCAAATTATTCAATGCTTTAAATGTTCATGAAAGTGCAATGAGTATTAAATTTGGGTTACAAAGAAATTAGAGCAAGTAGTTGAATTTGCAAAGAGAGAATCTGCAAGTGAAGAAGATTGACTGTACTTGGGTAACCCCCTCAAAATCTTGACCCCTGGCATTTACGCCCTTGTGTATACCTTTCTGTTGAACCAGAGTAGCCCTAGGATATGCTTTCTCCAATGCTATATGGCAGAGGGTGGCTGCACTAAGAAGCACTAAGAAGAACTGGAAGTTTCTGCTTTTGCAACATGGAATAAGTCACCTTCTAACTACCTAACTACTAATTGTAAGAAGCCTGAATTGTTCCTGTGGAGGAGAATCAAGGCCAGGCCAGTCAATAGTCATACTGAGCTTCTGGCCTTCAGACAGCCCTCCTCTGCCAGCCCAATGCATGGGGCATCTTGAGAGTAGAATACTTCAGTCACACCCAAAATGTTCTGCTTATGTCCCAGGGAGCAGAGAAGTGCTGTGTCCACCAAACTCTGCCATGTGGCAGGATTCCAAGCTAATGACTGAAATGGGCATAGTCATAGCCATTTTTCCTCTAGTCTTTCTCTACCTGATATACACCTTGCTCCTAGGAGATGCTTGCCTTGACTTCTAAGACTGTTTTCCCAAACCCCACTTGTTTTGAAATGCAAATATACGCATTCTCAATGCAAGGGATCTCTTTCAAGAATTGAAGAACTAAAACAGGATGCCACCCTTCAGCTTTCTTGAAATTTCTTTAGATCAACATCAGCCAAAGAAAAACAGTTACTAAAAGGATCTGTATTTTTCTTTTTCTTTTTTTTTCTTGTTTTCTTTTCTTTTTTTTTTTAATCATACTTTAAGTTCCAGGGTACATGGGCAAAATGTGCAGGTTTGTTACATATGTATACATGTGCCGTGTTGTTGTGCTTCACCCATTAACTCGTCATTTACATTAGGTATATCCCCTAATGCTATCCCTCTCCCCTCCACCCACCCCACAACAGGCCCCAGTGTGTGATGTTCCCCTTCCTGTGTCCAAGTGTTCTCATTTTTCAATTCCCACCTATGAGTGAGAACATGTGGTGTTAAGTTTTTTGTCCTTGCAATAGTTGGCTGAGAATAATGGTTTCCAGCTTCATCCATGTCCCTACAAAGGACATGAACTCATCATTTTTTATGGCTGCATAGTATTCCATGGTGTATATGTGCCACCTTTTCTTAATCCAGTCTATCATTGGTGGATATTTGGGTTGGTTCCTAGTCTTTGCTATTGTGAATAGTGCCACGATAAACATACCTGTGCATGTGTCTTTATAGCAGCACAATTTATAATCCATTGCCTATATACCCAGTATTGGGATCACTGGGCCAAATGGTATTTCTACTTCTAGATCCTTGAGTAATCACCACACTGTCTTCCACAATGGTTGAACTAGTTTACAGTCCCACCAACAGTGTAAAAGTGTTCTTATTTCTCCACATCCTCTCCAGAACCTGTTGTTTCCAGACATTTTAATGATCGCCATTCTAACTGGTGTAAGATGGTATCTCATTGTGGTTTTGATTTGCATTTCTCTGATGGCCAGTGATGAACATTTTTTCATGTGTCTGTTGGCTGCATAAGTGTCTTCTTTTGAGAAGTGTCTGTTCATATCCTTCACCCACTTTTTGATGGAGTTGTTTGTTTTTTTCTTTTAATTTGTTTGAATTCATTGTAGATTCTGGATATTTGCCCTTTGTCAGACAAGTAAATTGCAAATTTCTTTTTCCATTCTTTACATTGCCTGTTCATTCTGATGGTAGTTTCTTTTGCTGTGCAGAAGTTCTTTAGTTTAATTAGATCCCATTTGTCAGTTTTGGCTTTTGTTGCCATTCCTTTTGATGTTTTAGACATGAAGTCATTGCCCACGACTATGTGCTGAATGGTATTGCCTAGCTTTTCTTCTAGGGTTTTTATGGTTTTAGGTCTAACATGTAAGTCTTCAATCCATCTTGAATTAATTTTTGTGTAAGGTGTAATGAAGGGATCCAGTTTCAGCTTTCTACATATGGCTAGCCAGTTTTCCCCGCACCATTTATTAAATAGGGAATCCTTTCCCCATTTCTTGTTTTTGTCAGGTTTGTCAAAGATCAGATGGTTGTAGATGTGTGGTATTATTTCTCAGGGCTCTGTTCTGTTCCATTGGTCTATATCTCTGTTTTGGTACCAGTACCATGCTGTTTTGGTTACTATAACCTTGTAGTATAGTTCTATAGTTTGAAGTCAGGTAGCATGATCCCTCCAGCTTTGTTTTTTTGGCTTAGGGCTGACTTGGAAATGTGGGATCTTTTTTGGTTCCATATGAACTTTAAAGTAGTTTTTTCCAATTCTGTGAAGAAAATCATTGGTAACTTGATGGGGATGGCATTGAATGTATAAATTACCTTGGGCAGTATGGCCATTTTCACAATGTTGATTCTTCCCATCCATGAGCATGGAATGTTCTTCCATTTCTTTGTGTCCTCTTTTATTTCACTGACCTCACCTTGAAGAGGTCCTTCACATCCCTGTAAGTTAGATTCCTAGGTATTTTATTCTCTTTGAAGCAATTGTGAATAGGAGTTCACTGATGATTTTGCTCTCTGTCTGTTATTGATGTATAAGAATGCTTGTGATTTTTGCAGATTGATTTTGTATCCTGAGACTTTGCTGAAGTTGCATATCAGCTGAAGGAGATTTTGGGCTGAGATGATCGGGTTTTCTAGATATACAATCATGTCATCTGCAAACAGACAATTTGACTAATTGAATACCTTTTATTTCTTTCTCCTGCCTGATAGCCCTGGCCAGAACTTCCAACTATGTTGAATGGAGCAGTGAGAGAGGGCATCCCTGTCTTGTGTCAGTTTTCAAAAGGAATGATTCCAGTTTTTGCTCATTCAGTATGATATTCGCTGTGGGTTTGTCATAAATAGCTCTTATTATTTTGAGATACATCCCATCAATACCTAATTTATTGAGAGTTTTTAGCATGAAGCACTGTTGAATTTTGTCAAAGGCCTTTTCTGCATCTATTGAGATAATCATGTGGTTTTTGTCTTTGGTTGTGTTTATATGCTGGATTGCATTTATTGATTTGCATATGTTGAACCAGCTTTGCATCCCAAGGATGAAGCCCACTTGATCATGGTGGATAAGCTTTTTGATGTGCTGCTGGATTCAGTTTGCCAGTATTTTATGAGGATTCTTGCATTGATGTTTATCAGGTATATTGGTCTAAAATTCTCTTTTTTTGTTGTGTCTCTGTCAGGCTTTGGTATCAGGATGATGCTGGCCTCATAAAATAAGTTAGGGAGGATTCCCTCTTTTTCTATTGATTGGAATAGTTTCAGAAGGAATGGTACCAGCTCCTCCTTGTACCTCTGATAGAATTCGGCTGTGAATCCATCTGGTCCTGGACGTTTTTTTGTTGGTAAGCTATTAATTATTGCCTTAATTTCACAGCCTGTTATTGTATTCAGGGATTCAACTTCTTCCTGGTTTAGTCTTGGGAGGGTGTATGTGTCCAGGAATGTATCCATTTCTTCTAGATTTTCTAGTTTATTTATGTAGAGGTGTTTATAGTATTCTCTGATGGTAGTTTTTATTTCTATGGGATCAGTGCTTATATCTCCTTTTTCATTTTTTATTGCATCTATTTGATTCTTCTCTCTTTTCTTCTTTATTAGTGTTGCTAGTGGTCTATCAATTTTGTTGATCTTTTCAAAACACCAGCTCCTGGAGTCATTGATTTTTTGAAGGGTTTTTTGTGTCTCTATCTCCTTCATTTCTGCTCTGATCTTAGTTATTTCTTGCCTTCTGCTAGCTTTTGAATGTGTTTGCTCTTGCTTCTCTATTTCTTTTAATTTTGATGTTAGGGTGTTGATTTTAGATCTTTCCTACTTTCTGTTGTGGGCATTTAGTGCTATAAATTTCCCTCTACACACTGCTTTAAATGTGTCCCAGAGATTCTGATATGTTGTGTCTTTGTTCTCATTGGTTTCAAAGAACATCTTTATTTCTATCTTCATTTCATTATGTACCAGTAGTTATTCAGGAGCAGGTTGTTCAGTTTCCAGGTAGTTGAGTGGTTTTGATTGAGTTTCTTAATCCTGAGTTCTAGTTTGATTGCACTGAGGTCTGAGAGACAGTTTGTTATCATTTATCTTCTTTTACATTTGCTGAGGAGTGCTTTACTTCCAACTATGTGGTCAATTTTGGAATAAGTGTGATGTGGTGCTGAGAAGAATGTATAGTCTGTTGATTTGGGGTGGAGAGTTCTGTAGATGTCTATTAGGCCTGCTTGGTGCAGAGCTGAGTTCAATTCCTGGATATCCTTGTTAACTTTCTGTCTCGCTGATCTGTCTAATGTTGACAGTGGGGTGTTAAAGTCTCCCATTACTATTGTGTGGAAGTCTAAGTCTCTTTGTACATCTCTAGGGACTTGCTTTATGAATCTGGGTGCTCCTATATTGGGTGCATATATATTTAGGATAGTTAGCTCTTCTTGCTGAATTGATCCCCTTACCATTATGTCATGACCTTCTTTGTCTCTTTTGATCTTTGTTGGTTTAAAGTCTGTTTTATCAGAGACTAGGATTGCAACCCCTGCCTTTTTTCATTTTCCATTTGCTTGGTGGGTCTTCCTCCATCCCTTTATTTTGAGGCTATGTGTGTCTCTGCACATGAGATGGGTCTTGACTCTTTATCCAGTTTGCCAGTCTGTGTTTTTTAATTGGAGTGTTTAGCCCATTTACATTTAAGGTTAATATTGTTATGTATGAATTTGATCCTGTCATTATGATATTGGCTGGTTACTTTGCTCATTAGTTGATGCAGTTTCTTCCTAGCATTGACGGTCTTTATAATTTGGCATATTTTTGCAGTGGCTGGTACCAGTTTTTCCTTTCCATGTTTGGTGCTTTCTTCAGGAGCTCTTGTAAGGTAGGCCTGGTGGTGACAAAATCTCTCAGCATTTGCTTGTCTGTACAGGATTTTATTTCTCCTTTGCTTATGAAGCTTCGTTTGACTGGATATGAAATTCTGGGTTGAAAATTCTTTTCTTTTAGAATGTTGAATATTGGCCCCCACTCTCTTCTGGCTTGTAGAGTTTCTGCCAAGAGATCTGCCGTTAGTCTGATGGGCTTCACTTTGTGGGTAACTCGACCTTTCTCTCTTGCTGGCCCTTAACATTTTTTCCTTCATTTCAGCTTTGGTGAATCTGACAATTATGTGTCTTGGAGTTCCTATTCTCAAGGAGTATCTTTGTGACAGTCTCTGCATTTCCTGAATTTGAATGTTGGCATGCCTTGCTAGGTTGGGGAAGTTCTGCTGGATAATATCCTGCAGAGTGTTTTCCAACTTGTTTCCATTCTCCCCATCACTTTCAGGTACACCAATCGGACATAGATTTGGTTTTTCCCATAGTCTCATATTTCTTGGAGGCTTTGTTCATTTCTTTTTACTCTTTTTTCTCTAAACTTCTCTTCTCACTTCATTTCATTCATTTGATCTTCAGTCACTGATACCCTTTCTTCCATTTGATCAAATCAGCTACTGAAGCTTGTGCTTTTGTCACGTAGTTATTGTGCTATGGTTTTCAGCTCCATTAGGTTATTTAAGGACTTCTCTACACTGGTTAATCAGTTGGACATTCATCTAATCTTTTTTCAAGGTTTTTAACTTCTTTGCGATGGGTTCAAACTTCCTCCTTTAGCTCAGAGAGTTTTGATTATCTGAAGCCTTCTTCTCTCAATTCATCAGTCATTCTCCATCTAGCTTTGTTCCATTGCTGGTGAGGAGCTGCATTCCTTTGGAGGGGGAGAGGTGCTCTGATGTTAGAATTTTCAGCTTTTCTGCTCTGTTTTTTCCCCATCTTTGTGGTTTTATGTACCTTTGGTCTTTGATGATGGTGACGTGCAGATGGGGTTTTGGTGTGGATGTCCTTTCTGTTTGTTAGTTTTCCTTCTAACAGTCAGCACCCTCAGTTGCAAGTCTGTTGGAATTTGCTGGAGGTCCTCTCAAGACCTTGTTTGCCTGGGTATCAGCAGCAGAGGCTGCAGAACAGGGAATATTGCTGAACAGCAAATGTTGCTGCCTGATCATTCCTCTGGAATTTTCATCTCAGATGGGTACCTGGCTGTGTGAGGTGTCAGTCTGCCTCTACTGGGGAATGCCTCCCAGTTAGGCTACTCGGGGTTCAGGGACCCACTTGAGGAGGCAGTGTGTCCATTCTCAGATCTCAAGCTCCATGCTGGGAGAACGACTACTCTCTTCAAGCTGTCAGACAGGAACATTTAAGTCTGCAGAGGTTTCTGTTGCCTTTTGTTCAGCTATGCCCTGCCCCCAGAGGTGGAGTCTACAGAGGCAGGCAGGCCTCCTTCAGCTGTGGTGGGTTCCACCCAGTTTGAGATTCCCAGCTGCTTTGTTTACCTACTCAAGCCTCAGCAATGGTGGGTGCCCCTCCCCCAGCCTCACTGCCACCTTGCAGTTCAATCTCAGACTGCTGTGCTAGCAATAAGCAAGGCTCCATGGGTGTGGGACCCTCTGAGCCAGGCATGGAATATAATCTCCTGGTGTGCTGTTTGCTAAGACCATTGGAAAAGCAGAGTATTAGGGTGGGAGTGACCCAATTCTCCAGGTGCTGTGTGTCACAGCTCTGCTTGGCTATGAAAGGGAATTCCCTGACCCCTTGCACTTCCTGAGTGAGGTGATGGCTCACCCTGCTTTGGCTTATGCTCAGTGTGCTGCATCCATTGTCCTGCACCAACTGTCCAACAAGCCCCAGTGAGATGAACCCGGTACCTTAGTTGGAAATGCAGAAATCACCTGTCTTCTGCCGCGCTCACACTGGGAGCTGTAGACTGGAGCTGCTCCTATTCAGCCATCTTGGAACTGCCCCCTGAGGGTCTGTATTTTTCTAAGAGTGGTTGTTGCCATTTACTACTTTGTTTTTGAAATCACTGTTTTGCATCTGGGTGAGACTAACATGGATTATGTGATGATGCAATATTTATTGTTTACTTTTGCTACTGAAATTATTTCTTACAAAGTTCTCTTCAGGTGGGAAGGAGGCAAATATTGATGTGAATGCAATGTTGTACACTTATTCTATGACCTGAAGTTCAATCAATTCAAAGTAAATTAGTGACAACAATCTTCATTTAACATTTCTGTGCTCTCAAAGGACAGGAAAGAATATGAACTGAATTAAATACAAGTACACAGGATTTATAAGTGGAGTCTCCTTGTGTATACATAACAAAAGTGGTGAACCCACAGGATTCTGTTCATCCTCAAGAGACAGCCTCATGTGGCCCCAGTGGGTCTACAATAAGCAAGTCTGGGCAGAGCAGCCCCAAATCTGTTAAACAAGAAACAAAACTCCTTAATCACTTGGGCACCATGATGGTGATAACGCACATCTACCTACTATCTAGGGCTCCATGATTAGAGGTTTAAACTGGGAAACAAACTAGCATTGCCTTTGGTTGGAATGAATTCTTAAGCTCATTAGTTATGTGATAACACCCAGAAAGTTCTGCCACATGTCTGTAGGGTGTCTAGGGATCTTCAGTACAGCTCAGTTCCCACATAAGATTGGTAATGACGTCAGAAACCATGTTGCTAAGGGAAGCCTGCAGAGAGAGAGTGAAGCAGTTGTTTGATGAATGCACCAGAACAGCCAAATTCTGCAGGTAACTTTGTTTTATTTCTTTGTCTCCAGCAAAACTGGCCATCTATGAACTTTTGTAAGACACTCATTTGGTAGTGGCTCATACCAAATTTGAGGCAGTAAGGGGATCTACAGACACCACAGAAGGGAAGGGAAATCTATAAGAGAAGCAGGAAAAGCCTGTTCTAGAAGCCCCTCCAAAGGAAAAGGAGTTTCCTCCTCTCTGTGTTCCAATATAACCATTGTTTTCAAGGTTAAGGCAAGGTGTTGCACCGGTGGCCCTTGAAGAATCAAACTCAGAGGAGAGTGAATCTCAGGCATCACCCCGTAGGGAAGAGCCTGACCTCCTGCCCATAAAAACTAAGGAGGAAACTCAGGGTGATGGGGCATGCCATCTTAGATTGGGCCACACCTGAGCCTTGCAAATACCCCTCTGGGAGACTCAAAGCCAAATCTATCATGATGAAGAAGGTCAGGTCCAGGAAGGACAAGTCTTTTGGTTTATCAAACTTTCTCCACCACCGACCTTCTAAACTGGAAACATCATGCTCCCTCCTATATGGAAAAGCCCCAGACCCTTATACACTTGATGCAGTCTGTCTTCCTGACTCATAATTCTACCTGGCCAGACTGTCAGCAACTCCTCTTAATGCTGTTCAATATGAAGGAACACCATACTGTGGCTCAAACAGCCCTCCAGTGGTTAGACAGCAATGTGCCTCAAGGCACAAATGATGTCTGGTGATATGCACAGGAAAGATTCCCAGAGACAGACCCTAGCTGAAACCCCAATGAGGCAGGAGGGTTGCAAAACCTGCAGAGGTTTCGGGAGGCACTCCTAAATGGAATAAAAGCTGAAGGGAAAAAGGCAATGAATATAGGAAAAGTCTCAGAGGTTCGGCAAAAGGCCGATGAAAGTCCCAGTAAGTTTTATGAAAGACTTTGTGAGGCATACCGGCTTTAGACTCCATTTGACCCAGAGGCTGTGGGGAATCAGTGCATGGTCAGTGTGGCATTTGTAGGCCAGGCGCAAGGTGATACTAGGTGGAAGCTTCAGAATTTAGAAGGTTTTGAGTGCATGAATGCTACTCAGCTTATACAAGTGGCCACTAAGGCGTTTCTTAACCAAGAGGAGGGAGCCAAGAAAGAGGCTAAGCAAAAGGCTAAGGAGAAGGCTGATCTGTTGGTGGCTGCGTTGGTTGAAAAAGAGACTGATTTTGTCAGAGGACAAGGATGTGGTCATGGACGTGGTCATGGAAGAGGTCCAGTGAGACCAGGGTTTAAAGGCCAGACAAGGCTAGAGAGGGATCAATGTGCAAGATGCAAGCAGAAATCACACTGGAAGGATGAATATTCAGAGAGAGAAAAGGATGATAACAGCAGTCCAGAAGCGGGCACTTTGTTTAGACCCTCAGCTATGAGTTGATGTGTCCTGAAGCTAGACACTGACCTCGTCGGCCTCAAAGACTATGAAGACTGAGATAGACCAGGCTCCATCTTTCTAGGCCCCTGGGAGCCTATGGTCACAATGGAAGTGGGAGGCCAGCAGATAGACTTTAAGGTGGACACTGGTGCTGAACATTCAGTGGTGACTCGGTCCATAGGCTCTCTATCTAAAAACTGTGCAACTATAGTTGAGGCAACCAGTGTTTCAGAAAAGAGGCCATTCTTTCAATCCAGAAGGTGTGTTGTTGGAGGATGAGAAGTCCAACATGAATTCTTATATCTGCCAAATTGCCTGGTGCCCCTGCTAAGGAGAGACTTACTTCAAAAGCTGCAAGTGCAGGTCTCTTTCAGGGCAGGAGAAGGCATGGTGCTAGATCTCAGTTGGCCAAAAGCTATGATGTTAATGCTTACCCTTCCACAGACTGAGGAGCGGAGGCTATAAGTAAAAGAGGCAGACAAGCCATTCAAGTTTATGGACAGGCTATTTGATGAACTGGTTTCTAAGATTCCTGAAGTTTGGGTGGAAGAAAACCCACCAGGACTGGCTATAAACCAGTGCCAGTGGTAATGGAATTAATTCCAGGTGCTTCACTGATGCACATTCCTCAATACCAGGCGTCTACAGAGGCAATGTGAGGAATGACCAAGCACGTAAATCAGCTATTAGAACACAGAATCATAAAAAAGTGTAAGTCACCTTGGAAAATACCTCTTTTACCGGTGCAAAAACTGTCTGGCAGGTTTAGATCAGTACAAGATCTCCAGGCTATAAATAAAGTCACTGTTACTCTACATGCAGTGGTGCCCAACCCATACACTCTGAGGGGCCATATTCCTGCCCATGCTGCCTGGTTCACCTGCTTAGACTTAAAAGATGCTTTCTTTTGCCTCTGGTTAGTGCCAGTGAGCCAACCTATTTTTGCATTTCAATGGGGAGAAACACAATGTACCTGGACCAGACTCCCACAAGGGTTCAAAAACTTCCCTACTATCTTTGATGAGGCATTAGCAACAGTTCTCAAGGTTTTTCCTGCCAAATGACAAGTGTGTTCTGTACAATACATAGATGACCTTTTGTTCGTGGCCCCCACCAAGGAAGATTGTCTCCAAGGCACAGAAATCCTCCTTTGCCTTCTATGGAAGGCAGGCTATAAGGTGTCTCAGAAAAAGGCCCAAATGTGTGGTAAAAGAGTAAAGTATCTGGGCTTCTTGGTAAAGCAGGGGCAATGCAAACTTGGCAGCAAGCAAAAACAGGCTGTGTGCGCACTTCCTACCCAAATGACCCACCGCCAAATAAGGGAGTTTCTGGGAGCCACAGGTTTCTGCTGCATTTGGATTCCAAACTTTTCACTTATGGCAAAACTCTTATATGAAGCCACAAAGGGGGAGAAAAACAGCCCCTCCTTTGGGGTATTGAGCAAGAGAAGCCTTTAATAAGATCAAAAAGGACTTAATTCAAGCCCCAGCCTTGGGACTACCAGACCTGACAAAGCTTTTCTTCCTCTAGGTGCACAAGAAGCAAAGGATAGCAGTATAAGTTTTAGTTCAGATCGTAGGATCGTGGTATCAACCTTTGGCATGCTTGTCAAAATGGCTGGACCTAGTGGCCCTAGGATCCCCGCTCTCCCCCATTTCCAGGCAATAGCTGCCAGTGCCATGCTAGCAGAAGACGCCAGTAAATCAACTCTAGGGCAAAAGCTAATTATCCAAGTGCCACATATCATCATTACCATAATGGAACAGAGGACATCATTGGCTATCAAGTCCAAGAATGTGGATACCATGAATACCTTGAATGTGGAGACTGTGAATACCTTGAATCTGGCCACCCTGCTCCCCATAGAGATGCCCAAGCTGCCCGATCATATACCACAGCATTATTGTGTAGATGTGGTGGATGAGGAGTTCTCGAGTCAGAGAGACTTGAAGGACCAGCCCTTTTGAGACTCAGAGTTGAATATTTCACAGATGGGAACAGTTTTATATCAGAAGAGGCCCATAGAGCTGGAGATGCAGTAGTGACCATATATTTGGTGGCAAAGGCCTGGTCTCTGCCCACAGAAACATCAGCTCAAAAGGCAGAGTTAACAGCCCCAACCAGAGCATTGCTATTAGTCAAAGGAAAGTCACTTAATATTTGCACACTCAAAGTACACTTTTGCTACATTGCATGCTCATGGAGCTATTTACAAAGAAAGAGAACTTTTAACTGCTGGGAGAAAGGAAATTAAAAATAAGGAAGAAATTTTATAGCTTCTAGTTGCTGTATCAGCTCTGGAGAGAGTAGCAGTTATTCACTGTAAAGAACACCAGGTGGGAGGTGGCACTGAGGCAAGGCTGCACGTCCTGAAAAGGAGACCCAACCATGCTGCTCTTGCTAGAGCCCTCCTTACCAGAGGTCCCAAGTTACTCTCTGAATGAAAAAGCCTGGTTTGGGCAAGAGACTGGAAATTACTTAGAAGGAGCCTAGTTGAAATTCTCAGTTGGGAGCCTGGCCATTCTGGAGGCAACAGTCCCGAGGTTTGTGAAGCAGTTCCATCAAGGAATACACATGGGAAAAACAGCATGAGAGACATCGATCGGGCAGCACTTCTATGTGCCACATCTCACTGCTATCACATGAGCTATTAGTGAGCAATGCCTAACTTGTGGCCAGAATAATCCATGGCAAGGTCAAACCCAGCTTCCAGAAACTCAAGCAACAGGGGCAGCACCTTGAGAAAATCTGTTCACAGACTTTACTGAGCTGTCTTGAGCTGGAGGCTATCAGTACACGTTAGTGTTTGTTTGCACCTTCTCCAGGTGGGTTGAGGCATTCCCCACCCAGACAGAGAAAGCACGAGAAGTGACTCAGGTATTATTAAAAGACATTATACTCAGATTTGGACTGCCATTGACTTTAAGATCAGATAATGGGTCAGCATTTGTAGCTGAAGTTGTTCAACAACTAACCCAATCATAAAAGATCGAACAGAAATTGCACACCGCTTACCATTCACAAAGTTCAGGAGAAGTAGAGCAGTTGAACCGGATGCTCAAGCAACTGCTGAAGAAGTTTTGCCAAGAAACTCATCTCAGGTGGGATCAGGTCTTGCCCATGTCACCTTCTCTGAGTCAGGTGGACCCCTACTAAAAAAAGTGGGTATTTGCCCTACAAGATTGTGTTTGGCTGACCACAACCAATTATAACTCATGTTAAAGGTGATCTACGGGAACTAGGGGAATTAACTTTAAGAAGCCAAATGAAGGCCCTAGGGCTGGCTATGCAAAAAGTTTGTGGCTGGGTACAAGAAAGGATGCCTATAAGCCTAATGGATCCAGTTTACCCTTTTATGCCTGTGGGCCAAATTTAGGTTAAGAAATGGAACCCAGCCACTCTAGGGCCCACATGGGATGGGCCCCACACTGAAATCTTGTCCACTCCCACTGCTGTTAAAGTCGCATGTGTCACACCGATACCCTACACCCAACTAAAACTGGCAGCATTGGACCAGTGGACCAGTCAGCAGGACCCAGATCATCCAACACAACTGATCCTGTGGTGGACCACTTTACTACTGAGAAAGACGACTGCCCTACTCTG
Organism: Gorilla gorilla gorilla; assembly: GCF_029281585.2. Taxonomy (NCBI): domain Eukaryota; kingdom Metazoa; phylum Chordata; class Mammalia; order Primates; family Hominidae; genus Gorilla; species Gorilla gorilla. The sequence goes on from NC_073248.2 coordinate 10,219,348, forward strand.
ACCACTCTGGAGGCTGGTCAATCTCGACACAGCTGAAGCTTGAGGAAATGCCAAGCCCTGCTCTAGCCACACCACTGGAGGCTGGCTAGTCTAGGCACAGCCAAAGCCTGAGGAGTCTACATCAGATGAATAAATGCGGATAGGAATTTTAAGTTTGTTTGCTATCTTAGTGTTGCTGATTGCCTTGTTACTATGCTATCATTATTGCCAATCTTTCTGAGAAAGGACTTTTTCTGCCCATGTCTAGTATAAAGATACGGCTTTTTTTTTTTTGCTTTGCTAGCAGCTGTGCATGAGGCTATGCAGGAAGAAATACAATTCAAAGAAGGAGGTTCACTCCGCATGCATACTACATGGATAAGGAATGCAGTTGTTAAGACTTTATTATACCACACATACTATGAATGCCTACGGACTAAGCTAGGTGTCTGTACCCACAATCAAACTGTTTACTAAGTCTGTGATCCAGGGAATGAACAACCCTACACATGCTATGACCCAAAGTTCTTACCTAGGAACTGGTTTGAAATTCATACTGGATCAAAGGAAAGGAGTCTCTTAAATCAGACCAAGATCTCGTCTGCCCACAAAGGAGCTGTACCCATGTACCTTAATGTATGCCAATGGACATCTAGTAATACAACTTTCTCAAAGTGGTTTCCACATACTTATCCCCTAGCCACTGCTTCTGCAGGATACTCCACTTCCTGCCTAAACAAGAAGGTCTGTAAACCCTTTGTCTGCCCCTCCAAGGTTCCAGCAGAGGCTGATTGGTATTGCCCAACACAGTATACAGAACTAGTTGTGGAACCTGTGACAGTCGTGGTTATCCAAATGTGGAAAGACCCAGATTGTAGGACTGGCACACACAATCTTATAATCCTTACTAATTTAAAGCCAGATCTCCCCACATGGACTACATGGCTCTCCCTGACATTACAAATGGGAGACCAAAAGTCAGAGATTAATTTATACATTATAAAGTAGACCTGGACCTGTCCAGCCCAACAGCAGTTTCAGGTCTTTAAGTAATTTAATGAGCATTTCAAGCAAGAGGTACCTGAAGTGCCCCCTCGTATAGCTATAAATTTGTTTGCACAGTTGGCTGAGAACACAGCTGGTAGCCTGGGGATTTCCTCATGTTATGTCTGTGGAGGAAGAAATACAGGACACCAGTGGCCTTAGAAAGCAAAAGAGATATTGCTTCAAAAAAACTATACCCTAACCTTTTTATCCTCAGAGCGGACACTCACAGGCCCAAGTGTTTAGCTAGTGAAGACTTTTATCATTAAGAGATACTGCATAGCCTGTTGGAGAAAGGCTTTTCCTAACCCAGTGGGAGAATTAGCCTGGCTAAGGCAGCAATACTACAATGACACAGTAAGAAAAACTTTGTGATGGGGTAAAAATAAGCAAGGCAAGAATACCACCAGATAGCCATGCCGCAATCCATTTTCATTTTTCCCTTTCCTGTTTCCCTTCCTTGAACCACTCATGGTATCAGCTAGAGATACCAGCTGCCTGACAAGCACCTTCTGGCCTGTGTTGGATCTGTGGGGCAAGAGCATATAGGAAATTGCCAGATAAGTGGACAGGAGCTTGCATGCTAGGAACAATAAAACCTTCATTTTTCCTGCTTCCACTACAAAAAGGAGAAATGCAAGGATATCCCATATATGATGAAAATAGAAAGAGAGCTAGAAGGAACATAATCTCAAAAATAGATACAAATATCAAGAAGGACATAGACATAGGTGACTGGAAAGGCAATGAATGCTCTCTCGAAACAATTATTAAATACTATAGGCCAGCTACCTGGGCACAGAATAGGTCCTGAGGATACTGTACCCAGATCTATATGTTCAACCACATCATAAGACTACAAGCTGTACTAGAAATCACCACCAATGAAATTGCAAAGGCTTTGGATTTATTGGCTCTATAAGCCACACAGATGAGAAATGCTATATATCAAAATAGGCTGGCATTAGATTACCTCCTAGCCTCAGAAGGATGTGTCTATGGAAAGTTCAATCTGACGAACCTTTGTCTAGAAATTGATGACAATAGGAAGGCTGTCATGGAAATCACTGCCAGGATGCAGAAGTTAGCTCATGTTCCGGTTCAAACTTAGTCAAGATGGTCTCCAAATTCCCTTTTTGGGGGGTAGTTTTCGATCTTTGGAGTATTTAAAACCCTGATAGAATGGTTCCTGCTTATCATAAGTTGGCTGCCTAATACTCCCTTTTCTCCTGCCACTTCTCATCGGAAGTATTCAGACAACTATAGAAGCAATTGTGGCCAGACACACAACTACTCAGATCTTGGCCCTGACCAAGTATCAGACCCTGCCCCAAGAAGAGTATGTACCAACCCCAGAGGAACTAGATAATTGTGGTGCTCTCTATTGAAGCCTAATTCATATATACAGCACCAAAGGGGGGAATAAAGTGGAAAATTAAAAGAAATTAAGAACTTACTGTATAAAGTTAGGCAGAATAGGTATGAAATGCTCCCCCAAGAAGGGAGAGTTAAGTAAGACTATAAACTGACTTTCTGTGGAGTCTGTGAAGCATTAACCATATCTCTCCTCAACATATTTTGTAAGTTCTGTAAGTTCTTAATTTTCTAGCTGTGCAGCTGCAAGGTCACAAAATAGATAAACATAAGCTGCAAGACATGTTTTCCAAAGAATATCACATGATGATTAACTGCCTTTGTTCTCACTTCTGTACGCCTGCTTCCTGGATCACATAGTTCCCGCCTGAAGATGCATAAAAGGCGCTTGTTTTCTTCGTTTACTGCTCAGACTTTCAAGACGTGTCCCCTGAGCCAGTGTACACCTAAAATAAACCCTCCTAAACCCCACTTGGTCTCTCCAGTTCTCTGATTTCTGCCACAGTGCAACTTTAAATCCACATGAAATCTGAACTAATACAGGGAAGATGCAGCATTTGTAGCCAGCAATTACCCTGGAAATTCCTAAGAAACAGTAACATTCTGATTCCTATAGGCTTTCTTGTCTGACTTTGCATCCAGCTTTCCTTTCTTCTTTTATTTAATCATGAAGACAATATTGAAATATAAATTTAAAAAGAAACAAGAGTCCCAAGCATGGTAGCTCACACCTGTCATCCCAGCACTTTGGGAGGTAGAGGTGGGAGGATACCCTGAACCCAAGGCAACATAGTGAGATCCCAGCTCTACAAAAAAGTTTTTAAAATTGGCCAGGCTTGGTAGCATGCACCTAATGGTCCCAGCATCACAGGAGCCTGCAATAGGAGGATCGTTTAGCCCAAAGTTTGATACCAGCCTGGGCAACATAGTAAGGCCTCATATCTAGAAAACGTTTTTAAAAATTAGCCAGACATAGTGGCACACACCTGTGGTCCAAGTATCACAGGAGGCTGAGACACAAGTATTGTTTGAGCCCACAAAAGTTGAGACTGCAGTGAGCTATGATCACACCACTGCACTCCATCCTGGGCAACAGGGTAAGATCCTGCCTCTAAAAAAATAAAAATAAAAAAATAAAAAAAGATTGCTTTTGGAGGCCAGACCAGACTTGGATATTATGGTAAAATGAGAAAATGCAAATGGAAATGTATTTTAGCAGCATTAAAGTATCATCCCATGTGTGGGAACGGTGGTTCACATTTGTAATCCTAGCACTTCAGGAGGCCAAGGCAGGCAGATCACAAGGTCAAGGAGATTGAGACTATCCTGACCACCATGGTGAAACCCCGTCTCTACTAAAAATACAAAAATTAGTTGGGCGTAGTGGCATGCACCTGTAATCCCAGCTGCTCAGGAGGCTGAGACAGGAGAATTGCTTGAGCCTGGGAGTTGAAGGTTGCCGTGAGCTGAGATCACACCACTGCACTCCAGCCTGGTGACACAGTGAGACTCCATCTCAACTAACTAACTAAATAACTAACTAACTAAATGGATCATCCCTGACAAACATATTTCTGGCCTTTTGCATGCAAACTGTGATTACACCCATATAGCCAGTCCCGCTGATGCCACCAGCAGTTCAGCTCCCTTGGGACAAAATACCTTAGATGAACACTCACTTCTCTTATTGAATCTGGCCATTTAGGGGATGGAGGTGACTCCTCCTGACCTCTTCTGCAGGCTCCTCGTACATTTCTCCTCTCCATTCTAGAACCTCAGATCTTAAACATCACGTTCTCTGGTTTCACTGTAGCGACTTGACCTGTGCTCTTTCTGTAGTTGTCACTCCAAATAGATGATTCTCCCTGACCTCTTTTATCCCATAATTCCCCCACATTGACACCTAAGGCAGGACACATTAGAGAAGACAGAAAATCAAGTCTAGTGAGAAAGCAATCAACAATGCTTTGCTACCAATTTCCCTTCAAAGAAATAGGCCAGGTGCAGTGGTTTACACTGCAATGTAAGCACTTTGGGAGGCTGGGGTGGGAAGATTGGATTGCTTGAGCCCAGGAGCTCAAAACTAGCTTAGGCAACATAGTGAGACTCTGTCTCTACAAAAAACATAAAAAATTAGCTGGGCTTGATGGTATGCATCTGTAGTCTCAGCTACTGAGGAGGCTGAGGTGGGAGGATCAGTTGAGCCCAGAGTTCAGGGCTGAGTGAGCTAAGATCATACCACTGCCCTCCAGCCAGTGCAACAAAGTGAGACCACACTCAAAAAAGCATATGCCTTCATTTATTAATTTTATCATGCAACCAATATTTATTTGAGTCAGTATTGTATGCTCAGGAACATACCAGATACAAAAGGATATAACAGAAAATGTAACCAGCAATGCCTCTGCCCTTGTTGAGTTTAAAATCTAGTGGCCACAGGGGTAAGGCTTGGTGACACATGCCTGTAATCTCAGCACTTTGGGAGGGCTAGGAGGGAGGATCGTTTGAACCCAGGAGTTTGAGACCAGCCTGGGGAACATGGCAAAACCCTCTCTCTACAAAAACCTTGAAAAGTTAGTTGGGCTTGGGGGTGCATACCTGTAGTCTCAGCTACTAAGGTGACTGACCTGGGAGAATCACCTGAGCCCAGGAGGTCGAGGCTGCAGTGAGCTGTGACCCTGCTACTGCAATCCAGCCTGGGCAATGGAAAGAGACCCTGTCTCAAAAGAGTTAATTAATTAATTAATTAATTAATTTAAATCTAGTGACCAGAGAGAGCTGATAATCCAACAAGCTCAAGAAAGTGTCAGAGAGTACAAAAAAAAAAAAAAAAAAAAAAGCAAGGTTGTATGATAGAGAAGGTCCTCTTTCCTGAGATGACATTTGAGTTGAGACCTGAAGGCTGACTACACAAAGACTTAGGGGAAGAGCTTCCCAGAGGGCAAAAGAGTTTTGTGGACACCACACAAGGGTTCCACACTACACAGCACACATAACAGGTATTCATGCATAGCTACAATCTATAACTCAAGTCATAAATTGGTGAACCCATCTGCATGGACCAACTTCCCCAACGTCATTCCACAAAATCAAAGTGGGATTATTTTTTAACCTACAAATGTTAATTCAATCAAATGTTTGCCCCACACCTCCCACACTCCTTCAAGGTGGCCCATATCAGTGGGTGTTTGTGACCCAGTTGTTTATCAGGTCATTAAGCAAATCAAAGCAACCTAATACACTAAGACCATAGTTCAGATAAAGAGCTGAATTTTGGACATTCCTTTTGTGTTTGTGGTGCTTATCATATTTTTAAAAATGAGAACCATTGGAACTTGAATATGAGCAGACACATACACACACACTTATGATGAGCTTTCTATGAGATATATGCTTGCATGTGTATAATGTGCATTATATATATTCTTTTACAAACTTTTATATGTATATATGTGTATAATATATATTCACATATATACACATTCTTTTAAATTATATATGTATTATTTATATGACCATATGTTTCTATTACACACATTGTGTGTATGTTATATATAATATATACACAGTATATAATACATAGACTTTTATCTACATCACATATAATACATACAACATATATTACATAATATATAAATACATTCAAAAGAACATGTGCGTATATGTCCATATATATACACACACATATAAAAATATGTGTAAAAGAAAACATTATAGGGACATACATACACACATGCACACATAAAATGTATATATGCTATATAAATGCATATAATAGGTCAGGCATGGTGTCTCATGCCTATAATTCCAGCACTTTGGGAGACTGAGGTGGGTGGATCGCCTGAGGTCAGGAGTTTGAAACCAGCCTGGCCAATATAGTGAAACTCTGTCTCCACTAAAAATACAAAAATTAGCTAAGTGTGGTGGTGGATCGGGATGCTGAGGCAGACAGATCACTCGAACCTAGGAGACAGAGGTTGCAGTCAAATTCACACCATTGCATTCCAGCCTGAGTGACAGAGCCAGACTCTGTCTCAAAAATAAAAGGCATATAATATAATGTATGCATATATATATAGACAGATTAGATGATAGGGAGATGATACATAGAAGGTAGATAGATAGATAGATAATACATAGATAATTAATGGATAGATATATAGACATAGATATGTGCATAGGTGATAACTGATGGATAGATAGATATGTACAGAGAGAGATTAGATAGCTAGATAGAAGATACATGATTGATGGGAAGATAAACACATGGATGATTGACAAACAAACAGAGTCTCTCATGCTAAGACAGGGTCTCTAAGCCTTACTACTCTTCACTTGCCTAACCTAAATACACACCACATGTGCATACATACACTACATACTGCACCCACAGGCACATGCATGTGTACACATGCATGTACACATACACACTAAATACATGCCAGACATGCACACACACATATACACTACACATGTTTGCATGTGCATACATATCAGACACAAGCATGCAAACACATGCACATCACACACACACATATACGCCAAAAACATATGTACACAAACTGTGCACATGTGCCCTAAACATATCACATTTGCACACATATCCCACACATGTGTGATCATATGCATGCACACTCACTAAGGCATACTACACATGTATTAAAACACACACATAATATGTACCACAGACATGCATGCACATACATACACAGTAATGCATGCTACATACATGCACACTAGCACTGGTGGTGCCGTGGTGGGCACCTGTAATCCCAGCTACTCAGCAGGCTGACATCACACATACATGCACATATGAACAGTAAATATATATTAAACACATGCACATGATACCTGCATGCATATATACTTATATACTAACCTGCCTGCCTGCACACTACACACATTCATGCACATATAGGCACACACTAAAAATACACCCCACACATACCATGTAACACATACCATGTAACACATATGTATGGATGAATGCCCATTCGCACACACTCAATGCACAGCACATATAAGCACACCACACACATCATGCATGTGAACACACACACTATGAATATATACATGGTCATACACATCATACATGAACACATAGATGCATGTTACATATACACATACATGTCTGCACACAGACATATGTATGTGCATACAGGCTCACACACCACTTCACTTCTGGCCCTGAGGAAGGTGGGACGAGCTACATTTTTTCTGCCTGTCAGCCCAGTGTGAGCAAATGAAGTGACAGTGAGATGCTGGCAGAAAACAGAGTCTGCATATCAGGACACCACAGTATCAGCTATCATGTCTTCCTCCAGGGTCTTTGCTCAGCAGACACTGGGAGAGCCTCACAGTTCTCATGGGACCACCACTGTGGAGGCTGTGCCCTGATTTAACCCCCACCCAGGCCCACTCCCCACTTCAGTTCTTGTTCAAAGATTCCATATGGAACTTGCTGCTTCAGGTCCCAAGAAGAAGAACATTGCCCTTAAAGACATTTCTGTTAGGCCTGGAGGTGTGGCTTATTCTTGTAACCCTAGCACTTTGGGAGGCCAAGGCAGGCGGATGACGAGGTCAGGAGTTTAAGACCAGTCTGGCCAACATAGTGAAACCCCGTCTCCATTAAAAACATAAAAATTAGTGTTGGTGGTGAGGTGGTGGGCACCTGTAATCCCAGCTACTCTGCAGGCTGAGAGAGGAGAATCACTTGCATCTGGGAGGTAGAGGTTTCAGTGAGCTGAGATCACACCACTGCCCTCTAGCCTGGGCAACAGAGAAAGACTCTGTCTCAAAATAAATAAATAAATAAATAAATACATAAATAAATACATAAATAAATAAAATTAAATAAAATAAAGACATTTCTCTTTGTGAAAATCAATTTCATGTTGACATTCCAGTTTTGCAATTGTTACACAGCAATGCATTTGCAATTATGAAATCCTGACTCTACTAATCAAAGGGAAGCAATTTTCAGTCTTCTCCAGTCTTCTTAGCCAGGTGTGGTGGAAGGTGCCTGTAATCCCATCTATTGGGAGGGTGAGGCAGGAGAATTGCTTGAACCTGGGAGGCGGAGGTTGCAGTGAGCTGAGATTGCACCTACACAACCAAGGGACAGATCATCTCAACCCCCAAAACACTCCAAGGAACGAAATATTGGGACATTTTACTCCCCCAGGCCCAGGAGTCAACTCCTAACTTGATTAAAATCTGTCCCGTCTCGAAAGTCTTGTTCCTCTCCCTGTGTGCAAACTCGGCACTCCTCATGCTACTTTGGAGCCTGCTTCTGTAGGTATCACATCATGAATATTTCAGCAGTTGTTTTTGGCAGTACATGGTGCTAGCGTAAAAAAATAAATGAAAGGCCAGGCGTGGTGGCTGAAACCTGTAATCCTAGCACTTTGGGAGGTCAAGGTGGGCAGATCACTTGAGGTCAGGAGTTTGAGACAAGCCTGGCCAACAAGGTGAATCTCCATCTCTACTAAAAATGCAAAAATTAGCCAGGTGTGATGTCACATGCCTGTAAAACCAGCTACCTGGGAGGCTGAGGCAGGAGAACTGCTTGAACCCAGGAGATGGAGGTTGCAATAAGCCAGAGATTGCCCCACTATACTCCAGCCTGGGCAACAGAGAGGGACTCTGTCTCAGACTAAAGAAAGGAAAATTGTACATATCCGTGATGCACAACATGATGTTTCAAAACACGTATCTGACCTGGTGCAGTGGTTCACACGTGTAATCCCAGAACTTTGAGAGGCTAATGTGGGCAGATCATGTGGTCAGGAGATCAAGACCATCCTGGCTAACATGGTGAAACCACAAAAAATTAGCCAGGCCTGGTGGTATGTGCCTGTGGTCCCAGCTACTCAGGAGGCTGAGGCAGGAGAATCACTTGAACCAGGCAGTTGGAGGCTGCAGTGAGCCGAGATCGTGCCACTGCACTCCAGCCTGGCAACCGAGCGAGACTCTGTCTCAAAAAAACAGAAAAAGAAAAAGAAACACATATCTACAGCAGAATGGCTAAATCAAGCCAATTAACATATGCATTATCTCAAATTTTTATCATTTTTCGTTAAAATCTACTCAGCAATTTCCACACACACAAAACTTCCTTATTAACTACAGTCACCATGTTGTGCAATAGTTTAGTGAACTGTTATGTTGAAATATAATAGAACATTGTACCATCAAATATCATAAACTTGGGACATGGTGAAGGCAGGGGAAAATGTTGTGTTTTAGGGAAATTGAACAGATCACAGCATTGACATCAGAGGTTGATACACATGTTCCTGTATCTGTCCTTTAGAAACTGGGTGGACAGAGGATCAAGAAACGACCCTGGCTGGGTGTGGTGGCTCATGCCTGTATTTCCAGCACTTTAGGAGGCTGAGGCAGGCAGATCACTTGAGATCAGGAATTCAAGACCACCCTGGCCAACATGGCAAAACCCCATCTCCACTAAAAATACAAAAATTAGCCAGGCATGGTGGCTCATGTCTGTAGTCCCAGCTAATCTGGAAGCTAAGGCAGGAGAATTACTTGAATTTGGGAGTGGAGGTTGCAGTAAGTTGAGACCGCACCACTGCACTCCAGCTTAGGCCACAGAGCGAGAGGCCACTCCATCTCAAAAACAACAAAAAAGGAAACAACCTCCCCAAGGCACAGACTCTTTATCTGTAAAGCGCATAAAATAAAAACAGAAACTTAAACCTTCTTAATCCAGCCAATCTGGGAGATCAACAGACGTTTGCCCCAACTCTTTTCCAGCCGAGGCAGGAGGATTGCTTAAGCCCAGGAGTAAAGACCACCCTGGGCAACATAGTCAGAACACATTTCTACAAAAATTATTATTTATTTATTTATTTATTATTTATTTTTTATTATTACTATTTTTTGAAACAGAGTCTTGCTCTGTCACCCAGGCTAGAGTGTAGTGGTGCAATCTCCGCTCGCTGCAACCTCCAACTCCTGGGTTCAAGCAATTCTCCTGCCTCAGCCTCCTGAGTAGCTGGGACTACAGATGTGTGCTACCATACCCAGCTAATTTTTGTATTTTTAGTACAGACAGGGTTTCACCATTTGGGCCAGGATGTTCTTGACCTCCTGACCTCGTGATCTACCCACCTCAGTCTCCCAAAGTGCTGGGATTACAGGCTTGGGCCACTGTGCCTGGCCTGCAGACATTTTTACAAATTACCTGGGCATAGTGGTGTGTGCCTTTAGTCTCAGCTACTCAAGAGGCAGAGGCAGGAGGATCGCTTGAGTTGATGCTGCAGTGAGCTATACTCATGTCCCTGCACTCCAGCCTTGGTGACAGGCTTATCCTGTTTAGTACTGAAAAAACAAAGCTTATCCTTGTTTAGTACTGATGAAAATCACCATGGTGACAAGGTGGGTTTAGGAAGCTGGGTGGGGGGGACTTCTATAAATAGAATCCAAAATCTAAAAATTATTGATTATCAGTCTTACATTTTATTCTTACCCTATTTCAATCTGATGAAATAGAATAGTGGGATGTGAGTGACTTACTTTTTTTTTCTTCATGGATTTCACTTGTGTTTTAAAGTGGTTTCTTTTTTGTTGTTGCAAAAAGAATACATTTTTTTTTGTTTGTTTTTTGAGTTGGAATCTCGGTCCGTTGCCCAGGCTGGAGTGCAGTGGTGCGATCTTGGCTCACTGCAAGCTCCACCTCCCGGGTTCAAGCTATTCTCCTGCCTCAGCCTCCTGAGTAGCTGGAACTACAGGCGCATGCCACCACACCCGGCTAATTTTTCTATTCTTAGTAGAGACGGGATTTCACCATGTTAGCCACAGTGGTCTCGATCTCCTGACCTCATGATCTGCCTCGGCCTCCCAAAGTGCTGGGATTACAGGCATAAGCCACCATGCCCAACCCCAGTTGTATTTTTATGTAGACTGAAAATTAAAAATAGACAAAAGGCAAAACTACAGAAGTAAAAAGATCGGTGTTTGTCAGTGTCGTGGGGGAGAGAGAGGAGGAAGAACACAGGAAGCATAGGGGATTTTGAGGGCAGTGAAACTATTCTGTACGATGTATCTGCAGATACTATTCCGTATCTACAAGTCATTCTCTATTTGTCAAAACCCATAGAACAGCACAGCACAAAGAGTGAGCCCTCATGGAGACTGCGGACTCTGGTGAATGATAATGTCCCACTATCAGCTCATCAGTTGTAACACGTGTACCACACTAATGCAAGGTGTCAATCATGGGGCAAACTTTGTTGTATATACAGGCAAGTGGGTCTAGGGGAACCCTAGACTTTCTGCTCAGTTTTTTAATAAACCTGAAACTGCCCCAAAAGCAAGGCTATTCATTTAAAAAATAGAATATATGCCCTTTGCAGCAACTTGGATGGACTTGGAGGCCATTATTCTAAGCGAAGTAAGTTGGGGATGAAAGGCAAATATCCATGATATTAAGAGAGTATGTTCTCACTTATAACTGGGAGCTAAGCCATGAGGACGCACAGGCATAAGAGTGATATAATGAACTCTGGGGACTTGGCGGGGAACAAGGGAAGGGAGTGGGGAGTAAAACACTACATATTGAGTACAGTTTATACTACTTGGGTGACGGGTGCATGAAAAATCTCAGAAATGACTAACACCATGAAAGAACTTATCCACGTAAACAAAACACTACCTGTTCTCCAAAAACTGCTGAAACAAAATTTTTAAAAAATGAAAAATAGAATAACACTAAAAAATTAACTAAATAAAATAGACAAAAGGAAAACCACTCACCTTGCCACTGCATGAGCTCTGCACAATTCCTTTCTTTATAAGCATTATGGAACAAATAAAAATAGATGATTGAAAAAATGCAGTGATGGCCAGGTGCGGTGGCTGACACCTGTAATCCCAGCACTTTGGGAGGCCAAGGCAAGTGGATCACTTAAGGTCAGGAGCTCCAGAGACCAGCCTGGCCAACATGGCAAAATCCTGTCTCTACTAAAAATACAAAAATTAGCCAGGCATGGTGGCATGCACCTCTAATCTCAGCTACTCGGGAGGCTGAGACAGGAGAATCACTTGAATCTGGCAGGCAAAGTTTACCGTGAGCTGAGATCAGGCCACTGCACTCCAGCATGGACAACAGAGTGAGATTCTGCCTTAAAAAAAAATTCAGGGAGTCATTATATTTTTAGTGAAACCAATGATAATAATGATAATAATAATAGTAGGCTGGGTGTGGTGGCTCACGCCTGTAATCAAGAACTTTGGAAAGCTGAGACAGAAGCCCAGTAGTTCAAGATTACCCTGGGGAACATAGGGAGACCCAGCCTCTAAAAAAATTTAAAAATTTAGGTAGGCATCGCGCCTAGTTCCAGCTACTCAGGAGGCTAGATAACGAGGATCACTTGACCCTCGGAGGCTGAGGCTGCAGTGAGCCATCATTCGCTCCATAGCACTCCAGCCTGGGAGACGAATGAGAACCTGTCTCAAAAATATAAAAATAATAATAATCACACATGTGACCTCACTTGGTGACTGCGTATTTCGGCTCTGGGATTCAGGGGTCTCCTGCAAGAGCCAGGCTGGAATTCATCCTGCTGATGGAGTGATCCTTCTGGATAGGTTACATATTTGAGCACATTCCCATCTGCTTGAGATTTTCTGCTTTTGCCTACAAATTATCATTTTCCTGCTTATGGCCATGGCACAGAAATTAACAGATGCTTGAAGTTTGAAGCCAATGTTAAAAATAAATTGACATCCTTACAGGGGATATCTCTTGACAACTATGTTATTTATGATTTTGCAAATGCTGGTATTTCTAAATACCATTCGCTTGTTTTTGTTTGTTTGTTTGTTTTTTGAGATGGAGTCAGGCTCTGTGGTCCAGGCTGGAGTGCAGTGGCACAGTCTCAGCTCACTGCAACCTCTGCCTCCTGGATTCAAGTGACTCTCGTGCCTCAGCCCCCTAGATAGCTGGAATTACAGGCACATGACACCATGCCCCACCATGCCAAGCTAATTTTTGTATTTTTAGTAGAGACGGGTTTCACCATGTTGGTCACGCTGGTTTTGTTTGTTTGTTTGCTTGTTTTACATTAAAGTCTTTATAAACTTTAAAAGAAAATGTGGCAGCACAGTGGCTCACACCTGTAATCCCAGCACTTTGGGAGGCAGAGTGGGGGCGGATCATGAGGTCAAGAGTTTGAGAGCAGCCTGGCCAACAGGGTGAAACCCCGTCTATACTAAAATGCAAAAACTAGCTGGGTGTGGTGGCACATGCCTGCAATCCCAGATACGCGGGAGGCTGAGGCAGGAGAATCGCTTGAACTTGGGGGCACGGAGATTGCCATGAGCCAAGACAGCCCCATTGCGCTCAAGCGTCAGTGGAAGAGCAAAACTCCATCTCAAAAAAAAAAAAGAGGAAAGAAGAAAGAAAAGAAAATGTGCTTAGCAAAATGTCCCTAAATTTCATAAATACTGTTTTTTCACACACACACACACACACACACACACACACACACACACACACACATATATATATTTTGAGACAGAATCTCGCTCTATTGCCCAGGCTGGAGTGCAGTCAGTGGCATGACCTCTGCTCACTGCAACCTCTGCCTCCCAGGTTCAAGCGATTCTCCCACCTCAGCCTCCTGAGTAGGGGACTTACAGGTGCGCATCACCATGTGTGACTAATTTTTGTATTTTTAATGGCAACAGGGTTTCACCATGTTAGCAAGGCTGCTCTCGAACTTCTGACTTCAAGTGATCCACCCACCTCAGCCTCCCAGAGTGCTGGGATTACAGGCATGAGCCACTGTGCCTGGCCAATAACATATTTTTTTAAATGTAATAGCCAGGCACGGTGGCTCATGTCTGTAATCCCAGCACTCTGGAAGGCAGAGGTGAAAAATGGCTTGAACCCAGGAGTTTGAGACCACTCTGGGCTACATGGTGAAACTCTGTCTCTATAATAAAATAATAATAATGATAAAATTTTAAAATAGCAATAATAAGAATAATAAGCAGTATTTGTTTAAAATGATTAGACATACCAAACCAATCTTCTTCATCTCTACAGATTGTCAGCTAAATGCAGGTTTTTTGCTACAATACAAATGTATATTTTTCAGGCCAAATCGCCACTTTCCAAACCCAAAGCAAGCATACTACTCCAGACATTTTGAAGAATTTGGCAGAAAGTGTTGTTGTTTTTTGAATGGCATAAGCTGTTGCCTAACCACATTCCAAAATACTCCGCCATTGTTTGGTTGGGGGAAAGCGTCTACTTTCTAAAAGTATATTATAGAGTTTTTAAGGGGCTGACTGTTTTTACTGATGACTTATGGTCCCTTTTAAAGCCTCTTAATTCTCTCTGGCACTATTAAACCAAATTCATGACCCACCAAGATGGTGTCAAAGATAAAACTCTCTGAGATTCATAATTGACAGTCAACTGGGAGACCACACCTAAGAAATTAATAGTTCATGTGATACCAACATTTTAAAACAAGGAAAATGTAGAAAACATTGCTTGCTTTTTATATCTTCTCATGACTTTCAGTCTGGGGCAGGTTCAAGCAAGTTCAGTCAAAGAAAAACATTTGTTGCAAAGTTGTCTTTAATCCTCTCATGTCATTTATCATAGCTGAAAAAAAAATTCAGTTATACAGTTGAGGCCTGCTTCATCAAAACTTAAACCTTTGTGTTTCAAAGGACACCATCAAGAAAGGAAATTACAACCATAGTGGGAGAAAATGCAAATCATGTACCCGATTAGAGACTTGTGTCCATAATATAGAAATCATCCTTTTCACTCAAAAACAAAATTACTTTTAAAATTCAATTTACAAGTGGGTAGGGAGCCGAATGCAGTGGCTCATGCCTGTTATCCCAGCACTTTGGGAGGCTCAGGCGGGCACATCATTTGAGATCAGGAGTTTCAGACCAGCCTGGCCAATGTGATAAAACCCTGTCTCCACTAAAATACAAAAATTATCCAGGTGTAGGGGCACGCGACTGTAGTCTCCACAAGTAGGTAGGCTGATACAGGAGAATTGCTTGAATCTGACAGGCAGAGGTTGCAGTGAGCCAAGATCACACCACTGAACTCCAGCCTGGGAGATGGAGCAAGACTGTCTCTCCAAGATAAAAAAAAAGTGGGTAGGGCTAGGTGTGGTGGCGCATGCCTGTAATCCCAACATTTTGGGAGGCTGAGGTGGGTTAATTACTTGAGGTCAGGAGATTGGGACCAGCCTTGCCAACATGGTGAAAGCCCTGTCTCTACTAAAAGTATAAACATTTAGCTGGGTGTGGTGGCGTGCACCTGTAATCCCAGCTACTTGGGAGGCTGAGGTATAAGAATTGCTTGAGCCTGGTAGGAGGATGTTTCAGTGAGCCAAGATCATGCCACTGCACTCCAGCCTGGGTGACAGAGCAAGATTCTTTCAGAAAAAAATAAAAATAAAACATAAAAATATAAGTGGGTAAACAATTTAAATTGTACATCCCTCCAAAAATACACAAGTGACCAATGAAAACACAAAAAGATACTCAATATCATTGGCCATCACAGATATGCAAATTCAAGACATCATCAGAATGCTTACACACCACTGGTAGGAATGTAAATTAGTTCAGCCCTTGCAGAAAGCAGTTTGGAGACTTCCCAAAGAACTCAAACTAGAACTAGCTCTTGATCCAGCAATTGCATGACTGGGTATCTATCTAAAGGAAAAGTAATCATTCTACCAAAAAGACATCTGTACTCATATGTTTCTAGCAGTACTAGTCACAGTAGCAAAGACGAGGAATCAACCCAGGTGCCCATCAATAGTGGATAAAGAAAATGTGGTACATATACACCATGGAATACTACACAGCCATAGAAAAGAATGAAATCATGCCCTTTGCAGCAACATGGATGGAGCTGGAGGCCATTATTCTAAGTAAACTAATTCAGAAACAGAAAATCAAATACTGCATGTTTTTACTTATAAGTGGGAGCTAAACATTGGGTACTTACAGACATAAAGATGGGGAAAGCAGACTCTGGGGACTCCTAGAAGTGGGGGGAGGGGGAGCAAGGGTTGAAAAACTAACCATTGAGTACTGTGTAGGTGACAGGCTCAACAGAAGCCCAAACCTCAGCATCATGCAATATATCCATGTAACAAACCTGTCCACATACCCTCTGAATTTAAAATTTTTCTTAAAAACCCACCATCAGATTGACTTCATACCCACTAGGATAGCTAGTGTCAAGGTCGGATAATAACAAGTGCTGGTGAGCATGTGGAGAAATTGGAACCCTCCTACAGTGTTGGTGAGAATGTAAGATTGTGCAGCCGCTGTGGAAAACAGTCAGATGGCTCCTGAAGAATGGGGTTCTTCATAATTTTCAAGGATGTAAAGGGGTCTCAAGACTAAAAATTTGAGACCCACTCCTTAATGAAAATATTTTCTCATATGTAACTTCTGTTTGTTGACTTCTTCTCAATTCAATTGTTGTATTCAACTAACTGGATCGAGACATCATCTCTCTACAGAGAAATTGATTTTTGTCTTTATTTTCTCTCTGAAGCCAATGAGAAAAACATATAGAGCCTCCTGTAATAGCCACTGTATTATGAGACAAAATAAAACCAAATGATGACAGCATGAAACAGACATACTGAACAAACTCATTTGCTAACATGGAGTTATAGCTAATTGTAAGCCAATTTAAGTGCTTTCTTTTGTCATATTGTATGCTACAACATCAACTCTGAGATCTAAACTGGCTCTAACTCTATTCAACACTATGTACTAATGATATATAAGGCAGTGGTCTGTTTTTTATAAACAAAGTTTTATGGGAACACAGGTGCTCCTGTTCATTTAAGTATAGTCTGTATCTGTCTTCTGCTTCCTCAACGGAGTTGACCTCTTGCTACAGAGACTGTGTGATCTGCAAAGCCAAGAATACTTAGCATGCCAGCCTTTACAGAGAAAGTTTGCCAAACCCTGCTAAATGATATAAATTGGACCCAGATTTTGCAGAAATTGCAAGGGTAAGCTTGCAGAAAAGAGAAACAAAAAGTAGAAATGGGGGCTGGGCACGGTGGCTCATGCCCGTAATCCTCCCAGCACTTTGGGAGGCCGAGGCAGATGGATCATGAGGTCAGGAGATCGAGACCATCCTGGCTAACATGGTGAAACCCCGCCTCTACTAAAAATACAAGAAAATTAGCCAGGCGCAGTGGTGGGTACCTGTAGTCCCAGCTACTTGGGAGGCTGAGGCAGGAGGATGGCGTGAACACAGGAGGTGGAGCTTGCAGTGAGCTGAGATCGTGCCACCGCACTCCAGCCTGGGCAACAGAGCAAGACTCAGTCTCAAAAAATAAATAAATAAATAAAAAATAAAAATGAAAATAAAAAATAAAAAGTAGAAATGGGCAGATCTGGGTTCACGGGGACTTGCAATTCTGGGTGAGGTCACTGGCCAAAGAGGTTTGCCCAGCTCTGAAGCCATGCCAGGTCTGGTATTGGTATGTCAGAACACAGTCTGCAGCATGGGGCTGAGGCACTGAAAATATAAACAGACAATGGCTAGGCCACGTATAAATAGAGAATCCTGACCCAAGATCTACAGCAACCAGCCTAGAAATCAATCCACTGCCTGTAGTAACCAGTCCCAAAAGCCAGCCTACTAGCTGCAAGACTTGCTTGTAGTAAGTAAATCAGAACACTGTCTCTAGTAACAGCCCAGGAAGCCAAACAATGACCCCTGTAATCATTGGCCCCAAATGACCAGACTTGTTTAGTAACTGACAGCGTTCCTAATTTTTGTCCCACTTCTAAATTAGGACCAACGAGAGACTACCACACATGCACTTGTAACCAATAACATGGAATGTCCTGCCTGTAGTGAGCCTCCTACAGCTCCCTGTGCCAGCCACCTCCAGTCAGGGCACACCTGAAGCCTCCCCTTTTCTCCACTATGAAGCTGTCCTGCTTCTCTGCCTGCCTGTGAGTCTCCGCCAAATGCTTTTTAGAAGATGAATAGGTGGGTAGATGGATGAATAGATATTGAATGGATAGATAAATGAATCATGGATAGAGGATGGATGGATGGATGGATGGATGGATGGATGGATGGATGGATGCATAGATAATGGGTGACTGGATGAACAGAAAATGAACGAATGGATGGATGATGAGTGAATAGATGATGTATAAATTAATTATGGATGGATGACTAGAAAATAGATTGATGATGGATGGATGAATAGAGGGATGGAAAAATGGATATATAGTAGATGGATAAGTGATAGAAAGATTGCCAGATTGACAGATGAATAATGAATGGATAGATGAATGGATGGATAGATGAATGAATGGATAGATGGATGATTGATTGATTAATTGATAAATGTATAATGGATGAATGGATGGATGATGGATGAATGGATGGATGGGCGGGTGGATGGATGGATGGATGTGTGGGTGGGTGGATGGGTGATGGATGGAGGGAGGGATAAATGAATGGTGGGTGTACTGATGGATGGATGGATGATGGACAGATGAATAGATAATGTATGAATGGATGGATGATGAATAAATCAGTGGATAGATAAATAGATAATGTATAAATGGATGGATAGATGGGTATATAACAGGCGGACAAATGGATGAATGAATGGATGAATGAATGAACAGATGGATGGATGAATAGAAATATAATGGGTGGATGTATAAATATATAATGGATGAATGAATGAATGAATGAATGAATGGATGACGGATTGATGGATGGATGGATGGGTGGATTGATAGATGGATATATACTGTATGCATGAATGTACGAATAGATGTAAAATGGATGGATGGATGGAAACATAGATGGATGATGTGGCTGAACCCCTTGCTATGGCAATCTCTGAAGGGACAACCTTCATTTCTTCTGATGTTGTTGGTCTTTGTTTATTTTCACAAAGCAAAGCAGCAAGAGCTAGCAATTGGTGCAAAATTCACAATTAGGTCAGCAGCTGAGTGCTATACTTAGATAGTTGAAGGCAACAGAGGGCCAAAGTACAAGAGCAAGATCAGTTTCATCGAGAGAGTCCCAAGGGCCAAGTCTGACATCTTTTTCTAGCATGGAAATTGGTTGGTTCGGTGACAATTAGGGAGAAGACTCTCAAGCTACTTATGGATGAGGAATTTCTGGGTCATCAGATACTGACATGTCCCGGACCTAAACTCTGATTCTTCCAGCTGGTGAAGATATCCTTAGCATTGGCTCAGGCTCAGTGAGGGCTGAACTCAAAGGCAGAAGGGCTGTAGTATCTGTGACAGGGAGAGGCTGAGAAAGGTGGCAAAAGACACACAAAACAAATAAAAAGAAAGGAAACTTCCAAGTTTGACTGAACCACAGACAAGTGAGAAAGAAGATCAGCTTAAAAAATAGAAATGCTTACAAAATTGTTCTTTTTTTTCTTAAAGGAACTGACTGCTTTTTAAAGGAATTGAGAAATTGGGAAACAGACTAGAGTGGAGTTATAGATGGAGTCGTTGATAGATAGTTCATAAACCCAAGTAGACTACCTATTTAGGTGTTACAGCTTCTCTCAAACAGCAAGGTACCAGGCAGCTGGCACTTCATCTCAGTATCAGCAGACTCGGTCCACTTTTAGAAGATTACATTTTGTAATCTTCTAAAATGTTCATGACTCTTCACACTCATTTGCAAATACAGGGATAAATTTTTAAGACTTGATTTTGACACCTATAAAAATGATGCCTAATTCTGCAACACCCAGCCAAACGTCATTGGCTTATATGGAACTATTAAAAATATACAAACTGGCTGTGCACGGTAGCTCACGCCTGTAATCCCAGCACTTTGGGAGGCTGAGGTGGGTGGATCTTGAGGTCAGGAGATCGAGACCATCCTGGCTAACACAGTGAAACCTCATCTCTACTAACATTACAAAAAATTAGCCAGGCATGGTGGCGCATGCCGGTAATCCCAGCTATGTGGGATGCTGTGGCAGGAGAATTCTTGAACCAGAGGTGGAGGTTGCAGTGAGCTGAGATGGTATCTGCACTCCAGCCTGGGTGAGAGAGTGAGACACCATCTCACAAAAAAAACAAGATACATAAAACATAAATGTATTAATATAATGACTAGATTACTATCTATTATTTACTAAATAGCAAACATAAGAAAATGTATCATTATTTGTTATTACCAGGCACTGTATGAAACATAGGAAAATGTATTATTATTGATATTAAGTAACAATTATCATTGCTTAGTTATTAAATACCAAACATTATGACAAACCCTTTACATAAAATGTCTTGATTTCACAAAAGTCACCTGAGATTCAGGACCAGAATCTAACCCCAGGTCAATTGGATTTTTTGTCTGTTTTGAGACGGGGTCTTGTTCTGTTGCCTAGACTGAAGTACAGTGGGACAATCACAGCTCACTGTACCCTCAACCTCCTGGGTTCAAGTGATCCTCCCACCTCAGCCTCCAAGTAGCTGAGACTACAGGTGTGCATCACCATGTCAGGCTAACTTTTTATTTCGTAATTTTTTGTAGAGACAGAGTCTCACTATGCTTCCCTGCTGCTCAGACTGTTTGCCTCAGGCAATCCTCCTACCTTAGTCTCCTAAAGTGCTGGGATTACAGGCATGAGCCACCATGCCCAGCCTCAATTTGATTTTAAGGCTAATTTGCCTAACAGTGACAGTCTATTGGAGACACACACAGAAAATAGGAAAAAGAAGAATGCCGCTTTTAGAAACACAACTACCTTTGAAGAAGAGAGAATCGACTTGAATGGAAACCTTGATGTTCCACTGCGTACCCCAGTGGGCTGAATGTGTGTTTTGGGAGCAGAAGCTGGAGAGGGCTGGATGAATTTTCAGAATCAGTGAAGGAAGAGCAAGAAGGAAATTCCAGGGAGCCAAAGAGGGGAGAGAAACAGGATAATGCGTTGTAAACTCATTCTCTGCTTTCTCCCTCACCACTGTATTTTGCTGTGTCTGTTATGCTACACTGGGAAGGCCGCATCAGTGTGGTGTGTTTTCTTGAAAGTTGCAGAAGAGGTTGGCTTTCATTACATATTCTGGGGTGTGTGTGTGGAAGCAGAAATCCAGAGTACAGGGCTTCTATAAGAAGGTAACATTCCTTCCAGCCTCCAAGGAAGTCACAGAAATTGGGAAACAGATTTGAATTTTTATGAGAAGTAAAAATAGGAGCTTGAGACAATTTCATCTCAAGGTGCCAGGGGCCCAGCCAACATTGGCACACAAATGTTCCTTATGAACATGCACATACAGAAACACACAGTTTTCTAAACAGTCTTGTCCAACATCGCAATTTAGACACAAACTGTGCCTAAATTAATTACATGGGGACAAAATATTAGCTTAAGGGCCAGACCAGGAATTTTTAGAATTCTGGTTGATTGTCCAAGAGGCCATCCATGTTCCATGTTTATATTCATCCATCCATTCATTCACCTAACATCCATCTGTGTATTCATCCATCTATCCATTCATCCATCCATCCATCCATCCATCCATCCATCCATCCATCTTCCATCATCCATTCCATCCATACATCCGTCTTCCTTTTATTTTATTTTATTTTAATTAATTAATTAATTTACTTTGAAACAGAGTCTCACTCTGTCACCCAGGCTGGAGTGCAGTGGCATGATCTCAGCTCACTGCAACCTGCACCTCCAAGGTTCAAGCAATTCTCCTGCCTCAGCCTCCCGAGTAGATGGAATTACAGGCATATGCCACCATGCCCCACTAATTTTTGTATTTTTAGTAGAGATGGGCTTTCACCATGTTGAGCAGCCTGGTCTCGAACTCCTGACCTTAGGTGATCTGCCCACCTTGGCCTCCTAAAGTGCTGGGATTACTGGTGTGAGCCACCATGCCTGGCTTCTGTCATCCTTTTATGTATACATCTATCAATCCATCTGTTTATTAGCTATTCACTCATCTATCCTAGATCCATCAATTCAGTATCTATTCATCTATCTATCATACCATCCATCACCCATCTATCCATTCACCTGTTATCTACCATCAATTCATCCATATTTTACATATCCATCCATCCATCCATCCTTCATCTTTCATCCACCTGTCTACCATGCATGCATCCATCTCAATTAATTCATTATAGTCCTTGGTGATGGTTCTAAGAAAATCCTTGATAATCTGTATAGAAGATGGTCCTCTCCTTGATCAAGCACAGCAGGCTGGAACCAGGACACAGAAAAGATTCATAAGAATGAGGCCACATTGGCCAGGCACAGTGGCTCACACCTGTAATCCCAGTACTTTGGGAGGCCGAGGCGGGCAAATCACAAGATCAGGAGTTCAAGACCATGTTGGCCAACATGGTGAAACACCATCTCTACTAAAAATACAGAAATTAGCTTAGCGTGGTGGCATGTGCCTGTAGTCCCAGCCATTCAGGAGGCTGAGGCAGGAGAATCGTTTGAACCTGGGAGGCAGAGGTTGCAGTGAGCTAATATCACGGCACTGCACTCCAGCCTAGTGACAGAGAGAGACTCCATCTCAGAAAAAAAAAAAAAGAATGAGGCTGTATTGGAGCAACTACTGGACACAGGCAAAGCCCTGCCTAGGGAAGTATAGTATTAATAGTTCCCTAAAACAATTGAAAATAGAATTACCATCTAATCCAGCAATTCCACTTCTGGGTATATACACACAAATATTGAAAGCAAGATCTCAAAGAGATATTTGTATGTGTTCATAGCAGGATTACTCACAGTAGCCAAAAGATGGAAGAATCCCAAATGTACATAGATGAATAAATAAGTAAAATGTAGTATATGAATACAATGAAATATTATTCAGCCTTCAAGGGAGAGAATTCTGACATATGCTATAATATAGATAAATCTTGAGGACACTATTCTAAGTGAAACAAGCCCCTCATGAAAAGAAAAATAATATGTGATTCCACTTACACAAAGTCCCTTGAGGAGTCAAATACTTGGAGACAGAGTATAGAATCGTTGTTGTCAGGGGCTGGTGGGGAGGGGAAATGAAAAATTATTACTTAATAGCTACACATTTCTTGTTTGGGGTGAAGAAAGCGTTTTGGAAATAGATCATGGTGATAGTTGCACAACAATGTAAATGCACTTAATACTACCAAATTGTACAGTTAAAAATAATTTAATTGGAAAGTTTTATGTGACGTACATTTTACCACAGTTTTTTAAAGTTTAGCCTGGGGCATCAAATGGCAAGGATCTTGGGGGAAAGAGTGGAGGGACATACAAACCTGCCTGAGGCACAATCACATAAGCAAGGTAGAAAAGCAGAAAAAAGAACAATAGCAAAAGATGATATGAAATTCTCAGGGACTAATGTCTCTATGGGACTAGGAATTCCTTAAATGGGAAAATGACTTGAGTCCATTCAGCTGGACTTCAACACAGAATTCATCCAAAATAAGGCTACAGACCTGGCCACACTCAATATATCCAATGCAGGGAATCATGATGACATTTCCAAGGCTGTCTAAATTTTTGTGCTTCTTTTTTTGTTTTTTTTAGGAGATGGAGTGTCACTCTGTTGCCCAGGCTGGAGAGCAGCGGCATGATCTCAGCTCACTGCAACCTCTGCCTCCTGGGTTCAAGCGATTCTCTGCCTCGGCTTCCTGAGTAGCTGGGATTACAGGCATGCCTGCGACCATGCCTGGCTATTTTTTGTATTTTTAGAAGACATGGGGTTTCACCATCTTGGCCAAGCTGGCCTTGAACTCCTGACCTCATGATCCACCCACCTCAGCCTCCCATAGTGCTGGGATTACAGACATGAGCCACCATGCCCCGCCAAATTTTTATGCTTCTTATCTTGAAGTCATTAATTCCCACCAACCAGGTTATATTAAAAATTAATAGGGACTGGGTGTGGTGGTTCACACCTGTAATCCCGCCACTTTAGGAGGCTGAGGCAGGCAGATAACTTGGGGTCAGGAGTTCAAGACCAGCCTGACGAACGTGGTGAAACCCTGTCTCTATCAAAAAATACAAAAATTAGTTGGGCATGGTGGCAGGCACCTGTAATCCCAGCTACTCAGGAGACTGAGGCAGGAGAATTGCTTGAACCTGGGAGGTGGATCTTGCAGTGAGCCAAGATCGTGCCACTGCACTGTGTCTCAAAAAAAAAAAAATTAATAAGGCCGTGTGTGGTGACTCATGCCTGTAATCTCAACACTTTAGGAGGCTGTGGTGGCTGGATCACCTGAGGTCAGGAGTTTGAGACCACCCTGGTGAAATCCCACCTCTACTAAAAATACAAAAATTAACTGGGCTTGCTGACACACACCTGTAATCCCAGCTACTTGGGAGGCTGAGGCAGGAGAATCTCTTGAACCTGGGAGGCGGAGTTTGCAGTGAGCTGAGAGCATGCCACTGGACTCCAGTCTGGGTGACAGAGAAAGACTCTGTTTCAAAAAATAAAAATAAATAAAAATTAATAGGCTGGGTGCAGTGGCTCACACCTGTAATCCCAGCACTTTGGGAGACCAGAGCAGGTGGATAACCTAAGGCCAGGAGTTGGAGATCAGCCTGGGCAACATGGAAACCCTGTCTACTAAGATATAATCCCAGCTACTTGGGAGGCTGAGGCGGGAGAATCGCTTGAACCCAGGAGGCAGAGGTTGCAGTGAGCTGATATTGCACCACTGCACTCCAGTCTGTACAATAGAGTGAGACCCTGTCTCAAAAAAAATTGATAGTATTATATCTTTCTTTGTTTTTCTCAATGTTTCCCCAAAACTCTCAGGCAAATACCTCAGTGGATTTAGCTGAAAGGAGGAGAAGAAAAGCATGTAGTTCTTTCTGACGATGTTAGTGAGTTTGTCTTTGGGATAAACAGAGTGAAATGCTTTAAAATTACTAAGCACCAGAAAAGTGTGAAAATCATGCTTCTCATGCATTTGCACTTCAAGGTTGATTTATTATACTTGGCAACAAGATGAGAAGAAAATAAGTAGGTTATTATTTATATAACCATCATCATTTTTTCCCAGAGATCTATTATTAGTAATATGCAAAGTCCTATAATACATAGGTGAGTTTGTCTTTCAAAAAGAAAGAAGGGAGGGAAGGACTCGTGGGGGGAAGCTACCCCCCATTTATTAAGAAATAAGTAGGTTATTAAGAAAATAACCAGCTTATTATTTATATAACCCCATCATTTTTTTCCCGCAGGATCTATTATCAGTAATTTTCAGAGTCCTATAATACATAAGTGAGTTTGTCTTTCAAAAAGAAAGAAGGAAGGGAGGGAAGGGGGTGAACTATGATTTATTAAGTAGCTTGTCTACATTAGGCAATAAGTAGCTTTTCCCAAATTCCAAAATGAAATCCATGTTAGTTTTGTAATGCTGCTGTAAAAAAATCACCACAAACGTATGTGCCTAACACTAACAAATGTATTATAGTTTTGGAGGTCAGAAGCCCTACACAAGGCTCATGGAGTTAAAATTAAGGTGTTGACTGGGTACAGTGGCTGACACCTGTAATCTCAGCACTTTGGGAGGCTGAGGCAGGAGGATTGCTTGAGGCCAGGAGTTCAACACCAGCCTGGACACTATAGCAAGACTCCCTGTCTACAAAAAGTACCAAAAATTAGCTGGGTATGGTGGTGCCTGCCTGTAGTCCCAGCTACTTGGGAGGGTGAGGTGGAAGGATCAGTTGAGCCCAGGAGATCAAGGCTGCAGTAAGCCATAATTGTAGTACTGTACTCCAGCCTGGGTGACAGAGAAAGTTTCTGTCTCTTATGAAACCCATCAGTGCTGGTTCTTTCTGGAGGCTGTGGGGAGGATCCGTTTCCTTGCCTTTTTTAGTTTCCAGCATTTCCAGGCTCAAGGCTCTCCCTCACTCGCATCTCAGCTTCCATTTTCATGTCTCCTTCTCCAATTTGGACC
Source organism: Gorilla gorilla gorilla (assembly GCF_029281585.2). Classification (NCBI taxonomy): domain Eukaryota; kingdom Metazoa; phylum Chordata; class Mammalia; order Primates; family Hominidae; genus Gorilla; species Gorilla gorilla. The sequence continues at coordinate 10,245,722 of NC_073248.2, forward strand.
CTCCTGCCTCCCTCTTAGAAGGAGCCTGTGACGGCATTTAGGGCCAGCCTGGGTCATCCAGGGGCATCTCCCATCTCAAGATCCTTAACCTCATCACATCTGCAAAGTCCCCCTGACCGTGCAAGACCAGCTGTTCCCAGGTTCCAGGGATTCACATGTGGACATCTTTGGGGAACCATTCTTCTACCTATCACAGTAGCCTATATGCTTTTTTCCCCAAAACTCTCTGAAGTAACCACTGTTATCTCATCAGGCAAAAATTCTGAGACCCAGCCAAGTGAATTACTGTGGATAATATCACGTCAACTAGAAAGTGGCCCCAGGTAGTCAGACCATATCCTTTTTCTTTTTCCTTCAACTTTTATTTTAAGTCCAGGGGTATCAGTGCAGGCTGTACAGGTTGTTTCATAGGCAAACGTGGGCCATGCTGCTTTGTTGTTTTTCACTTTTTAATAATCGCCATTCTGACTGGCATGAGATAGCAACTCATTATGGTTTTCATGTACATTTCATTACCCAGGTATTGAGCTGGTATCCACTAGTTATTCTTCCTGATGCTCTCCCTCCTGCTGTCCCTTTACAACAGGCCTCAGAGTGTGCTGTTCCCCACAACGTATCCATGAGTTCTCATCATTCAGCTCCCAATTATAAGTGAGAACATGCAGTGTTTGGTTTTCTCTTCCTGTGTTAGTTTCCTGAGGATAACAGCTTCCAGCTTCATCCATGTTCCTGCAAAGGACATAATCTCACTCCTTTTTATGAGTGCATAGTATTCCATGGTGTCTATGGACCACATTTTCTCTATCCAGTCTACCACTGATGGTCATTTATGTTGATCCCATGTTGTTGCTATCATGAATAGTGCTGCAGCGAACATACACGTCTATGTATCTTTATAATAGAGTAATTTATAGTCCTTTGAGTATATACCCAGCAATAGGATTGGTGGGTTAAATGATAGTTTTGCCTCTAGATCTTTGAGAAATCACCACATTCTCCCACAATGGTTGAACTAATTTACACTCCCACCAATAGTGTAAAAGCCTTCCTTTTTCTCTGCAACCTCACCAGCTTCTGTTTGTTTTTGACTTTTTAATAATTGCCATTCTGACTGGCATGAGATGGTCTCTCATTGTGGTTTTGATTTGCATTCCTCTAATCGGACCATATCCTATCTTCTTGCAAGTACGTCTTCTTGTTACAATGAGCTGCCTCCCAAAGTTCCTTCCAAAGATGTCCAATATTATGTCAGAAATGGGGTATTAAGTTCCATCTTTATCATCACCCACCTTCAAGTGTAACTGAACTCGTGAAGACGTATTCACTGAGCATCTATGGTGGGTCACACTAACCACCCTCAGAGAGCTAGTCAAACAGAGCAATATCCTGCCACATATAATCAAATAGCAAATATATTCACTGAAGATATTGGTCAATGACAAAAAAAATGAGCCTGGGCAGCATAGTGAGATCCTACGTCTGTCAAAAAAAAGCAAATTTTAATTAGCTGGGCATAGTACTGCCCACCTGTGGTCCCAGCTATTTGGAAGACTGAGGCAGGAGAATCTCTTGAGCCCAGGATTTCAAGGCTACAGTGAGCCATGATCACACCACTACACTCCAGCCTGGGTAACAGAGTGAGATCCCATATTTGTTAAACACACACACAGACACACACAAAGACACAAAACATCAGTTAGACAGGATGCATAAATTCAATAGATCTATTTTACAGCATGATGACCACAGTACATAACAATATATTGTATTGTTGGTGAACGGTGAAGACATTCACCGTTAAATGAAAATTACTAAGAGAGTAGATTTTAAGTGTTCTCACCACGTAAACATAACTGTGTTAGGGAATGTTAATTAGCTCAATTTAGCCATTCCACAGTAGATATATGTATCACAACATCATAAATACATATAATATTTGATTTGTCAATTAAAAAACATTATGCTAGCTGGAAGCAGTGGCTCACGCCTGTAATCCAGCACTTTGGGAGGCCGAGGCAGGTGGATTGCCTGAGCTCAGGAGTTCGAGACCAGCCTGGGCAACATGGTGAAACCCTGTCTCTACTAAAATACAAAAAAATTAGCCAGGCATGCTGGCATGTGCCTGTAGTCCCAGCTACTCGTGAGGCTGAGGCAGAAGTGCTTGAATGCTTGAGGCAGAGGCTGCAGTGAGCCAAGGTCTCACCACTGCACTCCAGCCTGGGCAACAGAGTAAGACTCTGTCTCCAAAAAAAAAAAAGCCAATATAAATGTGTTTTAAAGTAAAAAAAAAAAAAAAAAAAAAAAAAGAATATAGAGAAAAAAGAGCATGGAAATATTGAAAATAATAAATAAAATAATGTATTTTAATTGAAATGCATAATTTACAAGCCAGGCACTTGTCCCAACTATTCAGGAGACTGAGGCAGGAGGATCTTTTGACCCCAGGAGTTTGAGCTCATCCTGGGCAACACAGCAAGACCCCATCTCTAAAAAAGGAAAAGATGAATAATTTATAATTCCTACATCTACATTGTTTCTGTTTTGTTTTGTTTGAGATGGAGTTTTGCTTTGTCACCCAGGCTGGAGTGCAATGACACCATCTTAGCTGACTTCATCCTCCACTTCCCAAGTTCAAGTGATTCTTCTACTTCAGCCTTCCAAGTAGCTGGGACTTCACTTGCCTGCCACCATACCTGGGTAATTTTTGTACTTTTAGTAGAGATGGGATTTCACCATGTTGACCAGGCTGGTCTCAAACTCCTGACTTCAAGTGATCCACCTTCCTCAGCCTCCCAAAGTGCTGGGATTATAAGCATAAGCCACTGCTCCCGGCCCAAAAATTCCTTTATCTACATTGTTAAATGGGGCAATGACAGGGAAACCAGCTGTAGCCCAAAACATTCTCATTTCAGGCTGGGTGCAGTGGCTCACACCTGTAATCCCAGCACTTTGAGAGGCCAAGAGGGGCAGATCTCTTGAGTCCAAGAGTTTGAGACCAGCCTGGGCAACATGGCAAAACCGTGTCTGTACTAAAAATACAAAAAGAGGTCAGGAACAGTGGTTCACACCTGTAATTTCAGCACTTTGAGAGGCCGAGGCGGGTGGATCATGAAGTCGGGAGTTCGAGACCAGCCTGACCAATATGGTGAAACCCTGTCTCTACTAAAAATATAAAAGTTAGCTTGGTGTGGTGGTGTGTGCCTGTAATCTCAGCTACTCGGTATGCTGAGGCAGGAGAATCACTTGAACCTGTGAAGCAGAGGTTGCAGTGAGCCGAGATCATGCCACTGCACTCCAGCCTGGGAGACAGAGCTAGATGCCATCTCAGAGGAAAAAAAAAATAGAATTCACCTGGTGTGGGGGTGTGCACCCACGGACCCAGCTACTCAGGGGGCTGAGGTGTGAGCCCCCTGAACTCCCCTTGAGCCTGGGAGATCAAGGCTGCAATGAGACATGATTATGCACAATTGCACTCCAGCCTGGGCAACAAAGCAAGACTCTGTCTCAAAAAAAGAGAAAAAAAAAATTCTCATTTCAAGCCTTTTATGCCCTCTTTTCTCACACACAGAAGCAAGTTTGGTTTCATTTCTCTAATTTTTGATGCAGCTCGTTTAAGCAGTAGGAGAGATACCTGGACACTAGATGCTAATTAACATTGGCATTGATGAGCCATGTGTGCCTACTTAATGAACACATTCTGATCGCTCCTGTTTTGAGACAGTGTGCTGACAGTCAGAAATAAAAGGCTGAGGGAAACATTATATTTTCCTTTCCAGGTCATATCACGTAATGGGAAATGCAGGCTTATAAACGAAGAACTAGGACTTACTGTTAGACATAGCAGATTTCACAAAGTTGTTAATCTTTGCCCCGTGTGTGTGTGTGTCTGTGTGCATGCGTGTGCATGTTTGTGTGTGTGTGTATGCATGCGCACATGGGTGTCTGTCTCTCTTTCTTTTTCTCCTTTTAACCCTCCTCAAAATGGATGTAGGCTGGAATTATAAGGAAAACAAAGGACAAAGAGAATGTGTGAGAATACAGCAGACAAAAGACGAGGATGAAGTTTAGAAGGCTTGGAGGAAAGTGGGTGCTGTGGTCTGAATGTGTGTGACCCACAAAATTCCTATGCTGAAATGCTAATCCTCAAGGACATGATGTTAGGAGGTGGAGCTTTAGGGAGGTGATGAGGTTGTTAGGGTGGAGACTCATGAAAGGGATCAGTGCCCTTAGAAAATGGGCCCCAGAGAACTCCCTCACCCTTCCACCATGTGAAGACACAGTAAGAAGGTGCTGTCCATGAACCAGGAAGTGGGTCCCCACCAGACGCTGAATCTGCCACACCTTCATCCTGGACCTCCAGCCTCTGGAACTGTGAGCAATAAACATCTGTGGTCTATAAGCGCCCCAGCCCAAATGGACGAAAAATCTAGCTAGTAGTTACTGTCATGGCAGGCACGAGGGAGATAGAGGCAATGAACTCATGGCAATACACAGGAGAAGCCAACAAGAAGCCTCAGAACTCTTAAAAATCTCAGGAATTGGGGCCAGGCTCAGTGGCTCATGCCTGTAATCCCAGCACTTTGGGAAGCTGAGGCGGTGGATCACCTGAAGTCAGGAGTTCGAGACCACCCTGGCCAACATGGTGAAACCCTATCTCTACTTCAAAATTTGCCAGGCGTGGTGGTGCATGCCTATAATCTGAGCTATATGGGAGGCTGAGGTAGGAAACTCACCTGAACTCCATAGGTGGAGGTTGTGGAGAGCCGAGATCGTGCCATTACACTCACTCCAACCTGGGCAACAAGAGTGAAACTCTGTCTAAAAAAAAAAAAAATTTCAGGAATGGGAGGCAGCAGGTGGCTCTCAAGGTGCAGACACAGGGAGGGCTGGAGACAGGAACTCTGCACAGCAGTGCTTGGCAGAAGAATTCTCCTCCTACTCTGTTCAGCTAGATGAACACATCTCGACAACTTGGACAAACTTACTTATAATTTTAATCAGTGGTGACTAAGCAAAGACCTAGATTCATGGATGACACTCCCAAATATGTACTCCAAAGAAATAAAAGCAGTGAGACACAAACCAGTATATATTCACTCATGTTCATAGCAGGGACTGAGTAGCACACTAAAGTGTTCACTACACCAGGGATGCTCTCTCTATATATATGTTTTTTTGTTTGTTTGTTTGTTTTTGTTTTTGAGATGGAGTCTCGCTCTGTTGCCCAGGCTGGAGTGCAGTGGCATGATTTCACCTAACTGTAAGCTCTGCTTCCTGGGTTCACACCGTTCTCCTGCCTCAGCCTCCCAAGTAGCTGGGACTACAGGCACCTGCCACAATGCCTGGCTAATTTTTTTTGTATTTTTAGTAGAGATGGGGTTTCACTGTGTTACCCAGGATGGTCTGAATCTCCTGACCTCATGATCTGCCCACCTCAGACTCCCAAAGTGCTGGGATTACTGGTGTAAGCCACTGTGCACAGCCTATATATAGTTTTTATGAGATAGGGTCTCACTCTGTTGCTCAGGCTGAAATAATACAGTGGCATGATTACAGCTCACTGCAGCTTCAACCTCCTAGGTTCAAGCAATCCTCCCACCTTACCCTCCCAAGTAGCTGGGATTACAGGTGTGCTCCACCACATCTGGCTATTTTTTGTATTTCTTTTAGAGATGAGGCCCACCATCTTACCCCAGGCTGGTCTCAAACTCGTGATCTCAATAAATCTGCCTATCTTGGACTCTCAAAGTGCTGGAATTACAGAAAGGAGCCACCACAACTGGCCCATGCTTTATATTTTTCCTTTATTTATTTATTTACCTTTTATTTTAGGTTTGGGTGTACATGGAAAGATTTGTTACATAGGTAAACATGTGTCACAGGAGTTTGTTGTATGGATTATTTCATCACCCAGGTATTAAGCCCAGTATCCAATAGTTATCTTTTCTGCTCTTCTCTCTCCTTCCACGCTCCCCCAAAGTAGAGCCCAGTTCCTCTTGTCTCCTTCTTTGCATTCATGCGTTCTTGTCATTTAGCTCCCAGCTTTATATTTTTCACCAACAGAACCACAAAGCTTTTCTGAGAAATTCATTGCATGATGAAGTCTGTAATATCTAAGAAATATTATTCTGGGGCGGGTGTGGTGGCTCATGCCTGTAATCCCAGCAGTTTAGGAGGCCGAGGCGGGTGGATCACAACGTCAGGAGTTTGAGATCAGCCTGACCAACATGGTGAAACCCTATCTCTACTAAAAATGCAAAAACTACCTGTGTGTGGTGGTGGGTACCTGTAATCTCAGCTACTCAGGAAGCTGAGGTAAGAGAATCGCTTGAACCTGAGAGGCGGAGTTTGCAGTGAGCCGAGTTCACGTCATTGCACTCCAGCCTGAGTGACAGAGTGAGACACCATCTCAAACAAACAAACAAACAAAAAGATTCTGGAAGCTGTCTTTGAAGGGTGGGGTTGACACTTTAAAGAGAAAGCTACAGGAAGGGTATGCTAAGTCTGTGGTCATGGGCTGAAGCAGTCCTGGGCAGGAGATGTGTGACACAGATAAAGACAGAAAAGGCTCAACCATGATGGTGCTGATAAAAGCAAAGTCAAGAGGATGTGGTGACCAATTCTGCTTTGTAAAAAACAAGAGGAAGATAAAGATGACATCCAAATTTGTGCTTGAGAGGACTAAACATAAATACATACTTAAAAATATGAATATAGTGTGTATATATATAATATATGTGTATATATACATATATACAGAGAGAACAAAGAAGATTAGATTGGTTGGGGGTAGTATAGAAATGAATTCACTTTTTATAACTTTTACTCTATAAAATGCATTTTAGACTCTGAGATTTTACAAAGAAATAGTAAGAATTAAGGAAGTCTTTAAAGTACCACTTGAAAATCATGTTATATTGCAAGTACTGCACTGGCTTTAATATTGAAGACTTTCGTGTCTTTTCCTTCCTTCCTTCCTTGCTTGCTTCCTTCCTTCTTCTCTCCCTCCCTTTTCCTTCCTTCTTTTTCTTTTCTTCCTTCCTTTCTCCTTTTCTTTCTTTTTTGTTTCTTTCTTTCTCTCTTTCTTCTTTCTTTCTCTCCCTTTCTTTCTTTTTTCTCTTTCCTTTCTTTTCCTTCCTTCCTTCTTTCCTTCCTTCCTTCCTTTCTCATTTCCTCTCTTCCTCTCTTTCTTTCTTTTCTCTCTCTCTGTCTCTCACCTCGACCTCCCTGCTCAAGATGTCTTTGAACCTCCACCTGCTGAGTAGGTGGGACTACAGTCATGTGCCACCATGCCTGGCTCATTTTTGTATTTTTTGTAAAGATGAGGTGTCATTATATTGCCCAGGCTGGTCTCAAACTCCTGGGCTCAAGCAGTCCTCCCACCTTGGCCTCCTAAATTTCTGGGATTATAACATGAGCCACTGTGTCTAGCTAAGACTATCATTTCTTACCAAGACCTGATAGTATGTCTTATTTTGGTTATTAGTTAAATTTTAGGTTATTTCATTAATACATGAAAATAATTAAAATGGATGGCCAGGTGCAGTTGCTCACATCTGTAGTCTCAGCATTTTGGGAGGCTGAAGTGGGTACATTGCTTGAGCCCAAGAGTTCAAGATCAGCCTGGACAATACAGCAAGACCTCATCTCTACAGAAATATTTTTAAAATAGCCAGGTGTGGTGGTGCATGCCTGTAGTCTCAACTACTGAGGAGACTGAAGTGGGAGGACCATCTGTGCCCAGGAGGTACAGGCTGCACTCCAGCCTGGGTGACAGAGTAAGACCCTGTCTCAAAAATAAATAAATAAATGGACACACCAAATAATAAGTGGGTTCATTCTTAAAAGGACAAGATATTTTAAATTAGCTTCACATGATATGAAGTCCAGTTTTGTTCTTGTGTAGAGAAAGGTCAAAGTTAACACCTTTGAGAGATGTCCACTGGTATATAGTATGTGTTGCTTCACAAAGCCAGGGGGCCATGGGAGAGAAATGTAAAAAGAAAAAAACAAAACAAAACAAAAAATAAGCTGGTTCTCTACTATCCTACCACTAACTGTAATTCTGTATTTTCTTCATGAATATTTCTGTTCCTGGTCTGTTCCAGTTCTGAAATTCTGATTAACTTCTTGATGCAATCATGTGATATCAAAATTGCTGAAAAAGTCCCACCACTAAAGTGTAAATAAATCAGCTAGTAGAATTATTTTCTTTTCCTTTCATGCTTGGAAGACTATATCATATTTTGTACAGTTCAAGAATAATAGAACGAACACCCATGTTTTAGATCAAAACATGCATCCCATACCTTAAAAGTGTCTTCTGTGCCTCTTTCAACCAAAAATTTATGTTAACTATTTGTTATTCAACAATTTGTTTTATATATAGTTTAGTGATGTGTCTCATCTGTACACTGTATATTATGTTGTCCGTGTGTGCTTTTGTTTTGTGTTGTATTTTAGAGATAAGGCCTTACTCTCTTCCCCAGCCTGGAGTACAATAGTGCGATCATGGCTCACGACAGCCTCAAAGTCCTGGGCTCAAGCGATCCTCCCATTTTAACCTCTCAAGTAGCTGGTACTACAGGCAATACCACCATGTCAGGATAATATTTTTATTTTTATATACTCATAGCATTTTTTTTTAATTTTATTCATCATGAGTAAGGCTGAGTATCTTTTCACTTGTTTGAATCACTTTTTGTTTTAAGACAGTCTTGCTCTGTCGCCCAGGCTAGAGTGTTGTGACTCAATCTCGGCTCACTGCAACTTCCACCTCCCAGATTCAAGTGATTCTCCTGCCTTAGCCTCCCGAGTAGCTGGGATTACAGGTGTGTGCCACCACACCTGGCTAATTTTATTTTTATTTTTGTAGACACAGGGTGTCATTATGTAGCCCAGGCTAGTCTTGAGCTCCTGGACCCAGGTTATCCTCTCACCTCAGCTTCGCAAAGTACTGGCGTTATAGTCATGAGCCACCGCTCCCAGCCTGTGTGTTTTTTTTAATAGATTTTACTTTTTAGAGCAGTTTTAGATTGACAGCAAAATTGAGAGGAAGGTACAGAGAGTTCCATGGACCCCCTACCCTGAACATGCATCACCTCCCCTACTATCTGTGGCAGCTGATGAACCGGCATTGACACATCATTGACACCAGAGCCCATCGTTCACCTTCGGGTTCTCGCTTGGTGGCAGACGTTCTGTGGGTTTGGATAAATGTATAATAGCATGGATATACCACTATAGTGTCACGCAGAGGAGTTTCACTACACTAAAAATCCTCTATACTGCACCTATTCATTCCTGCATCCTGGCCACCACTGATCTTTTTACTGTCTCCTTAGTTTTGCCTTTTCTGGAATGTTCTGCAGTTAGAATTGCATGTAGCCTTTTCAGATTGTCTCCTTTCACTTAGTAATATGGCTGACTTATAGCTCATTTCTTTCCTTCCTTCCCTTCCTCCCTCCCTTCGTTCCTTCCTTCCTTCCTTTCCTTCTTTCCTTCTTTCTTTCCACAGAGTCTCGCTCCATTGCCCAGGCAGGAGCACAATGGTGCAATAATAGCTCACTGCAGCCTTGACCTCCTACACTTAAGCAATCCTCTTACCTCAGCCTCCTCAGTAGCTGGGACTACAGGTACACGCTACCACAACCAGCTAATTTTTAAATTTTTTGTAAAAACAGGATCTCACTATGTTGCCCAGGCTGATCTTTAATTCCTGGGCTTAAGGGATTGTCCCTTGGCCTCCCAAAGTGCTGGGACTACAGGCACAAGCCACCACATCTAACCCTTATTTCTTTATTTTTTTTTATATTTTTTCTCATTCTTGCTGCCATCTTACTCATTTATTTTTAGTGCTGAATGATATTCCATTACCTGGATGCATAGCGGTCTATTTGTCTATTCACCTACTGAAAGACGTCTTCCTTGCCTCCAAGTTTTGACAATTATAAATAAGACTGTTGTAAACATCCATGGGCAGGTTTTCGCGTGGACACAAGTTTTCAACTCTTTTGGGTAACCATTGAGAGTGATTGCTGGATCATATGCCAGGACATATTTAGTTTTGTAAGAAACAGCCAAACTGTCTTCCAAAGTGACTGCACCATTTTGCATTCCCACCAGCCATGAATGGGCATTCCTGTTGCTCCATGACCGTACCAGCCTTTGGTGATGTCAGTGTTCTGGCTTTTGGCCATTCTCACAGATGTGTATTGGTATCTCATTGTTCTTTTAATTTGTATTTCCCCACTTTGTTTGTTTTCGATCTTTGTATAAACATTGTGACATTGCATGGAGTTTTGTTTTTTTCAAGCTGTCTATTTCCTTTGACATTGTTTCTGAGAATTATGCCACTGAAGTGGTAGCTGTATTCCACGCTTGTTCTTTGCTGCATATTACTTCATGGTCTGAATATCCCACATTTTTTAAAAATCATGAACATTTGGATTGTTTCCCATTGATATGGTTTGGCTGTATCCCTACTAAAATCTCATCTGGAATTGTAGTTCCCATAATTCCTGTGTGTTGGGGGAGGAACCCAGTGGGAGATAACTGAATCATGGAGGCAGTTTCTCCCACACTGTTCTCATTGTAATGAATAAGTCTTAAGATATCTGATGGTTTTATAAGGAAAAAGCCTTTTACTTGGCTCTCATTCTCTCTTGCTTGCCACCATGTAAGATGTGACTTTTGCCTTCTACCAGGATTGTGAGGCCTCCCCAGCCATATGGAACTGTGAATCCAGTAAACCTCTTTTTCTTTATAAATTACCCAGTCTTGGATATGTCTTTATCTGCAGCATGGAAGTGGAATAATACAACCACCTTCTAATACTATAAGCAATGACATTATAAGCAATTTAATTTCATGTATATTTCTTACTACACATTTGTATAATATTTTGTATGGTAAGAAGCCAGAGTGGAACTGCTGTCTCATTTCCAAGTCCTCATCTTTACTAAGTAATTCCATGTGGTGTTTCAAAGCAGCAGCAATACTTTCCACATCTGCCAGCAGAGTATACATTCCATTGCATCTCTCTCTGCTCAGCTTTGATACTGGGAGATAGCAATTGTCGTTTTAACTTTCCTTCCCTGACTGCTACTGAAGCTGAGCAGCTTTCATTTGTTACTTTGTAATTTAGATTTCCTCTTCTGAATGTTCCTCCTTGAATTGTTCTTGATTTTTTAATATTACTTAATTTTACGTATTTATTTATTTAATTTATTCTCACTCAGGCTACAGTGCAGTGGAATAATCATAGCTCACTGTAGCCTCGACCTCCAGAGTTCAAGCAATCTTCCCACCTCAGCCTCTCAAGTAGGTGGGACTACAGGCACATGCCACCACACCTAGTAATTTTTGTATTTTTTTTTGTAGAGATGAGGCCTTTCTATGTTGCCCAAACTGGTCTCAAATCTCTGGGCTCAAGCAATCCACCCACCTCAGCCTCCCAAAGCCATCAGCTACCATGCCCCACATGTTCCTGACTTTAAAGAGACCACATTTAACATCCCACTCTTTAGTATGACATGCATTTTTCTGTAGAAAGCTTTTATCAGATTAAGGAAGTTTGTATTTATTCCTAGTTTGTTAAATCCTAAATGGGTGTTCAATTTTATCACAGCTACTTACTGCATCAATTGAAATAAGAAATATTTTGGCCTGGCGCGGGGCCTCACAGCTGTAATCCCAGCACTTTGGGAGGCTGAGGCGGGCGGATCACGAGGTAAAGAGATTGAGACCATCCTGGCCAACATGGTGAAACCTCATCTCTACTAAAAACACAAAAATTAGCTGGGCATGCTGGCATGCACCTGTAGTCCCAGCTACTCAGGAGGCTGAGGCAGGAGAATCGCTTGAACCCAGGAGGTGGAGGTTGCAGTGAGCTGAGATTGTGCCACTGCACTCCAGCTTGGCAACACTGAGATTCTGTCTCAAAAAATAATAATAATAATATTTTTCTTTTCTCCTTTAATTTGTAGATATTTAAAGTACAATCATAGATTGTTTATTGTTGAAACTTGCTTAACATTTGTACCTCACAAAGGATGAGACTGGTCTATAACTTGTTTTCCCATGCTTTCTTTGTTGTGTTTGCTGAGTTTGAATATCAGATTATTCTTGGCCTCAAAATAGTTTGCAGATATTGTTTCTTTTTGTTTTGTCTGGAGGAATTTAAATAATATTTGAATGTACTGCTGCCTGATACTACCAGATAGGTCTAGCATTTTCTTGGTGAGAAGTTTTTTAACCACTCACTCCATGTATTAAATTTCTTCGTTTTATCTTACTTTAAGTTCTAGGATACGTGTGCAGAACATGCAGGTTTGTTACATAGGTATACATGTGCCATGGTGGTTTGCTCACCTATCAACCTGTCATCTATGTTTTAAGCCCCATGTGCATCAGGTATTTGTTCTAATGCTCTTACTCTCCTTGCCGCCCACCTCCCAACAGGCCCTAGTGTGTGATGTTCCTCTCCCAACATCCATGTGTTCTCACTGTTCAACTCCCACTTATGAGTGAGAACATGTGGTGTTTGCTTTTCTGTTTCTGTGTTAGTTTGCTGAGAATGATAGCTTCCAGCTTCATCTATGTCCCTACGAAGGACATGATCTTGTGTCTGGAATTTATTCCTTCTGGTGGGTTCTTCATCTCACTGACTTCAAGAATGAAGCTGTGGACCCTTGCGGTGAGTGCTACCATTCTTAGAGACGGTGTGTCCATAGTTTGTTCCTTCAGATGTTCAGATGTGTCTGGCCTTTCTTCCTTCTGGTGGGTTTGTGGTCTTTCTGACTTCAGGAGTGAAGCTGCAGACCTTCACAATAAGTGTTACAGCTCTTAAAGGTGGTGCGTATGGAGTTGTGTGTTCCTCTGGGGTGGGTTTGTGGTCTCGCTGACTTCAGGAATGAAGCCGCAGACCCTTTTGGTGAGTGTTACAGCTCATAAAGGTAGCATGGACCCAAAGAGTGAGCAGCAGCAAGATTTATTGTGAAGAACAAAAGAACAAGCTTCAACGGTGTGGAAGGGCACCCAAGCAGGTTGTGGCTGTTAGCTCAGGTGGCCAGCTTTTATTCCCTTATTTGGCCCTGCCTACGTCCTGCTGATTGGTCCATTTTACAGAGTGCTGACTGGTGTGTTTACAATCCTTTAGCTAGACACAGAGCGCCGATTGGTGTGTTTTTACAGAGTCCTGATTGGTGCATTTACAAGTCTTTAGCTAGACAGAAAAGTTCTCCAATTCCCCAATCGACCCAGGAAGTCCAGCTTACTTCACCTCTCAATCTCATTATTTTTATGGCTGCAACTGTATTAAATTTCTACAATACCACTTGGATATTGTATATTTACTTGAGTCAGTTTTGGTAAAATATACTGTTCCATAAATATGTTCATTATATCTGAAGTTTTTAAGTACATTGGGATTGTTATTCCTTTTTCTTTTTTTTCTTTTTTTGGTCACAGAGTCTCACTCTGTCACCCAGGCTAGAATGCAGTGGCGTAATCTTGGCTCGCTGTAACCTCCACCTCCCAGGTTCAAGTGATTCTCCTGCCTCAGCCTCCTTAGTAGCTGGGATTACAGGCATCTGCCACCACACCCAGCTAATTTTTGTATTTTTAGTAGAGATGGGGTTTTACCCTGTTGGCCAGGCTGGTCGCAAGCTCCTGACCTCAAGTTATCCACCTGCCTTGGCCTCCTAAAGTGCTGGAATTATAGCCATGAGCCGCCACTGTGCCTGGCCAATTATTCCTAGTATCATCTTATTTTCTTTATAAACTCAGCTACATCTGGAGTCATATTTCTTTTTTCTTCTTAATATTATTCATTGGCATATTCTGTTTCTTTTTATTTGCAATCTTAGCAGATTTTATTCATTGTACTCTTTTTATTGCAGTTATTTTTAATGTTATTACAAACTAAAATTTGATTTAAAGTAAAATGAAGTTTATTAAAATTAAATATTAATAGAAAATAAAATTAAACTAATTATATCCAAAATACATAAAATTGGCCAGGCATGGTGGCTCACACCTGTAATCCCAGCACTTTAGGAGGCTGAGGTGGCAGATCAATAGATGTCAGGCATTCCAGACCAGCCTGACCAACATGGTGAAACCCTGTCTCTACTAAAACTATAAAAATTAGCCAGGAATGGTGGCAGGCACCTATAATTCCAGCTACTCAGGAGGCTGAGGCAGGATAATCGCTTGAACCCAGGAGGCAGAGGTTGTAGTGAGCTGAGAACAGGCCATTGAGCTCCAGCCTGGGTGACAAAGCAAGACTGTTTCAATAAATAAATAAAAATAAATACATACATAAATACATAAAATTAACTAATAAATGAAATAATAAAATAGTAATATAATAAAATAATTAAATATAATTGAACTAATTTTATTTAAATGAACATTTAAAAGAAGCAATTAAATGCTTAAATGCTTTTTAACACTTAAAAGAGGCGATTCTACTAAAATTAATTTCAGTAAAATTAAAAAGATTTCTAACTTCAGCTACTTCCATCTTCTCTCATTTTCTTCTCTAATTTGTGAATTCTACTGGTTTTCACTTATTTCCTTCTACTGTTCTGTGTAATTCTGCTGTTCCTTTTCTAACTTCTTGAGTGGGACCCTTAGCATACATTTCTGTGCCATTTCTTCTCCTTTAGGATAAGTGTGTTACTGAAGTTTTCAAGTACCTCTAGTGACGCACCCGCTACATCCCGCGGCTTCTGAGCTGCGCATTTGAGTTCCAAGGAGTCACGAAGGCAGCTTGAAAACTTTTCTTGGGAAGCCGAAACTGTCTGTGTCAATGCAATGGGCGCCGGGCGTAAAAGAGAAAACTTCTCCATGTGGGAAGGCTACTCTGTTCTCCTCCATTCTCTGTAGTGAATTTGGAAAGAACTGACATTTTGTCTACTTTCAGGAAAGTATCCATGCACTGGAGAGCTGGAAGCAAGGGCGAGATGTCCCCAGATCCTAAACAGGGAATCCAGCCATTTGCTGTAGACAAAAACAGGCACGCGGAAGTGAGTGCCTTTGACCTTGTACTCAAAGTATCTCCAACCACATGGGTAAAAGACCAAACATGGCACAAACAATCCCATGTGTGAAGGCCGCTCCAAGGTGCAGAAGTCACCAGGCCTGAATTTTTGAACGTGGTTTATTCTCTGACTGTTCCCCCTGCATCCCAGGCTCTTCTGCGCAGAGGACGGGGTGCATGGCCTGTGCTGGCTTGGAGGAGGAGGGGGCTGGGGCAGAGAGCCCTGGGGAAGGGCTATAGGCAGAGAACATCAACTCAAAGGTGGTAGGTACCCAGGTCTGCTCTCCCCGAGGGAGAAGAGTGGGAGGGTCTTGCCAGCCTGAGAACACACCGGCTTTGTCTTTTTGGCAGAACAAAGACTTCTTTCGGAGAAGACAGACTGATTGGCCTAATTCCTTCTCATCTGTGTGTGCAGCTGGCCCTCAATATCCTCAGGGAGTTGGTTCTCAGACTTCCACTGATATCAAAATCCAAGGATGCTCAAGCCCCTTGTAGCAAACGATGCAGTATCTGCATATCACCCAGGCATATCTTCCCATACACTTTAAGCCATCTCTACTTATAATACCTAATACAGTGTAACTATTTTGTCAATTTTTTTTTTACTCCACCAAATATTCTAGTTAATTTTTTTTATTATACTTTAAGTTTTAGGGTACATGTGCACATTGTGCAGGTTAGTTACATATGTATACATGTGCCATGCTGGTGTGCTGCACCCACTAACTGGTCATCTAGCATTAGGTATATCTCCCAATGCTATCCCTCCCCCACTCCCAACCCCACCACAGTCCCCAGAGTGTGATATTCCCCTTCCTGTGTCCACGTGATCTCATTGTTCAATTCCCACCTATGAGTGAGAATATGCGGTGCTTGGTTTTTTGTTCTTGCGATAGTTTACTGAGAATGATGATTTCCAATTTCATCCATGTCCCTACAAAGGACATGAACTCATCACTTTTTATGGCTGCATAGTACTCCATGGTGTATATGTGCCACATTTTCTTAATCCAGTCTATCATTGTTGGACATTTGGGTTGGTTCCAAGTCTTTGCTATTGTGAATAATGCCGCAATAAACATACGTGTGCATGTGTCTTTATAGCAGCATGATTTATAGTCCTTTGGGTATATACCCAGTAATGGGATGGCTGAGTCAAATGGTATTTCTAGTTCTAGATCCCTGAGGAATCGCCACACTGACTTCCACAATGGTTGAACTAGTTTACAGTCCCACCAACGGTGTCAAAGTGTTCCTATTTCTCCACATCCTCTCCAGCACCTGTTGTTTCCTGACTTTTTAATGATCACCATTCTAACTAATGTGAGATGGTATCTCATTGTGGTTTTGATTTGCATTTCTCTGATGGCCAGCGATGATGAGCATTTTTTCATGTGTTTTTTGGCTGCATAAATGTCTTCTTTTGAGAAGTGTCTGTTCATGTCCTTCGCCCACTTTTTAATGGGGTTGTTTGTTTGTTTTTTTCTTGTAAATTTGTTTGAGTTTATTGTAGATTCTGGATATTAGCCCTTTGTCAGATAAGTAGGTTGCGAAAATTTTCTCCCATTTTGTAGGTTGCCTGTTCACTCTGATGGTAGTTTCTTTTGCTGTGCAGAAGCTCTTTAGTTTAATTAGATCCCATTTGTCAATTTTGTCTTTTGTTGCCATTGCTTTTGGTGTTTTGGACATGAAGTCCTTGCCCATGCCTATGTCCTGAATGGTAATGCCTAGGTTTTCTTCTAGGGTTTTTATGGTTTTAGGTCTAACGTTTAAGTCTTTAATCCATCTTGAATTGATTTTTGTATAAGGTGTAAGGAAGGGATCCAGTTTCAGCTTTCTACATATGGCTAGCCAGTTTTGTCAGCACCATTTATTAAATAGGGATTCCTTTCCCCATTGCTTGTTTTTCTCAGGTTTGTCAAAGATCAGATAGTTGTAGATATGTGGCGTTATTTCTGAGGGCTCTGTTCTGTTCCATTGATCTATATCTCTGTTTTGGTACCAATACCATGCTGTTTTGGTTACTGTAGCCTTGTAGTATAGTTTGAAGTCAGGTAGTGTGATGCCTCCAGCTTTGTTCTTTTGGCTTAGGATTGTCTTGGTGATGCGGGCTCTTTTTTGGTTCCATATGAACTTTAAAGCAGTTTTTTCCAATTCTGTGAAGAAAGTCATTGGTAGCTTGATGGGGATGGCATTGAATCTGTAAATGACCTTGGGCAGTATGGCCATTTTCACGATATTGATTCTTCCTACCCATGAGCATGGAATGTTCTTCCATTTGTTTGTATCCTCTTTTATTTCCTTGAGCAGTGGTTTGTAGTTCTCCTTGAAGAGGTCCTTCACATCCCTTGTAAGTTGGATTCCTAGGTATTTTATTCTCTTTGAAGCAATTGTGAATGGGAGTTCACTCATGATTTGGCTCTCTGTTTGTCTGTTATTGTTGTATAAGAATGCTTGTGATTTTTGTATATTGATTTTGTATCCTGAGACTTTGCTGAAGTTGCTTATCAGCTTAAGGAGATTTTGGGCTGAGACAATGGGGTTTTCTAGATATACAATCATGTCGTCTGCAAAGAGGGACAATTTGACTTCCTCTTTTCCTAATTGAGTACCCTTTATTTCCTTCTCCTGTCTAATTGCCCTGGCCAGAACTTCCAACACTATGTTGAATAGGAGTGGTGAGAGAGGGCGTCCCTGTCTTGTGCCAGTTTTCAAAGGGAATGCTTCCAGTTTTTGCCCATTCAGTATGATATTGGCTGTGGGTTTGTCATAGATAGCTCTTATTATTTTGAAATATGTCCCATCAATACCTAATTTATTGAGAGTTTTTAGCATGAAGGTTGTTGAATTTTGTCAAAGGCCTTTTCTGCATCTATTGAGATAATCATGTGGTTTTTGTCTTTGGTTCTGTTTATACGCTGGATTACATTTATTGATTTGCGTATATTGAACCAGCCTTGCATCCCAGGGATGAAGCCCACTTGATCATGGTGGATAAGCTTTTTGATGTGCTGCTGGATTCGGTTTGCCAGTATTTTATTGAGGATTTTTGCATCAATGTTCATCAAGGATATTGGTCTAAAATTCTCTTTTGGTTGTGTCTCTGCCCGGCTTTGGTATCAGAATGATGCTGGCCTCATCAAATGAGTGAGGGAGGATTCCCTCTTTTTCTATTGATTGGAATAGTTTCAGAAGGAATGGTACCAGTTCCTCCTTGTACCTCTGGTAGAATTCGGCTGTGAATCCGTCTGGTCCTGGACTCTTTTTGGTTGGTAAGCTATTGATTATTGCCACAATTTCAGCTCCTGTTATTGGTCTATTCAGAGATTCAACTTCTTCCTGGTTTAGTCTTGGGAGAGTGTATGTGTCGAGGAATTTATCCATTTCTTCTAGACTTTCTAGTTTATTTGCGTAGAGGTGTTTGTAGTATTCTCTGATGGTAGTTTGTATTTCTGTGGGATCGGTGGTGATATCCCCTTTATCATTTTTTATTGTGTCTATTTGATTCTTCTCTCTTTTTTTCTTTATTAGTTTTGCTAGCGGTCTATCAATTTTGTTGATCCTTTCAAAAAACCAGCTCCTGGATTCATTAATTTTTTGAAGGGTTTTTTTGTGTCTCTATATCCTTCAGTTCTGCTCTGATTTTAGTTATTTCTTCCCTTCTGCCAGCTTTTGAATGTGTTTGCTCTTGCTTTTATAGTGCTTTTAATTGTGATATTAGGGTGTCAATTTTGGATCTTTCCTGCTTTCTCTTGTGGGCATTTAGTGCTATAAATTTCCCTCTACACACTGCCTTGAATGCGTCCCAGAGATTCTGGTATGTTGTGTAGTTGCTCTCGTTGGTTTCAAAGAACATCTTTATTTCTGCCTTCATTTCGTTATGTATCCAATAGTCATTCAGGAGCAGGTTGTTCAGTTTCCATGTAGTTGAGTGGTTTTGAGTGAGATTCTTAATCCTGAGTTCTAGTTTGATTGCACTGTGGTCTGAGAGATAGTTTGTTATAATCTCTGTTCTTTTACATTTGCTGAGGAGAGCTTTACTTCCAAGTATGTGGTCAATTTTGGAATAGGTGTGGTGTGGTGCTGAAAAAAATGTATATTCTGTTGATTTGGGGTGGAGAGTTCTGTAGATGTCTATTAGGTCGGCTTGGTGCAGAGCTGAGTTCAATTCCTGGGTATCCTTGTTGACTTTCTGTCTCGTTGATCTGTCTAATGTTGACAGTGGGGTGTTAAAGTCTCCCATTATTAATGTGTGGGAGTCTAAGTGTCTTTGTAGGTCACTCAGGACTTGCTTTATGAATCTGGGTGCTCCTGTATTGGGTGCATATATATTTGGGATAGTTAGTTCTTCTTGTTGAATTGATCCCTTTACGATTATGTAATGGCCTTCTTTGTCTCTTTTGATCTCTGTTGGTTTAAAGTCTGTTTTATCAGAGACTAGGATTGCAACCCCTGCCTTTTTTCGTTTTCCATTTGCTTGGAAGATCTTCCTCCACCCTTTTATTTTGAGCCTATGTGTGTCTCTGCACGTGAGATGGGTTTCCTGAATACAGCACACTGATGAGTCTTGACTCTTTATCCAATTTGCCAGTCTATGTCTTTTAATTGGAGCATTTAGTCCATTTACATTTAAAGTTAATAGTGTTATGTTTGAATTTGATCATGTCATTATGATGTTAGCTGGTGATTTTGCTCATTAGTTGATGCAGTTTCTTCCTAGTCTCGATAGTCTTTACATTTTGGCATCATTTTGCAGCAGCTGGTACCGGTTGTTCCTTTCCATGTTTAGCGCTTCCTTCAGGAGCTCTTTTAGGGCAGGCCTAGTGGTGACAAAATCTCTCAGCATTTGCTTGTCTGTAAAGTATTTTATTTCTCCTTCACTTATGAAGCTTAGTTTGGCTGGATATGAAATTCTGGGTTGAAAATTCTTTCTTTAAGAATGTTGAATATTGGCCCCCACTCTCTTCTGGCTTGTAGGGTTTCTGCCGAGAGATCTGCTGTTAGTCTGATGGGCTTCCCTTTGAGGGTAACCCGACCTTTCTCTCTGGCTGCCCTTAACATTTTTTCCTTCATTTCAACTTTGGTGAATCTGACAATTATGTGTCTTGGAGTTGCTTTTCTCGAGGAGTATCTTTGTGGCATTCTCTGTATTTCCTGAATCTGAACATTGGCCTGCCTTGCTAGATTGGGGAAGTTCTCCTGGATAATATCCTGCAGAGTGTTTTCCAACTTGGTTCCATTCTCCCCATCACTTCCAGGTACACCAATCAGACATAGATTTGGTGTTTTCCACATAATCCCGTATTTCTTGGAAGCTTTGCTCATTTCTTTCTATTCTTTTTTCTCTAAACTTCCCTTCTCGCTTCATTTCATTCATTTCATCTTCCATTGCTGATACCCTTTCTTCCAGTTGATCGCATCGGCTCCTGAGGCTTCTGCATTCTTCACGTAGTTCTCGAGCCTTGGTTTTTAGCTCCATCAGCTCCTTTAAGCACTTCTCTGTATTGGTTATTCTAGTTATACATTCTTCTAAATTTTTTTCAAAGTTTTCAACTTCTTTGCCTTTGGTTTGAATGTCCTCCCGTAGCTCAGAGTAATTTGATCGTCTGAAGCCTTCTGCTCTCAGCTCGTCAAAGTCATTCTCCATCCAGCTTTGTTCCATTGCTGGTGAGGAACTGCGTTCCTTTGGAGGAGGAGAGGCGCTCTGCGTTTTAGAGTTTCCAGTTTTTCTGTTCTGTTTTTTCCCCATCTTTGTGGTTTTATCTACTTTTGGTCTTTGATGTTGATGATGTACAGATGGGTTTTTGGTGTGGATGTCCTTTCTGTTTGTCAGTTTTCCTTCTAACAGACAGGACCCTCAGCTGCAGGTCTGTTGGAATACCCTGCCGTGTGAGGTGTCAGTGTGCCCCTGCTGTGGGGTGCCTCCCAGTTAGGCTGCTCGGGGGTCAGGGGTCAGGGACCCACTTGAGGAGGCGGTCTGCCCGTTCTCAGATCTCCAGCTGCGTGCTGGGAGAACCACTGCTCTCTTCAAAGCTGTCAGACAGGGACATTTAAGTCTGCAGAAGTTACTGCTGTCTTCTTGTTTGTCTGTGCCCTGCCCCAGAGGTGGAGCCTACAGAGGCAGGCAAGCCTCCTTGAGCTGTGGTGGGCTCCACCCAGTTCGAGCTTCCTGGCTGCTTTGTTTACCTAAGCAAGCCTGGGCAATGGCGGGCGCCCCTCCCCCAGCCTGGCTGCCGCCTTGCAGTTTGATCTCAGACTGCTGTGCTAGCAATCAGCGAGACTCCGTGGGCATAGGACCCTCCGAGCCAGGTGCAGGATATACTCTCGTGCTGCGCCATTTTTTAAGCCCATCGGAAAAGCGCAGTATTTGGGTGGGAGTGACCCAATTTTCCAGGTGCCGTCCGTCACCCCTTTCTTTGACTAGGAAAGGGAACTCCCTGACCCCTTTCACTTCCCAAGTGAGACAATGCCTTGCCCTGCTTCGGCCGGTGCACGGTGTGCGCACCCACTGACCTGCGCCCACTGTCTGGCACTCCCAAGTGAGATGAACCTGGTACCTCAGATGGAAATGCAGAAATCACCCATCTTCTGCATTGTTTATTTAGAGACACGGTCTCACTGTCACCCAGGCTGGAGTGCAGAGACACCATCATAGCTCACTGCAGCCTCCAACTCCTGGACTCAAATGATCCTCCCCACTCAGCCTCCTGAGTAGCTGGGACTACAGCCACACATCACTACTTCTGGCTAATTTTTTTAAATTTAATTTTTGTACAGACAGGGTCTCACTATGTTCTCATGCCTCAGCCTCCCAAGAATCTGGGATTGCAGGTGTGTGCCACCATGCCTGGCTAAATTTTTTTTTGTGTGTGTATTTTTAGTAGAGATGGGGTTTTGCTATGTTGGCCAGGCTGGCCTCGAACTCATGACCTCAAGTGGTCTGCCCACCCCGGCCTCCCAAAGAGCTGGGATTACAGGCATGAGCCACCCCACCTGGCCAAGCTTCAGGATTTTAAAGAATGGCATCACGGATTTCCACTGCCCCTTGACATAGCCCTATATTCACTTCTCATCCTCAACTCTCCAGCCCTCCACTCCGTGAAGGCCAATCCTGGTGGTCTGCTGGGACTCAAGACTTTTCCCATCACGTGGCCGAGATGACCTAGAATGTAAAATTGCCAAACGTACCCACAACCATCTCCATGGGATCTGCAGCTTGCCCGATAGCTGGCCTCCAGCAACTCCATGGAGGACCTGGGACTCCAGTTCCCACTAATATTCTGAATCTCTGCTGTATGCAGTGGTGCATGCCTGTAATCCCCGCACTTTGGGAGGATGAGGCAGGGGGATTCCTTGAGCACAGGTATTCGAGGCTGCAGTGATCTGTGATCGCATCACTGCACTCCAGCCTGGGAGACCCTATTTCAAAAAAAAAAAAAAAAAAAAAAATCTGAGTCTGACTCTTGTGTGGAAAATGAACTCTGATCATCCTTTGCCTTTTTAACTTCCTTCATCTTGTGAGTAGTTGTCTCTGCAACTGTCTTCCTTAATATCTGTCCTTAGCATCACTCGCAAAGACACCTGCAAATGCCCTCTCCCCTTTCTACACCTCTAACTTTCACAAGTAGTTCCACCTGGAGGAAGCCCCATCTCCAGTTCTACAAATGATTCAAACTCTCTGCCTTTTGTGCAAATGAGCTGTATGCATTTCCCATGGCTGCCTTCACCAAGTGTCACAGACTAGGTGAGCTCCACCTCAGAAACTCACTGTTCTTACAGTTCTGAGGCCAGAATAAGTCTGAGATCAAAGTGTCGGTGGGGTTGGTTCCTTCTGAAGGTTTGGCCCAGCACAGTGAGACCAAACATGTACTCCAAGGTTTGCAGCATAAGAAAGGAGGGCATGAATTTGTAGGGTGCCAAGCAAGGAGAATCATGCAGCTCACACTTAAGACTTGACCTCCTAGCTTGGCAAGGCAGCTCACGTCTATAATTCCAGCACTTTGGAAGGCCAAGGTGGGTGGATCACTTGAGCCCAGGAGTTTAAGACTAGCCTGGGCAACATATTAAGACCCTGTCTCTACAAATCATTAAAAAATTAGCCGAGCGTGGTGGTACACTTCTGTAGTCCCAGGTCCTCAGTAGAGTGAAGCAGGAGGATCACTTGAACCTGGGAGGTCAAGGATGTGGTGAGCCGTGATGGTGCCACTGCACTCCAGCCTGGGCAACACAGCAAGACTCTGTCTCAAAAAAAAAAAAAATACCCACTCTCCCCAGTGGATTACAGGTGAGAATTTTTCAAGGTGGGAGCCAAAGGTTACAGGCAAAGTCATAAAGCAATTCATGAAGATTATAGAGTGGTTTGACCTAAAAAGGCAGAACATCTTGAAGCAAAGGGGACCCGCAGGACATAGGTAGATGCAAAGATCTCTGACTTGTGATAGGCTAAGGAAGGGAAATTTTGTTTAAAAGTTTGGAGTCAGCAGAAAAAACTATTAGCTCTGGTCTGTGGGCATAACTTCCTCCAGGTCCCTCAGGAAAGAATTTAGGACAAAGTACATTGGTAAGAGTTCAGTCCTCAGTTCCCCTTACCTGACGGCTGTGCCAGCAGATCCGTTTGCTGGGGTCTGAGTTTCTAGAAAACAACTTGGGGAGGTATGCTAAAATTCCTTCCTTCCTTCCCTCCCTCCCTCACTCCCTCCTTCCTTCCTTCTTTCCTTCCCTCCTTCCCTTTCTCTCTTTCTCTCGACAGAGTCTCGCTCTTGTCCCCCAGGCTGGACTGCAACCACTGCCTCACAGGCTCAACCTCCTGCCTCAGCCCCCTAGGTCGGCCACCACGCCAGGTGTTGGATATAAAATGCTCTAGAAATAAATGCTCGGTGCCACAAAGTGAAACGAGCACTCAGGCAAAAGTTCTCTCAGCAAAGCAATTTAATTCTGCAGAAGGGTGCCACTCGCATCAATCAAGATCACAAGAGCACAGAGAACAAAGGATACAAGAGAGGTTTTATCCTTAATGCAGTCCCTATCTCTGTGTCACTCCCCCATGGGTTGGGGTCCAACCGCACAATCTGAGCTGACCTGATTGGCTACTTGTACATATTTTCCTAAATATCTCAGCACGATCTCAGCTCACTGCAACCTCCGCCTCCTGGGTTCAAGCAATTCTCATGCCTCAGACTCCCAAATAGCTGGGGTTACAGGCACCTGACACCATGTCCAGCTCATTTTCGTATTTTTAGTAGAGATGGAGTTTTGCCATGTTGACCAGGCTGGTCTTGAACTCCTGACCTCAAATTATCCACCCACTTCAGCCTCCCAAAGTGCTGGGATTATAGGAATGAGCCAGCACGCCCAGCCCTTGTTTTAATTTTTAACTTGATTTTTTTTTTTTTTTTGAGAAACAGTCTTGCTCTGCCACCCAGGCTGGAGTGCAGCACTGTGGTCATAGCTCATTGTGATCCTCCCAAGCTCTAGTGATCCTCCTACATGTGCCTCCCAAACAGCTGGGACTACAGACATGTGCCACCATGCCTGGTTAATTTGCAAGTTTTTATAGTAACAGGGTCTTGCCATATTGCCCAGACTGTTCTTGAACTTCTGGACTGAAGCAATCTTCCCACCTCAACCTCCTAAAGTTTTAGGATTACAAGAGTGAGCCACCTTGCCTGGCCTCAGCAATGTTTACTGTAATTTTCCCAAGCTTTCGTGGTAAGCAGCTGAAGAGAGGGATGACTAGGTATGGAAAAACAGCCCCCTCTGGTCCTATAAACCTATCCCAAGTATCCCAAGTAGGGCTGGCCCTCAAACCTATACCACAGACACTCAGAAGAACAAATGGCTCACCATGGGAACCCCAAGCCCTGCAGCCACCCAACAATGCCCCTGAGAAAATAACTGGCTCCCTTTTTCATGACCAATTTCATCTAGCACAGAGGAGTCAGCTGCTGTCTTTGTAAACTGGGTGTAGGTCCTACTGTTGGATGCAGAGGCAGTCTAGAAAAGACTTTGAGCACAAGAAAATTGGTAGCAACAGCTCCAGGTGAGGTCACAGTTTGGAGGCAGACATCCTGTGGCAAGTTCATGCCCTATCTTGGGTACAGTGCATTCCAGAGCCTTCCTGCAGCAGTAGCAGCAGCCTAGAATGTGATACTGAGACCTAGGTCGGTCCCTGGCCCAACCTCTTCATTGAACAAAGAGAAATTCAAGGTTTTGTTCCTGGAAGGACCTGCCAAAAAAAAAAGACAGAGACAGACAGAGAAAAAGAAAGAAAAGAAAAAAATGCAAGCTGCAAAATTGCTAAAGCTACAATAATTGTAAAAAAATTTTTATTTTGCTATAGACCAGGTCTCACCAGAGACTGGAGACCCTAGGTGGGTCTCTGTCTCCTGGTCTCAAGCAAACCTCTTATGTGAGCCTCCTAAAGTACTGGAATTATAGGCATGAGCCATCATGCCTAGGTGAAAACAAATTTTTTTGAATGTTTTCAATGTGCAAAGAATCAATTATGTGCTTCTGAAGTGATGGAAGGAAATGGAAGGTCTACAGATGCATAACCAGAAAAAGACATGCTGCTTGTTGACAATAGTGTTGCCAGCAGTATCAGTACTTAAAACACTTTTATATTTTATTTATTTATTTTGATTGACAAATAGTAAGTGTACAAATTCATGGGGTATATGTTTTGATACATATAATGTATAGTGATCAGATCAGGGTAATTACCATATCCATCATCTCAAACATTTATTCCTTCTTTGTTCTAGGAAGATTTGATACCCTCCTTCTAGACAGTTGAGACTATATAATACATATATCTAACATATATCTATACGAACACATGCACACACACATTTATATGTATATATGTATGTGTATATGTGTGTGTGTGTGTGTGTATTTTTTTTTTTTTTTTTGAGACAGGGTCTCATTCTGTCTCCCAGGCTGGAGTGCAGTGGCACACTCTCGGCTCACTGCAAACCCTACCTCCTGGGTTTAACTGATCCTCCCATCTCGGCCTCCCAA
Source organism: Gorilla gorilla gorilla (assembly GCF_029281585.2). Taxonomy (NCBI): domain Eukaryota; kingdom Metazoa; phylum Chordata; class Mammalia; order Primates; family Hominidae; genus Gorilla; species Gorilla gorilla. The sequence goes on from NC_073248.2 coordinate 10,271,790, forward strand.
GTAGCTGGGACTACAGGCTCGTGCCACCACGCCTGGCTTATTTTTCTATTTTTAGTAGACATGGGTTTTCACCATGTTGGCCAGGCTGGTCTGGAACTCCTGACCTCAAGTGATCCACCTACCTTGGCCTCTTAAAGTGCTGGGATTATGGGAGTGAGCCATGGAGCTTGGCCCATATATATATATATGCACGCACACACATACGTGCACACATATATACACATAAATACGCGCACGTGCGCGCGCACACACACACACGCATATATATATATATAAATTTTTTTTGAGACAGGGTCTCTGTCACCCAGGCTGGAGTGCAGTGGTGCCATCACAGCTCAATGCAGCCTCAACTTGCCAGACTCAAGGAATCCTCCCACCTCAGCTTCTCGAGTAGCTGATAATACAGACACAAGCCATCATGCCCAACTAATTTAGTATTTTTTGTAAAGACAGGGTTTCATCATATTCCCCAGACTGGTCGGAAACTCCTGGCCTCAAGTGATCCTCCTACCTTGGCCTCCCAAAATGTTGGGATTACAAGTGTAAGCCATTTCACCTGGCCTATAATATATCATTTTTAACTATAGTTATTCTGTAGTGCTATAGAACTCTAGAATGTATTCCTTCTATTTAGCTGTAATTTTCTTAGAGAAGGTGGCATGAAAATGATATCACCGTAATCCCCAAGAACCAACAAGGAATGAGGTTTCAAACAGAGTCACAGGGGATCTCCGGAGGAAAAGTGTCAGGGGCAGAATTTACTAACTGCTGCTGTCCAAGAGTATAGTCTCTGCCCACCTGGCTCTCTGCCATCATGGAGAACCATTATATTTGCAGTAGTAATTATGGTTTTATCAGATGAGGAAATGGGTTTCCTTCAAGAGGCAGGTGTGAAATAATAGGTTGGTGCAAAAGTAATCACTGTTTTTCCCATTACTTTATTTTTATTTTTAAATTTTGTGTGTGTCTGTGTGCGTGTGTGTGAGATGGAGTCTCACTCTGTCACCTCGAGTGGAGTGCAGTGGCTCGATCTCGACTCACTGCAACCTCCCAGGTTCAAGCGATTCTCCTGCTTCAGCATCTGGAGTAGCTGGGATTACAGGTATGCACCACGACACCTGGCTGATTTTTGTATTTTTAATAGAGACAGGGTTTTTCTATGTTTGAACGTTACAGGTAACGTTTTACTCAATAATATTAATGATGCGTATTGAACCAAGTCAATAAGCAAGATGACTTAAGAGTGAATTCATCATGCAACAGCCCATGCCTATAATCTCAGCACTTTGGGAGGCTGAGGTAGGAGGATCACCTGAGCCTAGGAGTTTGTGAGACATGCCTGGGCAACATATAAAGACCCCATCTCTAAAAAAAAAATATTTAATTAGCTGGATGTGGTGGCACTTGCCTATAATCCCAGAGATTTGGGAAACTGAGATGGGAAGATCACTTGAGGCCAGGCGTTTGAGATCAGCCTGGGCAACATAGTGAGACCCCATCTCCATTTAAAAAGAAACAGAGAGTAAGATAACCATGGACACCCACTGTGTTCTGTAATATGTTAATGAGGTTTCCTTTAAATGTTTAGATCCCTATAATGCCAATGTGGGAAAGCAAAGAAGTGTGTGAAAACTCTTAACAAACTCTCCTGTATCCTACAAAACACTGGCCTTGTTATTTGGAATTCACTTGAGTCAGATCCTTTTTTATTTATTTATTATTTGGAAGAGATGGAGTCTTGTTCTGTCACCCAGGCTAAAGGGCAGTGGTGTGATCATGGCCCACTGCAGCCTCAAACTCCTAGGCTCAAGTGACTTTGCCACCTTGACCTCCCAAGTAGGTTGGGATTACAGGTGCACGCCACCATGTCTCTGCCACGCTGGTGTGCAACAGCATGATTGTGGTTCACGCCAATGTCTGCTTCCCAGGTGCTAGCAATTCTCCTGCCTCAGCCTCCCTAGTAGCTGGCATTACAGGTGCCCGCCACTATGCCTAGCTAATTTTTGTATTTTTAATAGAGATGGGATTTCACCATGTTGGCCAGGCAGGTCTGGAACTCCTGACCTCAGGTGATCCACCCACCTTGGCCTCCCAAAGTGCTGGGATTACAAGTGTGAGCCACTGCGCCCAGACAAGAAGATGTTACACACACACACACACACACACACACACACACACACACCATGGAATACTATGCAGCTGCAAAAAAATGAAATATCTTTTGCAGCAACATGGATGGAAGTAGAGGCCATTATCTTAAGCAAAATTACTCAGAAACAGAAAATCTGCACTTGTACCTCCTCAATATATAAAAAGAAAAAATAAAAGATAAAAATAGAACAAAAATTTTATCTTAGCATATATAGAAATATATATTATATATCATCTATGCAAAATATATATTATATATGATATATCCATACTTATGTACACATACATTAACACAAACGTATTATATTTAACTCAGTATATATATGTAATAGATATTATATGTTATATATACATTATATATACACACATATACACACAAACACTGACATACGGTACGCATGCTTGAAGAATGTTCAGCTCCCCTCACAGATGGTATGAATTTTTTTTTTTTTTTGAGTCCAGGTCTCATTCTGTTGCCCAGGCTGGAGGGCAGTGGCACAGTCACAGCTCACTGCAGCCTTGACCTCCTGGGCTCATGGCATGTTTGTGCCTTCGCCTCTGATTGTGCTGTGATTATAGGTGTGCACCACCACACCTGACTAGTTTTTAAATGATTTTTTTTTTGGTAGAGATGGGGGCTAGGGGTGGGGTGGTGGCGCTGGGGGGCTTCCGATGCTGCCCAGGCTGGTCTCGAATCCCCGCACCTCCCAAAGTGCTAAGATCACAGGTGTGAGTCACTGCGCTTGGCCAGATGGTACAATTTTGATTCCTCTCATATTTAACAACGCCTGTACCTATCATGGTATTAAATTTATAGCTCATTCTGGTTCAGGGTCAGGGACTTATTCCTTTGGAATGGCAGAGTTCAGCATTTCCTGACCCCCCCCCCCCCCCGCAAAATAATGCCACTTCATTAAGGCGATAATGACCCTTCCAAGTCTAACTCACAGGCACTTTCCTTTTTTGTCTCTCAAGTAATTAGGCTGTGGTTTCTCAAGGATTTTTATGCTGTGGTTTCTGAAGGATTTTTATGATCCTTCCAAAGCAGCTTTTGTCAAGCAAGGTGTTGTGAAATGTGCAGGGTCTGTTTATAAGAAGAGGTAGGTATGTGGTCAAGTTCAGGGTGGGTTCGGTGGAATCAGACCAACCAGCAGCCCAAGCAGAGTGTTAACGCTGCAAATCTGTGCCACGTTCTTCTTCCTGCGTGCAATTTGCAGGCAAAGACATATGTTTAATTGGGTGTGAAACCCGTGCCTTGAGTAAAAGGACTTTATGAGGCCGCACCCTTACATTTCCAAGGTGAGGCCCTAGTGGAGAGGGCGCGCGTTCTGCGGGGAAACACGAACTTTTCCTGAGTGCGCGTTCCTTGCTGGCCCTGAACCCCTCGGCCAGGCAGGGCTTGGCAGGGCCGTTTCCTGTCCTAACCAGGATCAAGGGATTGCGCGGCTTGCTGGTGAAGATTGGCAGGGCCGTGACCTGTCCTAACCAGGCTTAGGGGATGGCGGGGGCCTGCTGGTGTCGCATATGTTTTGCATTCCAGCTCAGGATTTTGCAGAGCATAGAGAGCGGGCGTCACCCCCAGGGGGATATGCCACCCACAAAACGCAGGTGGAGGCTGGGCGAGGCTGGCAGCCAGGGGCCAGAAATCCAAAGTCTGAGCCAGGTTCAGACTTCCTGACGCCCACTCCCTGTTAGCTGTGCAAGGATGGCTCGGCCTGGTCCCCCTAAAAATGTGTCCGTTCTATCTTAGAGGCCGCTTTGGCTCTCGGAAAGCCCCCCTGACCTGAGGACTGAGGGACTGGAGACCTCTTTCAGTCGCAGAATCGCTGAGATCCCTCAAAACAAAGGCGTTTGCTGTTTGACCCCTTGCTGCTCAATGTGTGGTTGGCCAACCGACAGCCTGGGGCGCCCTGGTCGCGGGTCAGGGGAGCAGCGTCTAGGCCGTGCCAGGCCCGCAAGTTAAGCACTGTCTGCATTTCCCTGGGGAAAGGGGTGACCAAATATCTAGCTATATTTGCATTTCAAATCCACACGGATAAGAGTTTTAAATATAAGTATGTCCAACTATTGCCTAAGCCACACTAGGAAAAAAAATCTTTGCGTTTCTGAAATTGAAATGCGTCTGCACAGTTCTTTATCAGGTTGTCACCGGGGTGTTTAAACAGTGACCAATCAAGTTTCACACGCTACATTTGGTCGGGCGACCTCTCAAAACTGTCTTTCCCTAGTTCTTTAAATAAATGTTTATTTGGAAAGAATTCTAGATCCACAGGAAGCTGCAAACAAACGCACAGAGTCAAGCCCACCCTTTCTCCCCCATTCCAAGTAAAAATGTGGAATCACCAGTCCTACGACGAAACCAGGGCGCTGACCTTGTTCCCCAGACCCGGCAGCCCCTCTTGGGGATCCGCGCGCAGCGCGCGTCCTGAGTAGCCAGGCTAATTCGAGCCCCTCTCCTCACCAAACGCCAATTTCAGTTTCTATTTTTGAGCTTCACTTTTGCTGAGCCACGCCCTCCCTGTCCCCGGGCCACCCAGCCTCCCCATCTTCCGGGTTTCGGTGCAGCAACGCGGGTGGCCCGTCAGTGCGACCCCGGGGGAAGTCATCCTGGGTCCCACCCCGGGGGCGCCCCGGGCGCGGAGGGGGCGTGGGCACCTCCCCAGCGCCGCCCCTGCCCATGGTGACTGGAGTCGCCTGCACGCCCGGGTCTCCGACTCCTCCGCTGGGTCCCCGCCCGGGCGGAGCCCACGCGAAGGCGACGCCCCCCAAAGCCCCGCGGCCGGGTGGGGGCGGGGAGAGGCGCAGTCACGCCCAGGCTGCTTCCGCCCGCCCCAACAGCTCGCACGCGGCTACCGAGCTGGAGGAGGCGGCGGGCGTGAGACCGGGAATGCTTAGGGCCCCCGCCTTCCCCGCAGCCATCCAGCACTCGGTGCCCGCCCCGCGAGGCCAGCTGCTGCTCCCTCCCGGGGCTATTGCTGCTAGTGCCGTGAGCACCGCCCAGCCATTGTCTCTGTGTCTCCGTCAGCCGTGCCGGGCCGCGCATCCGGAGGCGAGGGCGCGCATGGGGAGCCTCCGTTGATGCTGCCGCGGCTGCCGCGCCGCCCTCCGCGGCTCCGTCCCGGGGAGTCCGGCTTCCCGAGCGCTCCGGCCTGGCCCGGCGCCCCGGACCTGAGTGCCTCCCCATGGAGGCGCCCGGGCCGGCCCAGTCGGCCGCGGCGGAGAGCAACTCCCGACACGTGGCGGAGGATACCGCCGACTGGGCGCCCGCGCTCTGCCCCAGCCCCGAGGCGCGGTCGCCGGAGGCGCCTGCCTATAGCCTGCAGGACTTCGACACGCTGGTCACCGTGGGTGAGTGAGTGCGCGCGGGAACTCGGCCCACAGGGGCTCGCGGCGCGGCCGGGACCCTGTAGTAGGACAAAGGGCCCCGGGTGCCCGCTTTCTGGGGAGGGCCCTGCAGCGGGATCCCCGCGCGGGGCTGCCCTTGCGCCCTGGGTCTCCCCGGGGGCCGTTCGGAGAACTGGAGCGCACCCTCCAGCCCCGGCGAGTTCCTCCGACTGGCTGGGGGCCTTCCCTGGAACCCCGACGGCTCTTTTGGAAGACCACTCTGTATCCCCAGCACACACAGCACTCTGGGGCCTGGGCCGTCCGACGTCACAAAACTTCCTGTAGGACATCTCGCCTAGGGTACCTCGTGCGCTCTCCCAGACAGCAGCTCCAGGGACACGGGCGCGGGGTCCCGCAGGCCAGCCTCCCAGTGTGCCCAGCGGCAGGGTCCTTGGCGGGGAATGTACAGATTTCTCCATTGGCTGCAGGAGCAGCTGGGCTCCGGGGGACAGGTGTTCGTGGCTTTGTGGGGATGAAGACGGCGGAGTTGGGGACAGATCCTAACATGTCCTGACACCGCCTGTGCTCTTCGTCTTGTGCCTCTGAAATGGGTAATTCTTGTATCGGAAGCTTTATCCGTTTCCTTTGTCCTCTGTCTTTGAACTTAACCCCGAATGGGCAGCTTGACAGAGAGGTTTCGAGTTCTCGGTGCGCTTGCATCCGGACACGCGCTGGTTTATGGGGGCAGCCCTGAGTGGGTCAGAATATCCCAGCTCAACGTGGGCGCTGGATTTAAACAGTTGTCACCGGCCCGCCTGTGTCTCTTAGGGACTCTGTATGGCTAAGTGGGGTGTTGGCTGTCAAGAAAATAAATGGGGGAGCGGAGAGGGGTGTCTTGGGTGTGTTGGTGGGGCGGGGGCTCTCAAACCCTCTTAACTCCTGTTTGTCCTCATTTTGGAAAGGAGGAAGCTGGGCTGGGAAGCCCAAGGGCTTAAGGTCACACCTTAGGGCTTAGGAAGACCAGCGGGCATAGCCAGAGGGCCTTCAGAACCGCTGAGGAAGAGAGGACTTAGCTTCCTTCAGTGACCTCTTTGCCACTTAGACCTTGAGGGAAGGGCCCACGAGGAAAGCCTGAGTTTGGAAGGACAGTGTGGGACGAGGCCCTCTGTTTCTGCGCTCCCTCTCTCCTCCTATCTCATTCTCTCTTTCTCTGTTTCTCTTTCTCTCTCTTTCTGTGACCCTGTTCGTGTATCTGCATTTCTTCTCCTCTGTCTCTCTCTGTCTTTCTGTCTGTTCCCTTACTGTCTTGGTCTCTCTGTCTCCCTGCCTTCTCTCTGCTTTCCCTCTTCTTCTGGTCCCTCATGGAAAGCTGTCCTGGTCTAATCTTAGAGCTGGGTGTGTTTTGCGGGGAAGAATGGTGGGGCAGGAACCCTGACTGGTTCAGCCGCCACAGTAGGTGGAAATACAGCTCGACAGTGGAAAATTGATGAGGTCCAGCCGTTCCTTGGCACTCAGCACCAGGGTTTGTCATTCTTTGGGGCACCCACATAGGTCCCTTGGGAAACGTGGAGCTGGGGCTGGAGGCCGGGGCAGAGAGCAGGATGTGGGCAGGAGGGCGGCAGAGGTGAGGAGCTCTCGTGTGACAGGGGGCCACTCAGTTTGACATCAAGTCAGCTTAGGGTACCCAGCGGGTAACCTCATTTTTAAAAATAGAGTGTCGTTGTCTCTAGGGACCAAGCTGGCTGGGTAGGGAGGTCAGCTTTTTTTTTCAGTCCAGTCAGTGCTCTCAATGAGGATGATGCTCCTTTCTCAAGGATAACTTCCTATGGGCTCCAAGGGTGTGACAGGAGGGCTAGGTATCCCACACTCATTGGGCAACAGGGGACCAGGACCCAGGGTGTGTGTGTGTGTGTGTGTGTGTGTGTCTGTGTCTGGAACACTCTCTCATGACAACTTCACAGCTTTGGTGACATTATCTGCAGCATTTTATCCAAGCCCCTTTCTTTGTTGTTGGTTAAAGAGCAATGTGAGTGTGATTCACCTAAAAGTAGTAGAATAAATTCTAAAAAACCCAAGGGTTTTAGAGTCTTCACGATTGTCTCTCTGTGCCACAATTTACAGCAGCTTTGGACTCTTTTACAGGGCGTGATGGAGAAGAGTGAGGGGCGAGCTTGAGTCTCAGTCTGGAGTTGAAACCCAGTCTGTGTGGGTGTGACCCCTCTTCATCCTAAACTGTCACCGCTGGAACATAAGTTTGCCTTTAAGTGCTCTTTCCCCCTCATTCCTAATTCTCTCAGGCCCCAAACAAGCATCCCCAGCCAGAAGTACTGAACTTTTTGGGGGTGGGTGGAGGGGATCTGTATGCAGATTTCCAGTTGAGCAATCCTCTTTTCTATGACTTAAAGCCAATCACTGGCTGGACGTGGTGGCTCATGCTGGTAGTCCCAGCACTTTGGGATGCCGAGGCAGGTGGATCACTTGCGCGCAGGAGTTCGAGACCAGCCTGGTTGACATGGCAAAACCCCATCTCTACTGAAAAAATACAAAAATTAGCCAGGTGTGGCCAATTACAAGCAGGCGCTTGTAATCCCAGCTTCTGAGGAGGCTGAGTCAGAGGAATTGCTTTCACCCAAGGAGGCAGAGGTTGCAGTGAGCCAAGATCACACCATTGCACTGCAGCCTGGGCAATGGAGGAAAAAAAAAAAGGAAACTGTCAGTGTTCTAGATTGACCAGTTTTCCTCAACAGTTTTCCTCAAGTTCAGGTAGTTAGGAAGAAAGAGTGCAGTTTGCAATTGTGAGAAATCTGATAATGGATTTTTTTTTTCTTTTTTGTGCATGAAGGGATTCTGTAGTACGTCTGGTTTAAAGGCTGATTTAATAGTTTTAGGAACTTTGGATCAGAACAGCCATACGACTCCTCAGAGAAAAAATGGGTTTCAGTCTGGTTCTTTAAATTTCTTGTTTGTATAACCAAGCCGTGCTTGTTCCTATGAGGGAGAACAGTTGTACTTTAAAAAAGGAAAATCTGGGCCAGGTACAGTGGGGCGTGCCTGTAGTCCCAGCTATTTGGGAACTTGCAGTGGGAGGATGGCTTGAGGCCAGGAGTTCTAGACTAGCGTAGGCAATACAGCGAGACCCTCATCTCTTAAAAAATATAGTAATAATAGGTAGTTGGGCATGTTGGCGCATACCTGTGCTCTTAGTTACCTGGGAAGCTGAGGCAAGAGGATCACTTGAGCCCAGGAGGTCAAGGCTGTAGTCAACCATAGTCATGCTACTCTACTCCAGCCTGGGTGATAGAGTGAGACCCTCTGTCTAAAAAATAAAATAAAATAAAATAAAATAGAGTGAGACCTTCTGTCTAAAAAATAAAATGAAATAAAATAAGATAAAATAAAATAATTTATGGAAGTGAAAAACTTACACTACGTAGAGAGAAGAGGATGTCTCTCTGTGCAGCAATCCACCAGCCTTATTTTACCAATCTTCCCACTTAAAATGACTGCTTGAGAATTGCTTTCTCTGTATATCAGATAAAAAATACTTAGGTTTGGCCAGGCACGGTGGCTCATGCCTGTAATCTCAGCACTTTGGGAGGCTGAGGCGGGCAGGTCACGAGGTCAGGAGATCGAGACCATCCTGGACAACAAGGTGAAACCCCTTCTCTACTAAAAATACAAAAATTAGTTGGGTATGGTGGCGTGAGCTTTTAATCCCAGCTACATGGGAGGCTGAGACAGGAAAATTCCTTCAACCAGGGAGTCTGAGGTTACAGTGAGCCGAAATCACACCACTGCATTCCAGCTTGGGCAACAGAGCAAGACTCCATCTCAAAAAAAAAAAAAAAGACCCCAAAAAACTTAGGTTTTATTCCAAAAGTGTCCTTATTGAATCATTTGGCATCTATGACCCAGTGCTCGTTTCTCATGGGTATCCCCCATGTTAGCCTGTCAGGAAGGAGGTAATTCAGCAGGTAAACCAGTGGCCAGGATTTGGGTCCACATTTCATCTTCCTTTTCTTAACCTAGTTCTACATTTACTCATTTGAAAAAAAGGGAAGTAATAACAGTACCTGTCCTACACGGTTACTATGAGGAAGACTCCAAAGTTCCTGGACCCGTACTAAAATATACGTATTTTGAAATACAGGCTCACAGGAGATTTTAAAAACAGTACCTGGAGTCTCACAGACCCTTCAGCCAGTTCTCTATGGTGACGTCTTCATATCCATGGGACAATATCAGAACCAAGTCATTGATGTTGGTATATCCCTATTAAAGAGAACACATACCTCGTTCAGCGTTTTTTTTTTTTTTTTTGAGACATGGTCTCACTCTGTTGCCCAGTCTGGAGTACAGTGGTGCGAGCTCGGCTCATCCCAGCCTTGAACTCCTGGGCTCAAGTGATCCTCCCACCTCAGCCTCCCAAGTAGCTGCAACTATAGGTGTGCACCACCATATCCGGCTAATTTTTGTATGTTTTGTAGAGGTAGAGTCTTGTTATGTTGCTTAGGTCTTGATCTCCTGGTGCATCAAGTGATCCTCCCACCTCGGCTTCCCAAAGTGCTGGGATTGTATACAGGCGTGAGCCATCGTGCCTGGCTTGTTCAGCCTTTTACTAGTTTTCAAAAGGTGCTCATTTGTGTTTGCGAGTGTGTGTGTAGAGTTCCATGCAGTTTTACCCAGTGTGTGGATTTGGCAGCTACCACCCTCCAAACCATGGTGCAGGATGAATTCCCTCACCGCAGACCCCTCTGTCTTCCTCAACACATTTTTTTTTTGTAACTTTCACACGATATACCATCTGAAAATATTTTATATTCTTAAGAGCTGGGAGATCTTCATAATTAATGATGCATGGTTCTGAAATCTAAAGCGCTTGTACTGGTAGTTTTTAATTCTGTCCTTGGCTTTTAGAAATAAGGCTTGGAGTTGCAAGGAAAAACGAGCCCTTAGACAAAGGATTTCTCAGCAAAAAAGATTTATTTCTGCACAGAAGGGTGCCTCCTGTGTGGCTGGTTCCCCCAAGAGCACCCTGAACAAAGGAGAGTAGAAGTTTTTATTCGTAAGGCAACTCCTGCCCCTGTGTCCTTTCCCCATTGGCTGGGGTCAGACTGCACAATCTAAAATAGACCCGACTGGCTAAACATTTTAACTTTCTTTAATGATAAGGTGGACACATGATTGGAGAGAGGGGAGAGGAGGGAGGGGTCATCTGTGGCGAACTAGAAAGCCAGTCTTTTCCCAAATAAAGGAAGGAGTGTGAGCTGGTGCTGATAATGCCACTGGTGCTGTGGCATGCCTGGGCATGTAGTAAAGTCAGAAAGAAGAAAAGGAGAAGAAAGAGATGCAGGCGTGGATACTGGGAATTAAAGAATAAAAGGTTGAGCAGGCTGTTTGAAGAGAAACCTTACCATATCTCATATTGGTTCTCCTAAATTGGCCAGAATTTTCCTTTGCTGTTCTCGTTGCTGGGTCTTATTAATGCCTTAAGATAGTTCATTCAGGCTGTTGTAGCAAAATACCACTGACTGGGTGGCTTTTTTTTTTTTTTTTTGAGACAGAGTCTTGCTCTGTCCCCCAGGCTGGAGTGCAGTGGTGCAATCTAGGCTCACTGCAAACTCCGCCTCCTGGGTTCACACTGTTCTCCTGCCTCAGCCTCCAGAGTAGCAAACCACAGACATTTATTGTTGTTCACAATTTTGGAGGCTGGAGGTCCAAGATGAAGGCATGGCAGATTTGGTGTCTGGTGGGGACCTGCTTCCTGGTTCATAGATGGTGCCTTCTTGCTGTGTCCTCACATGGTGTGGAAGGGGTGAGGGAGCTCTCTGGGGCCCCTTTATAAGGGCAGTGATCCCATTCATGAGGCTCCACCCTCATAACCTCATCACCTCCCTAGGGCCTCAACCCCTGACACCATTACCTTGCAGGTGAGAATTTCAACACAGGAATTTTAGGGGGACACAAGCATTGAGTCCACGGCATCCCCACTCTGTCTGTCACACAGCATGCTGCCGGGACGAATGGTATCTGAACTGGTCAGATTCTACTGTGTGCATAAATCAGCAGCCTTGTGGGCAGTGTTGACATAGCAATTAGGAGTGTTGTTTGTAGCCTAACAATACACAGAAAGTGGAGCTCAGCCCTTTGATCTTATTTATCTTGTGTGGGTGCTCCGTGTGAGACAGGCTCATGCATGTGTGAATGACAGTTTCCATTTAAGTGCATCACACAGATGCCAAGAGATGAGATCAAATATTACACGTCAGAGAACATTTCCAAGGATAGAAGTCCTGCTGGTTTCTCCTCTTCATTGTTTATTTCATTTTATATTTTTAATTTAAGTTAAATTAAAATACATGTTACATTAAATTTAAGTTAAATTAAGATACATGTGCAGGACTTATTTTAAATAAAGAGACAGGGTCTCGCTGTGTTGCCCAGGCTAGTCTTGAACCCCTGGGCTCAAGCATTCTGCCTGCCTCCGCTGCTGGCACATAAATGCCAAGAGTGCAGGGACCTCTGTGTGTTGGAGTCGCTTTCATCTCCTACATCCAAAGAACAGACCTGGCACTTAGTGTGTGCCCAAGACCATCCACTGCATGAATAGAGAAATCAACCCTCCTCATGTTCCTGGGATTTCCTGAGGTGGGAAACCTTCAATGCTAGCTGGGAAAGTCGCAGGCAGAGACAGGGACAAGCTGGTCACTCTGTGTGTGAATAAATAAATGAATGGATGATGGCATTATCGGCAGTTGTTCTTTATGACACTCACTGATGCCAAGTACTGGACGGGTACAATATGTACATTAGTTTCTCTATGGGCAGAAGTTCCACCATGACAATATTAACATTATTTTCTTTTTGCTTTTTTTTTTTTTTTTTTTTGAGACGGAGTCTCGCTCTGTCGCCCAGGCTGGAGTACATTGGTGAAATCTTGGCTCACTGCAAGCTCCGCCTCCTGGGTTCACGCTGTTCTCTTGCCTCAGCCTCCCAAGTAGCTGGGACTACAGGCGCCCACCACCACGCCCGGCTAATTTTTTGTATTTTTAGTAGAGACTGGGTTTTACCGTGTTAGCCGGGATGGTCTCGATCTCCTGACCTCATGATCTTCCTGCCTTGGCCTACCAAAGTGCTGGGATTACAGGCATGAGCCACCGCGCCTGGCTGCCTCTTTTTTTTTTTTTTTTTAGAAGACAGAGTTTCACTCTATAGTGCAGGCTAGAGTGTAGTATTACAGCCATAGCTCACTGCAGCCTCCACTTCCCTGGGTCAAGTGATCCTCCCACTTCAGCCTCCCAAGTAGCTGGAACTACAGATGTGCACTGCCACACTCAACTAATTTATTTATTTATTTTTATAGAGTTGGGTATGGCTATGTTGCCCAAGCTGGTCTCGAACTCCTATGCTCAAGTGATCCTCCCACCTCAGCCACAGAAGTAGCTGGGATTACAGGTGTGTCCACCATGCTTGTAGTCTTCTTAATGGGAAAGAGGGTCTGAGAGAAGGGATGCTATGTGGCAGTAGGTTTTGCCTGCAGCACGCTCCCTGGGAATGCAGGGCATGCACACTGGATCGGACGACAAAAGCAATGTCATCTGCAGTTCATGGGCACGCTGCAAAGAAGGGAGATGTTAAACTCTCGAAAGCAGCAGACACCCCCCACCAGGAAGAGACATGGTTTGTGAAAAATCAAAGGAGGGTGAAGGCATGACAATCATGAGCCCAGGAGGTTGAGGCTGCAGTGGGCTGAGATCATGGTACTGCACTGCAGTCTGGGTGACAGAGACCTTGTCTCAAACAAATAAAAATTCATGGGAAGCCAGGTGTGGAGGCTCATGCCTGTAATCCCAGCACTTTAGGACGCTGAGGTGGGAGGATCTCTTGAGCCCAGGAGCTCAGTATCTGTCTGGGCAATATAGTAATACCCCATCTCAAAAAAAAATTTTTTTTTTTTTTTTTGAGACAGTCTCACTTTGTCACCCAGGCTGGAGTGCAATGGAGTGATCTCGGCTCACTGGAAACTTTGCCTCCCAGGTTCAAGTGATTCTCCTGCCTCAGCCTCCCGAGCAGCTAGGATTACAGGCTCCTGCCACTGTGCCTGGCTAATTTTTGTAGTTTTTATAGAGATATGGTTTCACCTTTTGGCCAGGCTGGTCTTGAACTCCTGGCCTTGTGATCCACCTGCCTTAGCGTCCCAAACTGCTGGGATTATAGGCATGAGCCACCACGTCAGGCCAAAAAATTTTTTTAAAGTAGCTGAGTGTGGTGGCATGGGCTTGTATGTAGTCCCAACTACTAGGGAGGCTGAGGCAGGAGGATTACTTGAGCCCAGGAGGTGGAGACTGCATGAGTCATGATGGTGCCACAGTGCTCCAGCCTGGGCAACAGAGTAAGAGCCTATGTCAAAAATAAAAGGAAGTATCAAGGGAGATGATTACACAGTGCCTGGCACACTGTAGGTCTCCAAAAAATAAACCTTTTCTATCCATCAGTTTCCCCTTCTCTCCAGCATGAAATTGCGTATGTAAAGTTGAAAAGAAAAAAGAGAGAGAGAATCTTTCAAAAAGGTAGTAATGTTGGTGGCATTGTGGTTGTTTAAAACAAACAAACAAACAAACAAAAAACCTTGGGGGAAATACAGAGAAAGCCCTGGCATTGTGGTTGTTTAAAACAAACAAACAAACAAACAAAAAACCTTGGGGGAAATACAGAGAAAGCCCTAAGGCAGTCCTTCCAAAAAGCTGAAAGTGCTTTGCTTTGTTTGGAATTGTGACCGAGTTTTCCCTGTTAGAAAAGTCTGTGGTTAGAAGCTTCCTGTTAAGCCAGCTTCCTGGTAAGAAGGTGGAACAATTGTTTCTTCTGTGTGATGGGTTCCCTCTGCCATTTCTGTAGGTTGCCTCCCTGTGGTCGTTTACTGTGGTGGGTCCAGACTCAAAACCAGGTCTGGGGCCACCATCATCATATTTGTGTCCCCCACCCCAAGATTCTTATGTCGAAACCCTAGTCCCCAAGATGATGATAATAGCAGGTGGGGCTTTTAGGAGGTGATGAGGTCATGAGGGTGGGTCCTCATGAATGGGATCAGTGTCTTTATAAAAGGGACCCCAGAGAGCTCCCTCACCCTTTCCACTATATGAGGACACAGCAAGATAGCACTATTAATTAGGAAGCTGGTCTCTGCCAGACTCTGAATCTTCCACACCTTCATCTTGGACTTCCAGCCTCCAGGACTGACAACAGTAAATGTCTATTGTTTCTAAGCCTTGGTCTACTGTGTTTTGTGATGGCAGCCCAGATGGATTTAGATGGGGCTCTATTCACCGCATGCAGCAGGGTCCACGGAAAGGCAGCTGTGATGAGATGATCCATCATTACCTCTTTCATGCAGACTGAACATGTCTGCTTTTCTGTTCTGTTCTCTTCCACTTTTCCATGCTATATTTTCTCAGCATTATTCCTCTTGTTTCTGGCCTCTTTTGAAGTCTTCTTTTCCAGGGATCTGCATTTCCCCCATCCTCTTGAACAAGAAGCTACTGGCCCTGGGTCTCCTTACCTTGCCTCCCACGTGTTGCTCATCTCCTTGGAGATGGAAACTGAAGAAGAAGAAGAAATTTTAACATGAAGAGGAACATAGAACACACAGATCCCGAGAGATGGAGAAAGCCAACCCAGTGGCTCAGGGAGACAGCTGGGAGGGGAAATGGGGAGGACTACTGAATGAATATCCAGTCTCCTTTGGGGGCGATAAACATATTTTGGAACTAGATTGAGATGACAGTTGTACAGCACTGTGAATGTGCTAAATGTCACTAGATGGTCAATTTTAAAATGATTCATTTTATGTTATAGTGAATTTCACCTTGATGGGAAAGAAGATAAAGAGGAAGCTGGTGGCTCAAGCCTGTAATCCCAGGACTGTGCAAGGAAAGAGACAGAGTTTGACGCTACTGGTGGCCAGGTCTTGCAGAGCATGGTGGCAGACTTTTTTTTTTGTTATCGAGTCTAGCTCTGTCACCCAGGCTGGAGTGTAGTGGCGTGATCTCAGCTCACTGCAACATCCACCTCCCAGTTCAAGTGATTCTCCTACCTCAGTCTCCTGAGCAGCAGGGACTACAGATGCCTGCCACCACACCTGGCTAATTTTTGTCTTTTTGGTAGAGACGGGGTTTCACCATTGAGATCATGAGTGGTGGGATTCTTGGTCTTCTTGTTCTGTTTTGGAGATTGAAGCCACAGGAGCCCCTTCGAGAATGAATGTAGGGTGTAACTGTATTAGTTTGCTCTGACTGTCATAACAAAATACCACAGACTGAGTGACTTATTTAATAGAAATTAATTTTCCCACTGTCCTGGAGGCTGGAAGTCTGAGATCAAGTTGTGGGCAGGCCTGGTTCCTCCTAAGGCCTCTCTCTTGGGCTTGTAGATACTATCTTCTCTCTGTGTCCTCACAGGGCCATCCCTCCATTCGTGTTTGTGTCCTTATCTCCTCTTTTTTAATTTTTATTTTTTTAGAGACAGGATTTTGCTCTGGCCCAGCCCAGAGTTCAGTGGTGCTGTCATAGCTCACTGCAGCCTTGGCTTCCTGGGCCCAAAGCAACGCTCCCACCTCAGCCTCTTGAGTAGCTGGGACCACAGGTGTGCACCACCATGCTCAGCTTTTGTATATATATTTTTCCTAGAGATGGAGTCTCCCAATGTTACCCAGGCTGGTCTCAAATCCTGGCCTCAAGAAATCCTGCCTCAGCCTCCCAAAGTGCTGCGATTACAGGTATGAACCACTGCACCCAGCTTCCTCTTCTTACTAGGATACCAGTCCTATTGGGTCAGGGCCCACCCTAATGACTTCATTTTACCTTAATTAACTCCTCAAGGACAACATTTCCAAACAGTAACATGCTAAAGTCTGGGGGTGAGGGCATTGATATATGATTTTTTGGGGGACATAATTCAGATCATAGCCCCTGTGAAAATTGTAATGCATCCAGGGATACATTGGAACTTCTCCTAAAGCAATATTGTAGTGTCACCCGAGTTAAAGCTGGCTTCTTAGAAGATCCCCCTTCTTGGTTGACTTCTGCAATCTCTCTCATGTTCCTTCACACTGTCTTAGTCTTGCATGGCTGCTGGAATGAAGGACCACAAATACAGTGGCTTAAACTCACATGCAATGAAGAGATACCTGCACTCTCAGGTTCACTGCAGCCTGAGTCACACAATAACCAAGATAGGGCAACAACCCATGTGCCTGTCAGCGGATGAGTGGGTGAAGAAAATATGGTCTGTACACAATGGTGTACTATTCAGCCTGTAAAAACAATAAAGTCCTGTCATTTGCAACAATGTGGATGCAACTGGAGGTCATTATGCTCTGAGAAATAAGCCAGGCACAGAGAGACAAATACGGCGTTATCTCACTCCTTTTTTTTTGGACAGGGTCTCACTCGGACACCCAGGCTGGAGTTCAGTGACGTGGTGTCACTGCAGCATCGACGTCCCAGGCTCAAGGGATCCTCTCACCTCAGCCTCCTGAGGAGCTGGGACTGCAGGTGTGCATCACCACGCCAGGCTATTGTTTTGATTTTTTTTTGGTAGAGATAGAGTCTTGTCATGTTGCCCAGGCTGGTCTTGAACTCTTGGCCTCGAGTGATCCTCCCAGTTTAGCCTCCCAAAGTGCTGGGTTTACAGGCGTGAGCCACCACGCCCTGCCTGACCTATGTACTTTAGAATTCCAGAAGCAAATCTACTATCCTACTGGAGGAGCAAGACGGAAACACAGGTGCTAGAGGGCAGATTGTTTGCACAGAAACCTGGGCATGTGGATGAATTTGGTAATACTCACGTGTGTGCGGGTAAACTTGGCAGGCCCCTTTTTTTCCAAGGTTCCCTTGTGCAAGAAGAATGAAACCAATGCAACCAATACTTTTAAGAAGCCCCTCCTTTCTGGACCATTTTCACGCTGCATTTCTCGGGTGGGCATGTTTTCCTGGCATCTCTGATTCTGTGCTGTGTTGGGTGACACAGGATGATGGACATTTTGCTTCCCTATTAGGATCTTAAGTGAAAGTCCAGTTGGCATTTGCATTTGATCTGAGTAGGAGAAAACATGATAAATAGCCATTAGAGGCCAGGCTTGGGGGCTCACACCTGTAATCCCAGCACTTTGGTAGGCCGAGGTGGGCAGATCACTTGAGGTCAGGAGTTCGAAACCAGCCTGGCCAACATGACGAAACCCCGTTTGTACCCAAAAATACAAAAATTAGCTGGGCACGGTAGTGGGTGCCTGTCATCCCAGCTACTCAGGAGGCTGAGGCAGGAGAATCACCTGAACCCGGGAGATAGAGGTGGCAGTGAGCTGAGTCTGTGCCACTGCACTCCAACCTGGGGTGATAGAGTGAGACTCCATCTCAAAAAAAAAAAAAAAAACCAAAAAAACCCCAAAACACATTAGATGCATTTGAAGCCTCCCAGCAATTCTCCCATGATGGCAGAATAGGCATCCAGGAGACTCACCCTACCCTGTCTGAACACCTTTAGTGAAGATGTAAATGATCTGCAGAGGAGACTCAGGTGCGAGGATGGAAATTCCTTCTCCCTCCAGCACTGATGGCTTCCACCTTCCTGTGGTCTAAGGAGACCACACAGAGGTTGTCAGTGTGGGAGGCTGTTGCCAGTATGGTGAGTTTCCTACGGAGGAATTTCCTGTGGGACACCTCTGGGCAGTTCTTCCCGCCTTTCATGTCTTCTGTCAGATGATAGAGTGGCCAGGTCAAGGGATTATCATGATTTTATTCGTTTTTTGTTTTTTAGAGACAAGGTGTTGCTCTGTCGCCCAGGCTGGAGTGCAGTAGGGGTGCAATCAATAGCTCAGCTGCAGCCTCAAACTACAGGGCTCAAGTGAGCCTCCTGCCTCAGTCTTCCAGGTAGCTGGGACTACAGGGACACACCACCATGCCCAGCTCATTCTCTCATAAGGTGGAGAGAAGAGAAGAGAGGAGGACATAAAACTGTCCATATGACTAGTTTGGGCCTTTCCATCCTGCTTAATCCAGAACTGTCAAGGTTAGAACCTGGTCATTCTTTAATATGTTTGAAAAATATGGCTGGGCATGGTGGCTCACACGTGTAATCCCAGCACTTTGTAAGGCCAGGATGAGAGGATCAATTGAGTCCAAGAGTTTGAGACCAGCCTGGGCAGCATAAGAAGACCCCACCTCTACAAATGGGGAAAAAAAAAAGACAGCCACGCATGGAGACGCATGCCTGTGGTCCCAGCTATGGGGGGGCGCTGAGATGGGAGGATTGAGCTTGGGTAGTAGAGGCTTCAGTGAGCTGCGATTGTGCTACTGCACTCTAGCTTGTGTGATGGAGTGAGACCCTGCCTCAATTAAAAAAAAAAAAAAGAAAAACAGACCTTCCTTCTGTACAGTGTCTTCCCTGCTGGCCTCCATGCCCTCGTACCTGTTTAAAAATCCACTGGAATTTTTCACCAGGACATAGAAAAAGGAAGTTGTCTCACGCAGTTCCTGTTAAATTGCACAAGTCCACACAGATCCTTGCAACCCACACCACCATTTACTTAGCATGCGTTGTGTGTGGGCATTACATTATTCTCCGAGGTAGTTATTTTGGATGTTATACTGGGGAGGCACCCCATCAAAGAGATTTGGAGGGCAGCCTGTGGAGGGTTCTTTTAAAATCGTTGACAACTAATTTGGTGGATGTTTTCACCTTGGTGAATCATTCCCTTGGGAGTCATTTTGCAGAACAAAAGGGTTGCACACAGGTGTGGCCAGAGAAACCTTGGCACAGAAGAAAGAAGTGCTTTGTCATGCTTAGGGCACCTGGGATCTCTTTGGATGGGCAGGCAGAGGGGGACCCTGTGAAGCCTGCCTGAATTTATTTGGGTATGCATGCTTATGTTGGAGTCTTGGCAATGAGAGGACAAGAGTGGAGGGAACAGAGCTGTTAACAGAAAGCAGTCCGGATTCAGACACCAAGAGAGGGTTCTTGGATCTCGCGCAAGAAAAAGTTCAGGGCAAATCCATAGAGTAAAGTGAAAGCAAGTTTACTGAGAAAGTAGAGGAGTAAAAGAATGGCTCCTCCACAGGCAGAGCGGCCTCAAGGGCTGCTGGTTGCCCATTTTTATGGCTATTTCTTGATTATATGGTAAATGAAAGGTGAATTATTCATGCCTCCCCTTTTTAGACCAAATAGGGTAACTTCCTGATGTTGCCGTGGCATTTGTAAACTGTCATGGCGCTGATGGGAGTGTAGCAGTGAGGACAACCAGAGGTCACTCTTGTTGGCGTCTTGGTTTGGGTGAGATTTGGCCAGCTTCTTTACCGCAACCTGTTTTATCAGCAAGCTCTTTATGACTGGCATCTTGTGCTGAACTCCTATCTCATCCCATGACTTAGAATGCCTTAACCATCTGGGCATGCAGCCCAGCAGGCTTCAGCCTCATGTTAACCAACACCTCTTCAAGATGGAGTTGCTCTGGTTCAGATGCCACTGACAGAGCTAGCTTATAGTTGGGACAATGTCATAGGGAATTATTCTTAAAAGATTGCAAAATCTGGCTTGGATGAGATTCCAGAAATCAAAAGGGTGTTGAGAAAGCAACTTGTCTAGAATTTCCTCTTCATGGGCTGTTGATTCTGTTTGCAATCACACCTTAAGAAAAAAATAGGCCAGGCGTGGTGGCTTGTGCCTGTAATCCCAGCACTTTGGGAGGCTGAGGCAGGAGTTAGAGACTAGCCTGGCCAACATGGTGAAACCCCGTCTCTACTAAAAAAATAAAAAAGTCAGCCAGGCATGGTGGTGCGTGCCTGTAATCCCAGCTACTTGGGAGGCTGAGGTGACAGAATTGCTTCAATCTGGGAGGCAGAGGTTGCAGTGAGCTGAGATTGTGCCACTGCACTCCAGTCTGGGTGGACAGAGCAACACTCCTTCTTAACAACAACAACAACAACAACAACAACAAAATAATAAAAATAAAAGAGAAAATAGGTGACACATAGTGGCTCATGCCTATAATCCCAGGGCTTTGGGAGGTCAAAGAAGGAGAATCATTTGAGGCTAGTGGTTCTAGAGTAGCCTATACAACATAGTGAGACCTTGCCTTTACAAAAATAGAAAAAAATTAGCCATGTGTGTGGTGGGTCTCATATCTATAGTCCTAGCAATTCAGGAGGCTGAGGCAGGAGGATCACTTAAACTCAGGAGCTGGAGGCTACAGTGAGCTATGATGGCGCCACTGCACTCCAGCCTTAGCAAAAGAGCAAGATTCTGAAACGAAAGAAAAAAAGAAAAGGACATAAAATATAAAAAGAAAGAAAACAGAAGAAAGAAGAAAAATATTTATATAGAAAGAAATCTGTAATGATGCAAAACATTCCATGGACACGAATAGAATAGTTGTTATGTGTGATTTTGTTTATTAAAGCTTTTTTTAGTTCATCCATAAAGTTTAGTGTTTTCTTTTGAGAACAAATTCTGTCTTGTCAACTTCATTGATTTTCAGGCTGGGCGTGGTCTCTCGACACTTGTAATTCCAGCACTTTGGGAGGTCGAGGTGGGAGGAGGGCTTGAGACCAGGGGTTCGAGACTAGCCTTGGCAACATGGTGAAACCCTATCTTTACAAAAAAAAAATAAACAAATAACAATTAGCCAGGCATGGTGGCACATGCCTGCAGTCCCAGCAACCTGGGAGGCTGATGTGGGAGGATCACTTGAGTCTGGGAGGTTGAGGCTGAAGTGAGCTATGATTGCGCCATTGTACTCCAGCCTTGGTGACAGAGTGAAACCATGAAAGAAAAGAAAGAAAAGCAAAAAAGAAAAGAGAAAGGAAGGAGAAAAAGAAAAAAGAAGAAAAAAGTAAAAGAAAATAATATATAGAAAAAGTCAGTAATGTCTCAAAATATTCCCTACACGGTTGAATAGAAATTGTTGTTGGATGTGATTTTATCTGTTAAGGCTTTTGTTTAGTTCGTTGTTAAACAGTTCAGTATTTTATTTTGAGCATAGATTCCAGTTTATCAGTTGCATTAATCTTTGCAAAGAAACTGCTTTGGGTTTCTTTAATGTTTCTGTGTTGACTTCCTGTTTTCAGTTTCATTGCAGTTTGCTCTGGTTTTTCTTTTGTTTTTCCCCATTCATTTTAGGTTTCTGGAATTTTCCTGAAGCATTGTATGCTGATACAGATTCTGAGCTGGTGCTTTGACTGTCACAAGCCAGAGGGTCCTAGAAGAAGTGGAATCATAACTGAGGAAAACTTAGGAAACCCCATCCGTTCTGACTTTCAAAGGTCTTCAGGGCAGCGCCACGTTTCACCACCTGATTTTGGTGTTTCACAGTCTGATGTGTTCATAGCTTTTGACTATTAAACTGATTGAGCTCTGCGTTTTTAAAATTTATTTTACCCTGCTGGTGCTGTTTGAGCTCCAGCTTCCTCCTCTGTGTAATCAGTATCCCTAGTTGCCTCTTTACCCAAAAAGCCACAGAAATAAGTGCAGAGAAAACAGGTTAGCTGCCACCTGCGACAGAAGCGTGTCCTTAAATGTGTCCCTGGTCTCCTGGCCCCATCACTCCAGTCTCTGCCTCTGTCTCCAAATGGGGCCTTCTCCTCTGTGTCTCTGTCTCGTCTTCTGTGTCTTTATTTTATTTATTTATTTGAGATGGCGTTTCAGTCTTTTGCCCAGGCTGGAGTACAGCAGTGTCATCTCGGTTCACTGCACCATCCACCTCCTGGGTTCAAGTGATTCTCCTGCTTCATCCTCCTGTGTAGCTGGGATTATAGGCACCTGCCACCACCCCTGGCTTATTTTTTCCATTTTTAGTAGAGACAGGATTTCACCATGTTGCCCAGGCTGGTCTCAAACTCCTGTCCTCCAGGTGATCCACCTGGCTCGACCTCCCAAAGTGCTGGGATTACAGGCATAAGCCACTGTGCCTGGCCATTTTTTATTCATTCTCTTTTGTCTCTTAGAAGGACACTCATTGTTGGATTTAGGTCCCACCCTAAAACCAGGATGGCCTCATCTGGAGATTGTTTACTTAATAGAAACTACAACGACCCTATTTTCGAATAAGGCTGTATTCACAGGTACCAGGGGTTAGGATGTGGACATATTTTTGGGGGGCACCATTCAACCTAATCCACCCCTCAACCTCAGTATGTCCACTGCGTTCAACATAGACTGTGTCTCCTTCTTTCCCCAAACAGAACAACTTAAGAGACCCTGTGCACCTGTACACCTTGCGTAGGTCATTAGCACTCACTGCTTACATGCCTAAATTCTAAGCTGTGATCATCTCCACCCTCCCTCTTGCAGCCCAGTTGAGCCTATTCTCTGCCCAAGCACCTTATAAACAGGACTTTAACCCTCCATCTCCATATGTTTCACGCACTTATTTCATACATTGTAGTATTTAATGTTCTTTTACTGATTTTTCCCAGGGTGGAAAATGTCAAGGAAAGGAACTGAGTTTGACAGTTTTAAATTCATACATTCTGCTATCAACATTACTTTGAAACAATTATTTAATGCAGTGCGTTGGTTTCATTTAACATAAACCTATGTAGATGAAATATTTTGATAGTCACATTTTAAAAGGTGAGAAAGTTATATAGTGAAATGCATCTGTTTTTGTGCCTCACCTGTGCAGAATTTGCCCTCTCCTTCCACCCAGGTGCCCATATTAATGTGTCTTGTATATTTCTCCAAAGTCCTTTCTCAATATAGAAGCAAATTATCACTTATGGAGAAGAGCCTCACTTTTTTTTTTTTTTTAAACAGATGGGGGTCCCGCTCTTTTGCCCAGGCTGGAATGCAGTGGTACTATCATAATTCACTGCAGCCTCCAACTCCCGGGCTCAAGCTATTCTCCCATCTCTGCCTCATGAGTAGCTGGGACTACTGGAGCATACCACCACACCCGGCTCATTAAAAAAAATTTTTTTTTTGTATAGATGGTGTCTGCCTATGTTGCCCAGGCTAGTCTCGATCTCCTGGGCTCAAGTGATCCTTCTGCTTCAGCCTTCTAAAGTGCTGGGATTACAGGCATGAGCCACTGCTCCCGGCCTCCACCCATCTACAGGTGTGGAACAAGAGCATGTTCCCTCCCAAGCTAATGTGGCATGTAACTCGCCTCCCAGGCTGTAGACAAGATGGATGGGGGCTGTGCCCACTTCTTGAGTTAACTTTTTTTTTTTTTGGAGGCAGAGTCTCGCTCTGTCGCCCAGGCTGGAATGCAGTG
This sequence comes from Gorilla gorilla gorilla, assembly GCF_029281585.2. Taxonomy (NCBI): domain Eukaryota; kingdom Metazoa; phylum Chordata; class Mammalia; order Primates; family Hominidae; genus Gorilla; species Gorilla gorilla. Next base: position 10,295,527 of record NC_073248.2, read on the forward strand.
GTGCAATCTTGGCCTATTGCAGTCTCCATCTCCTAGCTTTAAGCAATTCTCCCACCTCAGCCTCCTGAGTAGCTGGGATTACAGGTACCTGGCACCATGTGCAGCTAATTGTTGTATTTTTCATAGAGACGGGGTTACACCATGTTGGCTGGGCTGGTCTCAAACTCCTGACCTCAAATGATCCTCCCGCCTCGGCCTCCCAAAGTGCTGAGATTGCAGGTGTGAGCCAGGGCGCCCAGCTGGGTTTTAACTTTTTTTTTTTTTTTTTGAGACGGAATTTTGCTTTTGTTTCCCAGGCTGAAGTGCAGTGGTGCGATCTTGGCTCACTGCAACCTGTGCCTCCTGGATTCAAAGTGCTGAGACTGCAGGTGTGAGCCAGCGTGCCCAGCTGGGTTTTAAGTTTTTTTTTTTTTTTTTTGAGATGGAATTTTGCTTTTGTTGCCCAGGCTGAAGTGCAGTGGTGCAATCTTGGCTCACTGCAACCTGTGCCTCCCGGGTTCAAGCGATTCTCCTGCTTTGGCCTCCTGAGTAGCTGGGATTACAGGCATGCACCACCATACCCGATTAATTTTGTATTTTTAGTAGAAATGGGGTTTCTCCATGTTGGTCAGGCTTGTTTCTAACTCCCGACCTCAGGTGATCCACCCCTCTTGGCCTCCCAAAGTGTTGGGATTACAAGCGTGAGTCAGTGCACCTGGCCGGTTTTACATTTTTTGAAGTGCATTTTCCACATGGCCACCTCTCTTGGAGTGCCCATGAGGAACACAATGCTGTCCTTCTTGATGTCTCTGCAGGGCCACTGCGACGCTGTCTTCTTGCAAAGATTTCTGTCCATGATGTCTCAACATTGAATGTTTGGGTTTTTTTGTCTTGCATTTTAGGGAGAATTGGGGCTCATCCATTCTCACCTTCTCTCTCCCATTGAATTGGTGCATCCTGTTTTGTTAGCACCTGGAATGCCCATGTTCAAGGTTCCTTAAGCACCTCAGTTTAAGGAAAGAAATGCAGAATTTTTTTTTTTTTTTTTTTTTTTTTGGAGACGGAGTCTTGGTCTGTTGCCCAGGCTGGAGAGTACGCAGTGGCGCAGTCTTGGCTTACTGCAAGCTCCGCCTCCTGGGTTCATGCCATTCTTCTGCCTCAGCCTCCTGAGTAGCTGGGACTACAGGCACCCGCCACCACATCTGGCTATTTTTTTGGATTTTTAGTAGAGACGGGGTTTTGCCATTTTAGCCAGGATGATCTCGATCTCCTGACCTCGTGATCCCCCTGCCTCAGCCTCCCAAAGTGCTGGGATTACAGGTGTGAGCCACCGTGCCCGGCTGAGGCTTAGGAATTCTTATAGTTGACTGACATTTACAATTTATTAAGGAACTTACTTTTTAAGTGTATAGTCCTCAAAACATCTTAAAAAAAATGGTGATTTTTTTGTTATCCAAGTTACTTTGACATCAGCCATTTGCTGACCCACCACATAATTTCTCATTATGTTACCTTATTACTGGCTGAGTTAATATGCTTACTAGGGAACTATATATGACTTTTCCCATTAAAAGTAAGTTAAGTCTGGGCGCAATCACTCATGCCTGTAATCTCAGCACTTTGGGAGCCTGAGGTGGGAGGATCACTTGAGCCCAGGAATTTGAGACCATCCTGGGCAACAAAGAGATCTCAAAAACAAAATTAGCCAAACATGGTGTTGCATGCCTGTAGCATCAGCTGCTTGGGAGGCTGAGGCGGGCTGATGGGTTGAGCCCAGCAGTTTATGCTGCAGTAAACTGAAATTGCATCACTGTGCTCTAGCCTGTGGGACAGAGTAAGACCTGTCTCTAAAAAAATTAATTAATTAATTAATTAAAAATAAATAAATAAAAGTAAGTCCAAATGGAGATGGTTGGTGGTGTTGGTTGGAATGGATGACATTATGAATGTATTTAACACCACTAATCTGTACACTTAAAAATTGTTAAGATGGTAAATTTTATGTTGTGCATATCTTACCATAATTAACAAATAATAGATTTAAAACAAACAAAGTAAGTATATTCAGTGCCAGGTGTAGTGGCTCACTCTTGCAATCTTAGCACTTTGGGGCATTGAGGTGGGAGGATTGCCTAAAGCCAGGAGTTCAAGACCAGCCTGGGCAACAGAGTGAGACCCCATCTTAAAAAAAAAAAAAACAAAAACCAAAACCAAAAAAAGAAAACATTCACTTTCTTTCTGGATCATAAGCAGAGACCCAGACCTGCCTGTGTGTCTTCAATAAGACTTATGTTTTGGACATATCAGACTTTTGGAATAAAGGAGCTGAGTTGGGAGTGCAAACTCCTCTTATCCATTTCCCTGTGGCAGGAGATTTTGCTCCCAGCCCGCACTTACTGGTGTGAGATCCTTGATTCTGGAAGGTGAGCTGTGCTGTTCAGCTCACAGGTCCTCATGAATGTCTATATTCAATGTCACGCAGAATAAGAAGAAACACACACCAGCTCTGCTTCTATGAAGCTTACTTTTTGTTGTTGTTGAGAGGGGGTCTTGCTCTGTCTCCCAGGCTGGAGTGCGGTGGTGCAGTCATGGCACTCATTGCAGCCTCTACCTCCTGGGCTCAAGAGATCCTCCCTGCTCAGCCTCCTGCGTAACTGGGACCACAGATGTGCACCACCATGCCCAGCTAATTTTTAAATTTTTTGTAGAGACAGGGTTTCACCATGTTGCCTGGGCTGGTCTTGGACGCCTGGGCTCCAGTGATCCACCTGCCTTGGCCTCCCAAAGTGCTAGGATTACAGACATGTGCCACCGAGCCTGGTTTTGCTTACTTTTTCTTTTTTTTTTTTTAAGTTCCTCTTAGCCTATCTTGGGGAGGTGGGTCAGTGTTATTCAGATGTACATACAATACAATCACCCACACTGGGAGAAGTCCTTGCCAAATGGATAGGGCTGGGTAACCACCGCCACATGGGACATTTGGGAAGCCGATGTTTGAATGTTTTCACACTTACAGATGCATTCATTTACTACGTTTATTATTCTGTGTGATGTGCTTTCTGTATGTTATTTCACTTAAACCCAGTGGGGGTAAATATTGTGGTCCCTATTTGGTAGATTAATTTTAGAGAGGTTAGAGGGCTTGTCACAGTCACACAGCTTTTAATCTTGATGGGATGACACCCCTAGAATGAGGCTTAGTAGTGAGATGGCTGCGGAAGGAAAAAAGTAGGAAGGAGAGAAAGAGGGAAGGAAGGAAGAAAGTAGGGAGAAAGGAAGGAAAGGAGACGGAAGGAAGGGAGAAAGTAGGAAGGAAAGAAAAGGAAGGAAAGAAGCAGGCAGAAAGGAAGGATGGAAAGAAGGAATGAGAGGAAAGTAGGAAGGAAACCGATGAAAGAAGGAGGGAAGGGCTGAAGGAAGGAACAGGTCCCCTGTTCAGGTGGGTTTATTCCGAGGAAGGACCCAAGATGGAAAGTGTGTAACAATTGTTTTAGGCCAGGCCTTGTGGCTCATGCCTGTCATCCCAGCACTTTGAGAGGCTGAGGCAGGAGAATTGCTTGAGGCCAGGGGTTGAAGACTGCCTTGGGCAACACAGCAAGACCCTGTTGCTATAAAAAATAAAGAAAATTAGCTGAGTGTGGTGGCTTGTACCTGTAGTCCCAGCTACTCAGGAGACTGACACAAGAGGTTTAGGGAAAATGAAAAACAGAACAAAAAACAGGCCGGGCATGGTGGCTTGTGCCGGTAATCCCAGCATTTTGGGAGGCCAAGGTGGGTGGATCAGGAGGCCAGGAGTTCAAGACCAGCCTGGCCAAGATGGTGAAACCCCGTCTCTACTAAAAATACCAAAAAATTACCCAGATGTGGTGGTGGGCACCTGTAATCCCAGCTACTTGGGAGGGTAAGGGAGAAAATTGCTTCAGCCAGGGAGGCAGAAGTTGCAGTGAGCCAAGATGGTGCCACTGCACTCCAGCCTGGGCAACAGAGTGAAACTGTCTCAAAAAAAAAAAAAAAAAAAAATTAGCTGGCTGTGGTGGTGCATGCTTGTAATCCTAGCTACTTGGGAGTCTGAGGCCAGAAGATTGCTTGAACCCTGGAAGTGGCGGTTGCAGTGAGCTGTGATTGTGCCACTATACTCCAGTCTGAGCCAAAGAGAGGACTCCATCTCACAAAATAAAAATAAAAATAAATAAATAAAAACAGAAATGAGAACACAGACACACACAGAGGATGGCCTGGTGAGGACACAGGAAGATGGCATCTCCAAGCCATGAGAGAGGTCTCAGGGGGAACCAGCCCTGCCCACACCTTGATGTCTGACTTCCAGCCTCCAGGCCTGTGGGAGAAGAAAGTTCTCTTTAAGTCCCCTCGTCTGTGTGATGTTATTATGGTAGTCTGAGCAAAATACTTCATTTAGATAGAAGTCTGCCAGAATTAGGGCCCTGTAATGCTTTCTAGGATGAATTGAGGTCAGAGCATTAATTCATAGGTTCTTTTTTACATTTACTATTAGCCACTAGATTTTTTTGTACAGTAGACTAGCAAATACTGCAGAAGCTGAATTAGATGACAGTTTAAGTCAGATCTTTATGCACCTCAGAATATTTGTACTGATTAAAAGAAATAACCAACACTTGATAGGGGGAAAGATTGAGACACAGAAAGTAGTCTCTCCCTGTGACCAATCCTAACAAATTCTTGCTTAACTACCTTATTTTTTTTGGATGAAAATGTGTTTCTTACATCAGTAGAGATTATGAAGGGATTTATGTACAGATGACTTAATTATCAGCCAATAGTCTCCTGTTTGTTTTTTGTTGTTGTTGTTTTTGGTGGGTTTTTTTTTTTTTTTTTTTTCTGGAGACAGGGTCTTGCTCTGTTGCCTAGGCTGGAGTGCAGTGATGTGATCTTAGCTCACTGCAGCCTCGACCTCCCAGGCTCAGGCAATCCTCCCATCTCAGCCTCCCAAGTAGTTGGGACGACGGCTGTGCACCACCACACCTGGGTAATTTTTTATTTTTATTTTTGTAGCTGGGATCTCACTGTGTTGCCCAGGCAGGTCTTGAACTCCTGGCCTCAAATGATCCCACCATCTTGGCCTCCCAAAGTGCTGGACTTATAAGTGTGAGCCACCCTGCCCAGCCTAGTTTACAATTTGAACTTGGTTTTTCATCTCGGCTCCTTTGAAGACTTCTGTCTTCTCCCATGTTTGGGCGGCTCTGCGTTGCGGACATTCCTTAGTGATCGGCCTGGGAAGGCTCAGACATGTCTAGGCTGCCTTTGTAGGAATAGGGATTAGTAGCTCCTTAGCCCCACTCTTTCCTGGGATGTTGCTGTTTGCTGAGGTCTGCACAGTTCAGACCACCCTGGAAGCCTCTCTCAGGTTCTTAGAGATGGTGGAGTTATACCTTTGACTCTGAGCTCGCAGCATTGCTAGGGAATGTACTTGGCTAAATTTGGAACTATTTGGTTGAATTTGTACCCCCTGGGCATGTTTGCTTTGGTAACATACCACAGACTGGGTGCCTTAAAATAACAGAAGTTCATTGTTTCACAGTCCTGGAGACCACAACTCTGAAGTGCAGATGCGGCAGGGCTGTGCTCCCTCTGCGGGCTCTAGGTGAGGCTCCTTCCTGCCCCTCCCAGCTCCTGGGGGCTCCAGGCGTCCCTGGGCTTGTGGCCGCATCACTGCGGTCTCTGCCTCCGTCTCCACGTGGCCTTCTCCCCTGTGTCTGTGTCTTCTCTTCTTCTCTTACAGGAACACCCGTCATTGTGTTTAGGGTCCACTCCAATTTTGGGTGACCTCACCTTGAGATCTTTAACTTAATTACATCTGCAAAGACCCTTTTTCCAAATGAGGTCTCATTTACAGGTTGTGTGGGTCAGGACATGGACATATCTTTCTGGGAGACCATAGTTCAGTCCACTACAGTTGTATCCAGTTGTTTCTGGAGGCTCCAGGGGAAGCTCCTTCCTGCCTCTCCCAGCTCCTGGGGGTTCCAAGTGTCCCTGGGCTTGTGGCCGCATCACTGTACTCTCTATGTCTTTCTCCACGTGGCCTTCTCCTCTGCGTCTGTGTCTCCTTATTAGTTCACCGCTCATATTGGACCACCTTCAGGATGACCTCACCTTAATGTATATCTTTTTTTTAATTTCATTTTTTAAAAAAGTGGAGCTGAGGTCTTGCTGTGTTGCCCAGGCTGGTCTCAAACTCCTGTGCTGGGATTACAGGGGTGAGCCACTGTGCCCAGCCTTTGTGTATATCTTAATCACATCTGCAAAGACCCTATTTCCAACTAAGGTCCCATTCACAGGTACCAAGGATTAGGACGTCAACGTATCTTTTCCAGGGCACCCCATTCAACGCACACGAAGTGGGGAGAGGGGAGATTGGCTGTATTTAGGTGACCTGTGAAGGGCCGAGCTAGCTGTGCGGCGTTGCTCTTGCAGCACAGAGGAAGAACTGGGCTCAGATGGTGTCAGCTGTTGGTGTCTGAGATCATCCGTGAATCTACTCCCGGGAATGTGCTGCAGTGAGACACGGTCCTTCTCCCGTCACCTTCCTCACCCCATCCCATATACCCATGGACCCCAAGGGAAAGTACTCAGGGTTGGTTGGTTTCTTTTCCGTTTTGTGACCGCGTGAAATTCCATGTCACGGTCCCTGTGTTTATTCCATACAGATCTCCTGAAGTGTTTTGAGTTCTAGCAAAATTTAAAAATATAACCAAAGAAACTTAAATCCGTGTTTCTCCTCTTTCTGGACACTTCTTTAGTATGAATGGGCTTCATGATGATAAACACGGTGGCCTGCTGTCTTCGCTTCTGTCTCTGCTGGCCACCTCCTTCCTTCCCTCCAAAGTCACAGGCAAGAGGGATTTAGGATTTGCTGGGCTTGAGGAAGCGAGGAAAAGGCCATCTCTTTTCACAGTGAGAAATGTGTTTTTTTTGCGCTTTCTCATACCCCACTTTGTACATTTTAAAATTTTATTTTTCTTTAGATTTCTGAACCGAGAGATTTTATTTATGTATTTATTTATTTATGAGACAAAATCTCCTTCTGTTGCCCAGGCTGCAGTGCAATGGTGCAGTCTCAGCTCTGCAACCTCCGCCTGCCAGGTTCAAGAGATTCTCATGCCTCAGCCTCTGGAGTAGCTGGGATTACAGGTACCTGCCACAATGCCTGGCTAATTATTTTTGTATTTTTACTACAGACGTGGTCTCACTAAAATTAAAAGAAAAGACATAAACGGCACATCAGATTTCCCTCGTGCGTAACACTATTACTTAGCTTGGAGAGAGATGGAGGGGATCTCTAGGGTGGGGAATGGACCACTTACCTTCAAGATCTCCCTTATCAGGAAGGAAATATCTGACCTGCCTAGAAACACTTGAAAATACTCTTTTTTTATGTCTTATTGGGCAAAGCTGGGTCAGATGGCCACCCTTAGCTGCAGAGAAGGCTACAAATAGACATTTTCTACTCAAGTGGGATAATGGTTATCTGGCAAATGTGTACTGGAGAGCCTTCCAACACCAAGCGGGGAAAATCTACCAGCACCATTAAATGTTGCCTTTGTCTTCTGTGCACTTAAGCTGATGAACTTTAAACATTACAGCATGCCACTTCTGTCTGCTTTGAATAAGGTTGTTTACCGACATACTTCTGCAATCTGATTGTGGCATTGGTGGGACTGGCCACATCTACCCCAGGGTAGCACAAAGATCTGCTGCAGTGCATAAATAACGTGTTTTGAGTTTTATATGTTTATAACTCACACAGCTCAGAGAAGGCTTTAGTCACAGAAGTGTAAAAAATCTGTGGAGTCATAGCTGTTGTTCTTAAAGTAGGCATGGAGAATTCTCTCTGTTGAGGGTCAAATACAAGTACTAAGACAGAATGTTATGCAGTAAACACAGCCAAGTAATGAATGGGTTCCTTGGGGTGGGTGACAGAGAAAGATAAATAAGGAGGAAGGAAGCAGCTAGAGGAAGAAAAGTCAAGGACCATATTCATTGCATTATTAGAATTTTAGGGTGTGGCAAGAATTTAATGTTTCCTAATAATATGCAAGTTCTGTTGGAAAGAAGAGCAACAGGAGACTAAAAGGCTACTCTGTTGCCCATTTCATAGGTCCAATGGCAGGATAAGCTTGGGTTGGATGCCAGTGTTCCTGATTCCTAATTGTGTCTTATCCAGTTGAAGCATCAGTGGCCATAGTCAAACACCTAAACTGTATCAGTTCACAGTCCTCAAAGCCCTTCTCCCACTTCCTGTCTTTCACCTGATTCCACCTAATTTTGCCCACACCATGTTGTACTGTAATAAAACCTATTTTATTTCCAAAGTAACCAAGAGAATATACTTTAAAAATGTGTTACTATTTCATTATTTGTTTACTTTTTTTAAAAATTGAACACTTGTCAGCTATTGACATTGTTTACTTCTTACACTTTCTCTTTATTTTGTAGTTTACTTTCTATTTCTGCCATAATAAAATATTCATTATTGGAAACTTTACTTAAATAGCAAAGGTTGCTTCTCCACCTTTCCCAGTCGCCCTATAAGCTAGTAAATTCATCATTCATTAGCTTACATATTTTACAACACGGGGATTTTAGTTTACAGCAAATACTTTAAAAAATTCTTTTCATGTTACCATGTGCAATCAATTGCATTCCAGAATCTTGGAAGGAAATCCATTGTATGGTTGTGTTCTTTTTTTCCTTCTCAAACCAATAAAAAATTCCCAGTCACAATTTTAAAAATTATCTGTCCTTGGTGGTGCACAGCCCATAGTCCCAAATGCTTGGGCTGAGGTGGGAGGATTGCTTGAGCCTGGTAGGTCAAGGCTGCAGTGAGCTATGATTGCACCACTGCACTCCAGCCTGGGCAACAGAGAGAGACCCTGTCTCAAAAAAATAGACAAAACAACATAACGTGATCCACCCTCTAAGCAAATTTTCATGTATACAGTTTCACTATTGTATATGTGAGATTTTTATATATAAAATTTCACATGTCAGTTCAGTATTGTTAACTGTAGGAACTGGGTGTATGGTCAGTCTCCGTGGTTTATGTATCTTGCTCATCCTTTAATCAATATATTTCCCCTTCCCTATCAAGGCCTATCTTCTGATAACTGTCTCTCTACTCTCTACTTCTATGAGTTTGACTATTGTAGATTCTGCATTAGTCCATTCTCATGCTGCTAATAAAGACATACCTGAGACTGGTTAATTTATAAAGGAAAGAGGTTTAGTGGACTCACAGTTCCACATGGCTGCGGAGGTCTCACAGTCATGGCGGAAGGTAAAAGGAGGAGCAGAGTCACGTCTTACATGGCAGCAGGCAAGAAGAGAGCACGAGCAGGGAAACTCCCATTTATTAAAACATCCAATCTTGTGAGACTTACTCAGTATCAGGAGGACAGCATGGGAAAACCCACTGCCATGATTCAGTTACCTCCCACCTGGTCTCTCCCACGACACGTGGGGATTATGGGAGCCACAATTCAAGATTAGACTTGGGTGGGGACATATTATGTCAGATTCCTTGTATAAGTGAGATCATGCAATATTTAATATTTGTTTTTTGGTGCCTATCTTATTTCACTGAACATAATGGCCTCCAGTTCCATCCATGTTGCTGCAAATGCCAGAGTTTCCTTCTTTTTTAGGGCTGAATGGTATTCCATCGTGTATATGTACCATGTTTTCTTTATCCATTCGCCCTTGGATGGACACTGAGGTTGTTTCCACGTCTTGGCTGTTGTGAATAGTGCTGCCATAAACATGGGAGTGCAGGTGTCTGGAAGATCCTAGTTCTCGTGGGTTTTGCAATCTAGCATAAAGCAGGCACAGGAGTATCAGCCAATGAATGGACAGGTAAATGGATCAATATTGATTAGTGAGATTTGCTCATCAACAGATGTTGGTTCCTCAGAAGGATACACTTCCAAACCATCCTTTCTCTGAAAGTCAGTTTCTGAGAAGCCTCCTCTGCTGTTTGGGGTGGGTGTGATCACATAATATGGGAGGGCAGTTTTGTTTTAGTTGCTCATCTCTGTCTGCAGCTGTGAATGCATTGTTTAAAAATATTGCTGAGGAATGACTTGCATGTCAGTAAGGGGCTGCTGATGCTGGGATCAAGGTAGGTCAAAGGCAATTTAGGGATACTCTAGAAATCCTGCATCAGTTGCAGTGGCTCATGCCTGTAGTCCCAGCACTTTGGGAGGCCGAAGCAGGAGGATCGCTTGAGCCTAGGAGTTCAAGGCTAGCCTGAGCAATGTAGTATGACCTCTTCTCTACAAAAAGTACAAAAATTAACCAGGTAGGCTGAGGCGGGAAGGTTGCTTGAGCCCAGGAGGTAGAGGCTGCAGTGAGCTATGATGGTGTCACTGTACTCCAGCTTGGGCGACAGAGTAAACTCATTCATTCCAGTAACCCAAGAACATTTATGCTACGTGAAGAATATTTCAATATGCATGTGAACACATGCATACCCTATAGGATCAATGTGTTACAGGAAGAGGAGGAGGATGAAGAGAAGAAAAAGAAAGAAGGAGGAGAAACTGTGCCAAGCCTGCCTACTTTCAATTAAGGAACAAAGTCTTCTATATTTTTTTGTTATATTCTTCCTACCAATATCCTCACAGACTGGCTTCCTGCCAGCACCTCCCTGTAGTAGAAGGTAGAAGGTGCCATTTACACGCTCACTGCCGGTCTTCTCCTAGGCCACTCCTCCTTGACAGGCCTCCTTCTTTGCCTTTATCATGGTCCTTCACTTCCCCCACCTGAGAACCACACACTTGTTTTCCCTCATTCACCTGTAGTCCCCAGGACACAGGATGCCTCCCATCGTGTTCTTGAAGCACCTCGTATGTATTGGAACAACTGCACCTGCCTTTTCTAGACCCAACATGGCCTGAGTTCTGAACAAAATCGTATGCAGAGGATGGGCACAGTGGCTCATACCCATAATCCCAGCACTTTGGGAGGCCAAGTCAGGTGGATCACGTGAGGTCAGGAGTTAGAGACCAGCCTGGCCAACATGGCAAAACCCTGTCTGTACTAAAAATACAAAAATTAGCTGGGCCTGGTGGCATGCGCAGGAGAGCAGCATAGAGGATGGGCTCACAGGTATTTTAAAATCTAAAATCCTGCAGAAGAATTGCATAGACATGGGAGTGGGTGGAGTGTGCAAGTGAGAGAATTCCTTAGGACAGAATTCTTGAGCTCCCACAAGTTAAAAAATAAAGAGGAGCTTGCAAAACAGAGCTTTAGTTAGATAATTCTCCTTTCTTCAAGCCAGGGTAGTTCAACAGCTGTTTTCCTTAGCAGATAAGGTGGATTCCTGCAGGGACATGGATTCTGATTTTGATGTTCTCTGCTTTCTTCTTTTTTGTTGGAGTCTCGCTCTGTCACCCTGGCTGGACTGCAGTAGCGCTATTTCGGTTCACTGCAACTGCTGCTTCCTGAATTCAAATGATTCTCCTACCTCAGCATCCCAAGTAGAGTAGCTGGGACTCCAGGTGCATGTCACCATGCCTAGCTAATTTTTGTATTTTTTGTAGAGACAGGGTTTTGCTCTGTTCGCCAGGCTGATCTTGAACTTGTGACTTCAAATTATCCACCCACCTTGGCCTCTCAGTGTGCTAGGATTACAGGCGTAAGCCACTGTGCCAAGCCTGCCTACTTTCAATTAAGGAACAAAGTCTTCTATATTTCTTTTTTTGTTCTTTTTTCTTCTTTTTCATTATACTTTTAAGTTTTAGGGTACATGTGCACATTGTGCAGGTTAGTTACATATGTATACATGTGCCATGCTGGTGTGCTGCACCCACTAACTGGTCATCTAGCATTAGGTATATCTCCTAATGCTATCCCTCCCCCCTCCCCCCACCCCACAACAGTCCCCGGTGTGTGATGTTCCCCTTCCTGTGTCCATGTGTTCTCATTGTTCAATTCCCATCTGTGAGTGAGAACATGTGGTGTTTGGTTTTTTTGTCCTTGAGATAGTTTGCTGAGAATGATGGTTTCCAGCTTCATCCATGTCCCTACAAAGGACATCAACTCATCATTTTTTATGGCTGCATGGTATTCCATGGTGTATATGTGCCACATTTTCTTTATCCAGTCTATCATTGTTGGACATTTGGGTTGGTTCCAAGTCTTTGCTATTGTGAATAGTGCCACAATAAACATACATGTGCATGTGTCTTTATAGCAGCATGATTTATAGTCCTTTGCGTGTATACCCAGTAATGGGATGGCTGGGTCAAATGGTATTTCTAGTTCTAGATCCCTGAGGAATCGCCACACTGACCTCCATAATGGTTGAACTAGTTTATAGTCCCACCAACAGTGTAAAAGTGTTCCTATTTCTCCACATCCTCTCCAGCACCTGTTGTTTCCTGACTTTTCAGTGATCACCACTCTAACTGGTGTGAGATGATATCTCATTGTGGTTTTGATTTGCATTTCTCTGATGGCCAGTGATGATGAACATTTTTTCATGTGTCTTTTGGCTGCATAAATGTCTTCTTTTGAGAAGTGTCTGTTCATATCCTTTGCCCACTTTTTGATGGGGCTGTTTGTTTTTTTGTTGTAAATTTGTTTGAGTTCATTGTAGATTCTGGATATTAGCCCTTTGTCAGATGAGTAGATTGCAAAAATTTTCTCCCATTCTGTAGGTTGCCTGTTCACTCTGATGGTAGTTTCTTTTGCTGTGCAGAAGCTCTTTAGTTTAATTAGATCCCATTTGTCAATTTTGTCTTTTGTTGCCATTGCTTTTGGTGTTTTAGACATGAAGTCCTCGCCCATGCCTATGTCCTGAATGGTATTGCCTAGGTTTTATTCTAGGGTTTTATGGTTTTAGGTCTAACATTTAAGTCTTTAATCCATCTTGAATTAATTTTTGTATAAGGTATAAGGAAGGGATCCAATTTCAGCTTTCTACATATGGCTAGCCAGTTTTCCCAGCACCATTTATTAAATAGGGAATCCTTTCCCCATTGCTTGTTTTTGTGAGGTTTGTCAAAGATCATATCGTTGTAGACATGCGACATTATTTCTGAGGGCTCTGTTCTGTTCCATTGGTCTGTATCTCTATTTTAGTATCAGTAAGGTCTTTTATATTTCTTAAATCTCATATAAAGCCCTAGAGACTTTAGATATTCTATCCAAAGTTATTTATGTTGGTTTATTTTTATCTTTTTATATAAAAAAGTATATATATATTTCTTAATTTAGAGACAGGGTCTTGCTGTGTGGCTCAGGCTGGAGTTCAGTGGAGCAATCAATGCTCACTGCAGCTCCAATCTCCCAGGCTCAAGCTGTCCTCGTGTCTCAGCCTCCAGAGTAGCTGGGACTACTGGCATGCACCACTACACCCTGCTAATGTTTTTAGTTATTTTTAATTAAAAAAAAGTATATATTTTTCATAACTTCTTTGGTGAAGATAATGTTTTTGGTTTTTTCTATAAACAGAGTCTTGGTATACTGCCGAGGCTGGGCTTTAACTTTAGGCCTCAAGCCATCCACTTGCCTCGGCCTTCCAGTGTGCTGAGATTACAGGTGTGTACCACCATACCTGCCTCATTTTAAAGTCTTTTGTAGAAATGAAGTCTCACTTTGCTGCCAGGCCAGTTTCAAACTCCTGGGCTCAAATGATCTTCCCACCTTGGCTTCCTAACATGCTGAGATTACAGATGCGAGCCACCGTGCCTGGCCTATTTTTGTTTCTTAAGGAGTGAAATTTCTGTGCACCATGATAGCTTTCTGAGTGGAAAGTTTGGATGCTTCATGGATTGTCCTTTGCCCGTATAGCTCACTGGCTCCTCCGAGTGCTGGTTACAGTCGAATGTGAGCTGTATGTCAGGTCCGCGTGGTGGTGTTGCCAAAAAGCATGAATTTTTCCTCATCATTTAAAGTCTACACGGAATTTAAGGCCACTTTCGATATTATTCTTGGGAGGATTTTATTCAGTGTTTTGGGAAAACATGGCAGGAGCTCATTTCAGAATTATCTGATTTGGGGCCGAGCTCAGTGGCTCACACCTGTAATCCCTGCGTTTTTGGAGGCGAAGACGGGAGGATCGCTTGAGACCAGGAATTCTGGACCAGCCTGGGCAACATAGTGGAATGTCATCTCTTAATAAAAATATTAAAAAGAAATTTTAGCCTGGCCAACATGGCGAAACCCTGTCTCTGCTAAAAATAGAAAAATTCACTGGGCGTGGTGGTGCACGTCGGTGAGCTCAACTACTTGGGAGACTGGAGCACTAGAATCTCTTAAGTTTGGGAGGCAGACATTGCAGTGAGCCGAGATTGCACCATTGCACTCCAGCCTGGGTGACAGAGCGAGACTTCATCTCAAAAAAAAAAAAACAGAGAAAAAATAAATAAAATTATTCAATTTTGAAATAGTGCAGAAAACAAGGCAGGCTGTGAAGTCTGCAGCTCTTGTGAAATGTTTTGGATCTAGAGAAATGATTGTCAACAATGAGCCTTTAAAGACTTAAGGGTGATAACAATTTACAGGTGACTTTTAACAGTGATAGCAATTTACAGGTGACTTTTTCCAAAATTTACAGAAAACAAGTTTGCCACTTGGGCACATTGACTCATACGTATAATGTCAGCATTTTAGGAAGCCAAGGTAGGAGGATTCCTTGTGCCCAGGAGTTTGAGACCAGCCTGGGCAACATGGCAAGACCCTGTCTCTGCAAAAGGTACAAAAATTAGCTGGGTGTGGTGGTGGGTGCCTATAGTCTCAGCTACTTGGGAGGCTGAAGTGCGAGGATCGCTTGAGCCTGGGAGTTGGAGGTTGCAGTGAGCTGTGATTGTGCCACTGTACTGCAGCCTGGGCAACAGAGTGAGACCTTTTCTCAAAAAAAGAATCCAAAAGCCAATATGCAGTTGGAGAGGGTGACGTAACTTAGCCCATGAGACCTTGTAGTGACTTGCTGAGAACTGATTTTTCAGTACCCTGCAGTGTTACGATAACCCACTATAGCATTTTGTGTTTTCTGTGCATGTATGCTTGAGAGACCATGTGGCTTTAAGAAGTGGATTAAAGTTGATCCAGGGCATCCAGGCACTTGATGTTCCCTATATATAACACAGGAGAGCATGCTTATCTGGCTAGCTCCGTGGATAAGATGCTGAAGGGTGTCCAGTGTATCCCCATGGATAAGATGCTGGAGGGTGTCCCATGTTGCATGCTGAGGAGTATGTCTTAGAGGAGAATCCTAGATCCTCTGTGAGGAATGAATTTCATCCTCCCAGTTGTGCAGCTTCTCTTCTAAATGTAGGTTGCCTGGCTCAACATCTGCTTCCTTACTGGCAGTTTTAGGTCTTGGATTTCTTGATGAAGGTATAAAACAAGGACTTTCAATGGAAGTGTCTCACAGTTACAGCTGGATGAGTTTCTGTGGTGGGGACGCCCTGCACACTGTAGGGTGGGGACGCCCTGCACACTGTAGGGTGTTGGGGAGTGTCCCTGGGCTCTGCTCAGCCTATGCCAGGGGCAGCAACCCCAGTTATGAAAACTAGAAATGTCTCCAGACATCACCAAGTATTCTTGGGGGAGGAAGGGCAAAGTTATCTCCACTAGTGAACCACTGAGATAGACAGATAATCGACAGAGAGATGATATGTAGGTATATGTTGAGATGGATAGGTGATAAATAATAGATATTAAGATAGACAGGTCTAAGTGATGGGTGATTGATAGGTGAATAGATGATGGGTAGCTAACATTAAGATAGATATTAAGATAGGTGATAGATAATAGATATTAATACAGACAGATAGCTATAGATGATAGATATTGAGATACATATTGAGATGGATTTGCGATTGATAGATTGGTGACAGATTGCAAATAGAGCTCTCACGTTATGGGAAAATATTGAGCTTGTTTTGCTTGCGTTTCTGGAAGCCGCATGGAGGGCTACTCATGACAAGAATCAAGTTGAACAGTGACTGTTTGGAGTTCAAAGTGCCATTTGAACAACATGGTGGGTTTGCAAATGGCATTATCAGCATGTGGTATTTGAACAGCTACAGGTTGTAAGTTTGAAAAGACACCAGGGAATTTATGTAGTGTACATGAAGGACCACATTCTGTTCAGTGATAATTCCATTTCTCAAGGCCATCTCAGACTCTCACAAGAGCCAAATAACTAAGTGTCCAAGGTGCAGAAGAAATCCAGCAAAAGAAATCCAGCAAAGTCACTTTCTCAGAGGGAAAGTTTTGTGCTCCTCCCAGAGACCATGACCATGATGCATACAGGAATTTCTGACATTTGGATCCAGAACAGGGTTTCTCAACCTGAGCACTGCTGACATTTGGGCGTGGGTGATTCTCTGTGGTGGGGCATCCTGTGTGCACTGTAGGGTGTTAAGCAATGTGCCTGGGCTTTACCCACCAGATGGCAGCAGCACTCTTCCCCAGTGGTGACAACCAGAAAGGTCGAGACAACCAAAAAGTTCTCTAGATGTTGTCTGATATCACGTGGGAAACTGGAGGGTATAGGGGTAAAATTGTGTGTAGTTACAAACCAGTGCAACAGAGAGATGAAAGGTGGATGGATGTATGGATGGATGATAGATAATTATTATTCATAGATACATGATTGATAAATTGATAGATGATATAGATAGATGATAGATTGATAAATGGATAAATGATATAAACAGATGGATGAATGGATGGATAGCTAAATATTCATAAATAGATATATGGTAGGTTGATAGATGAATAGATGATAAGGACAGATGATAGATTAATAGATAGATGATATAGACAGATGGATAGATAGGTGTTCATAAATACATACACGACTGATAGTTGGATAGTTTGTATAGATAGATGGTAAATTGATAGGTAGATGATACAGACAGACGAATGGATGAATGGATGGATGGACAGGCCCTAGAACCCAGTGACTTGGCTTTGCCACTCACTAGTTGTTGCAGGCTTTCTCTGAACAAGGATGAGATACCACAGTCACTGGTCACTGTTTGCCACGTGGTAGTTTTTTTTTTTTTTTTTTTTTTTTTGAGACAGAGTCTCACTCTGTCGCCCAGGCTGGAGTGCGGTGATGCAATCTTGGCTTGTTGCAACCGCTGCCTCCGGGGTTCAAGTAATTCTCTTGCCTCAGCCTCCAGAGTAGCTGGGATTATTGGTGCTCACCACAGTGCACAGCTAATTTTGTATTTTTAGTAGAGACCAGGTTTCACCATGTTGGCCAGGCTGGTTTCGAACTCCTGACTCAAGTGATTCATCTGTCTCTGCCTCCCACAGTGCTGGGATTATAGACATGAACCACCGCACCCGGCCCTCACGTAGTAGTTTCTTGAATTGCTCATTTTTGCCCGATACAGTTACTTTTTTTTTTTTTTTTTTTTAAGATGGAGTCTCGCTCTGTCGCCCAGGCTGGAGTGCAGAGGTGCGACCTTGGCTCACTGAAAGCTCCGCCTCCTGGGTTCACGCCATTCTCCTGCCTTAGCCTCCCGAGTAGCTGGGAGTACAGGCACTCGCCACCACGCTTGGCTAATTTTTTGTATTTTTAGTAGAGACGGGGTTTCACCGTGTTAGTCCGGATGGTCTTGATCTCCTGATCTTGTGATCCACCTGCCTCAGCCCCTCAAAGTGCTGGGATTACAGGCGTGAGCCACTGCGCCTGGCCTACAGATACATTTTGCTACCTGCCATGAGGGAGAATCTGTATTCAGTTTAGAATCATCGTCATCCTGGGGAGAGAATGTGCCTTAGCATGGCTGAGGCCAGGCTGCTGGTCCCTTCGGATGGTGCTTCCCGCTGTGCTGTCGTTCTAGGTGGCCCCGTTGCAATGCTGACTTGACTTGCACCAAGGCAGTACAGAATGGATGGGATTTGCTAAAGGTGCCCACCTGCCTCCACCTCTTGCTGGCAGTTCCAGGTGTTGGACTTTTTATTGATGAAGGTGTAAAGCAAGGATTTTCAGTGGAGGTACCTCACATTTACAGCTGGATGAGTCTCTATGGTGGGGCCATCCTGCACACTGTAGGGTGTTGAACAGCATCCCTGGGCTCCCCCCAGCAGGGGCCAGGAGCAGCAACCCCAGTTCTGAAAACCAGAAATGTTTCCAGATGTCACCAATGTTCCTTCCAGGAGGGAGGGCAAAGTTATCTCCACTAGTGAACCTCTATTATACATGACCAACAGAGAGATGATAGATGGATACTATAATAGGTATATGTTGAGATGGATAGGTGGTAGATAATATATATTAATATAGGACTAAATGATAGGTGATGGATAGGTGAATAGATGATGGGTAGCTGATAGATGATAGCTATTAAGATAGGTGATAGACAATATATACTAATATAGATAGCTATAGATGATAGATATTGAGATGGGTAGGTGATTGATAGATTGATGACCAATTGCATATAGACAGAGCTCTCATGCTAAAAGAGAATTTCTCAACCACAGCAGTGCTGACACATGGGGCGGGATCATGGAGGACTCTCTGTGGTGGAAGTTCTATGTACTGTAGGGTGTTGAGCAGCATCCCTGGGCTTCAGATGCCAGGAGCATCCATCCCATCTGTGACAATCAAAGAATGTCTCTAGATACTACCAGGTTTCCTCTGTGCGGACAAAAAGTTATCCCCAGTTCTGAACCACTGTGATAGATAGTTGATGGATGGATAGATATTGATAACTGAGACAGATATTTGATAGGTGACAGATATTGAGATATTTGATAGGTGACAGATATTGAGGTAGATGATAGCTATAGGTGATTGATGATTGCTAGATATTGAGATAGGTGATTGTCCGAGACGGATACATTGCATTTTTAGTATTTAAGGGCGAAGCAGATGCTTCAAAAAGGGAGGCTTATTTTATTATCTATATTTTTCTTTTTTATTATTTTTTACCTTGATTCCCTTTTTCTATGTATGAAAAGGGAGGTTTAAATTCTTGCAAGAGAATGCAATTGTAGTGTCTTCTGAATGGAGTTTTCCATTTGATGCCAAGCCTTCCAGTGCCTTGGTCTAAGGAGAACTGCGTAGGGTGAGAAGAGTCCCAGCGATACGTGGAAAAGGGGCCTTACCAGCTCTGGAGGGCAAGAGGTAGGGGGTGAAGATGCCGTGGACACCTAAGGAGACTTTTGCAGGAGGAGTAGGGGTTTATTGGCTGAAAGGGGTGGGTGGTGGAAAATCATTCTAGACAGGGAGTGACACGGAAGCCATGGGTCACTACGGGGCAGGAGGGACATGGGGGAGAAACTCAAATCTGAGTTCAGCCAGGAGGTGGACACAGGAATGCAGTGAGCTCAGATGTGTAGGAGACTGCCATGGGGACTGGGGTATGAGGAAGGACTGGCTCTGGCTCGGCTGTGCATATGACGAAGGACTGGCTCTGGCTCAGCTGTGCATTTGGGCTGCTGGACAGTGAGGAGATCCAGGGAGAGAGAGTGCATTCCAATTTGGGAAACTTTGAGGGCAAAACATCTGCAGCAACTGTCTCAGAAGAGAGCCTGAGGCAGGGTCCTTGGAGGGAGGAAGCCACAGGTGGATGGAGCCACCGAGGGCTGCTAGGTCACCTTGGTTAAGGGCTAGTTGCAGTGCAGCCAGGTCGGAAAGTAGAGCCGTTCCGGAGCCTCGCGTGGCGTAGAGAGATGTTGGAGGAGATGGGATGAGGATGGCTCATTTTCTTCTTCTCATCACAAAAGCCCAGCTTTATGTCAGGCTCTGGAGAGAGGAGGACCAACTTCTACGGTAAGGCATCTCCAAATTAGTGAGGCTGATTTGCCTGTTCATAAAAACAAAAACAAAAGCAAAAAAATCCTTTAGAGGAGAAGCCATCCCCACAGACCCTGCAAATAAAAGACAGCAGATCAGCTTCGCAGATGGAAAAATGCTGCTTTCAGCTAAAGATGAAGACAGAGCTGCTTAGCTGAGGTCACTGGAGAGGAGGCGGAGGGGACTTGGGAACCTCCCTTGTCTCAGTTGTTGTTGACAACACTGATCCTTTCTTCATGTTGACTTCCCCCCCATTCATAGATTCATAGATTGCTCTCTATGCTGGAATACGTTCTTTAGGATTTGTTTATTTTGTTAACATATATCACATAAAATTGTGCTATTTTAATTTCCTTTTTTTTAAAGAAATGTGGTCTTGCTGTGTTGCCCAGGCCACTGTGCAGTGGTGTGATCATGGCTTACTGCAGCCTCAACCTCCTGGGCTCAGGTGATCCTCCTGCCTCAGCCTCCCAAGTAGCTGGGACTTACAGGTGTGTACTTCGACACCTGCCTAATTTTTAAAATTTTGGTAGAGCTGGGGTTTTGCTGTGTTGCACAGGCTGGTCTCCAACTACCGGGCTCAAGCAGTCCTGCTACCTCAGGCTCCCAAGTAGAGCTAGGACTACAGGCTCATGCCACCGTGCCCAGTTTACCTTTTAATTTTTGGTAAAGATGTGATTTTGCTTTGTTGCCCAGGCTGTTCTCAAACTTCTGACCTCAGGCAGTCCTCCTGCCTTGGTTGAGATTACAGGCATGAGCCTCCATGCCTGGCCTCATTTTAACCATTTTTAAAATGTCTGGTTCATGACTCAGGAGGCTGAAGCAGGAGGACCATTTCAACCCACAAGGCAGAGGTTGCCGTGAGCTGAGTTTATGCCACTGCGCTCTATCCTGGGCAACAGAAAAAAAAAAATAAGATACACAGTTTAGAGTGACATGGAGCACTTTCATGTTTCTATGCAACCGCCACCCCAACCCCATTCCCATCCATTTCCAGAGCTCCTTTTCATCTTCCCCAACTGAAACTCTATCCTCATGAAACATGCCCTATTGCCCCTCCCTCTAGACCTGCCCAGGTAACCTCCCTCGTACTTTCTGCTCTATGAATTTGGTGATTCTAGGAACCTTATATAGGCAGAATCATACGGCATTTGTCCTTTTGCGACTGGCTTCTTTCAGTTACTGTAATGTCCTTCAGATTCCCCCGTCCTGTAGAAAGGAATTTCCTTCCTTTCTAAGCCTGAGTAATGTTCCATCGTATAGAGGATACAGCATGTTGTGTTTATCCATTCATTCATCCATGGACACTGGGGTGCCTTCCACCTCTTGGCTGTAGTGAATAATGCTGCTATGAACAAGGGTCAGCAAATATCTGTTCCACTGCCTGCTTTCAGCTGCTTGAATGCATTGTTTTAATTTATTATTATTATTATTTTGAGATGGGCTCTTGCTCTGTCACCCAGGGTGGAGTGCAGTGGTGTGATCTTGGGTCTCTTCAACCTTTGCCTGCCGGATTCAAGCGATTCTCCCACCTCATCCTACTAGTAGCTGGAATTACAAGCATGCAACAGCATGCCCGGCTCATTTTGTATTTTTAGTAAATATAGGTTTTCACCTTGTTGACCAGGCTGATCTGGAATTCCTGACCTCAGGTGATCTACCCACCTGGGCCTTCTAAAGTGCTAGGATTACAGGTGTGAGCCACCACCCCTGGCCCCTTGATACATTTTTAGTATTGTAATTAAATGCCTTTCCCACTGTTGCAGGGAGCCTGTGCAGTGTTTTTAGTTAAATATTTTTTCTGAGGCTTACCTCAAGTTTTCCTGTCTTCCACTTACCCTCACTCATTCCCAGGTAACTGTATTTCACAGCCTGGTATGGATCCTTCTGTACTGTTCTTTGTGTTAAAAAGCCCCCTCACACACACAAGCATGTGCACACACAAGCACATATGCACACAAGCACACACGTGCACATGCACACATACACACGTGCACATGCACACATGTATGCACACATGTATGCGTGCATGCACATACACAATGCGCACGCATGCCCCATGCAGTTTTGGCCTCATGCCACTAGAGTATGCATCATTTTGGTCTCTTGTTTTCTTGGAGATCCCTCTGGGGTATTTTGAGGAGGAGAAGTTGTATTATTATTGTGTTGTTGTTAATCTTTAGACATTCAGGGATACACGTGGACGTTTGGTACATGGATGTATCATGTTATGGTGAGCTTTGGGCTTCTGGTGTACCCCTTACCCGAATAGTGAACATTGTACCCGATAGGTAATTTCTCAGCCCTCAACCCCTTCCCAGCCTTCCCCTTTTGGGAGTCCCCGTATCTGTTATTTCCATTTCTGTGTCCATGTGGACCCACTGTTGAGATCCTATTTTTGAGTGAGACTATGTGGTATTTGAGTTTCTGTGTCTCAGTTATTTTACTTAGGATAGTGGTTTCCAGTTCCATCCCTGTCGTTGCAAAAGACATGATTTTATTTTTTATGGCGGTGTCGATATACTACATTTTCTGTGAGTTTTATATAGTAAATTTTCTTTATCCAGTCATCTATTGGAATGGCTGTTATAAAAACTCAAAAAAATCTAGGCATGGTGGCCCACGCCTATAATCCCAGCACTTTGAGAGACCCAGGCAGGAGGATCGCTTGAGCCCAGGAGTTTTAGACCAGTCTGGGCAATATAGGGAGACCCTGTCTCTACAAAAAGCTCGAAGAAATAGCGAGGGATGGTGTTGCACGCCTATAGTCACAGTTCTTCAGGAGGCTGAGGTGGGAGAATTGCTTGAGCTCAGGAGCTGAAGTTTGCAGTGATCTATGGTTGCACCACTGCACTCCAGCCTGTGCAACAACAGAGTGAGACCCTATCTAGGAAAAAAACAAAAAAGTAAGAAAACAACAGATGTTGGTGTGGAAGTGGAGGAAAGGGGCCGCGGATGCGCTGCTGGTGCGGAGGAGGTCTTCCAGTGCGTGCAGCAGGGGAGGTGACCTCACTTCTCCTCGAGAGGAGCTCAGCTGTGCAAGGCAGTGTTGCAGAGGATGGGAGGGTGCATGTGACCCTAGGAGCAAGGCTGTGTGCCTGTGGGCATGCACTTCCTGGTGACGTTTCCTTGGACCCCACAGTGGGAAACAGGAGCCCCTCTGCCCTCTCATTCCTCTTTCTCTGTATTTGCATTCGCTGTCTTGCTGGTCTCAAGATTCCCAAGCGCTGCTGCCAGCCCACCCCTTCAGCCTGCCAAGCTACATGTGTGCGCCCACTTGACCACTCTCTGAGCCTTCTGCTCAGATGCCTCTCACCAAAAATGAGTTCCTGCTCTTCCTCCTTGCCTCTCAGCCCTAGTCATTTCCTCATTTGCAGTTCCCTGTTTATAAGTGCCCCTTCTGCTCTTGGAGCTCAGCCAGGAACCATTTTTTATTTCCTTTTCTTTGGCTCTGTATTCACTCTCATCCTGAATCCTGCCCTTTTAATTTTTTTTTTTTGAAAAGATGTGGTCTTGCCATCTCATCCAGGCTGAAGTGCAGTGGTGCAGTCATGTCTCACTGCATCCTCGACCTCCTGGGCGCAAGTGATCCTCCCACCTCAGACTCCCAAGAAACTGGGACCACAAGTGCACACCACTATGTCCAGCTAATTAAAAAATTTTTTTTGTAGGGACAGGATCTCACTATGTTGCTCAGGCTGGTCTCAAACTCATGGTTTCAAGCGTTTCCCTTGCCTCGGCCTCCTAAGTAGCTAGGATTACAGGTGCACACCACCATGCCTTGCCCCTTTCCAATTCTCAAACACATCTCCAGAGCCCATCCACATCAATGATGTCTTCACAGAAGCCGCCATAGCTTATCTAAATTCCCTCTCCTTCTCTCCATTGATCTCCGATCTCTGCAGAACTCACCCCTTCCTGCTGTATCAGCCCAAACCTTGACATGAAAATAGGTTGGGTGCAGTGACTCAAGCCTGTAATCTCAGCACTTGTGGAGGCTGAGGTGGGAGGATTGCTTGAGACCAGGAGTTTGAGACCAACCTGGGCATCATACTGAGACCCCATCTCTAATTTTTTTTTTTTTTTTGCAAAGACAGGGCCTTTCTCTGTTGCCCAGGATGGAGTGCGGTGGTGCCATCATAGTTCACTGCAGCCTCATTCTCCTGGGCCCAAGTTATCCTCCCACCTCAGCCTCCCAGGTAGCTGGGACTGTAGGCCTGTACCACCAAGCCTGGCTAATTTTTAAATTTTGAGGGTCTTGCTATGTTGTCCAGGCTGATCTTGAACTTCTGGGCACAAGTGATTCTGCTACCTCTGTCTCTCAAGTAGCTAGGAGTACAGGTGTACACCTCAGGCCCACCTAATTTTTAATTTTTTTTATAGAGACATGGTCTTGCTTTGTGCCTAGGCTGGTTTTGAGCTCCTGGGCTCAAGTGGTCTGCCACCTTGGCCCCACAAAGTGCCAGAGCACTTTGGCCTCTAGCCTTCTTTTATGTCCCTCCCCAATCTTCCTTTGGCCTTCAGCTGTGGGGACAGAGATGCCCCCTGCCTCCCTGTCCCCACCTTCTACCTGGTCTTGCAAGACACCCTCCAGGCATCCTTCCAGGTTTACAATGTAATGTCTGTTCCCCATCAAGCCTGCAAAGCTCATGACAGTCACAAGATCTGCCGTTCCTGATACTGTGTACCGAGAACATTACTTGTCACATAAGGGGCCCTTGTCCAAAACATCTGGAAACCAATAAAGAATGTGGCTGGTGAGTTACTGATTAATGTGTTGATGAATTCATTGATTCCTGATGCTAGTACGTACAGTAAGGGTTAGGTTTTGAACATGCTTCTCATATCTATCGTGATAAACCCTCTTATCGTCTATTGCTTTTGAACTTTTATAGACTTGATGTCAGGGGCAGAGTCCCACATTTAACTGGAATCATTGAACCGATGCACTGGTTTCTAATTTTCCAAACTCAGATTTGAAATCACCTGTGGTCACTAAACTCGTCCTATCCCACAGCCCCTGCACATGATGACTTATGTTTTGTAAATGTTTTTTGGAGATAGTAAAGTCAATATCTCTTTGAATATTTTGTTCCTTATCTTTGGTAAGACCTAGCCCTGTACAAATTCTGTCCATGTAAGCAAAGTCTTTTTTTTTTTTTTTTTTCCAGATAAGGTATGGCTCTGTCACTGAGGCTGCAGTGCAGGGGTTCAGTCATAGCTCACTGCAGCCTTCAACTCCTGGGCTCAGGCAGTCCTTCCACCTCAGCCTCTTAAGTACCTGAGACTACAGGCATGCACAGCCCCACCTGGCTAATCTTTTTATTTTTTTGCAGAGACAGAGTCTCCCTATGTTGCCCAGGCTAGTTTCAAACTCTTGGTTTCAAGTGATCCTCTTGCCTCAGTCTCCCAAGGTGCTGGGATTACAGGTGTGAGGCACCACACTCGCCTGCAAAGTCTGATAAAAGATTTGAAGGAAGGATGTCTCAGAGAACTTTTTTTTTCTTATACTATTTACTTAATCTTATTGATTTGGGGAAGGGCAAGAGAATCCCAGTTATCTAGATTTTTCTTTTTCTTAAAGGAGTATGTTTTTACTTGCTAACTCTCTTTGTAAACTGTTACTTCTTAAAGATGCTGAAGGGTGATCCCGCATTAGTGTGTAGGTAAAAATGATGTCTCCATTTCATATATACTGATTAGGTGACTTTATTAAGCCTTGTGGTTTGTTGATGTTGATTTTACTGAGACACTTGTGGAACAGATGTATTTTCATACAACCTTACACATCTCAGTAGTTTTCCCCACTCGTGCAGTAACTTTTTCTCCCCTGCTTTCCCTCCTCCTCACCCCACCTCTTCTCCCCTCCCCTCCTTTCCTCTTCCCTTCCCTCCTCTTCTCATTTGATACAAAGCCCTAACTCTCTTCCTCTACAGATCATCCTACCCATGGTTGAAATTGCAACTTCCCCTGCAAGCCAGGTGACCGAACCTGAGATGTTTGTATTGTCAGGGCTTGCATATTCTACATGCCTGCATAATCCTCAAAGTTCTTTCATTCCTTGCTTCTAACCTACCCAAATCCTTCTAATCTGCCACCACGGTTAATTATCTCTGATGCTCCTGAAAGGTGACCTGCTGCTACATTGTGACAAGGTGATGCATTATTCTTAAGAGGATCTGTACAGATTATTATCCCAGAGTGGGATAGATGGGGGAGGATATAGTATATATCCAAAGAATACGTTGCAAACTAATAGGAGGGAGAGAGAGACAGAGAGAGAGAGACAGAGAGAGAGAGAGAGAGAGAGAGAGAGAGAGAGAGAGAGAGAGATGAATGGGGAGGATACAGGATATATCCAAAGAATGTGTTGCAAACTAATGGGGGGGTGAGGGAATGAGGGAGGGAATGCATCTTTTTCTTGCATATTTCAGCCATTCTCTTCAGCCACATTAGTAGTTGTACACAGTGGTCTTGTTATTGCCTTGACCATTTTTGTGGCCTGAAGAAATTTAGAAAGTCACGAGCTGACACAGAAGTTTATTGTAAAAGTTCACTAGTATGATAGTATTTGGATCTTGGAAAATATTTCCCCACCAGAACAGTGAAATTGTGGTTGTCTTCTAAGCTCATCCACAGAAGTACAGTTTGATTGTCATGCATTTGAGATACCATGTGCTTAATCACGAAGTATTGCTGAGAGGAACACTCTTGCCCAACCGATAATGGTGCAAAGCAGAAAAATAGGGCCATTTAGCTAGAAGAAAATGACTTGAGATGTCAACTATAAGATGAAAGGAGTGTGGGTATGTGGTAGGTCTTTATAAGTCCAACAGATTGCTCTAGAAAACAATCACTACATACCAAAATTTAGCCAGTCTTAGTGGCATGTGCCTGTAATCACAGCTACTCAGGAGGCTGAGGCAGGACAATCACTTGAACCCAGGAGGCGGAGGTTGCAGTGAGCCAAGATCATGCCATTGCACTCCAAGCCTGGGTGACAGAGCAAGACTGTGTCTCAAAACAAACAAACAAAGCAAAGCAACAGAACCACTTCAACAAATACTTCTCCCTCCTCATATACTCTCCCTGGATCCCTTTATGCCTCAAGACCACAGATTTTGAACTTGCTGAGCTGTAGTGAGTGGAGAGGTGGGACACAGGTGCACAGCCTTCAGTAACTGAAGGAAAAAAAACAAAAGAAATGTCTAATCCTGAGCTTCCTGAGCTCCCTTCAGCCACTCAGCTGCTGAGGGGCAGGAATCTAGCAGCAAGGTGGAGAGCGGAAGGCATTCCTGCAACCTGTATGTGTGCGTCATCAGTCCCCGAACTCCAGCATCCTTGCAGAATCTGCAAATTTAAAAGTGCATTAGGTAAGACTCTTTTATATAAGAGGACTGTATTTTGCTAATACATATAAACATTGTGTTTAGTCAAATAAATGTTTATTTAAAATTGACAGTAGCATGTTGTTTTATTTATTTATTATTTTCTTTTAGAGATAGGATCTGGCTCTGTCACCCAGGTTGAAGTGCAGTGATGTTGTGATCATAGCTCCTTGCAAGCCTCCAATTCCTGGGCTCAAGTGATCCTCCCACCTCAGCCTCCTGAATTGCTGGGATGCCACCATGCCTGGCTGATTCTTTTATTGTAGAGATGGGGTCTTGCTGTGCTGCTCATGCTGCTTTCGAACACCTGGCCTCAAGTGATCCTCCTGCCTTGGCTTCCCGAAGTGCTGGGATGACAGGCATTGAGCCACTGTGCCCAGCCTATGATTTTTCCTAGCATTAATCTCTGTGTCATTGTAAGCTGTCTCCTGGGTCTTTGCCTTCATTCTACACTGTTTTGGTGGAATGGCCTGTGCTGGCAGACAAGCCCATCTGGTTGACCTTGAGCATCCTTCCCTGTCCTCAGGAAAGGTTTCCTGCGCATTATTTTGTTTTCTTTGTACACCGACTGGCTGCAACTCATTGGAATGAGCTTGCAAGGGAGCATCCATGATAGTGTCATGATCAGATGAAACATAACAGTATGTGTACTGGTCATGGTTAAGGTTGTCCTTTATGCTTCCGATTCTTCTCGGTGCCGTCTGCTGGTGGCCCTCTCGTGCTAATGGAAACATGGGCATGCTGGTGTCTTCTAGGTCCTCTCCAAAAACAAAGCCCAGGTTAGGCACAGTGTTTCACGTCTGTAATCCCAGCATTTTGGGAGGACGAGGTGGGAGGATCACTTCAGCCCTGGAGTTCAAGACCAGCGTGGGCAACACAGTGAGATCCTGTCTGTACAAATAATAATAATAATGATAATATAATAATAATAATAATAATAATAATAATAAAATAAGCCAGGTGTGGTGGCATGCACCTGTAGTCCTAGTTGGGAGGCTGAGGTAGGAGAATTGCTTGAGCCCAGGAGGTTGAGGCTGCACGAGCCATGATTGTATCATTGCACTTCAGCCTAGTGGATAGAGTAAGAACCTGTTCCCAAACAAACACCCCAAACAAACAAAATCCCAAAACCCTTAGTTCCACATCTTGCGTCATTTCCCCCCACCTCTTCTTTAGGAGCAAACCTTTCATTATCCATGCATATCTCTCCAAACTGTATTTATATTTGTGCTGAGATGTTGAATGCACAAGACGCACCTCAGTATCTTCTGTTCCCTAATTTCATCTCTACCCCTCCCTCTTCCTTGATCTCTCATTGCTGTGTTTTCTTCCACTGATCAACACCTTTGTAAGGAGAAGGCACCTTGGGTAAGCTACCACAAGCAAGTATTTAGGAATACCTCATTTGGGGCTTTTTAAAAAGGCTTTTTCCCAGCAGGTTTGGGATGCAGTCTGCTAGTTTATTGTTGATTCCCAGGCTTTTAATGATAGTTTCAGGTTACTGAATTGGGTGTGATCTCTGAAGATCTATGTGTTGTTCGTTAGTAGGTTAAGGCTGCCATAACAAAGTAGCATAGATTGGGTGGATTAAACAACATTGATTTATTTTTTTACCATTCTTGAAGCTAGAATTTTGAGAAGAATATGTTAGCAGGGCTGGTGCCTCTTGAGGCACCTTGGCTTGTAGATGTCATCTTCTCCCTGTGTCCTTACATGGTTGTCCTTCTGTGTGTGTCTGTGTCCTTATCCTCTCCTTTTAGAAGGACTCCAGTCCTGTTGGGCTGGGGTGCATTCTACAACCACATTTTATCTTAATCAGCTCTTTACATGCCCTGTCTCCAAATACAGTCATATTCTGAGGTCTTGAGAGTCTGGACTTCTACATATTGATATTGGGAGGATGCAGTTCAGTCCATAGCACACTGTTAGCTGGTGTATTACAAGATGTTGATATTTACTCTCCATTTATTCCATGACAATGAGACCTTTACCCATTTCCCAGGATACACATATCTTAACATCTGCTGTTGTCTAAATGCATCCCTCAAATTCATATGTTGAGACAGTAACCCCCAAAGCTATGGAATTAAAAGATGGAGCATTGGGGGAAGCAATTAAATTGTGAGGGTGAAGCCGTTGAACAGGACCAGTGCCCTTGGTGAAGGGGCCTGAGGGAGCCTGTTTCTCCTTGGTCTGTGGGAGGACAGTGTGAGAAGGGCCCTGCCCTCAGGAATGGGCCCTTACCATGTAGTTCATTAGTGGGCGCCCTGGACTTCCAGCCTCTGGAACTGAGAATAGTACATTTTTCTTGTTTGTAAGACCCCCTAGTATATGGTATTTTTGTGACAGCAGCCAGAATGGACTAAGACAACATCTATGTAACATCTATGGAACTTGTACTTTAATATCCATCTACATGCTTATCCCAATATCTGATTATACACCTCTTAACATCTACACACGTCTTAGCATCTTACCTATACTGATGAATTACACCTGTCTATATGTAGACCACAGCACCTGTCTATACCCAGAGTCACATCTACACACACACATATCCTAACATCTGTCTGTATGCACACCTTAGCGTCTGTCTATCACATATATTAGCATCTAAGGACCTTGAGAACTTGTCTGGAGGTTCTAGCAGGGGAATGCAGCTATTCGTACACCCTTGACTGAAGACCAGTACTCCTCTATTGGGGATGGTCATCCTCTTTGACCAAACACACAGCTTCGGGAGGGATGCATATGGAGCAGTGAGGGAGGAAGGGGACAACCGCCTAGCCACTCAGATCAGCCGAATCAACCCTGGTGATCAATGGTGGGCAGATGTTGCAGCCAGATTGCCCTCACATCCATATATTAGCATCAGTCTACACCCATATCCTAGTATGTGTCTACATTCACAGAGCAACACCAGTCTACATCCATCTACACCCATATTCTAACATCTCTTTATACCTCTATGTTAATATCTATCTATATTCATATTCTAACATCGGTCTTTATGTGTATATTAACGTCTGTCTACACCCATATCCTAGCATCCATATTATAACATTGGTCTCTACCTATGTGTTAACATCTCTCTTCACCCGTATTCTAACATTTATATCTATCCATATTGTAATGCCTGTCTACATCTATATCCTAACATGTATCTCTACCTATATATTAACATCTGTCTACACCTATATTCTAACATTTATCTATATCTGTATTCTAATATTTGTCTACATCCATATATAACGTCTGTCTACAGCCATGTCCTAACATCTACAGCCATATATTAACATCTGTCTAAACCCATATCCTAACATCCATCTACACCCATATAGTAATATAGTAGCATCCATCTACACCCATATCGTAACATCTCTTTGTACCTACATATTAACCCCTTCTGCACCTGTATCGTAACATTTATCTATATCTGTGTTGTAGTATCTGTCTACACCCATATATTAATATCTGTCTACACCTATATCCTAACACCTATCTATAACTACATATTAACATCCATATATATCTGTATACTAACATATATCTATATCCACATTCTATACCATGTTATAACACTGTGTACACCCATATATTAGCCCCCATCTGCACCCATATACTAACCTCTGTCTCTCAGCAGATTGTAACATTTATATGTACATGCATTCTAACACCTATCTATACCCATATATTAATATCTGTTTTTACCCATGTGCATGATCATACCTATGTGCTCCATGTCCCAATATCTGTACCTAGCTATTAACTGTGTGTCTGTCCACACATTTTGTCATCTAGCTGAGTCTCTACCCCAACATCTAGCATACGGCATATCCCTTTCCCTCCTGTGGTGGGGTCCTGAGCGTGTGCTGATGCCTAGCTGATGGTGTACCCCCTGTTCTGCCTTGGCGGGGCCCTGTGTCTGTGCTGACACCTAGCTGACAGCATACCCCCTGCCCTGCCCTGGCAGGGCCCTGAGTGTGTACTGACACCTAGGTCATGGCATATCCCCTCCCCTACTGTGGCGGGGCTGTGAGCATGTGCTGACACCTAGCTGATGGCGTACCCCCTGCCCTGCCCTGGCGGGGCCCTGAGCGTATGCTGTCCCTGCAGGTTCTGGACGTGGCATGACGAGCGCTTCCTCTACATGCTCATGGAGTACGTGCCGGGCGGCAAGCTCTTCAGCTACCTGCGCAACCGGGGGCGCTTCTCCAGCACCACGGGGCTCTTCTACTCTGCAGAGATCATCTGTGCCATCGAGTACCTGCACTCCAAAGAGATCATCTACAGGGATTTGAAGCCGGAGAATATCCTGCTGGATAGGGATGGCCACATCAAGCTCACGGACTTTGGGTTTGCCAAGAAGCTGGTAGACAGGTAAGAGGAACGTGAACTCCGATGGAATCTACACTGCTTGGCAATGAGAAAGGTGGTGGTAGTTGTGGCAGGTCAGGCAGGGAAAGATTGGGAACCAGAGTTTAACTCTCATGTGTGGGAGACACTTGCAACCAGGGATGAGAGAGCCAGGTTAACCTACAGCTCGTTTTAGGTGGGCTGCGATTGCTGGCAACTTCAATGGAAGTGGAGGGTATTATCGTTAAGTGAAGTAACTCAGAAATGGAAAACCAAATAGGATGTGTTGTCACTTATAGGTGGGAGGTAAGCTATGGGTGTGCAGGGCATACAGAGGAGTGTAACAGACACTGGAGACTCAGAAGTGGGGAGGGTGGGAGGAGCCAGTTACAGAGGTAATTTACTGATTACAGAGTCAGGAGGCAGTTGTATCTGTGTGTTTTTTTTTTTTTTGTTTTTTTTTTTTTAAACAGACAGTCTGGGAACCCTCAGTGTTAAAATTATTCTTACATTTCCCCTGACAAAAATGATGACAACTATCTATACTCTCCTACTCCCAAGTTTCCATTAATTACTGTTTTACTGCCTCAAAATGATACCTTGAGGGATGAGGTGTGGAGTTTTGGTGAAGTGTTGAAATTGGCAGGAAAAACCTGTTACTGCCAAATTTGGTGACAGTGACTTCATTTTAATGTGTCAGAATAATGACATGAAGAGTGAATTTGAGTAAGGTATGTAAACTACCGTGAAAGACCGAAGACAGATGTAGTGAGAAATGAGATGTGACCAAAAGCAAGACAGGTTGGGCGCGATGATTCCAGCATTTTGGGAGGCCAAGGCAGGAGGATCGCTTGATCCCAGGAGTTCAAGACCAGCTTGGGTAACATAGCAAGACTCCCTCTCTACAGAAAATGAGCCAGATACAACTATAGTCCTAGCTATTTGGGAGGCTGAGGTGGCAGGATAATTTGAGCCTCGCAGGTTGAGGCTGTGGTGAGCTGTGATTGCACCATTGCACTCCAGCCTGGGTGACAGAGTGAGGCTCCATCTCAAAAAAAAAAAAAAAGCAAGATGTGTTCCTGTCAAGATTTTGACACCATCCTCATTAATTAAAGAGATTGATAAAAGCAAAAAAAAAATAAAAGAGAAATGTTATTTTTATTATATATAATTTTACAGTATTTTCCTGCTATATTATGAAATAAAAAGCTTTTTATACTTTTCTATGACAACTACGAGGGGAAAAAAATGGACTTTGTGTATATTGTAAGCTTACCAGTCAGAAATTGCCACATTGTAGCCGTGTGTTTGTGTGTGTGTGTGTGTGTGTGTGTGTGTGTGTGTGTGTGTGACTATACCTTATTTTTGTTTTCTTGGAATCAGTTTTTTATTTTGAAACTGAGTCTCGCTGTGTTGCCTAGGCTGAAGTTCAGTGCAGTCAGCTCACTGCAACTTCCCCCTCTGGCGTTTAGGTGATTCTCCTGCCTCAGTCTCCTGAGTATCTGGGATTACAGGCGCCCGCAACCGCGCCGGGCTAATTTTTGTATTTTTAGTAGCGATGTGGTTTCTCCATGTTGGCCAAGCTGCTCTTGAAGTCGTGACCTCAGGTTATCTGCCCACCTTGGTCCCCCAAAGTGCTAGGATTACAGGCGTGTAAACATGCTGCAGGCATCCTCAGTATTAAGTCTGTTTTGCAGTTACCCAACACAATTTTTCAGGGTACCTCCTCTTTATATCTGAACAAGTTGTTTGTAATTCTGAACATTTACATCCTTCCAAAGATGCTGTGGTTGGAAAATTGATCTCAACTCTGAACTGTGCTATTTATTATACTATACTGCAGTGAAATACTATATACTTAGTTTCTTTTTTTTTTTTTTTTTCAAGACGGTCTCATCCTGTCACCCAGGCTGAAGTGCCGTGGCACAATCTTGTCTCACTACAGCCTCAAACTCCTGGGCTCAAGTGATCCTCCCTCCTCAGCCTCCGAAGTAGCTGGGACTACAGGCATGTGCCACCATACCAGGCTAATTTTTTTATTTTTAATTTTAGAGATGTGATCTCATTTTATTGCTCAGGCTGGTCTTGAACTCTTGGCCTCAAGAGATCGTCCCATCTCAGCTTCCCAAGGCACTGGAATTAGAAGCATGTGCCACTGTGCCTGGCCAATTCTATTTTTGAATTTAACATTTTTAGCACCAGACAGTTGTTAAATCATTAAGTATCATTTTATTGTTTGTTTATTTATTTAGATGGAGTCTCACTCTGTCGCCCAGGCTGGAGTGCAGTGGTGCGATTTCAGCTCACTGCAACCTCTGCCTCCCAGGTTCAAGTGATTCTCCTGCCTCTCAGCCTCCTGAGTTGCTGGGATGATAGGCGCGTGCCACCATGCCCAGCTAATTTTTATGTATTTTTAGTAGAGATGGGGTTTCACCATGTTGGTGAGGCTGTTCTCAAATTCCTGACCTTGTGATCTGCCTGCCTCGGCCTGGGATTATAGACATGAGCTGCCGCACCTGGCCAAGAATCATTTTATAAAATCTAATCTTACATAGTTTATGAGGTAAAGGGCCTTTTGGCTTAATTCGCCTCAGTGGTCAAGAATGCTATGCCAAACTGGGACAATTGTTTAATTGTATAGTGTTCAGCATACGGGAGGTGTTGTCCTTGCAAAGCCACTGTGGTGCCTTGTGTGTCTGTTTTGGTGCTGGGCTCTCTAGAGAGTGTATTGTCTATATAATGAACATGCACTGTTTAATATGTAAGAGAAAAGAACTGTTAATATTTTAAATCCCACCCAGTTAAGCCAAGAACAATACTGTTTACACAAAGGGCTTCACTTAGCCTTAAAGGTTTGTTTTGAGGGCAAGTCTAGATGTTTTTATTATTATTATTTTTTAAATTTTCCTCTTTTTTGAGACACAATCTTGCTGTGTCGCCAGGCTGGAGTGCAGTTTTGTGATCTCGGCTCACTGCAACCTCTGCCTCCTGGGTTCACATCATTCTCCTGCCTCACCCACCCGAGTAGCTGGGACTACAGGCGTGAGCCACCACGCCTGGCTAATTTTTGTATTTTTAGTAGAGACGGGGTTTCACCATGTTGGCCAGGCTGGTCTCGAACTCATCTGAGGTGACCCGCTGGCATTACCTTCCAAAGTGCTGTGATTACAGACTTGAGCCACCACTGTGCCTGGCCTATTTTGGCCTATTTTTTCTTTTTTCTTTTTTTTTTGGAGAAGGAGTCTCACTGTCTTGCCCAGGCTGGAGTGCAGTCGCATGATCTCAGCTCACTGCAAGCTCTGCCTGCCAGGTTCACACCATTCTCCTGCCTCAGCCTCCTGAGTAGCTGGGACTACAGGTGCCCGCCACCATGCCTGGCTAATTTTTTGTATTTTTTTTTTTTTTTTTTTTTTTTTTTTTAGTAGAGGTGAGGTTTCATCGTGTTAGCCAGGATAGTCTCAATCTCCTGACCTCGTGATCTGCCCACCTCAGCCTCCCAAAATGCTGACATTACAACCATGAGCCATTGCCTATTTTTTAATTTTCTAATAACTGGAAACAGGTTCTCACTATGCTGTTTCCCAGTCTGGTCTTGAACTTTTGGGCTCAAGGAATCCCCCCCGACTCCTCAGCTTCTGTAAGTGCTGAGATTACAGGCTTGAGTCACTGGGCCCAGCCTAGACTTTTAGTCCAAAGAAGATAATAGGGGGAGGGATATGTCTGTAGGTGAATGAGTGGATCTTTCCCTTCTCTATCCTGGCATTTTCTCTCCTTCATCTCATCGATTAAAATTCTGGTCTGTGTATTTGTTTTGTTTTTGAGTTATTTTGTGTTGGTTGATTTGTTTCTGTTTCTTTTTTGTCAGTACACCTATTGAAACACAAACTCTCTTTTCTCTGTCCTGTGTGCCCACCATATTGCCTGGTAGGATGACGTGTTAGAGATGCACACACAGACCTGGGGAGAGATTGATCTGTGTTCTTTCTAACACCGCCACAGCATTGATAATAACATGCAGTCACAAACACTCCATTTACAAAGACAAAGAGGGGTGTTTTCTGCCTCCAGACAGTTTTAGTAATGTATGCTCCTAAAATTTTTCTGTATCTAGGGCAACACTGTCCAGTAGAAGTCCAACGCAAATCCCATCTGTTATTTTAAATTTTCTAGTGTAGTCATGTGTTAAAATATAAAACAAACAGGTGGAGAAAATTTTCATAATGTAGTTTATTTCAGTAATTCAGTACATCCACAATATTTTCATTTCAACATATAATTCATACAAAAATTGAGATATTTTACATGAATTTTTCCTGCTCAGTTTTTGAAATCCCATGTGTATTTTACACACACAGTTCATTTATATCAGAGTGCCGATTCTCATCAGAAATAATAATGGATCTGATCGGGCATGGTGGCTCACACCTGTAATCCCAGCACTTTGGGATGCTGAGGTGGGAGGATCTCTTGAGCCTAGGAGTTCAAAATCAGCCTGGACAACATAGTGAGACACCCCGTCTAAAGAGAGAGAGAGAATGGGTCCTCCCTCCCCTCCCTTTCGAGAAAAGCCTGACAAATTTATTTGATCATAGTTTTACATGATGCATCATGTAAAACCAGAATGAAAACCCAAAGATACCAAAATTAAAAAAAAAATTGTCTATTTTTATGCTTAGGTTCTATGAAGCAGGGACAGCCATGTAGAAATGTGATTGGAAAAAAGGGTATGAGCTGATGGTAATAGACTGTGTGGGGAAATCCAGCCAGGCCTGACTGCTCAGAGTCTTCTTTTTTAAAAAATTTATTTATAAAGAAAATAAGTGTGTTTCTTACAGTTTTGGAGGCTGAGAAGTCCAAGGTCAAAGGGCTGCAGCTGGTGAGGGTCTTGTTGCTATGCTGTAATGTGGCCGAAGGCAGGACATGGGCAGAAAGAGGAAAGGTGTCAGTTCAGGTCTCTCTTCCTCTTCTTATAAAGCCAGCAGTCCCATTCCCGTCATGAAAGTCCCACCTTTTTTTTTTTTCCTTTCTGATTTTATTTTAATTCAATACCTTTTGGGGAACAGTTTTTTTTTTTTTTTTGTTTTCTTTGTTGCATGGAAAAGTTCTTTAGTGGTGATTTCTGAGATTTTGTTGTACTTGCTATCCAAACAGTATACACTGTATCCAATGTGTAGTCCTTTTTTTTTTGAGACAGAGTTTTTCTCTGTTACCCAGGCTGGAATGCAATGGTGCCATCTTGGCTCACTGCAACCTCTGCTTCCCCGGGTTCAAGCAGTTCTCCTGCCTCAGCCTCCTTAGTAGCTGGGAATACAGGCCCACACCACCATGCCCAGCTTATTTTGTATTTTTAGTAGAGATGGGTTTTCACCATGTTGACCAGGCTGGTTTTGTAATCCTGACCTCCAGTAATCCACCCTCCTTGGCCTTCCAAAGTACTGGGATTATAGGCGTGAGCCACCATGCCTGGCCGTAAATTCTTTTTTTGTTATTTTATTTGGAAGTCTAATTCAACAAACCAGAGATAAAATCTTGCATATATTCACTCGTTTATAAGTTTGACAAACCGTGTTACTGTCCAGTTAATTCGTGATGTCTATTTAAGATTAAATGGATGAAGATGGTTTAGTATATAACGTGCACCAATTATTTTACTTAATGAACATGCGAAAATCTTAGAAAATGCTTCATTACCATCTTGATATATTGCTTTCTCTTTTTTTGTTTTTGTTTTTGAGACAGAGTCTTGCTCTGTCACCCAGGCTGGAGTGCAGTAGTGCAATCTTAGCGCACTGCAAGCTCTGCCTCCTGGATTCAAGCAATTCTTCTGCCCCAGACTCCCAAGTAGCTGGGATTACAGACACCCACCACCATGCTTGAATAATTTTTGTATTTTTGGTAGAGACGGGGTTTCACCATGTTGGCCAGGCTGGTCTTGAACTCCTGACCTCAGGTGACCCACCCACCTCTGCCTCCCAAAGTGCTGGGATTACAGGCATGAGCCACTGATAGGTTGCTTTTACAAAGAACTGCATCTTTCTCTGTATGGGTAGTGTAGCTTCTGTAACTTTTTTGTGTGTGGGCTTTTTCTTCTTTTTTTTTTTTTTTTGACCTTCTTTCTAACAAAACATTTCTCTTCTGGCCTGGCCCCAGGGAAGTTGTGTTCATGGGCAGATAGATGGCCCTGCCCCTGGTTCAGGATTCAAACAGTACATGTACTTTTTGAATAAAACTTAAAAGAAATTTACCAGTGTACTGTGGACCACTACAGAATAGATGGAAGTAAACAGGGAGGCTTCATCATGAATGACTTTTTTTATTTTTGAGATGGAGTTTTACTCTGTTGCCCAGACTGGAGTGCAGTGGTGCGATCTTGGCTCACTGCAACCTCTGCCTCCGGGGTTCAAGTGATTCTCCTGCCTCAGCCTCCTGAGCAGCTGGGATTACAGACATGCGCCACCACAGCCAGCTAATTTTTGTGTTTTTAGTAGATTTGGGGTTTCACTATGTTGGTGAGGCTGATCTCAAACTCCTCACCTCATGATCTGCCCCCTCAGCCTCCCAAAGTGGTGGGATTACAAGTGTGAGCCAATGCGCCTAGCCTTTATTTTTTATTATTATTATTATTATTATTATTATTAGAGACAGGGCCTTATTCTGTCACCAAGGCTGAAGTACAGTGGTGGGATCTCAGCTCACTGCACCCCCAGCGTCCTGGGCTTCAGCAGTCCTCCCTTCTCAGCCTTCCAAGTAGCTGAGATTATAGGCATGTACCACCACAGCTGGCTAATTTTTGTATTTTTAGTAAAGACCTGGTTTCATCATGTTGCCCACGCTGGTCTTGAACTCCGGATCTCATGTAATCTGCCCACCTCGACCTTCCAAAGTGTTGGGATTACAGGTGTGAGCCAACGCACCAGGTCTTGAATAACATTTTTCAACGTATCCCAGAAAGGTAACGTTTTCATTTTTCTCTTATAGCATGGGGTGAAAACACATTTAAGCATGTTGTGATTAAGTTTTCTACTCACTACATGAATCTCTGTCTTTGTTTTTTGTTTCTTTATTGAGACAGGGTCTTGCTCTGTCACCCAGGCTAGAGTGCAGTGGTGAGACCATGGCTCACCGCAGCCTGGAACTCCCAGGTTCAAGCAGTTCTCCTGTGTCAGCCTCCCAAGTAGCTGGGGCTACAAGCCTGCACCACCATGCCTGGCTAATTTTTTAATTTTTTATAGAGATGGGGTTTCACTGTGTTGCCAG
Organism: Gorilla gorilla gorilla; assembly: GCF_029281585.2. Taxonomy (NCBI): domain Eukaryota; kingdom Metazoa; phylum Chordata; class Mammalia; order Primates; family Hominidae; genus Gorilla; species Gorilla gorilla. The sequence goes on from NC_073248.2 coordinate 10,334,314, forward strand.
GGCTGGTCTCTAACTCGTAAGCTGAAGCAATCCTCCCGCCTTGACCTCCCAAAGTTTTGCGATGACAGGTGGGAGGCACAGTGCCCCTCCCCTCCCCTCTCTTCCACCCCTCCCCTCCCCTCCCTGCCCATCTCTTCTACTCCCCTTCCCCCTGTTCCTTTTTTTTTATTTCTTTTCTCTCTTCTCTTTTCCTCTACTCTCCTCCTTCCTCTCTTTTCTTTCTTTATCCTGTTAACTGAATGACTCGTGTAATACTTATTTTAAACCACTGCTCATGGTGACTTGGTATTTGGCTTTCCTAGGTTGTCAATATGTTGAGATGGTTTTCTTTTTCTTTTGTGGCTTGCTTTCGTCAGGCTCTTGTTTTCTAACAGCAGTATTTCTTACATTTGTATTTTAAATATTTTGCGCACACACTTTATTATATATTATGTGGATAGCTCCCCTAAAAGACTTGATGGCAAACTAGAATTATTTCTGGTTTTATGAAATGGTCAAAATAAAATAACTGATGCATTTAATATGATTTTCTAAGTCAAATGCATAACGCAAGCATCCCTTATTTGAAATACTTGAGACCAGAATTGTTTTGGGTTTTGGGTTTTTTCAGATTTTGGAATATTTGAATTACCTTTACCTGTGAGCATCCCTAATTCGAAAATTTGAAATCCAGTGCTCCAGTGAGCATTTCCTTTGAGCTGTGAGCATCATGTCAGTGCTGGAAAAGTATTGACTTTTGGAGCATTTCAGATTTCAGATTTGGATTAAAGATGCTCAACTTGTATACACCTGTCTTTAAACTATAACAGATGATTTCTTTCTCTCCAACAGTTCTTTTTTGTTTGTTTTTGGTGTTTTTTATTTCTCTACAACAATTTTTTGTTTTTTTGTGTGTGTTTTTGTGTTTCTTTTGAGACAGGGTTTCACTGTATTGAACAGGATAGTCTTGAACTCCTGGCCTCGAGTGATCCTCCCACCTTGGCTTCCCAAAGTGCCAGGATGGTATCCGTGAGCCACTGCATTGGGTGCAACAGCTCTTTCCTAGTTCTTCTGCTGTAGCATTTTAAGTCCAGATGTTACATTGATTACTGTCCTCTGGGTTTTTATTTCTAGCATCTAGGGGTAATATTGAACCTAATCTTTTGAAATTTCTACTTAATCCTTTCAAACACACACAGGAGTAGAGAGTAGTTCATATTGAAACCTTGTGGTCCCATCACCCAACTTCGATTGTTATCAAAGCTTTGCCACTTTGTTGGTTTTTTTCTCTTTGCCCGTTTGTTTCTTGAGTTATTTTAAAGCAGATGCCCTCCATCCTATCTCTAATAGATAACTCTCTTTAAAAAAGAAATTCAATGCATCATCACATCTGACCAAACTAATTTTTTTAGGAAAAAAATCCAGCCTGGGCAACATAGCAAGACCTCATCTCTGCAAAACATCAGAAACAAAAAAATTAGCCTTCCATAGGTTAAGTCCACCCTGCTGTATGTCTGTTAATAAAGTTTTATTGGAACACAGGCACATCTTGGGGGATATTTCTAACAGAGACCATGTGATCCACAAAGCCTAAAGTATTTGCCATCTGGCTCCTTAGAGAGAATATTTGCCCACTCCTGAGCCAGTCCATTTGCTTTGTGAATGGTTAAAATTGACCAGGAACTTTTTGCAGTGGAGTATTATTTGACCATGAAAAGGAATATAGTTCTGACACATTCTACTCCACATTGGTAAACCTTCAAAACATGATGTGGGATGAAATAAGCCAGACAAAAAAGGGGCCCTAGATTCTTCTAAGTCATAGGGACAGAAGGTAGAATGGTGGGTGCCAGGAGCTGGGGAGGTGCAGGGAAGGGGGAGATACTGTTTAATGAGGAGGGAGTTTCTGTTTGGAATGATGAAGAAGTTCCGCCAATGGATGGTAGAGAGGGTTGCACAACAAGGTTGATAGGCTTCCCGCCACTGAACCATACACTTAAAAATGATTAAAATGGAAAATTTTATGATAGATGTATTTTACCAAATAACTGTATACATAATTGTAATATTTAATTAGACATAAATAATATATCGTGTATTAAGTTTATATATTTAAATATATTTATCTCTTTAATATATTAAATATTTAAATATATTCATATGTAAATTTAATATATAGATATATTAATGTAATGTGTTAATTAAGATAATATAATATATTCCGATTATATTTGAAACAAATACAATGTAATTTTTAAACATAATTATATTTTAAAAATATATATTTAATATAATTATATAATAAACTGTGATATTTTATATTTAATTAAATGTTACATATGTAATTAAACTACTAAATACTTTTATATGCTCATAAATTATGATATAAATATATTTAGAAAGTTATATGTAGCTATAATTATACAGTATCCATAGTTTTCTATATATAATTTTATAAATGTATATTTATAATGTTTTAAATTTAAATTTATATATTAGTATGTGTCACACATTTACTGTTTAGATTATATGTTCAAATTTAAATGTATACATTTATAAATACATAATTATTTTATATATATTTCATAACGTCAGAAAAGTCTTTCTACTTACTTTGGACTTTTTCCCCTAGCTTCTTACTTTTGAGTATTTAATGGAAGCCAAGGAGGGCCTGAGATGTCGAGTCTGTTTGCAGTCGGTGTTGTTACTTTCCCTTCAGCCCTGTTTAATTTTGCTATAGTTCATACTAGGAGGTGGATATTACTGTGCCGAGGTTGGTGACAGGCACCCTTCTCCCTGCTGGTCGGTGGTGCCTAGGAGCCATTGTCACCGAGGAAACCCCTCCCAGGGCCTGGGCTGGCCATCGGAAGCTGTCCCATGCTTGCAGACGTGCACCTTCTCCCTTGACAGTCCTGAAGTTCTCAACTGTTTGTTCCCATCAGACAGTTCTAGGAACTGTGATTGTGTCCCTGTAAAAAAACAATGATGAAAAACTTTCCTTTTTCTGAGAAACCCCCACACCCTGCTTCTTGATTGTAACCCAAGATCCTATAAGAAAAGGCATGTAGTATTTTCATCGTGGGTACTGAGCTAACATCTATTTCCTGCATTACCAAATGTAGAGAAAACACTCTCATACTTTTCTGATAAAAAGGAAAAAAATCCATTCGTTTCTGTAAACAAGAGTAAAAGCTGTCATCAGCTGTCCATATTCTTCATGAGCCTCACTGTGCCCCTGTTAGCTGAGTGACATGCTCACCATGTCGTAAAGCCATGAGGAGAGACAGAAAGTGAGGCTGGTGACGCCACCTGCTAGGACGTAAGAGGGACTGGACTGAAACTGAACTGGGAGATGTCATCCATTTCTCTCTCTTTTTCTCTTTTTATTGTGGTAAAATACCCTTAAAATGTACCATAGTAACCATCTTTATTTATATACATTTTTATATTTTTTGAAACAGGGTCTTGCTATGTCAGCCAGGCTGGAATGCAGTGGTGCAATCATGGCTCACTGCAGCTTCCAACGCCTGGGCTGAAGCAATCCTCCTCCGTCAGCCTCCTGAGTACTTGAGACTAGAGGTGTGAGCCACCATGACTGGCTAACTTTGAAATATTTTTGTACAGACAGGGTCTTGCTATGTTGCCTAGGCTGGTCCGGAACTCTGAGGCTCAAGTGATCCTCCTACCTTGGCCTCCCAAAGCGTTGAGATTATAGGCATGAGCCACTGTACCCAGCCCGTTTGAACCATCTTAAGTTGCACAATCTCATGGCATTTATTGCATTTACCATGTCGTGCAACCATCACCTCTCTCTAGTTCCAGAACATTTTCATGATCCCAAAAGAGAACTTGTATCTGTTAAGCAGTTATTCCCCATCCTAAGCCAGGGTGATCTCATCTTAACTTGATTGCAGCTACGAAGATCCTGTTTGCACATAAGGTCCCACTCACAAATACTGGGGTTTAGGACTTTGGGGGGTGCACAGTTCAACCAGTGCAGGTGTGGCAGAAGGCGTGGGCATTAAGAACGCAGGAGGCATTGGATATCTATACTTTATAGATAATCCTATCCTTAGCTCTGTTTCTCCTTCGTTAACATGGCCTCCTCCCTCCCCTCCCCCCGGCCATAGTGAAACTAAGAACAGTGAGAAAACTGAGAACAGCAGGTGTCACCTTCCTTCTACCCAAAAGCCAGGTGAGCAAAAGGAGATAGGAGCAGGGAAGTGGATAATTAACTGCCCAGACCAGTGGTCTCATCTCATATTTATTCACTTTATTCACTCATTATTTATTTATTCATCTCATATTAACTCAGGCTGTCTCATCTCATATTTATTCACGCAGTCAGCATCTCTCCATAGCAGCGTATGTCTCTCTGTACATTCAGCTAGGCACTGGGGCTTTTTGCAGGAAGGAGTGACTGTAACAGGGCAGGAGTCCTCCTGAGGCAAGTTAGAACCTGGATACTTATACAACCTTAGGTGTGTGTCCTTACCCTAACATGGAGCCAAAAAGAGCCTGATCTTTTTAAAGGTAAGTGGAAGTTGCAACTAAATGCCTGTAGGATGACTTGCGGCCACTTCTACTTTGGGTTCGTATCAGCTAAGTTCTATGCTTTTAGCTACTTTCAGGCCATTTTGGATGGGCTAGCAAGGTGAAAATACAAAATTAGTAAGCCAATAAGTCAGTCGTCTTGCAGAGTAACAGAAATGTTATGCATTGAATCAACTAGGGTGTACTTGGAGTTGATTCTGCTGGGAGGGGCAGGGGAGAGGATGTTTCTAAAATAATGTGCATTGTACTTTCCATTTGTAGAGTTAAGTCTAATGAGTGAGAAGCACTTAATAAGACCACAAGGGTATCCTTGTTCCATGCTTAGATCTAGCATGCAGATAAAGTAAGCCCCTTCCCACATTCCTCCATGGGAAGGTAACTTAATTTCTCTCCTTGTCTTGTTTCTTTCTTTCCTGACTTGTATCTGCCAGAGCCTGCAGTACTTTTTTTCTTTTTCTTTTTTTCCCTTGAGACAGGGTCTTGCTCTCTTACCCAGGCTGTAGTGCAGTAGTACTATCATGCTCCCTGCAGCCTTGAACTCCTGGGCTCAAGTGATGCTCCCATCTCAACTAGCTGACACTAAAGACACCTGTTAGCATGCCTGGCTTTTTTTTTTTTTGAAATGGCATTTCGCTCTTGTCGCCCAGGCTGGAGTGCAGTGGTGCAATTTTGGCTCACTGCAACCCCCACCTCCTGGGTTCAAGTGATTCTCCTCCCTCACCCTCCCAAGTAGTTGAGATTACAGGCGCTCACCACCATGCCTTGCTAATTTTTGTATTTTTAGTAGAGACAGCGCTTCACCATGTTGGCCAGGCTGGTCTCGAACTCCTGACCTCAGGTGATCTACCTGCCTCTGCCTCCCCAGGTGCTGGGATGACAGGCATGACACCATTCTTGGTCTTTTTTTTGGTAAAGAAGAGGCCTTGCTATGTTGTCCAAGCTAGTCTGAGGCTCCTAGCCTCAAGCAATCCTCTTGCCTTAGCCTCCCAAAGTATTGAGATTACAGGTGTGAATCGCCATGCCTGGCCTTGTGGTACTTTTATTTCATGGATGGCCGACAGAATTTGAAATTTGGATGGCAACCAGTTTGTTGTTATCCCAAGGGCTTACAGATTAATGTGGAAAAGTCTGTTGTCTGAAAAGAGGTGGGTATGGAGGTGTGGTGGAGAAGCGAAGGAAAGATAACAGTAACAACAATTTGGGTGGGTTCCTGCAAGCAGGAAGCTGAGGAGCTGAAGCCAAGATACGTGCCCACACCACCGCAAACAGGGCAGACTCAGATAAGATGTGCTGGGAATAAAATAGGCTTTGCATATGCTTGAAACATTGTGCAAAGAACTCGAGAGTGGATAAATGTGTACATTACCAGGCTCTATGGAACTTGCTTTTTGTTCTCTTTACATTTAAAAAAAATGTAAGTATATATTTTTTAAAATGTAAAAAAAATTACATATATATAAATATATTATAAAAAAGAAGGGCCTTTGCAAAGCATCTATATTTTTTTCCCCTCCAAGGGTGTTGCTTCTTTCTGCCTGTCTACAGACGGGCCCCACACACCAGGCTAGGAAGCATGTGTCAGGAAGGGTGGATGTGGCCTGCAGGTGTGCTATGGGTCTGAATTGCTGAAAGCCCGAAGCGACATTCTACCCAGCAGTAGAGCGCCAATGGAGTATGGCCTAGACACAGCCCCGTCTTTGAGGTTACTGATACTCAGCTCCTTTCCAGCCCATGAGTCTTCCAGCTTCTGTTGCAGTCATTGTTATATTGCCCTGACTTTGTTTAGCAGTTGCTTCTGTAACCAAAACACAGGTTCAGCCCCTTGCCATTTGCAGAGTGCAGTTAGCAAGAGCAAGGTCTAGTGTAAAGAAAGTGAGTTTTTATTCCAGAGCTTTCTTAGGGGAAGAAGTACAGGCTTCCTGCTTGAGGCCACCCCTTTGTTTTCGGAGCACAAAGCAGGCACTTTTAAAATGGCATGCAGGGGAGGAAGTGTATTTCTGTCTTTACACTGGTTTCCGGGGGCAAGAAATGTTTTTTTTTTTTTTTTTTTTTTTTTGCAGAGGGTAGAGAGTGAAAGAACACATACATAAGCTCTGCTGACCATCCGGTCTCAATTACAAGTAAGGACTCTGCTCTTGCACTTTTTTTGGGGGTGGGGAGCGTCTCACTGTGTCACTCAGGCTGGAGTGCAGTGGTGTGATCTCGGCTTACTGCAACATCTGCCTCCCAGGTTCAACTGATTCTCCTGCCTCAGCCTCCCGAGTAGGTGGGATTACAGACATGCATCACCACACCCAGCTAATTTTGTATGTTTAGTAGAGATGAGGTTTCGCTATATTGGCCAGGCTGGTGTTGAATGCCTGGTGATCCACCTGCCTTGGCCTGCCAAAGTGCTGGGACTACAGGCATGAGCTACTGAGCTGGCCTAACTGATTTCTTGAATTATTCTTTTCAGTGACACTTTTTTTTTGTTTGTTTGTTTGTTTGAAGGATAAAGGATTTTTTTAAATTTAATTTTATTTACTTATTAATATATTTAGGAACTTTCATTTTAGGTTCAGAGGTACATGTGCAGGTTTGTTATATGGGTAAACTGCATGCCACTTGGTTTACGAATTATTTTGTCACCCAGGTAATACACATCATACCTGACAGGTAGATTTCCCATCCTCATCCTCCTCCCACCCTCCATCGTCAGGCAGGCCCAGGTATCTGTTTTTCCCCCTCTCCGTGTCAGCTTATAGCCAGTGTTTAGCTCCCACATATAAGTGAGAACATGTGGTATTTGGTGCATGATGTGAGTCCACTTAGGGGAATGGCCTCTCCATCTCCATCCATGCTGCTGCAGAGGACATGATCTCGTTCTTTTTCCTTTAATTAATTTTATTCATTATGATTTATACTAAGACAGGTAAAAATAACTAAAAAAAGTCTGAGTCTTTTTGCTTCTGAGTAACAGTGGTAACACAGTACCAGCAACAGTAGCAAGGATGGTAAAACCAATTCTTAGTTTCCAAGCCCGTTAAGAAATGTTTCTATGGAAAGGAATCAGCTAAAACAATGTTACTGTCTTTACACAGTAAAATATGTGCACAGAAGGTAAAGGGAGCGTGGTTTTACTCAACTAAGTTATTGTAACAATCAGAGCTTCTAAGGTGACTGCATTAGCCAAGCACCACTGAGTGTTGTGGGGGCCTGTCTCTGTCGCCCATATAGGACTTGGACCCTCTGTGGAACACCCGAGTACCTAGCCCCCGAAGTCATTCAGAGCAAGGGCCACGGAAGGGCTGTGGACTGGTGGGCCCTCGGCATCCTGATATTCGAGATGCTTTCGGGGTAAGTAGAGTCTCCGTAGAGAATCTTCATCTTACAGGCCAGCACCCCCTTCCCCCACCCATTCGTCCACTCGGCATTTCTGTAACCTTGAAAACAGTACGTGAGTGTCGAAAACACACAGTGTGGCTGCACACACATCTGCTGCCCTGCTGAGGTTGGCAACGTGAATTAGCAGTTGAGCTTGTGTGAATAAGAGGCAAAAAACCCAAACTTGTGAAGGAACCACCCATGCATGCCCATTGACATTTTTATATTGAAATATCCATATCTTCTTTAAATATACAATTAACATTCTGGGCTGCTCTGAAGGTAGTGAGTTATCTCAGTTGATTTTCACAGTTAGCTACCAGTTGAACTCCTTAGTCTGCTTTTTCTCCCCTTATCACTTCTGTGCTTGATTAGTCTTAGAAAGAATTTACAAATTAAATACAAAAAATAACCTTCTGCACTGACGCTTCCTGAAGCAATCTGCAGAGCTCAGGAGGGCACAGGTTGGGTCAATGTAAATCAGCCAAATACAATTGAGTGGTTTCTGGATGAACAGCCGGCAAGGAAGGGAAGAATGTATTCTTTCCTAAAACCCCAGACTTATGTTACCAGGAAGGAGTCCTGATCCAGACCCCAACAGAGGGTTGTAGGATCTCTTGCAAGAAAGAATTCAGGGCAAGTCCATAGATGAAGTGAAAGCAAGTTTATTAAGAATGTAATCCTGTAATCCCAGCACTTTGGGAGGCCGAAGAGGGCGGATCACGAAGTCAAGAGATGGAGATCATCCTGGCCAATGTGGTGAAACCTGTCTCTACTAAAAACACTTAGCTGGGCCCGGTTGGGTGCTCCTGTAGTCCCAGCTACTTGGCAGGCTAGGGCAGGAGAATCGGTTGAACCTGGGAGGCGGAGGTTGCAGTGAGCCAAGATGGCACCACTGCACTCCAGCCTGGTGACAGAGTGAGATTCCATCTCAAAAAAAAAAAAAAAAGAAAGTAAAGAATAAAAGTGTGGTTACTCATTAGGCAGAGCAGCCCCAAGGGCTGCTGTTTGGCTATTTTGGTGGTTATTTCTTGACTGTATGCTAAACAAGGGGTGGATTTTTCATGAGTTTTCCGGGAAAGTGGTGGGCAATTCCTGGAGCTGAGGTTTCCTCCCCTTTTTAGAGCATACAGGGTAACATCCTGACCGTGTCATGGCATTCGTAAACTGTCATGGCCCTGGTGGGAGTGTCTTTTAGTACCTAATGCATTATAATTAATGTATAATGAGCCATGAGGACGATCAGAGGTCACTCTTGTCGCCATCTTGGCTTTGGTGGCATTTGGCCGGCTTTACTGCAGCCTGTTTTATCAGCAGGGTCTTTGTGACCTGTATCTTGTGCTGACCTCCTATCTTGTCCTGTGGCTTAGAATGCCCTAACCGTCTGGGAGTGCAGCCCCGCAGGTCTCAGCCTCATTTTACCCGGCCCCTGTTCAAGATGGAGTTACTCTCGTTCCAACGCCTGTGATACCTGTGTTGGGTGAGATTTGGAAGTCAGGAGAGGTGCCATCCACCCTGCAACCACATAACAGAGGTCGGTCATTTCTTGGGACGTCAGCATGATTGAGTGTTCAAGTCTAGCATATGCCTGAGACAGCTCCACTATGACTAGACCAGAAACGCAAAGGAAGCACGCAACACTTGGAAACCCAGGATGTGGGCGCCATCCTCGTTCCGTTGTTAGTGCTAAGATGACTCAGTAGCGTGGCGCTTTTCCAGATAGGAACCTGTAGGAAGGAGCGAGCTACGTGTCAGAGGAACTGTTGCACCGTGTGGCTCTGCACGAAAGGCTCTTCTCTCTGGGATGAAGATGAAGCCCAGCCAGCGAGGGCCCAGAACACCAGTTGGGGGATCCTCTGCCGCACTTTGCCACAGCTGACACTCTGCCTCCTAGGTTCTTTCTTTTCCTGTTTCCTTCTTTCTTCTGCTTGCCCCCGAGTCTCAAAGACAGACACAAGCGTATACTCTGAGTGCCCTCCATTGTCGCAAAAGCCAGATCCTCTCTCACATCTCTGATTCCCTGCAGGGGGTAAAGACCAGAGATTTTTACTGGGAAACCTTCCCTTTTAGTTGGAAACAAAGGAGGGAAGGAAGAGAGGCATTCTCCTGCTGGGAAGGTGTGTCTAAGCCAGATCCTGGTGGCGGGGAGCACCGAGCGCTTGTTCCTGAGGGTGTGGAGCATGTGAGATTCTACCATCCACCTTAGGAAATCCAGGCAGTCAGTGACTTTGTTTGGGGAGCAGACAGAGGTCATTGCCCCCGTGTGCTTATCTCTGCCGTGTATTATGAAAAAAGCGAATCCGTTAATTCCCACACTAGCTTAGGGATCTGAATGATGTTGAACAAGCATTATCAAATAATTCCATGATGAGAAGCAAAGGGAGGAGAGTGGAACTTTTGAAAACCTGCATTTCATTGTCTGGCTATCCGTGTATTGTTTATCATCCATCCATCTACCCATCTATCTTTTCATCTAAGTCTGTATACTTATCCATCCATCCACACACCCACCTATTCATCCATCATCCATCTATCCATCCTTCCGCCCACCCACTCCTTTGTCCATCTCTATCCATCCATTTGTCTGTCCACCCATCCATCCATCTATCCATCCATCCATCCATCCATCCATCCATCCATCCATCTGTCCATCCATCCATCTACCCACCCACCCACCCCTGTCTATCTCTATGGTCTACCTTTTATGTATGTATATACACATCTGTTTTTCCATTTATCCTTATCTATCATCTGTCCAAGCTCTCATTTAGATATTTATATATCCATCTCTCTGTCCATCTTTTTATCTCTATGATAGTTTTATCTGTCTACCTACCTATCATCTATATATTTACCTGTCATCCGTCATTCATGTGTCAGTCTACTTCCTATTCATGTGTCTTTCTGTTTATCCAACTGTTAATCATTGATCTTTCTATGTAACTGTCTACCTACTTACCTATCCATCTGTGAATCATCTCTCTACCTATTCATCTGTCTGCTTTTCTATACATCTATCTACCTATTCATCTATCAATCATCTATCCACCTACCTACCTACCTATCCATCTATCTCTACCTGTCTGTCTGGCTATCAAACATCTACCTACCCGCCGGTCTTTTGAATTTTCCATTACTCTTTGCTGAGACATGCCTACAAATCACATAGAATCAAACTTCTCCATGTGTACCTGAGCCCATGACGTCCTAGGCAAACCCAAAAGGTTAAAAATAACTTAGGCAGGCTGGGCGCAGTGGCTCAAGCCTGCAATCCCAGCACTTTGGGAAGCCCTGAGGTTGGGAGTTCGAGACCAGCCTGACCAGTGTGGAGAAACCCTGTTCCTACTAAAAATACAAAATTAGCTGGGCATGGTTGCACGTTTTTAATCCCAGCTACTCAGGAGGCAGAGGCAGGAGAATTGCTTGAACCTGGGAGGCGGAGGCTGCAGTGAGCTGATATCACACCGCGCCATTGCACTGTAGCCTGGGCAACAAGAGCGAAATTCCCGTATCAAAAACAAAACAAAACAAAACAAAAAAAAAACGCCTATTGATTGGCATCCACGCAGGGAAAAGCACCACATTTTCCCTCTATGATAACACCTACCACACGAGGGCAGCATTGCCTAAGGATCATTCATTGTATATTGGGGTCTAAAGAGTGAGGTGCATGTGCCTCAAATTTTATTGGTGATTGGATAGAATAGCCTGTTATTAGAATGCAATATACTATTAGAACATAATATTGTTACAATATAACAAAATTATTAGAATATAATTAAAACAATGTTAGTCGCAGGGTACACTGAAGTTAAAATACATAAAAATAAATTTAAAAAGAAAAGAATATTACAATCAGAACTATATTGGAATTATTATATAAGGTTATCAGAATTGTTAATGAGCTATCGTATATTAGAATATTTAAATATATTAGAATACAATCGAATGGAAAATGACCTAATTATAATGTATCATTAGGCTAATTGAAAATTAATATTCCAGGTGTGGTGGCTCACACATATAGTCCCAGCACTTTGGGAGGCCGAGGCTGGTGGATCACCTGAGTTCAGGGGTTCGAGACCAGCCTGGCCAACATGGTGAAACCCCATGTGTACTAAAAATATCAAAAAATACTAGCCAGGCGTGGTGGTAGAAGCCTGTAATCCCAGCTGTTTGGGAAGCTGCGGCAGGAGAATCACTTGAACCTGGGGGTCGGATGTTGCAGTGAGCTGAGCTCGCGCCAGTGCACTCCAGCCTGGGCAACAGAATGACATGTGTGTCTCAAAAAAAAAGAATAATTAAATAAATAAACATCTCCCAATCTAAAGCCCACCCTGCTGTCCTGTGCATTTTATGAGACAGGGAGCTGTTGATTCAGAGTAAGCCTGTTTTTATTTTCTGTTTTCCTAATTAGAATCTATTTCTGGGTGAATTTTTTCTCCTATTTCTCAGCAACCTTGCGTCTCTTTGCACAGGTGGGTTTTGTAAGAGTGGCAAGCCTCGCCAACCCCAACTCTCCCTAGGCATTTCTGGGCCCTCCCTCCACTCTCCCTGGCCTGAGCTCTTGCTTGACGGAGATGCAGGATACAGGTTTCTCACAGTCTCCTGCATCTCCTTCTGCCTGCAGTACCTTTTGTTGAAGCAGCTGCAGGTGTCTTGTCTATGTGTGCCCCTCTTCTCTTGAGAGCCGACATGTAGCTTCCTGGATGACTGGAGTAGAATTGGAGGCTCGTTATCATGTGAGGTTCTGAGACAGTCTGTCTGTGGGTTGTCCACCCACCTTAGACAACAGCCTCACCCCTCCTTGTCTTCCCACTGCTTTTTAAACATGCCAGAAAGCCTGACCTGTCCCCCGCCTATGGGCGTCCCTGGGGCTGGCCCTTTCTCTTCCACTGCACATGTTGCGAGCTCACCTGTTACTTGCTCCCAGAGCCCTCTGGGGCTCCTCCTGTTTTCCTGTGCCATGCCCTGTCCGATCAGCCCATCTGTTTTCTTTATACTGCTTAGCAGCTCTGAAACCAACTTGATTTTGTATGTGTTGACCGCCTCTGAGAGCAATGCTCCCAAACTGCTCTCCTCACCTCCTTGAACCCGGAAACTTTTGGTGGCTGGAGGGAGGGCGCTGCTGCACACATAAGTGGAGCCGGCCTGCAGTCAGAGTCTTCCTGCTCCCTTCGCAGCCCGTGTCTGCACCTTTCCTATCACAGCTCGATTTGCTGGATTCCCACTCTTAGCAGGATCAAGTGAGGCTGTGTGCCTTGTCTGTGTTATTGCTTTAAGTGATTATCTCAGTCTTCCACTAAGCACAGGGAAAACCATCTATTTGGTAAAATCTGCCATGTGATTAGGAAGGGGATCATATCATGATGCAGATTTTATTTTCACATAATGAGACATGTTTAGGTCAGATGAAAATTGTGTGGCACGTTCTGGAACAAAATCACTCGTGCACTTTCCAAGGCCCGAGCTCAGCTCTGATTTCTCCCACTGTGTTCTCTTTTCTCATCCATTTCCATGTTTGTGTTCTCCCAGAGTGTTTAACTCAAAAGTTAGGAAAAGGCTGGACATGGTGGCTTAAATGCCTGTCATCCCAGCACTTGAGGAAACTGAGACACAAGGATTGCTTGAGGCCAAGAGTTCAAGACCAGTCTGGGCCACATACTGAGGCCCCATTGCTACAAAAAATAAACATAAAACTAGCTGGGTGTGGTAGTATGTGCCTGTAGTCCCAGCTCTGCAGTAGGCTGAGGTGGGAGGATTGTTTCAGCCCAGGAAGTCGAGGGTGCAGTGACCTCAGATTGCAGCAGTGCACGTCAGCTTGGGAGACAGAGCAAGACCCTGTGTCAGAAAAAGGAAAAATAAAATCAGCTAATGCATCAAGAACAAAACACAGGGACACACAAGACATACAGCAGAGTGCAGGGTAAGAGAAAGCCCCCAGGCCATCTTGTCTTAGTTATGACAGCAGTGATTCTCAAAGTGGCATCCCAGAGGACTATGGGGTTCCTGAAGTGTGTTTTAGCAGATGAGTGAGATCATTTTTCCAACGACAGATCTGAATAGTGATGAATTTTCTTCATAGGAACAAACTAAGACAATACAACATAGCACAAAGGGTGCAGAAGATTTTAGAGAAGGTGGACTCTGTCTGCAATGGAGCCTCTTCCACGGGGAGCATAAGGTATTGTGCAGTGGGTTCTCAAACATGTTGGCCTTGGGACCCCTTCAGCACACAGCTCAAAGTTATTAACAACCCGCAGAACTTTCATTTCTGTGTGTTATAGTTGTCTACGCTGACTGCATTTGAAATTAAAGTGGGACTGAAATATAAATAAATAGAATACATAAATAATATATATAAGAAGTTAAATGATAGTCGCAGAGGTGAATATAAATAGCTTTTTTAAATGAAAAAATAAGTACGTGTAACCACACTTTGTAGAAATAAGACCATTCAGGTTGGGCATGGAAGCTCACGCCTCTAATCCCAGCACTTTAGGAGGCTGAGGCGGGAGGATCACTTGAGCCAGGAGTTGGAGGCCAGCCTGGGCAACATAACCAGACCTCATATCTACAAAAAATAAAATGAAATAAATAAACCAATTAGCTGGGCATGGTGGTGCATGCCTATGATCCCAGTACTTTGGGAGGCTGAGGCGGGAGGATCACTGAGGCTGGGAGGTCAAGGCTGCAGTGAGCTGTGGTCTCGTCACTGCACTCCAGCCTGGGCGACAGAGAGACCCTGTCTCTAAAAAGAGAGAAAACATTCGTGAGGAGGTTGGCTGTATTTTCTGTGTTTTGTGAATCTCTTTAGTGTCCAGCTTTCACAAGGGCTGCTGGCCTCTCCTCCCTCCGTCTGCAGCCTGTCTGCTGTGCTGCGTGGTGTTTAGTTGAGGCATAGGAGAAAAGTTCATCACTATTCAAAACTGGAGTCAGAAAAACGACCTCAGCCATCCCTAAACTGAGGTCAGGAAGCCACCCTGGGACTCCACTTTGAGGGCCACTGCTGTGATGCCCAAGTCAACGTGCCCGGGGCTATATTTTCACCCTCCACTCTGCCCCAACCCTCACATGCCCCAGTGCTTGCTCCTTCCGCTTTATCTAGCCCTCGAGTTTCCCTTTCTCATCTGCCACCTCAGCCACACTGGTTCATCTGAGGAGCACAGATTTTATATTTATTTATTATTATTATTATTTTTTGGAGAGAGTCTCACTCTGTCGCCCAGGCTGGAGTGCAGTGCTGTGATCTTGGCTCACTGCAACCCCCATCTCCCGGGTTCGAGCGATTCTCCTGCTTCAGCCTCCCAAGTGGGTAGGATTACCGACACATGTCACCATGCCTAGCTAATTTTTGTATTTTTAGTAGTGACTGGGTTTCACCATATTGGCCAGATGTCTTGAACTCCTGACCTCAAGTGATCCACTTGCCTTGGCCAATCTTCCAAAGTGCTGAGATTACAGCCATGAGCCACTGTGCCCAACCTAGATTTTAGTTTTTAGTCTGAAGGTATCGGGACAGGAATCTTTGAGGAAGAAGTCAAGGTGGGATGAAATTCTAGTGACGGTTTTCTTCTTTTCTCTAAAAACCTCTGCCTTCCTTTTCTTGCATGCATTTCCAAAGCACATGTCTTCCAAGGCCAGCCCTGGTCTTCAGAACTGGGGCAGGTAGTGTGTCAGCTGATAGTTTAGGAGGGTGTTTTTCCAGCTGAGGTCTCTGAGTAGGAGACCTCCTCTCAACACCACCTCTGCCAGGACCATCTATTTTATGGGAAGGTGTAGATAGGTGGATGATTGCATTAAAATTTTACGGGCAAATGATAGAGGTACTGTGGTACAATTGGCAAGAATTTTTTTCTTTCTTTCTTTTTTTTTTTTCAGACAGTCTTGCTCTGTCGCCCAGGGAGAAGTGCAGTGGTGCAGTCACAGCTTGCTGCAGCCGCCACCTCCTGGGCTCAAGTGATCCTCCTGCTTCTGCCTCCTGAGTAGCTAGGATGACAGGCACACGCCACCATGCCTGACTGATTTTTAAAAAATTTTTTTGTAGAGATAGGGTCTTGCTATGTTACTCAGGCTAGTTTCGAATTCCTGGGCTCAAGGAATCCACCCACCTCAGCCTCCCAAAGTGCTGGGATTACAGGCATGAGCCACTGCACCCAGCAATTTTTTCTTTTGAGACAGGGTCTTGTTCTGTGTCCATACTTGAGTGCAGTGGTGCAATCATAGCTCACTGAAGCCTCTACCTCCTGGGCTCAAGTGATCCTCCTGCCTCAGTTTCTTGGGACCACAGAAGGCTGTAGGTGGGAACACAGGCACACAGCAGCACATCCAGCTAAATTTTAAATTTTTTGTAGAGATGAGGTCTCATTGTGTTGTCAGGCTGGTCTTGAACTCCTGGGCTCAAGCAATTCTCCTGCCTTGGGCTCTCAAAGTGCTGGGATTACAAGCACGAACCACTGTGCCCAGTGTTTTTTTCTTTTGAGACAGGGTCTCACTCTGTCGCCCAGTCTGGAGTACAGTGGCACAATCATAGCTCACTGAAGCCTTGACCTCCTGGGCTCAAGTGATTCTCCTGCTTCAGCCTCCTGAGTAGCTGGGACCACAGGTGCACACCACTACATCCAGCTAGTTTTTAAATTTTTTGTAGAGACGAGGTCTCACTGTGTTGTCCAGGCTGGTCTTGAACTCCTGGGCTCAAGCAGTCCTCCCGCCTTGGCCTCCCCAAATGCTGGGATGACAGGCGTGAGCCACTGTGCCTAGCCTGGGCATGAATTTTTCAGGCGAAAATCTCGAGCTTGCATTCATGCTGATTAGCAGATTGTCCTTGCAAGTGTAGCTGTCACCACAGATCAATTTAACTTGCTTAATAATGCCAAATGCCATATAATGAGAATTTATTCTCCACTTCGTAAGAATTGGAAGCAGTCTGTATGTTTAGAGACAGAAATTTGAGGGTTTCAGAGGGCACTGCCCAGGCGTCCGGGGGAGTGCTGTTTCTCAGACACACACGCACACACACACACACACACTGTCTCTGCTCTTTCTTTCAGGCAAGATCATCAGTTAGTGCTCAGTTATTAGTTATCTTTTTCCGCTTATTAATACCTTTCCCATGATCTTATGTAATGTCTACTGTCCAAGAGCACTTCGTTTAATATTCTCCATAAATGTTTTTAGGTATGTATGGCACATTTCCTCCTGGAGTTTAATGCTCCATTCCTGTATTTGTGCATTATTCACACAGCTGAATGTATTCAGACAGGGTCGCTACCCAAACCCAGAGAGAAACAGGAATACAACTCCCCCAACTACTGTTAGAACGCTGCGGGCAGGTGAGGGAGGATGGGCTCAGGAGGTTGTTAACGTCTGAGGCGGCAGGGTTGGCGCAGATCGGATAAGTGTCCATACTCAGAGCTCTGCTTCCCAGCCTGGCCTGGGTGGTTTTTCAGTACGTTGTGGTGGCTCGTAACTCCAGGACCAGCGGCCCAAAGAGATACCCTATTGGGAAACTCACCTTTGTGCTAAAGTGCAAGATGAGCAACTGAAATGTTATTTAAGAAGCAAGAAATGCTGTGTTAGGGCCACGTCGCACGCACCTAATCATTTACCTTTCTCTGGTAACTTTCATTTCCTCATGTAACCCACCCCCACTTCTCTGTCACCTCTCCCATTGATTTCCATTTTTGTACTTCGTATTTCTCCTCTTTGTTTTTCTTTGAATTTTTCTCCACTGCAGTGTGTTGGACAGTTCATGTGTGTAGTTCTACGTATGAATGTTCTGACGCTGCTGTTAGAAACTACCACAGACTGAAAGGTTTAAACAAGAGAACTTTATCCTCTCTTAGTCTTGGAGACCAGAAGTTTGAGATCAAAGTGTCTCAGGACTGCACTCCAGGGAAGGATCCTTTCTGCCTCTCCCAGTTCCTGGGGGCTCCAGCATCCCTGGGCTTGTGGCCACATCACTGCAGTCTCTGCCTCCACCTTCATGTGGCCTTCTCCTCTGTGTCTCTGTCTCCTCCT
The DNA here is from genome assembly GCF_029281585.2 of Gorilla gorilla gorilla. NCBI lineage: Eukaryota > Metazoa > Chordata > Mammalia > Primates > Hominidae > Gorilla > Gorilla gorilla. The sequence continues at coordinate 10,352,230 of NC_073248.2, forward strand.
CAGTCTCTTAGAAGGAAGGACACCTGTCATTGGATTTAGGGCCACCCTAATCCAGGACGATCTCATCTCAAGATCCTTCAATTAATCACATCTGCAAAGACCCTATTGCTGAATAAGGTCTCATTCCAGGTCTGGGCATTAGGACGTAGACAGATCTTTCTGAGGGCCACAGTTCAATCTACTACAGGTGTATCCAGTTCCCTCTGGAGGCTCCTAGGGGAGGATACTCCCTGCCTCTCCCAGCTCCTGTGGGCTCCAGGCATCCCTGGGCTTGTGGCCGCATCACTGCTGTCTCTGCCTCTGTCCCCATGTGGCCTTCTCCTCTGTGTGTGTGCCTCCTCTTGAGTCTCTTATGAGGATACCTGTCATTGGATTTGGGCCTACCCTATTCCAGGATGATCTCATCTGAAGCTCCTTAATTCTATCTGTGAAAACCCTGTTTCCCAATAAGGTCCCATTCACAGGTTGTTGGGGCAAGATCATGGATGTATCTTTTTGGGGACCTCTCATTCCGTCCACTCCACTGAATTTTGTTAAGGTCAGGAAGTGATTTGGAATCTACAGGAGAATTATTTTTGCTCATGGACATTTCTGATCATCAATGAGGGTGTCATTTGAAAGCTCCATTTTATAAGGTGTTTCCGTTGCTAGCATACCTGAATTAGAATATCTTAAGTCAAAAGAAGCTAAATGGAAAACATGACTTTGAGCCAATATGAGTATCTGTCCTGATCAATATGAGAAAATCTCAGAAGTACAACTTGTGCCACGGACATGTAAGTGTCTAGTATACACTTACTGGTTGATGAAATGGTTTGGCTTTGTGTCCCCACCCAAATCTCATGTTTAAATGTAATCCCCACTGTTGGAGGCGGGACCTGGTGAGAGGTGGTTGGATCATGGGAGTGGTTTCTGACGGTTTAGCAACATTGCCCTAGTACAGTCTCATGATAGAGTTCTCAGGAGATCTGATGGTTTTAAAGTGTAGTACTTCCCCCTTTGCTCGCTCTCACTCATCTGCCACCACGTAAATATGGCCTTGCTTCTCCTTTGCCTTCAGCCATGATTGTAAGTTTCCTGAGGCCTCTCCAGCCATGCGAAACTGTGAGTCAGTTAAATCTTTTTTCTTTATAAATTACCCAGTCTCAGGTAGTTCGTCGTAGCAGACTGAAAATGGACTACTACAGTTGACTTCTAGATTTTCTCAGATTTAGCTTGGTCTTTGCAGTTTTAAGTATTTTTTTTTTAGTTTATTTAACATATTTTTAAAATTTCTAGGTATTACTAAGTCTGTTGGTTTCTTCAGCAGGACTACAGTAGTTTTGCTACGGTCGACAGAGCGTAGTATGACAATCTTGTTTTTACACACGTATCACTATCTTCAAGGCTGTCTTTTGTATTTCCATCTTTCTTCTGGTCTCCGGGGATCAGTAAATGGTTTTCTTTGGGTAATCAGATTTGGTCAGCTTTGCAGGCCACCCAGTCTCAGTTACAAGTATAGACTCTGCTCCTGCACATTAAAAGTGGTCATATAGTGAGACCACATCCCAACAGAAAGTAAAAAATTAGCCAGGCATGGTGGCACACACCTGTGGTCTCTGCTACATGGGAGTTTGAGGTGGGAGGATGGCCTCCTGGGGGAGGTCAAGGCTACAGTGAGCTATGATTGCACCACCACACTCCAGCCTGGGTGACAGAGTCAAACCCTGTCGCAAGAAAAAGAAATTTTTGATAAAGTATAACTCAGGCTCTTTCATTCGGCCTATACACATTGTGTGCCACCTACTGTTCTGTGAATGAGGAATATAAAGAAATTCACTGATGGGTGTGGTGGCTCACATCTTGTAGTCCTAGTACTTTGGAAGGTTGAAGTGGGAAGACTGCACAAGCCCAAGAGTTTGAGACCAGCCTGGGCAACATAGTGAGACCTCGTCTTTACCAAAAATTAAAAACAAACAAACAAACAAAAAACAGCCTGGCATGGTGGTGTGCACCTGTAACCCCAGCTGCTCAGGAGGCTGAGGTTGGAGCATAGCTTGAGCCCTGTAGGTCAAGGTTCAGTGCAGTGAGCCAGGATCACGCTGCAGTACTCCAGCCTGGGGGCAACAGAGCAAGACCTTGTCTCAAAAAAAAAGGACTTCACTGACGTTCAATTGCAGTTTATTGTGGGTGCCTTATAGTGCTGTGCAAGCAGGGTCAGTACTGGGCTCTCCAAAGCAGGACATATCAGGTATTGCTTGTGCTGTAGACTGAAGGAGGCCTTGAGAAAGGTGTCCTGTTCTTGGCCATAGTAGCGTACTCACCACTATAAACTTTATTTTAACAATTACTTTATATTTGATTTCATTTCTGTTTATTTATTTATTTACTCCGTCTTACTCTGTCACCCAGGCTGGAGTGCAGTGGTGCAATTTCATCTCACTGCAACCTCTGCAGGTGTCCTGTTCTTGGCCGTAGTGGCGTATTCACCACTATAAACTTTATTTTAACAATTACTTTATATTTGATTTCATTTCTATTTATTTATTTATTTACTCCGTCTCACTCTGTCACCCAGGCTGGAGTGCAGTGGTGCAATTTCATCTCACTGCAACCTCTGCAGGTGTCCTGTTCTTGGCCGTAGTGGCGTATTCACCACTATAAACTTTATTTTAACAATTACTTTATATTTGATTTCATTTCTATTTATTTATTTATTTACTCTGTCTCACTCTGTCACCCAGGTTGGAGTGCAGTGGTGCAATTTCATCTCACTGCAACCTCTGCAGGTGTCCTGTTCTTGGCCATAGTGGCGTATTCACCACTGTAAACTTTATTTTTACAATTACTTTATATTTTATTTCATTTCTATTTATTTACTTATTTACTTATTTATTTATATACTCTGTCTCACCCTGTCACAGGCTGGAGTGCAGTGGTACAATCTCAGCTCGCTGAAACCTCTGCCTCCCAGGTACAAGTGATTCTCCTGCCTCAGCCTCCCAAGTAGCTGAGATTACAAGCACCCACAACCATGCCCAGCTGATTTTTGTATTTTTAGTAGAGACAGGTTTCACTGTGTTGGCCAAGATGGTCTTGAACTCCTTACCTCAAGTGACCTGCTTGCCTCAGTCTCTCAGAGTGCTGGGATTATAGGCATGAGCGACAGTGCCTGGCCTGTATTGTATTGTATTGTATTGTATTGTATTGTATTGTATTGTATTGTATTGTATTGTATTGTACTGTACTGTACTGTACTGCACTGCACTGCACTGCACTGCATTGCATTGTATTATTTGACTTGTTTAAAATACTTTATTTTATTTTGTTTTGTATTGTATTGTAGACAAGGTCTCACTCTTATCACCCAGGCTGGAGTGCAGTGACATGATCACAGCTCACTGCAGCCTTGACCTCCTGTGCTCAGGCGATCCTCCCACCTCAGCCTTCCAAGTGGCTGGGACCACACGTGTATACCACCACACCCAGCTAATTTTTCTTTTTTTAAGACTGGGTTGTGGCCTATTTCCCAAGCTTATTTTATTTTTTAAATTGATACATAATAATTGTACATATTCATGGGGTACACAGTGATGCTTTGATACGAAGAATGGAGTAATCAGATCAGAGTAATTAGCATATCCATCATCTCAATCATTTACCATTTATTTGTGTTAGGAACATTCAATATCCTCTTTCTGTCTGTTTGAAACTATATGACATGTTATTGCTAATTATAGTCACCCTACAGGGCTATAGAACACTGGAACATATTCATCCTATCTGGTTGTAATTTTATATCCTTTAACAAACCACTCCCTGTCTCTCACTTCTTCCCTTCCCAGCCTCTAGTATCCTCTGTTCTTTATCCTTTTAGGAGATGAGCTTTTTTTAAGCTTCCACGTATGAGTAAACAGAAGTGCTGTTTAATGTTCTTTTCCTGGCTTATTTCACCTAACATAACATCCTCCAGTTTCATGCATGTTTCTGCCAATCAGAGGATTTTATTCCTTTTCATGGCCGAATAGTATTCTACTGTGTGTAGATACCACCTTTTCTTTACCTGTCTGCTCATCTGTTGATGGGCACCTACGTTGATTCCCTATCTTGGCTGTTGTGAATAGTGCTGCGGTAAACATGGGCGTGCCGATGTCTCTCCAATATCATGACTTCCTTTCTTTTGAACAAATACCTAGTAATGTGATGGCTGGGTCATATGCCAGCCATCTATTATACTCCATAATAGATGGGAGTTCTATTTCTAGTTTTTTGAGGAACCTCCATACTCTTCTTTATGGTGGCTCTACTAGTATACATTCCCATCAACATTGCATAAGAGTTCCCTTTTCTGCCAGGCACAGTGGCTCACGCTGGTAATCCTAGCTATTTGGGAGACCAAGCTGGGTGGATCACTTGAGCCCAGGACTTTGAGACCAGCCTAGGCAACATGGTGAAACCCCACCTCTACAAAAAAAAATACAGAAATTACCTGGTATGGTGGTGTGTGCCACCTACTGTGGTCCCAGCTACTTGGAAGGCTGAGGCAGATGGATCGCTTGAGCCTGGGAGGTGGAGGTTGCAGGGAGCTGAGATTGCACCACTGCACTCCCACCTGGTTGATAGAGCAAGACCCTGCCTCAAAAAAAAAAAAAAAAAGTTCCTTTTTCTTCACAGCATCACCAGCATTGTTATTTTTGTGTGTATACTTTTGTTTTTTTTTTTTTTTTTTTTTTAGACAGAGTTTCACTCTTGTCACCCAGGCCGGAGTGCAATGGCACAATCTTGGCTCACTACAATGTCCATCTCCAGGGATTCAAGCGATTCTCTTGCCTCAACCTTCCAAGTAGCTGGGATTACAGACACGTGCCACCACGCCTGGCTAATTTTTGTATTTTTAGTAGAGATGGGGTTTCACCATGTCAGCCAGACTGGTCTCAAACTCCTGACCTCAGGTTATCCACCCGCCTCGGCCTCCCAAAGTGCTGGGATTACAGTCTCTTTTTTTTCTTTTTTTTTTTGAGACGGAGTCTTGCTTTGTCGCCCAGGCTGGAGTGCAGTGGCGCGATCTCGGCTCACTGCAAGCTCCACCTCCCGGGTTCACGCCATTCTCCTGCCTCAGCCTCCCGAGTAGCTGGGACTACAGACGCCCACTACCACGCCCGGCTAATTTTTTGTATTTTTAGTAGAGACGGGGTTTCACCGTGTTAGCCAGGATGGTCTCGATCTCCTGACCTCGTGATCCGCCCGCCTCGGCCTCCCAAAGTGCTGGGATTACAGGCGTGAGCCACCGCGCCCGGCCTACAGTGTCTTTTTGATAATGGCCATCTTAACTGGGTTGAGATGATTGACACCTCATTGAGGTTTTGATTTGCATTTCCCTGATGATTAGTGACGTTGAGCATTTTTTTTCATATACATGTTGGCCTTTTCCATGTCTTCTTTTGAGAAATGTCTGTGAAGACCACCTGTCCGTTTTTAAATTGGAGTGCTTATCTTTTCGCTCTTGAGACGTTTGAGTTCCATGCTTGGTCATGGTGGTGGAGTCACCCCGGTAAACATGAGAGAGCATTTCTGTCCAGTGTTTAGTGCACAGTTAAGGAATGGGCTGGTGGCCCCTCAATAAGATGCCCAAAGGAGTTACCTTCTGCTCAAGCAGACGCCTCTCAAATGGTCTTTATATTATCTCCAAGGGAGCTTCCCCTGCATCGGACTGTGGCGCACGATGCCTTGCCTCTTAGAACCATCTGACTGTCACGTGCTTTCAGATCGTGACAACTTCAATGTGCGGGGAAGAGCATGTGAAATAAATTATCTTCTGTCTGTGTGAAGCAGAAATAGCTATCGTTACAAAGCAGGGATTTTTGTCCATGCTTACTCCCCACTAAAAATACATGTTTGTTTTTCTAACAGGTTTCCTCCATTTTTTGATGACAACCCGTTTGGCATTTATCAGAAAATTCTTGCAGGCAAACTAGATTTCCCCAGACATTTGGATTTCCATGTAAAGTAAGTAAACCATTTGCCTCATCACGGGTTGTGTTTATTTTTAAAGTGTCTAAAATCACCGTGAAAACACGCACTCAGCAGGATACCATATTGTGTTATTAAATGTGCTGCGCATAAACTATTTTGGACAGTTGTCTTTTCCTCAAGAAAAGAAAAAGATTTTCAGTATTCTACTTTAATGATAACTTCACATTTTAATGAGTCTTGGCCGTATTTTATTCTTCTGGTGATATGTTATATTTAAAATGAGCCAATGAATGAGTTTGTCATCGTATTTTATAAGAGAGCAGTTTTGCGATTTGACAAGAAGGATCCTCCTAATTCTGTGGCTTGCAGAGCTGTTGATGGATTTAGCAGAGTTTTATCCTTTCTCTCCTGCTTAAATTATGCTCAGCCTCTAAGTCCTTTTTAACATCAGCATTTTTCAGTTCTGAGCATGTTGCTTTAAGAACATTTATATAGTTGCTAGATATTGGCAACTTTGGATGCACATTTTATTAAGGTTGTGGCAGTAGGGAGAAAAGACATTTTGTTAAATATAAGAATGCTTTTGGTTTTCTGGCTACCTTACCCAATCTGGTCAACCGGTAGACATTTTTACTGTAATAAGCACTGATTTCTGTTTGTTTCACTGTATTTTTCAGATGAGTTGGTGGGCGCATCAGCCCCCTGGGCACAAACTAGAGCTAAATGCATCTAGTTGAGAATTAAACTTTTCTTTTCCATGGTCTATTTTCTTATGAGCCGGTGGAAGTTCAGTTCAGAGAAGACTTATTTCAGGGCGATGGACCAGGTTGTTTTGAATATGCCCTTGTGGGGCTACTGGCTACGTTGAGTTGAGTTTCTTGGTGGCGAATGCACCCCATCCTAACCAGAGGTCCTTTGTCTGAACAGAAGATAAGGTCGTGTTTTATTGGCTTGAGCATGTGTTGTGTTTGACACAATAGAGGCAGGCTTTAAAAGACTTTAGCAAGAAAACGAGGCTCTGCTTAACAATGAGTCACCTAGAAGGGACACCCTGTCCAGTGAATGGTAAGACAAGGAGGTGTCAGGGGAAATAGCACCTCAGAAGCCGACTGCTCTGGAAGGAAATAGAAAGGATTATATAGAACCTCTCTCTCAGGCCCCAAATCCCATCTGAGTTGAGTGACATTATATCAAGTGGATGGCAAAGCACTTTTATGATTGAATTTGGCCAGGTGAGGTGCTTATGCCGTAATCCCAGCACTTCAGGAGCCTGAGGTAGGAGGATTTGTTGGGGCCAATAGTTTGAGGTCAGCCTGGACAATGTAGCAACACCCCATGTCTACAAAAAATTAAAAAATTAGCCGGACATGGTAGCAGGTGCCTGTGGTCCAGCTACTAGAGAGGCTGAGGTGGGAGGACTGCTTGAGCCCAGGAAGTCGAGGCTGCAGTGACCTGTGATTGCACCACTACACTCCAGACTGGATAAAACAGTGAAACCCTGTCTCAAAAAAAAAAAATTAAATTAAATTAAAAAAATATGTGTGTGTGTGTGTGTGCGTGTGTATATATATGTGTTTATATTTATATATGTATATATATACACACACACACACAAACACACAGAGAGGTTTCCAATGTTCTGTGGAAACAACAACAAAAATGGGAATTACAGAAGTAGAACAAACCAGAAGCGTAATCAAAGTCCAGTTTCTTGCCACTTTTCCTTCTTTCTCTCCTAGAGAGTAGGGAACCGTCAGTGACCATCTTGGTATTGTCTAATCTAACGTGCCTCTCTTTATGCAGCTCCCAGCCCCTTCCAGTATTCCCCACGATGCCCCTGTCTCTTGACATACCCAGTGTGGGTCCACCAAGAGCAGGAACAGTGGTAGTTGAGTAAAACTTCACTTCTTTCCATTATTTGTTAAATCTTATCAAATTGGCTGAGGAGCAAGGCCTCAATGACTCATATCTTTCCCTTTTTTGGCAGAGATGGGTATGGGGGAGTCTTGTTGCATTACCCAGGCTGATCTTGAATTCCTTGGCTCAAGTGATCCTTCTGCCTTTTCCTCCCCAAGTGTGAGCCACTGCACCTGGCCTTACTGACACATTTCTTATGCAAATTGCTGTCCCTGGTTGTCTGTGATGGTAGAATTTTGATTCTCAGCTTTTAAAGTCATGCTGGTTCCTGCAGCTTTTAACATTTGACTGGGTAAACATATTGCCTGGGCATATGGCACATCAGAATTGACATTCCTTATAGAAATAAATGTCATTTAAAAGAAAGAAAAACACCAAAACAAAGCTTTAGGACTTGTTGCCTATTCAGCAGAGGTTTTATCTGCCAGTGTTTTTTTCATGCCTGAAAGTATCTGGATCTGAGAGGAGCCAGCTGGTGCCAGGATCATAAATAAAGTTTAGAATTTTGGCTGTGGTGAATCAAAAGAGTGCCAGCAGATATATCGCTATCCTGAGGTCAAGGGACCCATCTACAGCTGTGGACACTTCTATTGTTCCTTTATAGGGCTTTGCCTTTTTGGGGGGCCCCTTCTCATCCACAGTGTTTGCTTTCTAAACTGCTTTACAAGAATTTGCTTTGGTATTTTACTTTTTCTTTTAAAGAGATGGGTGTCTTGCTCTGTCACCCACACTGGAGTGCAGTGGCACAATCATAGCTCACTTCTGCCCCAATGTCCTGGGCTCAAATGATGCTCCCACCTCAGCCTCCTGAGTAGCTGGTGCTACAGGCACACACCACCATGCCTCACTAATGTTTTGATTTTTTGTAGAGATGGGGGGTCTTACTATGTTACCCACACTAGTCTCAAACTCTTGGTCTCAACTGATCTTGCCACTTTAGCCTCCTGCGTAGCTGGGATTACAAGCCACTGTGACCTGTATTTTAAATAAATCTTCATTTTCTTAGATGCCAAACACCAAAAGAAAAACAAAAAACAAAAAACAAGGTCATCTTCTTACATGCCAAACACCAAAAACAAAACAAAACAAACAACAACAACAGCAACAACAAAATGAAGTTTATTAAGGTGATCCCCAAAAATCCTGAAATAAACATGGGGCTTTTCTTCCCCTATAATTTACAAATCACTGCCTGCCCCATTAGCACACATACTTAAAAACTGATTGGATTGGAATTATAAGGAAACAAGTTTATTTAAAATATAAAAGCATAAAGAAATCTGTCTTATAATCCCACTCCGGTCAGCTTTAAGTTTAGTGTGTGCACTAACGGGGCAGACAGTGGTGTAAATTTTATGGAGGAAAAAAGCCCCATATTTATTTGGGACTGTTTTGGGGGTATAGTGTTTGATGACCTTGATATTTTTTTGGCAAGGGGCAGCATGTCAAAATAATGAAGGAGAAAGTCGGTAAGTACTGTAAAGGTTTCTAACTTTTCAGTGATGTTTATATTCCCCACCCTGCTCAAAACTTTTCAGCCTTACAATGGTTACAAAATCCCAGCCATAGCGGGAGGCAGACAGATGGTCTCTGAGTTTTGCTTTGAGACAGAGAAGCGGTGAAGTGTGACAAGCATCTCATCGTAATTCAGAAAGCACGGCAGCAGGAAACTCTGGTTAAATTTCCAATCAGATGGGACTGGTGAGATTCACAGTCTAGATGGTGGAGTCTGACCCTGGGACATCACCTGGCTTGCAGAGACTCCGCAGTCTGTCACAGAACCTGGGAGTGGCCCAGTCCAAGTTCATGCTACTTACCCTGGGGCATAGTTTATGCCAGGAGAGCCTAGATGCTAACACCGCAGTCATGGGTATTGGATTGTTTTGGGGGACTTCAATATATTATGTTATTATATCATATTATGTATATTATTATACATAATATACTCTGTGTATTTTATGTGTACACACAGACACACATGATCATTTCTACTTCCATAAATATGCATCTTTTAGAACTCACCTAATCTCCTGGAAGTCTTCAAGATCATCTCCAACTACCCATCCTAATTGAACCAGCTTGCTGTTTTTCTTTTGTTTTGTTTTGAGACAAAGTCTCACTCTATTGCCCAGGCTGGAGTGTAGTGGTGCCATCTCAGCTCATTGCAACTTTCACCTCCTGGGTCCAAGCAGTTCTTGTGTCTCAGCCTGCCAAGTAGCTGGGACCACAGGCAAGCATCAGCATGCCCAACTAAATTTTTTTGTTTTTTGTTTTTTTAAATAGAGGTGGGGTTTCACCGTGTTGGCCATGCTGGGCTCAAACTCCTGACGTCAAGTGATCCATGCCCGTCGGTCTCCCAAAGTGTTGGGATTACAGGCATGAGTCATTATGCTTGGCCTCCCCACTTGCTGTACTTCTGACATGGTCTGTTATTTAAAAGGAAGGTTACAGGTGAAGAAGCACACTTAGGAGACTCATCCTAATATGTGTGCTTATGGGAAAGCCAGCCTTTTAAAACAGGAATCCCATCAATAAGCAGACCCCCAGGGCAGCACGTGAGTGTTGATGTTGGTGAAAGCAGATGTCTTCTATTTTGCAGGGACAGCCTGACAGGCATGTTTACGTTAAGTGTCTGGATCCTCCCTGCAGGCACATATAAATTTCACCCTTTTCTACTCAAAGGTGTATTTTCTTTACAAAGATGTAATCAACCCCCTTCCCTTAGCTTCAGCCTTGCATGGGGCAACCCAGCCTTGCATAAATTATTTGAGAGCCCGTGATAGTAGGAAATAAGCACTAGAAAGTGTTTTGCCAAAGTGCAAATCAAACTGCGGTCCTCATGTCAGATAGATCTTATCTCTGTTGCCATGCAGCGTTTGCTGATGTTGATATATGATCTGTGCACTTTTTTTTGTCTCCTTCCCCCACATAGAGACCTCATTAAGAAACTGCTCGTGGTTGACAGAACAAGGCGATTAGGAAACATGAAGGTCAGTATTTGATCCCATAGGTATTCAGTGGTACCCGATGTGCATGTCTGCCATCTAACACCCACATTGGCGTGCGCAGATGTAAACCAAGGCTTAGCAGTCATATTTAATCACTGCCCAAATTTCAAGTCTGGTCTTTTATTTATTTATTTTTATTTTACTTGAAACTGCCAGGAAATATCTATCAAATCTGGGTTTCTGGGTGCACAATGTCAAACTGGGTGTACGCCATATCTCCCCTCCCCTCTGAGCAAGCTAATAGAGCAATAACAATTTATAAGTTATTACTCATTATTTTGTTTACTTATTTCATTTTGAAACAGCTTTACATAGAGTGAATTCACATGCCATGCAATTTACGCATCTTAAATGTGCAATTCATTGGCTTTTTGTATACACATAATTATGTAACAGCCACCCCCATGGTTAATCTTAGAACATTTTCATCAGCTCAAAAAAGAAACCCTGCACCCTTCAGCTATCACTGTGCTAATCTTTCATCCTCCCTTGCCCTAAATCAGTGGTCCTCAACCTTTTTGGCACCAGGGACTAGTTTCGTGGAAGACAGTTTTTCCACGGAGCATGCAGCCTAGATCCCTTACATGTGCAGTTGACAGTAGGGTGTGTGCACCTATGTGAATCTAATATGACTGATCTGACAGGAAGTGCAACTCAGGTGGTAATGGACATGATGGGGTGTGGCTGTAAATACAGATGATGCTTCACTCATTTACCTGCTGCTCACCTCCTGCTGTGTGGCCCATTTTCGTTCCTAACAGGCCATGGACTGCTACTGGTTTGTGGCCCTGGGGTTGGGGACCCCTACCCTAAGCAACCACTGATCTACTGACTTCTCTGTACGGTTCTATATTCTGGGTTCTGCTAAAAATGGAATTGTACAAAATATAACGTTTTGTGTCTGGCCTGTTTCACTGAGCATGATGTTTTCAAGTTTCATCCATGCTGTAGCCTGTGTCAGAGCTTCCTTCCGTTTCATGGCTGCATAGTATTCCATTTGTGTAGGTGGACCTCATTTTATTTATCCATTCCATCCATGGATGGATGCCTGGGCTGTTTCCACCTTTGGCTTTTATTAATAGTTCTGCCATGGACATGGGTGTATATATTTTTATGTATGTAAGCAATGATTTTAGAAGTTATACATCAGGTATGATTTCCACAAACTTTTTATATGGAGGCAAATACATAATTGACAAAGAGACCATTCCATAAATAGTATCATACTTTATATGCATGTTTTGGCATCCCTGGATTTGATAGAATTCATGGACGTTTTGTAGGCTGTTTCTAGCCCTGGACAACATTGGAGGGACTTATACATGGAGGGTCTTCCATATGCATCTTGACCCTGTAAATTCCATTTTGGAGAGACACAGTACACCAGGGTGTGAGGGTTGAACCACTTGGCTCTCTTGGGTTCGTGTTGCACCCTCTTTGTGGCTGGGGAGTCTCCAGTGACTGCCATAACAACTGACCACAAACAAGGGTCTTAAACAACAGGAATTTATGCTCTCCCAGTCCCAGTCCTGGAAGCCAGGACTCTGAGATCAGGTGTCTCAGACCTCCAGAGGCTCTAGGGGAGGATCCTTTCTGCCTCTCCCAGCTTCTGGGGGCTCCAAGCATCCCTGGGCTTGTGGACACATCGCTCTAGTCTCTGCCTCTGCCTCCATGTAGTCTTCTCCTCTATGCCTGTGTCTTCTGTTCTCTCTCTCAGAAGTACACCTGTCATTGGGTTTAGGGCCACCCTAATGCAGGATTATCTCATCTTAAGAGCCTTCCCTTAATTACATTTACAAAGACCCTATTTGCATGTAGGGTTCCATTCCCAGGTACTGGGAGTCAGGACATCGGCATATATTTTGGGGGCCACTGCCCAGTGTGTAATAATTGTTTCCACTCCTGCCAGAGGCTCTTGGGGGGATCTTTCCTGCGTCTCCCAGCTCCTGGGGGCTCCAGGCATCCCTGGGCTTATGGCCGCATCACTGCAGTCTCTGCGTCTGTGTCCACGTGGCCTTCTCCTCTATGTTTGTGTCTCCTCCTCTGTCTCTTACGAGGACACGTGTCACTGGATTTAGGGCCCACCCTTCTCCAGGATGATGTCATCTCAAGAATCTTAATTTAGTTACATCTGCAAAGACCCTATTTCCAAATAAAGTGATATTCACAGGCACTGGGGGATAGGATGTGCACATATGTTTTTGAGGGACATTGTTTACCCTATAACAGTAGTCAAGCCTCTGTACATTATTTGCAGACAGCAACGGATACCTTCAGGTCTCCAAGGAGCCTATCCAGCCAGGTTGCACGGTGTGGACTCATCTGTGCCACGGCTCTTCATAAGATTGGACAAGTCCTGTTTTAATGCCACAGCCATTTAGAAAAGAGCTGGGTCTTTTGCTGGGACTGCAGGGAATCACAGATGACCCATATCTAGAATCTGCTGGGAGTGGTGTAGTGACCATCATAGGTACCCTCCAAGGGGAAAGAACAAGTTTCCTCATCAAAGGAATTGGGGAAAAGCTCACAAACTCTCAAGCTAGGTCTTAAAGTCTAGTTAAATCTTCCTGATATGGAGATAAACTGAAAAAGACTTAAGAAAACACTGACTTTATTTTATTTTATTTTTGTAAAAGTAACAAATAAAAATGGTTTTATTTATTATGTACAACATGAAGTTTTGAAATATGCACCCATTGAACAATGGGTCCATTGAGTTCATTAACATATGCATTACCTCACATAATTACCATTTATTTGTGGTGAGAAAACTTAAGATCTAATCTACCCTTTGAAAAAATTTGTTTTTAAGAGATGGGGTCTCAATGTGTTGCCCAGGCTGGTCTCAACTTCTGAGCTCAAGTGATCTGCCCGCCTCGGCCTCACAAAGTGGTAGGGTTACAGGCAAGAGCCACTGCACCCAGCAAGATCTACTCTTCCAGAGATTCTTGAGAATACATCATTAGTTATAGTCACCAAGCTGTGCAAGTGACGGACTGAACTTATTCCTCCTGTCTCACTCACCTTTCTCTCTTTTGACCAATAACTTCCCATCTTAGCCCCTTCCCAGCCCCTGGTATCCACCATTCTACTCTCTGCTTCTATGAATTCAACTTTTTTAGATTTCCCATGTAAGTGAGGTTAGACTGTATTTGTCTATCTGTGCCTGGCTTATTTCTCTCTCTCTTTTTTTGTGTGTGTGAGACAGTCGTGCTCTATTGCCCAGGCTGGAGTACAGTGGTGCCATCTCCGCTCACTGCAATCTCAAAAGATTCTCCTTCATCAGCCTCCCGAGTAGCTGGGACTGCACCACACCTGGCTAATTTTTGTATTTTTGGGTACAGATGGGGTTTCACCATGATGGCCAGGCTGGTCATGAACTCGTGACCTCAAGTGATCTATCTGTGTCAGCCTCCCAAAGTGTTGGGATTACAGGTGTGAGTTACCATGCCTGGACCTTATTTCTCTTAATATACTATCCTCCAGGTTGATGCATGTTTTGAAAATGACATTTCCCTCCTTTTACTTGCTGAATAGTACTCCATGGTATATATATCACACATTTTTTTAATCCACTGCCCTCTTGATGGGCATGTAGCTTGATTCTACGTCTTGGCTGTTTTGACCTGCTACAATGAGCGGAGGGTGCAAATTATATACTCATTTGTTTCTTCTTTGGGTGTATACCCAGTAGTGGGATTGCTGGAGCCTACATTCTATTTTTAGGTTCTCAAGGAAGAAACTGTCTGATTAAAATGGAGTTATGTTCGTGGGTAGCCCCTGGTCTATGGGTGCCCTGGAGAGGAACACTTACTCTTTTTCCTGCTGTGACCACCTCTCCACTGTCAGCTGCACCACCATCCTCAGCCTGGGTGTATCACTGCATTCTCAGGCAGTTCTCATAGCTGTCTGTGGCACTGCCCCCATGCCCCTGACTTTCCCCATCAATCCCTCCTCTTCCCTAGGAAGAAGGGTTTGTCATTCATAGCCTGGAGCCCCAGGGTCTTACCTTGGTGCTCAGAACCTTCCAGGTTCCTCTCATCCCACGCTTCTCGTCTGATGATTCCCTAGTCTTCCCCGTGAACCCTCATGCAGCCAGGATGGATGAGCCACCTGCTCCTGCACCTGTCACCATCGCACTTTGCTGTTCTTCTCTCTTTGCTTGGCACCTCTTCATTCGGGGATCTTTCCTCTTCTGGAACCACATCCATTCTGTTGAACTCCTTCATCCTCTGTGGACACTGCTGTGCCCTTCACGCTTGGAAAATCCCTAGCACGTGGGTTCCTTTTTTTCTTATTAGCTGGCCTTATACACACACACATGCATTGGCACACACATGCATTGGCACACACAGTTTATATAATATAAAATATATAAAGATTTATATACAAATTTATTTATATAATATAAAGGGTATCTATATACACACATTGCATTTTTATATACTTCATATACAAACCAGCATACAAAAAGGTCAAAGGAATATAGATTTATCTGTACATTATATAAATAGATAATTGTGCATTATGTAGATTTATCTATAATTTATATATTTATATATTGATATTTATATATCTGTAAATATATAGTGTACGTACTTAGAAATATGTAAATATATTTATATTTAGAAATATAAATAATATATAATATAATACATATATAAGTATAAATATATAGATATATAATATAGGTATATATATATAGAGTGTGATGCTGGGTGCGGTGGCTCACACCTGTAATCCCAGGACTTCAGGAGGCCAAGGCAGGAGGATTGCTTGATCCCAGGAGTTCCAGACCAGTGCGGGCAACAACAGTGAAGCCCCATCTCTACACAGTATACAAAAATTAGCCAGGCATGGTGGTGCATGCCTGTAACCCAGCTACTTGGAAGGCTGAGGCACGAGAATTGCTTGAACTCGGTAGGCGTAGGTTGCAGTGAGACAAGATGGCACCACTGCACTCCAGCCTGGATGACAGAGTGAAACTGCATCTTAAAAAAAAAGAAAAAGTAGAGTATAGTAAATAGATAAATCAGGGAAACAGTCATTTATTATCATTACCAACTATTAGGTGCTGCAGATAATGTATGTGTTAGACTGTTATATGGCTGGCAGTGCAACAGGAGGGATGCTCTATCCTGTGGTTACAACGGCCATGACGTCACTAGGGGATAGGAGTTTTTAAGATCATTATAATCTTATGGGAGCACCACTGTGTATGACATTCATTGTTGACTGAAGTGTCATTTTGAGGCTCATGACTGTAGACACACACATACACACAATTTTTTTTTTTTTTTTAGACAAGGTTTTGCTCTGTCTCCCAGGCTGGAGTGCAGTTGTGTAATCACAGCTCATTGCAACCTTGACCTCCTAGACTCAAGTGATCCTCCCACCTCAGCCTCCCAAATAGCTGGGAGTACATGCATGCACCACCATGCCTGGCTAATTTTTAATATTTTTTTTGTAAAGACCAGGTTTCACTTTGTTGCCCAGGTTAGTCTCAAAGTCCTGGGCTCAAGCATTCCTCCTGCCTCGGCCTCCCAAGATGCTGGCATATAAATGTGAGCCACTGCTCCCACCCGCCACACACTTTATATCATACACACACACTAATCTGGATACTTATGTGTATGTAAAAGTATGTGTACATATAAATATATGTGTGTATAAATGTGTGTATGTCTATACGTACGTGTATATATATGTATGTGTATATATTGTGTGTATGTATATAAGTATGTGTATATATAAATATATGTATATATTAACGTGTATGCATATAAGTATGTGTATATATAAATGTATGTTTGTATATTAACGTGTGTATGCATATAAGTATTTGTATATATAAATATGTGTATATATTAATGTGTGTATGCGTATAAGTATGTGTATATATAAATATATGTGTATATATTAACATGTGTATGTATATAAGTATGTGTATATATAAATATATGTGTGTATATATAAATATATGTGTTTATTTATTACTATGTATGCATGTGAGTATACCCAGACACACACATCCTTTAGTATCCAAATTAGAATTTTATCTGATGGATAAAATTTATTTTATTTTATTCTCTTATTTTATTCACAGCAGTCTTACTTACTCTTATTCACAACATTGCTGAAGGTAAAACTCAACAGTATTATTTGTTGCTTGACTTAGCTAAAGATCAAAAATACCTGTTTTGCAATAAGAAAAGAAAAAGTTGTCAAAACAACTGGATGGGAAAACAATAGAAAAAATTCACATTACTGTTTCCTTTTGAAGATATGGTCGTGGACGTAGTCCTCTTTAAGGATAAGAAATTTAAAACTACAGAAATGCTAACTGATAGACGTGTTAAATTCAGACGTACTGGCTTCTGTTTCATGGAATCTACGTTTATTTCTTCTGCTGTCCCACATTTAATTGATAACAACATCACTACAAGTATAAAAAAGGGAAGCAGAGTGAGGTTTACGGATGAGCACTTGGGAGGGATTTCAGAGGTCGTGATGGCCACAGTGTGAGCCAGCCGATGCCTGGTGCTACCCTTGAGCGTGGAGCAGGCCGACTTGAACGCACGTTGTTAATTGCCAGGCCATGCAATGTCGTTCCTAAGGTCTCTTAGACTGGACATCCTCGGTTTGAGTTCCCAGTCTTGTTATTTATTTGCTGGGTCCTACGGAGCAAATTAACATCATTCAGTGAACCCTAGTTTGTATGTCTGTAAAGTACTGAGTAAGTTTGCCAAGATGAAAACAGGAGACACACTGAGAAGTTACTGGCTGTCCAATTTTATGTCGAGAGATGGAATCGTATTTACCTTTTTCATCTTTGGTCCGGAATGCAAATGCTTGCACAGGTGCAGAATGACTGGATTTGTTTCTGCGACAAAAAAGGGCGAACAAAACACTAACAGCTTTGCTTGCAGGTTTTCCTAGCAGCTCACCCTCCAGGCACAATTCTCCAAAATGCAGCAAACTTGTTCCCTTTGTTTCAATACTAAAATAATGTAGAGATTCTTTGGGGTATTTTTCTTTCCTGCCCTGTCAAAATTCTGTACACTGATGACACGTGTTGTTTCTTTTGAAGAACGGGGCGAATGATGTGAAACGCCATCGGTGGTTCCGCTCCATGGACTGGGAAGCTGTTCCGCAGAGAAAACTGAAGGTACAACATATATCAGTGGGTGACTCAGTATGCCCGAGCTCTCCCATCAACAGGGACTGCCTCTGAATCCTGGGACTTCTTTATTGATGGCTGAGATGTAATTAATTTATGTAACACAACTCTTTGTCTAAAACCGTTCATAAGCTAAGTTCCCCACTCTATGAGTGTCTTAGTGCTGACTAGCTCCCACAAAGGGGTGAGTACATGTAATGTTTGTCTTTCCGTGTCTGGCTTATTTCACTTAACATATGGATCTCAGTTCCATCCATGTTGCTGCAAATAACAAGATTTCATTATTTTTTTTTTTATAGCCGAGTAGTATTCTACCATGTCTGTATACCACATTTTTTCTTTCTTGTTTTTTTGTTTTTTTTTTTTTTTTTTTAACAGTTGGGTTCTCACTATGTTGCCCAGGCTGATCAGAACTCCTGGTCTCAGGTGATTCTCCCACCTCGGCCTCCCAAAGTGCAGGGATGACAGGCAGGAGCCACCACACCCAGTCATTTATCATATGTTCTTTGTCCATTCATCCATGGATGGACACTCGTCCCAGATTTTGAAGCAGATTTTAGAAGACCTGGCCCGATTCCTGACTAGCTCTGTGACTAGTGAACCCCACTCCTTCCTCTAGTGGAAAGTGGTAAGCAGGATTACAGAGATAAGCGAGTGTCTAGCACCATGGTAATTGTTCAGTGATGGTGGTGTTACATGGAGAATATTCTCTGGAACATTTCTGGCCAAACTGCACATCTGGCTTTTTGTCTGGGTGCAGTGGCTCACTCCTATAATTGCAGCACTTTTAGAGGCCAGTTTGGGCAGATCGTTCGAACTCAGGAGTTTAAGACTGGCCTGAGCAATATGGTGAAATCCCGTCTCTACAAAAAATAACAAAAATTAGCCAGGCTTGGTGGCATATGCTTGTCTTCCCAACTTTTTGGGAGGCTGAGGCATGAGAATTGCTTGATTCCAGGAGGTGGAGGTTGCAGTGAACTGAGATTGTGCCACTGCCCTGCAACCTGGGTGACAGAGCTGGATCCCATTTCAAAAAAAAAAAAAAACCCTGCAATCCCAGCACTTTGGGAGGCCTCGGTGGGCAGATCACGAGGTCAAGAGATCGAGACCATCCTGGCCAACATGGTGAAACCCTGTCTTTACTAAAAATACAAAAATTAACTGGGCGTGGTGGTGCATGCTGGTAGTCCCAGCTACTTCAGAGGCTGAGGAAGGAGAATTGCTTGAACCTGGCATGCGGAGATTGCAGTGAGCTGAAATCATGCCACTGCACTCCAGCCTGGTGACAGAGCGAAACTCCATCTCAAAAAAAAAAAAAAAAAAAAATCTGGCATTTTTATCAATATGTAATACTTGTCCATTTTATAAATGAGTAGACTGCCTCAGAGAAGTTAAGCAATGTGTTGAAGGTTACATAGCTGCTAAGCAGTGTAACTATCACATGTACATATTTATGGGTGTACATGTTATATTTCAACACACGCATAGAATGTATTGGCCAGGCATACTGGTTTATGCCTGTAATCCCAGAACTTTTGGAGGCTAAGGCCGGTGGATCATGAGGTCAGGAGTTCAAGACCAGCTGGGCCACGATGGTGAAACCCCATGTCTACTAAAAATACAAAAGTTAGCTGGGCATGGTGGCACGTGCCTGTAATCCCAACTACTCTGGAGGCTGAGGCAGAGAATTCCTTGAATGCAGGCAGTAGAAGTTGCAGCGAGCCGAGATCGCACCACTGCACTCCAGCCTGGGCGACAGAGTGAGACTCCATCTAAAAAACAAGAGGAAAAAAAAAAAAGAAAAAAAAATGTGTAATGATCAACTAAGGGTAATCAGGGTATCCATCAGCTCAAACATTATCATTTTTATGGGTTGGGAATATTGCAAATCTTCTAGCTATTCTGAAATATACAATATATTGTTGTTAACTCTGGCCACCCAACTATGCTGTCAAACAATAGAACTTACTCCTTTTATCTATCGGAATGTTTGTACCCTTTAGCCAATAGTTCTTCATCTCCCCTTCATCCCCCACCTACACACCCTTCCCACTCTCTGGTAATCATCATGCTACTGTCAAGCTTCATGAGATCAACATTTTTAGTTTCCACATGTGAGTGGGAATGTGCTTGTATTTCTCATTCTGCATCTGGCTTAGTTTATTTATGATTTATTTATTTTTGTTTTCTGGAACAGCATCTTGCTCTGTTGCCCAGGCTGGAGTGCAGTGGCACGATCTTGCTCACAGCAGCCTCCACCTCCTGGCTTCAAGCAATTCTCATGCCTTATCCTCTTGAGTAGCTGGGATTACAGATGCCCAGCTAATTTTTGTATTTTTACTAGAGACGGGGTTTCACCATGTTGGCCAGGCTGGTCTCAATCTCCTAACCTCAAGTGATCCACCAGCCTCTGTCTCCCAAAGTGATGGGATTACAGGCATGAGCTGCCACACCCAGCCTGGCTTAGTTTACTTAACATAATGATCCCCCATTCCATTCATGGTGCTGTAAATGACAGGATTTCATTCCATTTTACGGCTGAATAGTTTTTCATTGTGTATATGGACCACATTTTCTTTATCCATTCATCCATTGGTGGACACTTAGGTTGATTCCATATCTTGGCTTTTGTGAACACTGAATTGCATATGTTACTGATGGGAGTGTTCAGTGGTAGTGTTTTCACCTTTGCACTTCAGAGTCAAAAGAATGGAGAATGCTTAGAAGTGCTAATTACCTGTCCTTAGCTCAGACCAGAGTCTGGGGCTGGAGCCTGGGATGATACACTTCTTTTTTTTTTTTTTGAAATGGAGTCTCACTTTGTTGCTCAGGCTGGAGTGCAGTGGAGCGATCTCAACTCACTGCAACCCCCCATCTCCTGGGTTCAAGCAATTCTTCTGCCTTAGCCTCCCAAGTAGCTGGGATTACAGGTGTGCATCACCACACCCAGCTAATTTTTTTTGTAGTTGTAGAAGAGACGGGGTTTCACTATGTTGGACAGGCTGGTCTCTAACTCATGACCTCAAATAATCCACTCTCCGTGGCCTCCCAAAGTATTGGGATTACAAGCGTGAGCCACCGGGCCTGGGCTGATGCACATCATTTTGTTCACAAAGTTTTACCTTTTCAGATACTTTATTGTATTAAATTGCATTAAAAAAACAGTTTGAATACATTTTATCTATCCACGTTGGTCAAAACCCAAGTCAATATTAAAACAGATATATTGCCAAGTCTCCCTCTTACCCCCTCCAAGCCACCTGTAGGTAATCATCTTTTATTAAATTTTTCTGTGTCTCCTTCTAGAGTTTCTTTGTGCTAATAAAAACCCACATGGATACATGCATTCTTATTTTTGCCACTCATTTATACAAATCTAGAATAGCGTAGTATGTACATGATTATAGTCTTGCTTTTTGCACTTGACTGTATAATTTGGACCTGTCTACATACCTGGCTAGCTTCCTTTTTTTTTTTTTTTTTTTAGACAAAGTCTCACTCCGTTGCCCAGGCTGGAGTTCAGTGGTGCGATCTCGGCTCACTGCAACCTCCACCTCACAGGTTGAAGCGATTCTCCTGCCTCAGCCTCCCGAGTAGCTAGGATTACAGGCACCCACCTCTATGACCGGCTGATTTTTGTATTCTCGGTAGAGACAGGGTTTCGAGATGTTGGCCGGGCTGGACTTGAACTCCTGACCTCAGGTGATCCGCCCACCTTGGCCTCCCATAGTGCTGGGATTACAGGCATGAGCCCCTGCACCCAGCCAGCTTCCTCATTTTAAAAATACTGCATTGTATTCCATCACATGACTGTACCATAGCTTACTTAATACTATATATGTATATATTTTGAGACAGGATCTCACTCTGTCTTTCAGGCTGGAATGCAGTGGTGCAATCATAGCTCACTTGGAGTATCGACCTCCTGAGCTCAAGCAGTCCTCCCACCTCAGCCTACTGAGTAGTTGAGACTGCAGGCACACAGCACCACACCCAGCTAATTGTTTGTATTTTTTGTAGAGACAGGGGACTCCCTGTGTTCCCCAGGCTGGTCTCAAACTTCTGAGGCTCAAGCAACCCTCCCGCCTCACCTTCTTAAAGTGTTGGGATTACAGGTGTGAGTCCCCACACGCAGCCTCATTCACAATATTTTAATTCAAAGATTGCCGCGTTCATAAACGAAGGGAAGACAGCTTTAGTGTTTTGCAAATCATTTTCATTTTTAGGTACAGTGACAGAAATAAAGGGGTGTATGCAGCATCCAAGTGTCCCGTTCCTTTCTAACCATGCCTTTGTGCTTCGGCCATGTCTCACAGCCTCCCATCGTGCCCAAGATAGCTGGCGACGGCGACACTTCCAACTTCGAAACTTACCCTGAGAATGACTGGGACACAGCCGCGCCCGTGCCGCAGAGGGATTTAGAAATCTTCAAGAATTTAGAAATCTTCAAGAATTTCTGAGGACAGGGGCTCACATCTGGAAGGTATATCTTTATATTTAGTAATTACCAAAAAATGAGACTGGCTGGACCCCACATCCAGGTGAGGCTGCGTTTACTGAGTGGGGCTTAACGTCATGCACACAGAGGTCAGCAGTGAAGCAGAGCAAAGGGGATTGATTGCAAGGGTCAGCGAAATAAACACAGCCATGCCTGTGACTCCAGGTCAGCATGTGACCATCAGAGGCATCAGCATGACAGTCCAGAATCCATGTTCTGCGTCAGAACCTGCACGTCTAAATAAGACCGCTAGGTGGTTTGTGTGTGCCTGAACATTTGAGAAGCCCAGCTCCTCTGGTCCCTGTTCCAGAAACCCTGAGTGACAGGCGAGCTTCCTTAGAATAATTAACAAGTATTTTCAAAAGTCTCTTTAGGTCTCCTTTGGTTAAAAAATAATAAGAAGAAATATACTCTCATAGGAAATTTGCTAAGCTTAATTGAAGATGACTGGAAAAGGATTTTGAATCTATTACTTCTTTGAGCCTTTGAAGGTCTATTATTTTTTAAATAATAATAATATTTTTTAAGAATCCCTCATGAAATTTGCTAAGCTTTAATTTAAGATGACTGAAAAAGGGTTTTGACTGTGTTATTTCCTTGAGCCTTTGAAAATCTATTATTAGTTTTTAAATATGGATTAAAAAGGGCTTTCACTTACTCCTTAATTCTAAATTGCTTGTATGTCTTTAACTAGGTCTTTCTTCCTGTAACATATAAGCAAGAAAAATACCAGTGAAGCAAAATATTGTCAGTGATGTGTGTGTTCATTGACATAGCTTGTTTTTCCCATTTTGATTTCCATTCCCGTAATTTTCCTGTAGTCTTCCCAGTTATGTGAAGTGGAAAGCCAATTGGCTAACCAACAGCATTCGAAACAGACACCAAATGTCACAATTGCTGACTGGGGAGAGGAACCAACCTGCTGAAAGACATGGTGAATGAGAGCCCTCCATCCTGGGCAGGTGTTTACATGGATATACCAAGAGGAAAACTGGATACAAATTAAAATAATAGACAACAAAATGATAGAGGAATAGGTGGCTATGACCTCGAGAAGATAACCTGTCTCCATGGCATGGCTTCACCTCTCAGTGTGTGATGAACGCTTTTACAGTGGTGACTGGTTTGTATTAACATGAGAGCGTGTAACTTTACCAACTTCATAAATGCTCATGAAATCCAGTTGCAGGTTTTAAAAATCATAAGATGTTCCTGAATGTGTTTATTTCTTTTTGTTTCTCTGCTCTACTCTGGGGCTTACATTTTAGCTGACTCGCCCATAACATCTTACAAATTGTGTCTCTCCAGGAAATCTTTAAAATGATGTAAAGACTGGTTTGCTTTAGTATGAAGGACCCCTAGTTGATAAAGCATATACTTCCTCTAATAGAGACCCCTTCAAGTATAAAATTTACTTAAAGAACAAAAAAGCTTCTACTTGATGGATTTTTGTCTCATAATTAGTGAATAGTTTCATCACATACTGTCCACAGCTGCCCCTACTGTCCCTGAAAAAGATTTCACACATAGGTCTAGCCTTTCTCAGTCTGGTATGTATTCTTGAGAAAGCATGTGTAAGTATTATTTTTGCTAAGTGGAATTATTTTTATTTATTTGTTTATTTTTTTTGAGACAGAGTCTCACTCTGTTGCTAGGCTGGAGGGCAATGGCATGATCCCGGCTCACTGCAACTTCCGCCTCCTGGGTTTAAGTGATTCTCCTGCTTCAGCCTTCCTAGTAGCTGGGACTACAGGTGCATGCGACAACACCCAGCCAATTTTTGTATTTTTAATAGAGATGTGGTTTTACCATGTTGGTCAGGCTGGTCTTGATCCCTTTACCTCATGATGTGCCCACCTTGGCCTCCCAAAGTGCTGGGATTACAGGCGCGAGCCACTGTGCCCGGCTGGAATCATTTTTAATATAGTTTGGCTAGTGGTCAGGGCTCTGTTTAATGAATTTTATTTTATTTATTTATTTATTTATTTTGAGACAAAGTCACGCTCTGTTGCCCAGGCTGGAGTGCAGTGGCACTATCTTGGCTCACTGCAACCTCTGCCTCCTGGGTTCAAGTAATTCTCCTGCCTCAGCCTCCTGAGTAGCTGACTTTACAGGTGCCTGCCACCACACTAGGCTAAGTTTTTGTATTTTTAGTAGAGGTTTCACCATGTTGGCCCGGCTGGTGTCAAACTACTGAGCTCAGGTAATCCACCCGCCTTGGCCTCCAAAAGTGCTGGGATTACGGGTGTGATCCACTGCTCCCAGCCCATATGCAGTATTTTAATCTATCTCAGTAATTTTATCAAAAGTAATTTGTACACCAAACACATCTCTGGCATTTTCAGTGAAGAGAGATTAGGTTCAGGAATTTTATGCAGGAAGATATTTCTTCATGAAGCCAAATCTTCTCCTGTAAATAAGACACCAGTTCAGATGAATCACTGCACTTGAAGGCAGCTTAGAAACTATGCTGTAGGCCGGGCGTGGTGGCTTACACCTGTAATTCCAGCACTTTGGGAAGCCGAGGTGGGTGGATCACGAGGTCAGGAGATTGAGACCTCCCTGGCCAACATGGTGAAACCCCATCTCTACTAAAATACAAAAAATTAGCTGGGCATTATGGCACATGCCTGTAGTCTTAGTTACTCGGGAGGCTGAGGCAGGACAATCTCTGGAACCCAGGAGGCAGAGGTTGCAGTGAGCTGAGATCATGTCACTGCACTCCAGACTGGCGACAGAGTGAGACTCCTCAAAAAACAAAACAAAAAAAAACACACTATGCTTTAGCCGTTCATCTTTGTTTGAATCACCCTGCATGACTTTCTGAATGTGGAGGAGGAATTTAGGAGAACTGACTCATTATGTCTTTTATTTTACTTTGTAATAAAATATTTTCTGTCTTGCTGTAAGGTTCTCTGAGGAAGCATATTGAATTAGGGATCCCATTTTTCTTGTGTAGTTCATCTATCGGTGGATAAATTTATCTATTTATAGATAAGCATGTGATAGGACATTCTGTAGACTGGGTGTGGTGGCTCCTACCTGTAATACTGGCAGTTTGGGAGGCCAAGGTGGGAGGCTCATTTGAGGTCAGGAGTTTGAGATCAAGCCTGGGCAACATAGTGAGACCCCATCTCTACAAAAATTAAAAAAGCCAGGTGTGGTGATACATACCGGTTGTCCCAGCTATTCTAGAGGCTGAGGTGGGAGGCTCGCTTGGGCCAGGAAAGTTGAGGCTGCAGTGAGCTGTGATTGTGCCTGTACTCTGGCCTGGGTAGCAGAGTTAGACTTTATCTCAAAAATGAAAACAGGGCTGGCACAGTGGCTCACACCTGTAATCCCAGCTCTTTGGGAGGCCGAGGTGGGCACATTATCTGAGGTCAGGAGTTGGAGCTGAGCCTGGCCAATATGGTGAAACCCTATCTCTACAAAAAATACAAAAATTAGCCAGGCGTGGTGGCAGGCACCTGTAACCCCAGCTACTCAGGAGGCTGAGGTAGCAGAATCACTTGAAGTTGGAGGCGGAGGTTGCAGTGAGCTGAGATTGCACCACTGTACTCCAGCCTGGGTAACAAGAGCAAGACTCCGTCTCAAACAAACCAACCAAAAAAACCCCTTACCTTTAAAACATTCTTCATTTCCTTTTTATTGGCCTCTCCTTTTAGAATTCAGGCTTATGGATCCTTGCAAAAAGAATGACAAAGGGAGGTTTTCTTTGTTATCACTTAGGGAAGGGAAACCTTTGTATTATCATTGACATGATGATGATTACAAAATTCATCCAGTTACTGAGCAACTCACAGAATCTTTTGTCCTATTTCATGCTAGAAACAGGAAGATTGGAATCTGCCTGGAACAAAGAACTGCACCGAAGCAGACCAGAAGCAAAATGTCTTCTTCACGGCCTGAGGACATTTCCAGTTTTCTCTGTACCTGTGTGTATAGAAATAGATCAGAGCACAGTTGAAATTCATGGAACTGGCATTATTTAAGCAACCAGAATTCCACACTGTAGGAAGGTTTTGAAAATTGTTTGGTTGTAGATTTTATCTTATCTTTTGGTGTTGTCTTGGTTTTTCTCATAGACTTTATAAGTTTGAACTGGACTTATTTGATTATAACCACAAATTGTGTGTGTGTGTGTGTATAGAAGTCATTATGGCAGATGCACAAAAATTGCGCAGTGATGTAATATACATACTTCACAGAGCCTATTATTTTTATTTTTCAATTCAGTTTCTCAAATTATCTTCCCTTCTCTTGGGGACAACATCTGAAGGGTATGTTGCATGCATTTTTAAAAAAATCATCTCATATGCATTGTATAGTTTGGGGGAAGAAGATATCTGGGGGCTGGGGGTGTCTACATTCAGTATCTTTAGTGCTTCCTACCTAGTAACTTGAGACTTTAAAAGAAGAAACATGGAGAAGATGTGGGAGCGAATTTACTGCAGGAATCCACAATGACTTTGAAGTTGTTGGAGCAGCGCACTGTATTCAGAAAACCTGTGTCACATTCAAAAATTTCATCTAGGCTAGGTGCAGTGGCTTGTTCCTGTAGTTCCAGCACTCTGGGAACCTGGGTTGGGAGGATTGCTTAAGGCCAGGAGTTTGAGATCAGCCTGGGCAACATAGTGAAACCCTGTCTCTATGGAATTTACACAAATTATAAAAATTAGTCGGGTGTCATTGTGCATACCTGTAGTCCCAGCTATTCAGGAGCTGTGGTAGGAGGATGGCTTGAGCTCAAGACGTTGAGGCTGCAGTGAGCCCTGATTGTGCCAGTGCCCTCCAGCCTGGACGACAGAGCAAGACCCTGTATTAAAAAAAAAAATTCATCCTGCACAGGGAAATGGCTACCTATTAAAGTCACAGTTGAAATTTTTTGAAAAAATACACCTCCCACAGTTCACAAATAAGGTTCAGCTCATCTATAAAGCTGACCTTCATGCAGAGATTTTATTTCACCTTTAGTTTTGGGAAAAGCGAGAAACAGATGATCTATAGGATGTGAGTGGGTGGCAGAGTCAAAAGGAACCTCACCTGTTCCTAATTTCTCCTTTTAAATATTCATGTTGAGTGTGCCTAATACTCTCCTCAACAAGTCATGCTGTTTTATGCAGAATAATCCAGGCGTGAGAGTGTTCTCTTGGGAAATGACTGGGGAGACACCCGAAAGGAGCAACCTCCAGATGTTCTTCCCTGGGTGTTGATGTCATGACAGCCATACAGTGACTTTGTTCTGAAACATCTCTTGCTAAATGTGGGTCATGCTAGACACAGCATAAACTGAGGGTGTCGGTTCTGGCTTTGTACATAACTCATTTTCTTCCTTGCTTTTTCTCTGGACCATCCTGGCTTGAAACTTGGCTATAGACATCTGAACAGGGTGCACCTTTTCTCTTTACTGTGACTCACCTCAAATATGGCATTGCTCAAATCTGCTGTGTATGAGGTCACAGGGCCTAGCTGTGGCAGGGGTGAGTGTATTGAAGAAGTAGGTTTTGGAGCCTTCCAGGAATGCCTCGTTGACAACAGGGGTACACTCACACAGACCTCCAAGACTTTCTTCTCCACCTCTTCTTTTTCTCATGCCCTGCCTTCATCTGTCTCCTTCTGCACCCAGAGTAGGGGTGGAGTGTACCCTTGCCATGTGTTAGTGAAAATGTGTGCAGTGAGAAGCCAGTTGGGTCCCCCTGGCTCCTAATCTCTTCTCAAAACTCAGTAGCTCAGGTTCTCTGGAGCCATCCGGTGCATTCCTTGCTATTGGAGCTGTTTTTCCAATCTGGGAAGAGATTTCTCCCTCTAGCACTTGCTACCTCTCTTCTGCACACACATCACACATCAGTACTGTGGAGAGTTTCTCTTAGGAAAAGCCATACATTTTTTAAAATGTGGCAAAATGTCAAGGGAAATGTAATCAGATTTGGCCAGAGTTCGCCTACAGATAAGAAGGCACTGGGCCAGGCTCACACCTGTAATCCTAAGTAACACTTTGGGAGGCTGAGGCGAGAGGATTGCTTGAGCCCAGGAGTTCAAGACCAGTCTGGGAAACACCTCATCTCTACAAAATACGAAAAAGTTAACTGGGCATGGTGGAGCATGCCTGTAGTCTCAGCTACTCAGGAGGCTGAGATGAGAGGATCACTTGAGCCTGAGGAGGTCCAGGCCACAGTGATCTGAGATCACACCATTGCCCTCCAGCCTGGGTGACAGAGTGAGACCCTGTTCCAAAAAAAAAAAAAAAAAAAAAAACCCAAGAAACCTCAATGGCTTTTTGCTTTTGAAGGTGGTATGAAGAGAACATCCACTTTAAGGCTTTAAAAGACAGTGAAGCTGGTTGTAGTGGCTCACTCTTATAATCCTAGGATTTGGGGAAGCTGAAGCAGAAAGATTGCTTGAGCCTGGGAGTTCGAGACTGGCCTGGGCAGCATAGCGAGACCCCATCTCTATAAAAAAAAAGATGTTAAAACACAGTGAAATTGCAGAAATGGAACATAGCCACCCTTTTTCATCAGTGACCTTTTCTTCATGTGGAGGTCAACTCAGTAGGTGAGAATAATTAGTAGGTTCAGCAGAATAAACTCTTTACAATTAATAACTCAGTGGAAAATGATGTTCAGATGGTGAAATGTGGAAATGTTTTAGACAACTGTATTTTCAGCCTGTGCTTCTCACTCACCATCCTGTTGGGATTAACAGTTGAGCGCCATCGCTGTCTAAACATTTAGCGTGCAGTTTCCCATCAGTTTTACCGTGAATGTGGAAAGGTGAAACTGGTGCTGACTTCGGCAGCAGGTATACTAAAATTGGAATGACACAGAGGAGATTAGCATGGCCCCCTGCGCGAGGAAGATCCGCAGATTCATGCAGCATTCCATATGTTTTAAAGAAAAGGTTACACTGTGCACCGACATGTGGAACTAGAAGGAAAAGCATGAAGTCTCATGTTTGCTGACTATAAAAATAAATCATAGTAATAATATTATTGAACATTCTACTTTAAAAATTATTAATAAAACCATAAATGAAACACTTGAGCACACTTTAAAAAGTACATAGACCCATGAGTCCATATGTGTAATTTTATGTTGTCTGTTTTATTATCCAGGATTTCATTCTGAGATTAGAATTAGCATCAGGAAAGCCTGAAATGCCTTAATTGTGAACTGATATGCAGGAAAATGAAATATGTAAGCACATTGGTGACCTTGTTCTTTATGGACATTGTAATTAGCCTCCAGCCATACAGAACAAATGAGAAATTAGAAGCGATTCCAAGAACGTGTGATGGTGTGAAACCCACTTTCGACTGTCACACACATTTCAGCATTTGAAGACACACAGGCTACCTGGTAACTGCCCATGGCAGGGTCATAGTTTAAATGGCCCAATGTCATGTAGAGGTTAATTTAATCAAAATGAGCTAAAACATGGAACAATCACTGAATAATTTAAAAAGAGTTTACCTGGCAGAGTGTGTCATGCCTGCAATCCCAGCACTTTGGGAGGCCAAGGCAGGCAGATCACCTGAGGTCAGGAGTTTGAGACCAGCCTGGCCAACATGATGAAACCCTCGTCTCTATTAAAAACACAAAAATTAGCCAGATGTGGTGGCACACGCCTGTAATCCCAGTTAGTCGGGAGGCTGAGGCAGGAGAATATGGAACTCAGGAGGCGGAGGCTGCAGTCAACCAAGATTGCGCCACTGCACTCCAGCCAGGGCGAAGGAGTGAGACTCCATCTCAAAAAATAAAAATAAAAAAATAAAAGTAGTTGACCCAGGTGGGCATTCCAAAATGTTCGCATAGATGATCGTGAAACAATCACTGTGCAAAATGTGGAGGAAAATTCTTAATGATAATCATAAAATTTGTAACAGAAAAACATTACAAATTTACTTTGCTCCATGTAATTTTATGAATTGGCAGTATTTTCTTAAATTGGGATACAGTAAAAGAATATCTTTAGGAAATGGAAATGTTAAAACAAGAAGTAACAAGAGGTTGTTTTTCTGAAGGGAAATGCCACCGGCCTGCTTTCATAGGCATTGATAAAGCCAGGAAGGAAATAAAGTCACAACCGAATAGTATACACTGTCACTACTGAATTCTTCTAATTCCTTCGCAACAGAAGTCTAAATCCTGCTTAGCCTAAACATATCTATAGCCAGCGATGGGCAAATTATATTTGCTGTTAGCATGATGGAATAAGAAACAGAAACCCCCGAGCAGTGGGGTAAGATTGCACGCTTCATCCCCTCAAAATGCTGTTCAGCCCCACTCGCTCTCCATGCCCATCAAACAACTGCACAATCACTTGTTACTGAATTTCTCATTCAGCGTTTTGTTTCTTTCTGTCCATACTTAAAGACCAAATCATTTGTTTGCTTTGAAGAAAAAGCAAAAACAAGAACAAAAACATCAAATCATTTGAAATCACTATCCATTAAAAAAAATCACCAGTGGAACTAAAGAGTTGAGTGGCTTGGGACGTGTTCGCCATTTCTGTGTTTGACCTACATGGCCTCTAGTTCTTTGGACCATTGTAACTGTGAAACTACGGCTTAATACTGTTAAAGACCCCAAGGCTCCACTCTGTAGCCAGCTGCACCTCAGGCTGCACAAATACCCCACCAGAATGTCACAGTCATTCATTGCTCCAGCTACTGAGTGAACAGGGTGCAAGACAGCACTGGCTTGGGTTTTATTTTTGCAGCCAGTTAACTTTGCATCAGGTCTACACAGTCCTTGCAGCCTTTGATTTCTCCAGTTGTAGAGATTTGAAATGGGGTGCCTGGGTTCCTCTCATGTTTCCTTCAATCTACCTAGCATGCATTTTACACACATTGGAGGAGTCGTATGCACTGTTTTTCTGTTGCTGATGGAGGCAAGCAGGCCTTCTAATTAGTCTAACTGAAACGGATGGGATTCACTTAACAAAAGCAAGAAGAAAAGCACACGAACAGGTGTCAATGCGTTTGGATAGTTTCTTTGCAGGGTGTGTGTGTGTGTGTGTGTGTGTGTGTGTGTCTTGGTGAAGGTGAGGGGCTGTATTTTCACCAAGCCTTTTCATAATCAAGTTTGCTTTGCAAACCTTATGGCCTTGCACCCCGCAGAACAGTCCTTCCTAATAGCAGGGATACTCTGTCATGGTTTTCTGTAAATTATCGTGTGTTGGGAAGTTCTGTTCAGGCTTAGTTTGATCTTCCATGGTGGAGACTTCTATTCTGTATGTAAAAGGCATTACAATTGTGTTTTAGCAGATGAGATTTGAAGCCTTTCCACAGTCCTTGTGCTCTGAGATGGCTGTTGAGCTCTGCTCAACTGTCGTAGCTGAATTCTTTCTTTGCGCTGAACACTGGGCAGCCTCACCATGTTGCCAACGTGCTTCTGGGGCCCCTGTGACTGCCGCCGGATGCCGCACACACAGGCAGAGTGCCTTGGCAGGTTTGTGCACCCCTTGGAGAGCCAGAACTGGGAACCCCGCGGAGTGACCCCACCTTCTCATGGGGGGTCAGGGAGGGGAGTGCCTATTTTTAATGTTGTTTGTTGCACAATTGAAATCACTGTGATTTGTACATATGCCCTAGGAAAATTTTACCGCTGTCTAATTTATGTAATAATACCGATGATTCTAGGTTTATTTAATAAAACTTTGTATCTTTTCAGAAGTCTGAGTTTTGTCGCTTCTGTCTCCAAACAAGCTGTGACTTTTCTCCTTTGGTCTAATCCAGGGATGGGCAATTATCTGTAGGGGCCACATGGCAGATATTCCGCATTGCAGGGTACACAGTCTCTGCTGCACAGGGTGCAAAAAAAGCTGCTATTTTAGGCACGGAGGTGCATGCCTATAAGTGCACTGCTTTGGGAGGCCAAGGCAGAAGGATTGCTTAAGCCCAGGCATTTGAGACCAGCCTGGGCAGTGTAGTCCCATTGAGTGACTTGGGATCCACCTTGAGCGATGACTCCTTCAGAGTTCACAGAAGAGGTAGGAGGATGTACCAAATTAACCGTTTGCCTATATCTTGATCCTATACTTTATTTCCTTACTCTTCACCTGATTTGGCTATTCCCTAACATTTTCTGTCCCTTTATCTTCACTGAAGTTTAGCTTAGTTTTCTGCCTTTAAATGTGTTCTTTAAGTAATGACAGATCATCCTTATTCTAGGCTGCAAAGATTGTAGTAGATATACTCTTTCTAGACAGGCAGAATAAATTTTGATGGCTCATTTTTAAAAAATTTATATCTTTTTGAGGGGTTTGGGTAGCTTTTCAAATTTGAATTAGTCAATATTTTAAATGGCTTAATTATTTTTAAAATTTTTAATATTATATGTAAATATTGTCATGTTTCATATTGTAAATGTTACAGCATTTGTGACAATGAAAATAAGTCTTAAAACATATCCCAGAAATAAAACCACTTCATCATGTATAGAGTTCTCTATCAGTATCTACTTTGGTCATTGTTATATGGGCTTCACAATTCTATTACAATTTATAAAACTTGAGCTAGGCAACCTAGTGAGACCCTGTCTCTACAAAAAAAAATGAAAAAATTAGCTGGACATTGTGGTGCATGCCTGTGGTCCTAACTACTCAGGAGGCTGAGGTAAGAAAATTGCTTGAGCCCAGGAGGGGTGTGTGTGTGTGTGTGTGTGTGTGTAGATAGGTAGATGACAGGTAGATAGATATAGATGAATAGATAGACGATAGATAATATGTTGACAGGGATAGATGATAGATAATAGGTTTATAGGGATGGATGATAGATGGTTAGATAGGTTGAACGATAGAATTTGTCATGTAAAAGCCAAGGGTTTCTCTAACTGAGCACTGCTGATATCTGAGGTTGGGTGATTCTTGGTCGTTGGTGCCATTCTATGCATTATAGGATGCTGATAGACATCTTTTCCCTCCCCTCCCTTCCTGCCGCACCTCTCACCTTTATACTTGTTACTTACAGGCATTTTATATTTTATATTTATAAAATTTATATTTTATATTTTAACATTGGCAAACTGGCCTCCAGAAAATATAATACTCCTCTTGTTTATACTCAATCAATAGTTTAAAAAGAAAACAACCAAAAAATACTTGTGAAATCAAGTTTAGCCTAAAGCTGTCTCCTTCCATATTTTAAGTTCAGCCCAAAGCTTCCTCAGTACATTGTGAACTGTAACAAGTGGAGACGTAGAAGGACCATAGCCTACTCTTGCACCCATCACTGAGTTTCAGCCAATCAAATGTAGCCAACTGTTCAAATTGTGCCCAAATAAGGTAAATGCCGAGCTGTCACCAAACCAGCTATTTCTGAATCTCACTTCTGCTTTTCATATTCCACTTTCTGTTTTCTATCCACAAATCTCCCGCCACGTGATTATTCTGGAATCTCAGAGCAGACTTTGGCTTGGGAGTCAGCCCAATTAGCAAATCATTCTTTGCTCAGTTCAACTCTTTTAAATTTAGTGCAGCTAAAGTTGTTCTCTTAACACACTTTTCCTCAGATATTTGCTATCATAAATGTTATTATACTTTTGAATTTTCTTTGCCAAGTGTGTACATAAATACTATTATGTTTTGACTTGCAATTATGTTTAAATAATTGAAGTTGTAATTTAGGTTAATCATCCATTATACTTTTTCAGGTTGCTGTAATTAATTTTAATTAATTAATTATTTTTAACACTTCAAGACCATTGAGTATATTTATTTTTAAATAGGATCTTGCTGTATCTTCCAGGTTGGACTGCCATGGTGCGATCGTAGCTCACTGCAGCCCCCGCCTCCTGGGCTCAAGCGATCCTCCCACTCAAGCCCCCTGAGTAGCTGGGACTATAGAGACGTGTCACTACATTCAGCTAATTTAAAGATTTTTTTTTGTAGAGATGGAGTCTTGCTGTGTTGCCCAGGCTGGCCTCAAGTCATTCTCCTACCTCAGCCTCCCAAAATATTGATATTACAGACATGAGCCACCACCCCTGGGCCACAAGTTGCTTTTTATTTTTTGAAATGGAGTCGGTTAGGTCAGAAGGTCTGTTCAGTTATAATTTTTGCAAAGGCGGTTTTAGCATTTCCTATGGTGGCCTCCCCTTTCCTCAAAACCACATCTAGCCTTAACTATTTCATGAATGCATGTCCACTATTCATTTATTCAATGATAGCAGAGTTAGATTGGATACCTACTCTTTCCATCTCTGTTATGGTCCCTTGCACAGATTCTAACCTGTGTCAGGTATTACCATCCTCTATGCTGAAGGAAAGAGTTGAGAAAAGGGTAAATTAGAATTCTTAGAAATACACAGAAGACTCCTTTTAGAACAGAATAATTGGAAAATTAGTATCCTTCAAAGAACCCATTCCAAATAATTATGGGTTCCAAGAAAGAGTACAAAATGGGAACATTTTTCTTTGTAACTAGATAACTGTGGGTTAGCGGGAGTGATTACGCTTTAGTTTTGGTTCTCTCAAGGCAGAATAATAATTATTATGTGTTCTCATGTTTTTGTTTTTGTTTTTTTTAATAGGACTGACTAAATGTAAGGTCTGTTCATTTATTTTGTAAATCCCTGGGGCTGGATCATTTAGAATCCACTTCAGGGTTATGAGGTGATGTCTGGAGCATCTGATAAACTTGTATGTTTTCATTTCATTGCAGAAAATCCAGAAGCGGAAGGCAACCTTTATTTCTAATTCATTTTAATTCCATGTCAAGTCTTTCCTTGCATGTTTAAAAGGTATGTTTTTGGCCGGACTTGGTTGCTCACGCCTGTAATCCCAGCACTTTGGGAGGCCAAGGCAGGCAGATCACGAGGTCAGGAGATCGAGACCATCCTGGCTAACACGGTGAAACCCCGTCTGTACTAAAAATACAAAAAAAAAAATTCTCAGGCGTCATGGTAGATGCCTGTAGTACC
Organism: Gorilla gorilla gorilla; assembly: GCF_029281585.2. NCBI lineage: Eukaryota > Metazoa > Chordata > Mammalia > Primates > Hominidae > Gorilla > Gorilla gorilla. The sequence goes on from NC_073248.2 coordinate 10,387,705, forward strand.
AGCTACTTGGGAGGCTGAGGCAGGAGAATGGCATGAACCTGGGAGGCAGAGCTTGCAATGAGCCAAGATCACGCCACTGCACTCCAGCCTGGCTGACAGAGTGAGACTCCATCTCAGAAAAACAAACAAACAAACAAAAAAAGACATGTTTTTATTTTCAGATAATTTAAATAGCTGAACGTCACATTCCACAATGAGGTTGTATGTTTATTTTAATTTTATTTTTTGAGATAGGGTCTTGTTCTGTTGTCCAGGCTGGGGTGCAGTGGTGCAATCTTGGCTCACTGCAGCCTCAACCTCCTGGTGTTAACCTATCCTCTGCCTCACCCTCCCTGGTAGCTAGGACTATAGGCACAAAACACCAAGCCTGATTAATTTTTACATTTTCTTGTACAGATGAGGAGTTTCTCGCTGTGCTGCACAGGCTGGTCTCAAACTCCTGGCCTCAAGGAGTCCTCTTACCTTGGCTCCTCTAAGTGCTGGGATTACAGACATGAGCCATGGCACCTGGCCATTGTATGTTCAGTGACAAATTGCAGGTATGAACTTTTAAAGTTACAGATACCCTCAGGGCAAATTGTCATTGTTGAAGAGGGAAGATAGAACCCTAAGCAGACTGTAATGCAACAATCTGGCTTCTAGTTTCTTCAGAAGGCCAGTGATGAAGTATTTCTCCCAGACCATAATGATATCGTCATCAAAATGACTGGCTTCCAATAGTTTCTTCAGAAGGCCAGCAATGAAACATCTCTCCCAGACCACAATGGTATCATTGTCATACCCTATGGTACTTTAACAACAAAACAAAACAGCAATAGTTTCAACTCATAAAAGTTGAGTTGCCAGATAAAATACAGGACACCCAGTTAAATTTTAATTTGGGGTAAACAGTAAATCTTGTTTTAGTGGAAGTATATCCCATACAACATTCGGGTCATACTTATGGTGGTGGGTTGGCTGTATTTTTATTTGCTACACTGACAGCCCTACCAAAACGGCAGTGTTGCAAATTGTTTGTGACAGATGAATAATCTAAGCTAGCATTCCCCATATGCTTTTACTAAAAAAGAAGACTAAGTAAGATTGACTTAAAGAAAACAAATGACAAACGTTAGCAAATAAGAGAACACGCTTCCCATTTATGGAGTGGAAGGATTGGCCACGAGAGAAATTGTATTTTAAAATAGCCTAAAGAGTAACAAGAAAAGTAGCTGTTTCCAGGTTGCCTCCGTGGTCGTTGGCTAACAGTTACATTCTTCCCCACTAGGGCTTTATCCTGACTTGGCAAAGCTCCTCATATTGGAGACGAAAATAATATTCAGCCTGCATTTGTTTAAGGGCTGGACATTTGCTGAGCCCATTCTCTGCAGATACAATGCTATGTATGAGACATCCTCAGTGATTTCATGATATAGGGTAACTACTGGAAGATAGGAATGTGTAATTTTACTAAAATTTTTCTCTTCCTATTAATTTACTTTCTCACATCTTATCCAGCCGTTGAAGCGTTTAAATATTATTTTGTCTTAAAAAATAAACAGAAGATTCCCTTCTCGGTATTTTTCAGGCTTTATAATAATATATAAACAGTTCTTTCCTGCCCAGCTAATATTTATACAGGAGGAGTTTTTTCTCTGGGCAAAGGAAAGCATTTTGGATGAAAAAAGTAAATAGGTTTTAATTTTCATGACTTTTTTTATGGGAAAACAACTGCCTAGAAAGCAGAAGTCTGAATTTAAGTATGGCCAAGAGAAGAAAAATATGTCAGTTTTAAATTGTCTTTTTTTCCCCTTGAAACAATCACTTAGTGTAGTATCTGCAAGCACAACGGGCGTGCAATCAGTACTGATTCCTACATTACACAGGAAATGCGTGCGGCATGTGCTGTGTAGATTAATAATCACAACCAATAAATATGTGCACATCCACGAGACTTTTCAGGACAACGATATTTTTATTGAGATTGAAGAAAAGGGAGAAGCCAAAAGATAGTGGAGAAAGCAAGAGATAGTGTATCTTTTCCCATCTTGGAGAATAAAAAGAAGGAAAGGTGACACATGTCTGTGAGACATTTCCAGAGTCCCATGACAATGCTGGTGATGAATTGAGAACCATTAAAATCTTCCTCGGAATTCAAATTCTGAGAAAAAGTGAAAGAAAAAAGAATTGCCATAATCATAGGATGCACAGAAGGCAGCTTCACTCGAGTTTACTAATGAGAAACTGGTGGAAAAACTGAGAATTCCCCTTTGTGGATTCGGGACATCAACACCTTAGACTCAGGGGTAGGCTCCAGACTCACATTAACACTTTGAAGCCAGTGATTAACTGGGTTTGTTTTTTGTAGGAATTTATACACTGAAATCCCAAGTCAGAGTAGAGGGAACTGGGGTTCACTCCTCTCTCTCTTGCCTTCTTCTCCCCTTTCTTCCCTTCTACTTCTCTCTTCCCTTCTACTTCTTTTCTTTCTTCCCCTCTACTTCTCTTTGCTTTTTCCCTCCCCTCCCTTCCCTTCTTCCCTCCCCTCTCCTCCCCTTCTCTTCTCCCAGCCCCTGTCTTCCCCTCCCCTCCCCTGCATTCCTCCCTCGTCTCCTGCCCTCCTCACGTTCTTTCTCCTCTCCTCCCCTCTGCCCTCCTCCCCTCTGCCGTCTTCCTCTCTGCCCTCCTCTTCCCTTTTCCCCTCCTCCCTTCTCCTCCCTCCTCTCCTTCCCTCCCTCCTCCTCCCTTCTGCCACTGCCCTCCTCCCTCCTTCCCTCTCTTCTTCTCCCTCTTTCCCTGTCCTCCCCTCCTACCTCCTTCTATCCTCCCTCCCATCTCCCCCATCTCCTCTCCTCCTCCCTTCCCTTTTCCCTCTTGCCCCTCCTCCCTTCCTCCTTCCTTTTCTTCTGCTGACTCCCCTCTCCTCCCTCCTCCCCTCCCCTCTCTTTCCCTCACCTCTCCTTTCCTCCCCTCCCTTCTCTTCTCCCCTTCTCCCCTCTGCTTTCCTGAACTTCCTCTCCCATCTGTCTCCCCTTCCCCCCTCTTTCCTCCCCTGTCCCTCTCGTCTCCTCCTGCACAGTTTCCTAATCATGGAGACATCTGGATTTCATGGCTCTGTCACACAAAAATGGTTTTAATTAACAAAGAGGAAGTTTGAACCTGTGATAACAGTGTAAACCAAAAACAGAACTCTAAGCTCCCCAACCAACTCAAGGCAACCCTTCTCTCAGCCAAGGGCATACTAGAGTTCATCTGAAAATATTTAGGCCATGATTCCAAGTGTGGGTCACTTATGCCTCAATGATACCCTCCTCCCTTTGGCGTTCAGACCCCCTGACCAGCATCCACATTAAAACAGAGACCTTAGTGTGTCTGGAATTGGTTCTTTCCAGTGGGTCCTTGGTCTCGCTGACTTCAAGAATGAAGCCACAGACCACCGTAGTGAGTGTTACAGTTCTTAAAGATGGTGTGTCTGGAGTTTGTTCTTTCCGATGTCCAGATGTGTCTGGAGTTTTTTCCTTCTGGTGGGTTTGTGGTCTCGCTTGACTTCAGGAATGAAGCCTCAGACCTTCGCAGTGAGTGTTACAGCTCTTAAAGGTGGCACATCCAGAGTTGTTTCTTCCTTCCAGTGGGTTCGTGGTCTCACTGACTTCAGGAGTAAAGCTGCAGACCTTCCCAGTGTGTGTTACAGCTCTTAGAGGTTGTGCGGACCCAAAGAGTGAGCAGCAGCAAGATTTATTGTGAAGCATGAAAGAACAAAGCTTCCGCACCGTGGAAAGAGACCCCAGGGGTTGCGGCTGCTGGCTCTGTGGCCAACTTTTATTCCCTTATTTAGCCCCACCTACATCCTGCTGATTGGTCCATTTCACAGAGTGCTGATTGGTGCATTTACAGTCCTTTAGACACAGAGTGCTGATTGGTGCATTGTTACAGAGCACTGATTGGTGCATTTACGAACCTTTACCTAGACACAGAGCACTGATTGGTGCATTTATACAGAGGGCTGATTGGTGCGCTTACAGTTTTTTAGCTAGACACAGAGCGCTGATTGGTGCATTTTTACAGAATGCTGATTTATGCATTTTTACAATCCTTTGGTTAGACACAGAGTAGTGATTGGTGTGTTTACAATCCTCTAGCTAGACAGAAAATTTCTCCAAGTCCCCACTCTACCCAGGAAGTCCAGCCAGCTTCACCTTTCAATCCCCCGTCTAAACAGGACACCCCAACTACTGTTCGGAATTGAGCAATGATGGCTCTAGCTTCTTCCTGCTGGATAGGGGTGAAGAAGGGGCCCTGCAGTTGTAGTGTCCTCCAGAGGGCTACTCTTTAGGCCAAAGGGCCATTGGGTCAGTTCAGGGGTCATTGGTAGAAATTGTTAGTTGTGCTCATTTGGGGTTCCATTTGTAAGACCATCTGTAGCTTGATGGCCTCTATCCTAGAGGAAACAAATTTGACAAGGAGGTTAAAAATACAGAGCCTGAAGGCAAGTAATAGCAAGATGGCTGGCACAGGACCTAGAAAGGGGAGAAGTCATGTTGCCAACTCCAGAGGTTAGTATAAGAGTTTGAAAGGCATTGTTTGATTTCAGAAGCCTTTTCCTGTAAATGCCAGGTGGTATCTTATACTATCCATGAGTGGTTAGTGTAAAAACAATACTCTTCCCCTTAGAAGGTGCAGAGTCCTCCTTTCTCAGCAGCGAGGAGGTCTAGGCCTCAGGAGTTTTGGAGAGTCACTTCTGCCAAAGAGTCTATTAGGGATTGTAGAGTAAATATATTTTGTTATTTCTTGCAAACTGTCTGAGAAATCCTTTGAGAGTGTGTGGTAGTAGAATAATGAAGTAGATAAACTGGCTATTCTGGTTCCTGTAGCAGTAGCCATTCCTAACCCTATACATAGGGGTATTAGTTGTATGTCTCTGTGCTGACAGACTTGAGCTTTGAGGGGTACTGATAGGGTCTGATTTCCATAAGATTAGAAGTTAGGATAATATATGTTACACTGTTAACTTTTAGCAAAATTTACTTTTGTTGAAAACTTTGTAAGTTTGGGATTTCAATTATTCTTTGCTATTAATAAGACCTCACTGAGTCCATATTAACTTAAAATTGGTATAGATGGCTCCTTCCTGATTCTGTAAGTACTTTAAGGTTTGGCTGAGTGCAAACAGCTTGCACATTTGAGCAGACCAATTATTAGGCAACTTTCCTAACTCTGCTTCTACAAATATTTCCTTATCACTTACTGAATACCCATTGTGTCTTTTTCCCTTCATCGCCTGGGAGGAAACATCTGTCGTCCTGTCCTGAAGGGAGTTCCTCCTGTGTCTGCTTGGACCTTCAGATTTAGATCCCCTGTTAGGAAACCTGCTGGGTGAAGGATTTTTGATAGGAAGGCTACAGGTTGTCAGTGGCCTCAGTGGTTTCGGGCTATGCACTTGTTTACACTGACAACAAGGTGGTATTGGAGTGTTATAGGGTTACAGAGAAGACCTTCAATGATAATTATAGGTTTTAAATTTACCCTGGCTTTTAAAGGAATAGGGTACACTGTTTTTTCTTTACTACTTCTATCTCTTTCTCTCCGTCTCTCTTTGACTTTCTGTCTCTTTGTCTTTCCTTCTCTCCTTCTGTCTCTTTGACTTTCTTTCTCTTTTGCTATCTTCCACTCTCTGTCTCTTCTTTTTGACTTCCCATCTTTCTCTTTCTCCTTTGTCTCTCTGTCTTTTCCTCTCTCTGTCTCTGACTTTCTGTCTCTTTCTCTCTTTCCTTTCTGCTGGTCTTTCCCTCTGCCAGCCACTTATGCTGCTGTTCTCCCCTCTCCTTCCCTTTCCAATGGCTTCATCAGTGTAAGACTGCCACCTCCTTGGGTTTTTGCACTGCATGCAATAACTCCATGATTTCCTTCTTGTATTTAGTGGGGGTTCCTTCAGAGGTTAGGAACTCCCTTTCTTTCCATATTGCAGTGTGGTCATGTAGGATTAGATAAACATGCTTGCTATCTGTATACACGTTTATTCTTCTTCCCTTTCCTAGTTCTAAGCTCGGGTAAGTGCCACTAGTATCACATAACCTGCCCTTTGCATCCCACTCACCACAAATGAACTTCCATCAGCATATAGGTTAAGGTCAGGATTAGCTAAGGGGACTTCTAAGAGATATCTTGGGTGGCATAAGTCTGGACTACAACCTGTTGGCAGCCATGCTCTACCATCTCCCCATCGTTTGGGAGAAAAGTGGCAGGGTGAGGGCCACACCCGTACATATTTGAAGCACCGGTCCCTCAAGGAGTAGTGCCTGGTATCTAAGTAGGTAGTTGTCTGAAAGCCATAAACTTCTTTTGGCACCTAGTATGCCATTTACATCATGAGTAGTCCAGACAGTGAGATCCTTTCCTTGCATAATTTTGATAGCCTCTGACACTAAGACGGCCACCGCCACAACTACACTTAAACAGTTAGACCAGCCTTTTGCTACTACATCAATTTCCTTACTTAGGTATGCCACTGGTTGTGGGGTTGTCCCACAAGTCTCAGTAAGGACTCCAAGAGTGATCCCTGCTCTCTCTGTGTCATGTAAAGAGAAGTTTTGTCCTGTGGGAAGGCTTAAAGCTGGAGCTTGTATTAGGGCCTGCTTTAAGGTTTTGAAGGCTGTTTCTGCCCCTGGTTCCCATTCTGCTAGATGAGTATTTGCACTCTGGGTCTCCTTGATTAGAGTATAGAGGGGCCTCACTGTCTCACTGTATCTGGGGATCCATAGTCGGCAAAAGCTGGTGATTCCAAGGAACCCCTGCATCTGTTTTAATGTCTTAGGGTGAGGATAAGCCAGTATAGGCTGTATGCATTCCTTGCTGAGGGCCCTCATCCCTCTAGCTAAGATTAGGCCTAGATATTTGATCTGCTGTAGGCAAAGCTGGGCCTTTGACCTAGATGCCTTGTACCCTTGATTAGCTAGAAAATTCAAGAGCTCTACAGTAGCCTGCTGGCATAAGGCTTCTGAACTGGTAGCCAAAAGTAAATCATCCACATACTGAAGGATCAGAGTGCCTGGACTGGAGAAGTGGCCTAGATTGTGAGCCAGTGCCTGACCAAACAGATGAAGGCTATCCCTAAACCTTTGGGGCAAGACCATCCATGTAAGTTGGGACATGTGGTCTATGGGATCCTCAAAGGCAAAGAGAAACTGAGAGTCAGAGTGCAGCAGAATACAGAAAAAGGCATCTTGGAGGTCCAGAACAGTGAATTCTGTTTCCTCTGGTATTTGAGAGATCAGGGTATAGGGGTTGGGTATAACTGGATATAGAAGAATTACTGCCTCATTGATGAGTCTAAGCTCTTGCACTAGTCTCCACTGACCATTTGGTTTTTGAACTCCTAGAATTGGGGTGTTGCAAGGACTGCTGCATTTCCTTACTAAGCCTTGAGCTTTTAAATGTTTAACAATATCCTGTAATCCTTTATGAGCTTCAGGCTTTAAGGCATATTGCCATTGATAAGGAAAAGTGATGGGATCTTTTAGCCTGATTTGGACTGGGAGGGCATTTTTTGCCCTTCCAAATTGTCCTTCCAATCCCCAGACTTCAGGGTTGATTCCCTCCTCAAGTAGGGCACAGCAAATGGGTAACTTGTTCCCCATATCCATGTGGATAATAAGTCCAGCTTTGGCTAATATATCCCTCCCTAATAAGAGTGTGGGACTTTCAGGCATAACAAGAAAGGCATGTGAAAAGAGCAAAAGCTCCCAATTCCAACTGAGGAGGTGGGAGAAATACCTGGTTACAGGCTGTCCCAGGATTCCTCAGATGGTAATGGACCTTGCGGACAGTCATCAAGGACAGGAGATTAACACTGAGAAGGCTGTGCCAGTGTCCAGGAGGAAGTCAATTTCCTGAACCTCAAAGATCATACATACACAGGGCTCAGTGAGGGTGATGATATGAGCTGGCACTTGCCCTGGGCACCGTCAGTCCTGTTGTTGGATCATCTGGTTGGGGGCTTCTGGCCCAGAGAACCAATGCATTCTGGGGCAGTCTGCCTTCCAGTGATTGCCTTGGCATAGTGGACATGGATGAGGGGGCAGCTTGTTTCTCTTTGGACAGTCTTTTTTAAAGTGTCCTTGTAAGCCACACTGATAACAAGCCCTACCAGGTGATTGGCCTGCTCCATTTTCTGTCCTTTCTGAACCACCAAGTTTGTTTGTTTGAGGGCCATGACTAAGGCTGCGGCCTTTCTTTCATCTCACTTTTCCTCTTGGGCCTGTTTCTTTTGGTCCCTATTATACAATACCAAGGTTGCCTCCAGATTTTGTTCAGGGCACAGGGCTCACTTTTGGAGCTTTCTCCTGATATCTGTGATTGGTTAATAACCTTATGTTTTAGGATCAGTTGACCCTCTAGTGAGTCTGGTGACGGGGAGTATATTTTCTTAGGCCTCCCATAGCTGCCCTTGAGGAAGACAGAAGGATTTTCTTTCTTTCCCTGAGTTATGGTGGACATGATTGAATAATTCATGGGATGTTTCCTAATTCTCCTTAGTCCTTCTAGAACACAAGTCAGCAAATGTTTATGACTCCAGTCCCCATGATCTGAGTCAAGGTCCCAGTGGGGATCCATACTGGGGATGGCTTGCTGACTGGTATGGAATTTTTCCCTTTCTTCAGCTGTCATTCTATCATTTACTTGATTAAGATACCAGGTATCTCCAAACTCTCAGGCTGCAGCTAAAGCCACATTCTTTTCATTGAAGGCCAGGGTTTGATCTAACAATAGCATGACATCTCTCCAAGTGAGATCAAAGGTTTGCCCTAGACTCTGTAGAACATCCATGCACCTATCAGGATCATCTGAAAACTTCCCCAGGTCTGCGTTGATCTGCTTTAAATCAGAGAGGGAGAAGGGGACATGTAGCTGTGTTGGGCCAAATTCCCCTCCCCCTACAGCTTGAAGGGGACATAACCGATAGCCTGGGTTTTTGTTGTCCTTTAGATATTTCTTTGCTTATTTCCTTCTGGGTGGGGGAGATTAGAGGAGGCTTATCATTAATAGAAAGAGGAGTTATAGGGAGGCTAGGATATGGGGGTAAGCTGAGAGGTCCTCCTGTGGGATATAAATTGCAAGCTTTGCATAGTTGTGTATTCTCCTTCAGTGAAAAGAAAGCTTGGACATAAGGTATTTCACTCCATTTGCCTTTGCTCTTACAGAAAAGGTCAAGCTGCCAGATAGTATTGTGATTTGTACTTCCTTCAGGTGTCCATTTTTCCCCATCAGAGAGAGAATGTTGGGGCCAAGCCATGGTGCAGAAAAAAAAAAAAATGAGCCACCTCTTTTTCAGGGTTTGCAGGTCAGATTGGTCCCAATGGCTTAGGATGCATTTCAAAGGTTAGCCTGTTGATGCCTGAGTGTTTCCCATTTGAAAGACAAAACTGCCTGTGGTTTTGGTTTGTTTTGCCCACCAACACAAGAACCCGCAGTGGTCCCTGGACCATGCTGATTGGAAAAGTTGCACTCACCGACATAGCAGCAGAAACACCTCTTGCCCAAGAACCCACAGCGGTCTCTGGACCCTGCTGATCTGCATAGTTGCACTTACCGATGCAGCAGAAGAAACACTAGTTTTCCTCCTAGACCACAAGGAGGACCAAGGAAGGTCGTATTTAGTAGCCCTATCCAACGCATTCTCGAAAAACTGTTGGAGTCCTAAACATTCTTTTGTTAGTATTTGGACTTCACCCCTGTCCTATAAAGATGTTATGCCCCACAAATGAAGTGGAGGTCCATACCCTGAGGGAGGGAAGGGATCTCCAGGGTTGGAAGAGTGACACTGTTTGTCCTCACTTGAATAGGAAGGATATCATTTCTGAAGCTCACCATTATCATAGCTTCAGGAATAGCTTTTGTTAGGCCTGCTAGTTTGAGGAGGATCCTAAAATTCCAGATAGTCCCCTCTATAACAGGGCTTTGGGCAAATATTATGTCTTTCTGATTGGTGAGCCCAGGTGCCTTAAAAAGGTAACAGAGTTCTGGAATTTATACTAGAAATCATTCTTACAGGAGAAACTAGAAAAGCACCAGAGACCAGGAGAGGTTTTTAGAAGCGAGACTAGCCTCAGAGAAGAGAGGAGAGAGGAAGTTTGTCTGAAAGGCATTAGGACCTAGCAAGCAAGGATCAGGATAGATAGGATAGATGGGCAAGTCGCTTGGGCGACATGACTTTGAGAGTTCCACTCATGGCTGCAGGGTCAACCAACTTGCGTCAGGACCCAGGAGCTGAATGGCTTACCTCTCTATCAACTCTTGGATCAGCCCAGAAGTACAGGAAAAGCAGAAGCTGGTTCCAGGCAAACCAACTCTCCCAACTTTGAAGAGTTGGGGGTTGTTAGAGAGCCCTTTCCCAGAAAGCCTGACACTCATGTCTTTAGTCCAGTGTCCACACTACTCGCTTTTAACTGGCTGACAGCTGCCTGGTATTTATCCCCTGATTCTAAGGAAAAATAAGACAGAATAGCAAGTGAAAGGGGTCCAATGGTGGTTACCACTTGGCGATAGTTGATAGTCCCATCTGGGTCACCAAAATGTATCTGGAATTGGTTCCTTCAGATGTGTTTTTGGTCTTGCTGACTTCAAGAATGAAGCCGCGGACCCTCACGGTGAGTGTTACAGTTCTTAAAGATGATATGTCTGGAGTTTGTTCCTTCCAATGTTCAAATATGTCCAGAGTTTCTTCCTTCCAGTGGGTTCATGGTCTCACTTGACTTCAGGATTGAAGCTGCAGACCTTCACAGTGAGTGTTACAGCTCTTAAAGGTAGTGCAGACCCAAAGAGTGAGCAGCAGCAAGATTTATTGTGAAGAGCGAAAGAACAAAGCTTCCACAGCATGGAATGGGACCCAAGCTGCTGGCTCAGGTGGCCAGCTTTTATTCCTTTATTTGGCCCTGCCCGCATCCTGCTGCTTGGTCCATTTTACAGAGAGCTGATTGGTCCATTTTACGGAGTGCTGATTCATCCATTTTACAGAGGGTGATTGGTTCATTTTACAGAGTGCTGATTGGAGCATTTATAATCCTTTAACTAGACAGCAAGCACTGATTGGTACATTTTTATGCAGTGCTGATTGGTGCGTTTACAAACCTTTAGCCAAACACAGAGCACTGATTGGTGGGTTTTTACAGAGTGCTGATTGGTGCATTTACAATCCTTTAGCTAGACACAGAGTGCTGATTGGTGCATTTTTACAGAGTGCTGATTCATGCATTTACAATCCTCTAGCTAGACAGAAAAGTTCTCCAAGTCCCCAGTCGACCCAGGAAGTCCAGCTGGCTTCACTTCTCATTAGAACTGACAAAGTGGACTCTTGAGAGCAGTAAGACACCACATTCCAGCCTGATTCTAGCACATCCTGACTCTGGCACATCACCCCATGACAGACAGCAAGCACTAAGGAAATCAAAGCATTTCACTCCAAATCATATTTCTTTGACATATTTTGAAATAGTCCTGCCAGGCTGTCTCATGTGGGAAAAATCTACATTCTGAAGAAAGTCCCATTCCTTTTCTAGGCCTGATTCTCAATCCAGAAGAGAATCAACTCTGACAAGAAACATTTACAATCTAGGCCACACGTGGTGGCTCATGTCTGTAACCCTAGCATTTTTGGAGGCTGAGGCAGGCGGATCACTTGAGGCCAAGAGTTCATGACCAGCCTGACCAACATTGTGAAACCTGTTTCTACTACAAATACAAAAAATTAGCCAGGCATGGTGGCACATGCCTAATCTCAGCTGCTTGGGAGGCTGAGGCAGGAGAATCAGTTGAACCCAGGAGGCAGAGGTTGCAGTGAGCTGAGATCACACCATTGCAGTCCAGTCTGGGCAACAAGAATGAAACTTCATCTCAAAAAAAAAAAAAAAAAGAAAAAGAAAAAGACAAAGAAACATATACAATCTATTCTTCCCTAAGTCTGCTGCCTGGAGGCTTCATCTGTATCTGTGGAACCTGGGGCTCCACAACTCCTCATAATGAAGACAAAGTTCTGATTTTTTCTTATCTTGCCCGAATTCCTATCTAAGTGGTCTGAGGAGTGATGCCTACAAATAATAAATTCTCATCAGATTTATTTAACTGTATATGTCATGACTTACTTTCCAGTCTGACTCTGGCATAACATTACATGATTAAGAAAATCAAATTATTTTACCCCAAAACATGTTTCTTTGCCATATTTTAAAATGTCCCTACAAAGCCATCCTTTGTGGGGGAAATTTTGCATCTGTAGAGAATCTCTATTTACATAGCTAGATCTTTTTCTTCCAGGCCCTCCCAGTTCTAAAGAGAGTAACGTAGATTCTAGCACGTTTTTGAAGATCTGAATACGAAACATTCATTATCTATTGTCTCTAAGGACAGCCACTATAAGACTTCAAAAGAACCTTGGTCTTCACAATCTTTTATCTCAACCTGAACATTTCCTTTCCATCAATCCCAGGTCTTTAGACAAACTCAACCAATTGTCAATGAGAAAATGTTCACATTTACCGATAGCCTGGAAGCCCCTATCCCCTATTCCCCTCTTTGAATTTTCCTGCTTTTCTGGACCAAACCAATGCATTTCTCAAATATATTTGATTGATGTCTCATGCCTTCCTAGAATATGTAAAGCCAAGCTGCACCCCATCCACCTTGGGAACATATTCTCAGGTCCTACTGAAAGCTGTGTCACAGGCCATGGTCACTCATATTTGGCTCAGAATACATCTCTTCAAATATTTGACAGAGTTTGACTCTTTACATCAACAATAACCCACATACTCCCTTCTGTTGATTCCAGGTCTTTAGATAATAACTCTTTCAACCAACTGCCAATAAGGAAATCTTTCAATCTATCTGTAATGTGGAAGCTGCCCACTCTTCCAGTTGTTCTGACTTTCCAAACCAGACCAGTGTACATGTTATATGTTTTGATTGATGTCTAATGTCTCCCTACAATGTATAAAACCAAGCTGTGCCCCAACCATCATGGGAACACATTCTCAGGGTCCCCTGGGGCTGTGTCACAGGCTATTAATTACTTATATCTGGCTCAGAACAAATCTCTTCAAACATTTTACAGAGTTTGACATTTTTCATTAGCAACAGTATACATATTCATACAATCTTCCATTGGTTATTTTCAACTTATATTACTTATGCACCAGAAAACCCCCGTGTTTGAGGGTATTTATGTGATGATGCTATCCCTGCAGGCAGGGCAAAGAACTGCAGATACAGAAGTGGGTGAGCATGGGATACATCAACATGGGCCAAGGAGGAAGTGTTACAGGAAAGGGGTTGTGATCCAGACCCCAGGAGAGGGTTCTTGGATGTTGCACAGGAAAGATTTCAGGGTGAGTCTGCAGTGCAAAATAAAAGCAAGTTTATTAAGAAAGTAAAGTGGTGAAAGAACAGAGCTACTACATAGACAGAGTAGGATGTTCCTGACAGTAAGAGAAGGAAAGTGTCCACCTTAGGTGAAATGCTTGTGTTGGGACAACTAAGTTCCTCTTCAAAGACCCCCTGGTTATAAGTTGTAAAAGGTGTAAATCAACCCTACCCCCTTTTTCTTCCTCCTTCTCCTTTTCTCACAAATCACACATTTACCCTATCTGGACAAAGTTTAGGTCTAAGCCAATGTGGGATCAGCTTAGATTGTGTGGCCCAACCCCAGCCAACAGGAGGACACAGAAGCAGGAACTGACTTAGGGTTAAAAACCCCTTCATTCGTTTGTTTGATGTGCTCTTGCAATTGCATCAGGCACAGGCAGCACCCTTCTGCAGAAGTAAAGTTGCCTTGCTGAGAAACTTTCTGTCTAAGTTCTGGTTTTTCTTTGTGGCACTGAGTACCTGTTTCTAACAACTTAGGGGCTCATCTGGGATCCCATTCTCTTTCAGGAAGGAGTAGTGATTATCTTTCATGGGAAGATGCATCCCACTGCCTGCCTCGTTTTTATGGCCCCAGGGTGATTTTCCTGTCAGGTGATTATACTGACCTGCCAAGGCTAAGAGGGATCTAAAATTCCCACAAGGAAAGCAGCCAATAAGGTTGAAGCAAATGCTCAGCAGAGAGTAAGAAACCTCCATTGGGAAAAAGGGGCGTTTAGCCCCCAGGATACGAAAGTGCAAGAAATCTTTAATACAAGAGATTGAACCTTACCAAAATGGGAGGTTTAGCCTCCAGGATATGGGAGTGCAATAAATCTCTAATACAAGAGATTGAACCTCACCAACCTCCAGGATGGGAAATGACAGGTAAGACAGGGACTACAAAAGACCAAGCAGACAATAAAATTCCACCTGACAGTCCCCTAGGCCTTATATTAAAATACCGGAAAGATAATGAAAGGACCAAACACAAGAAAAGACAGCAAATGATAAAATATTGCTGTTTTATTTGGACTAAGGAACCCATCCCGAAACCTTTAGTCTTTTGGCCACAGTTAGGGTTGAGCGGGGACTGGATATGCCAACTCCTAATCCAGTATGTAAATGATAAAAGTCCAGTTTCTCAAGAGGAGATAGATTATGGAGATAGGGACTTGTCCTTCTCTACCCCCTAAAGAATGAAAAAGCAAAGCTGAACTCAAAGCCCCCAAAAGTTGACCTAGCTAAGTTGTATTCTATATCTAAAGATGCACGGGATCCTCTAGACCACCTTTCCCCACCTAACCCTCTGCCTCAAGCTGAACACTCAGTCCCTTCTCCATATAATCCTGCCCCAAGGACCTTAACACTGCACACTCCTTCTGGACAGCCACTCAAACATCCCCCTCCTTAGAAAAGCTCCAACAGGAAATGGAACAATCCCAAAGGGATATTCAACACTTTTCTTTCCCCTCTTCCTCAAAGAAGTCTGTTCCAACCCTTTTTCTCTTAAAGGAAGTATGACTAGGAGGGGGTGATATTGGCTTCATAAATACCCCCTTAACTAGCTCAGAGGTTAGGAATCTAAAAAGGAACTCAGATCACTGGTAGATGATCTTTTGGAGTTGAAAGTCAAATTGACCAATTTCTAGGGCCACAATTGTACACTTGAGCTGAATTAATGTCTATCCTAGATATTCTCAGGAAAGGAAAGAACCATGTTCCACAAGGCCACTATGACAATCTGGGAGCATGAACACCCTCCTGGTCAAAATATTCTTGCAGGAGAGCATAAATTCCTGGCCCAGGACCCTCAGCGGGATAACAACATGCAGCCCACCAAGAGAACTTGAGCGATCTCAGAGATATGATAATTAAAAGGATTAGGGAATCAGTTCCTCAAACCCAAAATATCTCCCAAGCATTTAATGTACAACAAGGGAAAGATGAAGGGCCTATGGAATTCTTAAACAGACTTAAGAAACAGATGAGAAAATGTGCTTATTTAGACACAGAGGACCCACTGGGACAAGTGATGCTAAAGCTCCACTTTGTCATCAATAGTTGGCTGGACATCACAAAGAAATTACAAATGATAGAAAACCAAAAAGACCATCCCATAGAGGAATTTTTAAGAGAGGCCCAACAGGTATACACACAGAGGGATGAGGAAAGGCAGAAGCAAAAGGCAGAAATTATGCTGTCCACCCTACAAAAGGGAACTCTTCAACAGGGAGACCAGGGAAGTATAACTTGTAAACCTAAGTACCCGGCTAGCACACCCTGTCCAGGAGGCAAAAGGGTAAAATCTGAAAACCAGGAAATAGGGAAGGGAAAACAAATGTTTCAGGTGTGGAAAGCCAGGTCATTTAAAAAAGGAATATCCTGAATGGGAGAGAGAAAAGAAAGTTCTTCCATTCATGACATTTGAAGAATAGTAGGGGGTCAGGCACTCTATAGCTTTCATCTCGAGTCCCACCAAGAGCCCTTGATAAATTTAACATGGGACCCAAATCAAAGATAGTCACTTTCTTAGTCAATTCAGGAGCAGCTTGCTGCTCCCTAAGTTTTCTCCCATCAGGTTTAGCATGCTCAGCAGTGGACCTTTCTGTCTCAGGAGTTAAAGGGGAAGGATTCAGGGCAAAAGTTCTAGAGTAAACTGAAGTCAAATATAATAATAAGTCATCCACTATTAAGTTCTTGCTGATTCCTGAAGCAGGAACTAACTTATTAGGAAGAGACTTGATGTTAGGGTTAGAAATAGGCCCATATGTTAATCAGGGAAAACTTACTTCCTTAAACCTGCTCACCACTTCTGAAGAAAGCCTAATCCATCCTGATGTATGGTCAAAGGAAGGAAATCAAGGAAAGCTATGGTTTCCCCCAAACCATGTCAAATTAATAACTCCCAGGGAAGTAGTAAAAAGAAAACAATACTTTATTCCCTTGGAAGCCATGATAGGTTTAAAACCTATTTGAAACCTAATTCAAAGCCTAATTGAAAGCCTTGTCCATGACGGACTCCTTGAATGCTGTATGTCCCCTTATAACACTCCAATATTGCCGTAAGGAAGCCAGATGGGTCATACCGGCTAGTGCAAGACCTCCGGGCTATTAATCAAATAGTTCAAACCACCCAACCTGTTGTTCACAATCCTGACACCATTGTCAGTAGAATCCCACACAGCCATCAATGGTTCACGATGATAGATTTAGAGGATGCATTTTGAGCTTACCCTTTGGCAGAGGACAGCCAGGACATGTTTGCGTTTGAGTGGGAGGACCTTCACTCCAGTTGAAAACAGCAGTACCGATGAAGAGTCTTGCCTCAGGGGTTTACAGACTCCCCAGATGTGTCCATTCCATAGCAGCAATTGCCTTGCTAACAGAAGAAAGCAGGAAAATAACCTTTGGGGGAAATCTCATCATAAGTACCCCTTACCAAGTGAGAACCGTTCTTTTTATTATTATTATTATTATTATTATTATTATTATTATTATTATACTTTAAGTTTTAGGGTACATGTGCACAATGTGCAGGTTAGTTACATATGTATACATGTGCCATGCTGGTGTGCTGCACCCACTAACTCATCATCTAGCATTAGGTATATCTCCCAATGCTATCCCTCCCCTCTCCCCCCACCCCACAACAGGCCCCAGAGTGTGATGTTCCCCTTCCTGTGTCCATGTGTTCTCATTGTTCAATTCCCACCTATGAGTGAGAATATGCGGTGTTTTGTTTTTTGTTCTTGCAATAGTTTACTGAGAATGATGATTTCCAATTTCATCCATGTCCCTACAAAGGATATGAACTCATTCTTTTTTATGGCTGCATAGTATTCCACGGTGTGTATGTGCCACATTTTCTTAATGCAATCTATCATTGTTGGACATTTGGGTTGGTTCCAAGTCTTTGCTATTGTGAATAATGCCACAATAAACATACGTGTGCATGTGTCTTTATAGCAGCATGATTTATAGTCCTTTGGGTATATACCCAGTAATGGGATGGCAGGGTCAAATGGTATTTCTAGTTCTAGACCCTGAGGAATCGCCACACTGACTTCCACAATGGTTGAACTAGTTTACAGTCCCACCAACAGTGTAAAAGTGTTCCTATTTCTCCACATCCTCTCCAGCACCTGTTGTTTCCTGACTTTTTAATGATTGCCATGCTAACTGGTGTGAGATGGTATCTCATTGTGGTTTTGATTTGCGTTTCTCTGATGGCCAGTGATGGTGAGCATTTTTTCATGTGTTTTTCAAACCTGAGAAAAACAAGCAATGGGGAAAGGATTCCCTATTTAATAAATGGTGCTGACAAAACTGGCTAGCCATATGTAGAAAGCTGAAACTGGATCCCTTCCTTATACAAAAATCAATCCAAGATGGATTAAAGACTTAAATGTTAGACCTAAAACCATAAAAACCCTAGAAGAAAACCTAGGCTTTACCATTCAGGACATAGGCATGGGCGAGGACTTCATGTCTAAAACACCAAAAGCAATGGCAACAAAAGCCAAAATTGACAAATGGGATCTAATTAAACTAAAGAGCTTCTGCACAGCAAAAGAAACTACCATCAGAGTGAACAGGCAACCTACAAAATGGGAGACAATTTTCACAACCTGCTCATCTGACAAACGGCTAATATCCAGAATCTACAATGAACTCAAACAAATTTACAAGAAAAAAACAAACAACCCCATCAAAAAGTGGGCGAAGGAAGTGAGAACCATTCTTAATCAGAAGGCAGACAGGTGGCTCACTGACTCAAGAATTTTAAAATATGAAGCTATTGCAAGGGACGATGTAACACTAACCACTCATCATTCACTCAGTCCTGCTGCTTTCCTAACAGGAAATCCAAACCCAGAAGAACCTGAACATAAATGCTTAGATCCAATCAGTTACCAAACCAGAGTCAGACTAGATTTAAGCAAGACCGCCTTCCAAAGAGGGTGTCACTTCTTTACAGATGTCTCTTCCCAGGCATTGAAGGAAAAAGGCACAATGGGTATTGTGTAGTTTGTGGGAAACCCTCACAGAAGTAGAGTGAGGAATACTGCCAAATAACTGATCTGCCCAAACGTGAACTCTTTGCATTAAGCCAAGCCTTAAAATCTCTGCAAATGAGGAGGGAACCATTTACACTGACTCCAAGTATGCCTTCGGAATAGTCCATACCTTTGGAAAAACCTGGACTGAATGAGCCCTCATCAATAGTAGAGGCCAACATGTCATCCACAAGGTATTAATTACACAGGTACTAGAAAATCTTCAGCTGCCAGAAGAAATTGCAGTTGTTTATGTCCCAGGACACCAAAAGAACCAATCTTTTAAAAGCCAGGGAAATAATTTTGCAGATCAAATAGCTAAGCAAGCTGCCTCTTCCCAGGAGTCACCCATTTTCCATCTAACCCCCATCTTCCCCTCCAGCTGCAATCTCCATCTTCTCCCACGCAGACCAAGAAAAACTAAAAAAATGAGGAGATGAGGAAAGCCCAGAGGGAAAGTGGGTATTACCAGATGGAAGAGAAATGTTGTCTAAACCCCTCATTTGGGAAATACTGTCACAGCTTCACCAAAGAACTCACTATGTGCAAGCTATGTGCAATGCACCCCTCAGAGCCTATTAGTGTATAGGGATATATACTGTAGCTAGGCAAGTGGCAGATGGTTTTATAGTGTGCAGAAAAACTAATAAGCAAGCTCTGAAAAGGCAACCTTCCAGGGGAAGAAACCCAGGGTGAGGGTCACTCCAAAGCGTCCAATTTGACTACACTGAAATGTCCCCAATAGGCCATCTCAAATATTTACTAGTAATAACAGACCGTATCACCCACTGGGTAGAAACCACCCCCTTCCCAAGCATAGAAGTCAGTAAGATAGTAAAAGTACTGTTGGAACATATCATACCCAGGTTTGGACTAATAGAGAACATTGATTCAGACAACGGGACCCACTTCAGTGCACACATCGTTAAAGGGCTAACCCAAGCATTAGGAATAAAATGGGAATATCATACCCCCAGCACCCACCCTCAGCAGGGAGTGTAGAAAGGATTAATAAAACTCTAAAAAACCACCTAACCAAATTAATCTTAGAAACCCAGTTACCATGGACAAAATGCCTTCCCATTGCCTTATCAAAAATCTGAACTGCTGCTCCAAAAGATCTTGGCCTGTCCCTTTATCAAATGCTCTATGGGCTGCCTTATCTAAATTCCACTACTGACCTTCCTACATTCAAAATAAAAGATCAGTTTCTTAAAAACTATACATTTAGTCTGTCTTCCACCCTTTCCTCCCTCAGGACTCAAGGCCTCCTTGCACAACCTCCAACACTTGAATTCCTAGTTCACCAACACCAGCCTGGGGATCACGTCCTTATCAGAAGTTGAAAAAAGGGAAAACTCCAGCCAACCTGGGAAGGACCTTACCTGTTGCTCATAACAACAAAAACAACAATCTGAGTGGCCGAAAAGGGATGGACTCATCACACATGGGTAAAAAGGGCCCCATCCTTGTGGGATCATGGACCATCCCTCCAGGACCAACACCTTCCAAATTAACATTCAAAAGAGTTTAATCTGTCTCTTACTTCTCCCTCTAGTTGCCCAAGGACATTTCATTATCAATATAACCTGATCACCCTTTCCCCAAACAGTTTTCTTCATGCCTATCTTGTCATACCCTATGGAGATCTCCAAAGCCAAAGACAGCTAGCCTCTTCAGAAAAAATATATTTGCCCCAACCCTTGTAGTAAACAGTTCTCTGGGCCAATTCCTGTCCTGTGCTTCTTGGGAAAATGTTCTCTGGACTACTGAGTATCAGGACTGGACCTCCACACAAGGTTTCTGCACCGCTTTAAAGCCCTACATCCTCTTTACCAAATGAACTACCCCCTCTAATTGCCAACTCCGACAATGTAACCCAGTGCAAATCTCTATTAATGTCACCAACTCTACCAATTCTAATCATACTTTAAGATGCTTCTATGGCATGGGAGGCAATGTTGCTGGGTGGGACCCTATAGGCTACTTTGAAATGCACTTCATTCACCCTCTTCTCCTTCTTACTGCCTCCTACTCCCCAAGCCCACCAAATCAAACCATTTCTCTCTCCATGCGCAGTGATAAAACCAAAGTGTTGTAGTAGAAGTCAAAAACTTAAACTCTAGCCATTGAAACCAGGTACCAAGATCCAAAGGCCTGGCTGGAATAGATTAAATATTCTGTTTACACCCTAAATAAAAGGAATTGTTATCCTTGTGCAATGGGCAGGCTAGAAACCCAAATTTTTCCTTTTCCATTCAGATAGGCTAACCAGCCAGGTATGATCAATATGGTGGCTCTCTTTCAGCACCCCACAGCCTCGGGAAACAAGGCATGCCCTACCCTTTCACTACTGTTTCCACAAGTCAAGAGTCCTGTGGGTCAGCCCACGAGGTCCATTCAGTTTCTAGCTCCCGATGCCAATTTTACCTCATGTCTGTCATGAAAAGTGGAAAATTTGACATCCCTTGGAAATCTAATGGGGTGTAGTGATTCCAAGCCTTTTCAAGAGCTCACTAATCAGTTGGCCCTTGTCCGCCCCGGAGGAGATGTGTGGTGGTATTGTGGAGGACCTTTACTGGTACATTGCCAAGCAATTGGAGCAGCACTTGTGCTCTAATCCAATTGGCTATCCCTTTCACACTGGCATTTCATCCACAAGAGAATAGAGAACTAACCTGGAAAAAGAGAGAGAGCTCTCACTTGTCATTTGACCCCCATATTTACATAGATGCCATCAGGGTCCCGTGAGGGGTACTAAATGAATTTAAAGCTCAAAATCAAATAGCTGCTGGGTTAAAATCTGTTTTGTTCTGGTGGCCAACTATGAATAAAAACGTAGACTGGAAAAACTATATACATATCAACAGCAATTCATCAATTATACCAGAGATGCCATCAAGGGAATCGCTGAACAGTTAGGCCCCACACATCAAATGGCCTGGGAAAATCGGATAGCCCTTGAAATGATGTTGGCAGAAAAGAGTGGGGTCTGTGTCATGATTGGAGTCCAATGTTGTACTTTTATCCCAAATAATACAGCCTCCAATGGAACAATCGCAAAAGCCTTACAAGACCTTACCACCCTAGCAAATGAATTAGCCAAAAACTCTGGAATAGATGACCCCTTTAGGGGCCTCATGGAAAGGTGGTTTGGAAAACAGAAGGCATTCATGACCTCAATATTTACCTCCTTGGCAATTGTTACAGATGTACTTATCCTTGTGGGCTGCTGTTTCATACCTTGTATTCACGGGTTAACCCAAAGACTCATAGAACCAGCTCTAACAAAAACTCCCCCTACCTCTTCCCCTTGGTACTCAGATATGCTCTTGTTCCTAGATGATCTAGAAGAACAACAAAGCCAGATCTTGTTAAAGAAATTTGCAGAGAAAGAACTACAAAACAGAAAAGCGGGAAATTGTTGGGACAACTAAGTTCCTCTTCAAAGACTCAACTTCCTGGGAATAAGTTATACAAGTTGTAAATCAACCCTACTGTCTTCTCCCTTCTTCTCTTTTTCTCACAAATTGCACATTTACCCTATTTGGAAAAAGTTTAGATCTAAGCCAACCGGGATCAGTTTTGATTGTGAGGTCCAACCCCAGCCAATAGGGGAAGGACACAGAAGCAGGGACTGCATTAGGGTTAAAAGCCCCTTCCTTTGTTCTATGTGCTCTTGGAATTGCATCAGGCACAGGCAGCACTGTTCTGCAGAAATAAAGTTGCCTTGCTGAGAAATTTTCTGTCTAATTGCTGGGGTTTTTCTTTGTAGCACTGAGCACTTGTTTCTAACACTTGTGTATACATAAGATAAAAATAGCTCTTGGGGAGATGTGCTCTGCTACATGGGTTTGTGACAAAGCATTAATTTTCCTAATTACTGTATGTTGCAAGAGTTGATATTATTATATTTAAAGCAAAATTAGGAATGCCCTTGTTCTCCAGACAACAGAATGCCTCAACACTCCCAAGTCTGAGTCTGTTTCAGTAAACGTCATAAGTTTGTTTTCTTAACCATAAATATCTAGAGTCTAGGAATGCCTAATTTTCTGGGACTGCAGCAAGACTCAACCTCATTTTTATAGCCCCCACTCAAAATGGAGTTGCTCTTGTTCAAATTCCTCTGACAGAAGGAGGCAGGAGATAAGAGGAGTATTGAAGGACAAAGAGATGGTGTCAGGCAACAGTCCCCAACTTTTTGGCACCAGAAACTGTTTTTGTGGAAGACAGTTTTTTTATGGACCAGGTTGGGGGAGAGGGTTTCAGGGTGATTGAAGTGTATTACATTTATTGTGCACTTTCTTTCTTTTTTTCTTTCTTTTTTTTTTTTTTTTTTTTTTTTTTTTGCTTTTTGAGACGGATTTTCACTCTTGTTGCCCAGGCTGGAGTGCAGTGATGTGATCTCAGCTCAATGCAACCCTCACCTCCTGGGTTCAAGAGATTCTCCTGCCTCAGTCTCCCAAGTAGCTGGGATTACAGGCATGCACCACCATGCCTGGCTAATTTTTTGTATTTTTAGTGGAGACAGGGTTTCTCCATGTTGGTCAGGCTGGTCTCGAACTCCCAATCTCAGGTGATCCACCCACCTCAGCCTCCCGGAGTGCTGAGATTACAGGCATAAGCCACTACATCTGGCTGTATTTCTATTATTATATCATACTACCTAATGAAATAATTATGTAACACAGCATCATGTAGAATCAGTGGGAGCCCTGAGCTTGTTTTCCTGCAACTAGACAGTCCTATCTGATGGTGGTGGGAGACAGTAACAGATCACCAGGCATTAGATTCTTATAAGGAGAGTGCAACCTAGATCTCTTGCCTGTGGAGTTCACAATAGGGTTTGAGTTCCTATGGGAATCTAATTCTGCCACGGATCTGACAGGAGGCAGAGCTCAGGCAGTAATGGGGAGCTCAGGCAAGCAATGGGGAGATGAAGCTTTGTTTGCTTACCCACAGTCACCTCCTATTATGCAGCCTAGTTTCTAACAGGCCAGGGACTGGTACCCATGTGTGGCCTAGGGCTTGGGGATCCGTGATGTGGGGCAGTAGAGACAGAGTCGTGTGTTTATTAGAGATGTGGTTCATGCACTAGAGAGATGGAGGGGAGGAAGCAGTGAGTCCCACAGAGGAGAGGCTGTGGGTTGCAGGTGTAGCAGGGCTGACCCTGCCCTAACTTAGTGCACTCTGCAGTGGCTCTTTTTCTTTCTGTTCTCTTTCTGATCTTAGATGATGTCATTGTGGCTGAGCCTGTGCCTAAACTATATACTGCCAAAGTCTCTATTGCTGGAAGAAGATAATAATTGTATCTCTACTTTTAAAAAAATATTTAGTGTAAGAGAGAGAGCATGCCATAATGAATTGAATGAATTTGAAAAACTAAGCAGTTATATTACATTTCTATTTTAGGAGTTAAATCCATCAATGCATGTAAGGTGTCCAATGGTTTGATAGGGAAAGTGGAACAAATCGAAGTAGGAGCTTCAAGGTCATAGGTAGTTATATAATGCCTATATTATTTATTTTTAAAAATTTTTTCCTTCCTCCATTTTTCCTTCTTCCTTCGTCTCTCATTCCCTTCCTCCTTTCACCATTCTTTCCTTTCTTTATTTGTTCTTTTCTTTTTTCCTTTTGTTTCTCTCTGTTCCTTTCTCTTTTTTTATTATTTTTCTTTCTTCCTGTTTTTTCTTTCTTTTTCTTTCTCTTCCTGTTTCTTTTTTCCTCTCTCTCTTCATTCCTTCCTTCCTTTGTCTTTCTTGTTTCTTTTTTCTTTCTTTCTCCTTCTCTCCCTTCTTCCTTCCCTCTCTTCCTTTCCTCCCTCCTTGCAATCTCTCCTACTCTATCCCCCATTCTCCCTTTCTCACTTTCTTGTTTTTTGAACAATTCTACAATACAAAATAGTACGAAAGGCTGTTGTCTGTGTGAGAGTACATCTGTTGTTGTCTAGCAAAATTTGAGTTCAAGAAACTCAACACTAACAGGGCCATCTGGGAATGAAAAGAAAGAAAACTGGGACAGCTCTTGTGTGCACTTTGGGGATGGAGGAGTGAAACGACTTCAGTAAAAATTGTTGAGTGTTTGATTGCAGGAGACAGAAGATGTCACATTGGAGAAAAGAGGGGATCTCTGGACATTCATGGGAACACACGATTTTTATGGACATTATTTGAGGATTGAGGGGAACTTGTAGGAATAAATAATGGAGAAACTAAAGTCTCTAGACTTCCTCTTCCTGGTTTGGAAGGGCAGGTGCTACAACTAACAAGCATCACTTAATAGAGCAGATGGGACAGGGCTGAGATGCAAAGAGGGCTTTGAAAAAAAAAGACAAGAGCCAAGCTTGGAAGAAAAAAGATACAATTGATGGCAGCAATCAGTAATCAATAAGCTTCCCAGGAGGTCCCGCTTGCACATGACTCAGGCTTTGCTTGTTTACTTTTATTTTTTGAGAGAAGGTCTTGCTCTATTGCCCAGGCTGGAATGCAGTGGTGTGATCTCGGCCTCACTGAGACCTCCTCCTTCCTGAATCAAGCAGTTCTCCTGCCTCGACCTCCAGAGTAGGTGCTACTACAGATGTACACTACTGGGTTTTAGTAGAGACAGGGTTTCACCATGTTGCCTAGGCTGGCCTCAAACTCCTGACCTCAAGTGATCCACCTGCCTCAGCCTCCAAAAATGCTGAGATTACAGGTGTGAGACACTGCACCCAGCATCCTTTGCATTCTTATACTGGATCTTCCTCATTCCGTGTTCTTTCTCATTCTCCTGCTTTGCTCCTGGGGAGCACATCCTCCGAAAACTTACCTACACAGAAGTTTTGTCTCATGCTTTTTTTGTGTGAGAACCCAAGCAAAAATGAAAAAGAGAATTCCCTTGCAAATTACTATACAGTAAGATACACTACCATTGAAAATATTTTTTAACTAAGCTTAACAGTGCTAAACTAATTCTAAAAGATCTTTTAAAAAATACTCCTAAACAGAAGTAAGTAAATTGTAGAGGAAAAATAAAATTCAAGGAAAGGGATTTGTATACCGAATGTTACAGTGTAGTGAAACATCAGAGCAGCCAGAGAATCTACACTTCTGGTGGTGAATGTGGCTGATATGGTTTGGCTGTCCCCACCCAGATCTCATCTTGAATTGTGGTTCCTGTAATTCCCATGTGTCGTAAGAGGGACGCAGTGGGAGGTAATTGAATCATGGGGGCAGTTTCCCCCATGCTGTTCTTGTGATAGTGAGTGAGTGAGTTATTACAAGATCTGATGGTTTTATAAGGGGCTTTCTCCCTTTTTGCTCAGCACCTGTCTCTCCTAACACCATGTTAAGAATGACGTGTTTGCTTCCCCTTCCTCCATGATTGTAAGTTTCCTGAGGCCTCCCCAACCATGTGGAACTGTGAGTCAATTAAACCTTTTTCCTTTATAAATTACCCAGTCTTGGGTATGTTTTTATTAGCATCTTGAAAACAGACTAGTATATGCTAAACATAAAAATGGAACAGAATGGAATGCCCCAAGTTACTGCCTTCTCTATATGAGAAAAAGGGCATTACACATTAATAGCGAATAGCATTGTGGAAACTAATTCATTATATGAAGGAAAAGAAAGCTGAGTCTTTGTCTAATCATTCCTTAGAAGGATGATCTCTAGATGGATTCAGGACTAAAGTATTAAAGATCAAATCATAAAATTTGTAAAAGAAAATGAAGAGGAATGCCTCTCTAGCCTTAGAAGTGGGCAAAGATTTTAAAGCAAGATTCTAACAGCACAAATTCATAGGTATAACATCGAGTAATTTGAAGACGTCAAAATTAAAATGTTCTATCCTGGGAAGGGTATCACGGACAAAGTTTAACAGTTGAGAGGATGACAGCAGTTCTTTGTGAAATCCAAATTTAAAAAAAACTGAAATTATCTAGACTATAGATGGGGCTTCTTCAAAGTAATGGGAAAAAAGATGGGAAACCCTATAGAAACAAACAAAAAAAGGCAATAGGTATGAATAGTCAATGCAAAGAAGAGTAAGCTCTATCAACAACAAAGATCAGAGAATTGCAAATTAAAGGAACAAATGAGAGATATTTTTATAACTATAAATATTGCAAACTCTGTAAAACTGGAATATACCTAGTGTTCTCAAGAGTATGAGAGGATGGGAATTTTTCTGCTCACCTGATAAGGATGAATATTGGGATGGCTATCTGAAGAGCATTCTTGCCAGGCCTTAGCTTTCTGTGAAATAAATGGACATCTCATGACCCAGCAATATAACTTCTTGGCATAAATCCTAGAGAAATTATAAGTTTCACCTTATAATTTCATGCATCTAGAGATGGATGAAGGGACACCTTCAGATATTCCACGTGGCATAGAATATGAAGGTCATCTCAGGCACTCATCAGTCTGCAAGCTCATAAAATGTGGTAGATGCTTACCATGCACCAATAAGCATCACAATTGTTGCATATTTAGCAACATCATTGAGTCTTTTTTGTTTAAATTTAATATATGTATATGTTTGCATGAGTATTATAATTTAAAATATTTGTACATATTTTTGGTTACAAGAAGGTTTAAAAGCTGCTGGTTCAGAAGTCTTCCTCTTTCACCTTCCTTTTTTCACCTAATTAACACTCTTTCTCATCTTTTAAATGTCACCTCAAATGTTACTTGCTAATGAAAGCCTTCTTCATCACACTCAGGTAGATTTTGTTCTATTGTCAATTGCTTTCTGGATTTATTTTCGTTTACTTTCAAACCTTCACCTCAGGTTGTAATTGAAATTTCATAGTGATATTGTTTGATTGCTGTTTGTTTCCCACAGCTTCCTGTGGGCTCCTTGAAAATAGACTCTTTATAGCTATGTTCATCCTTGTATCCCCGGTGCCTAACACAATGCTTGAAGCATAATAGACACTTAATAAATATGTGTTAAATGAATTTGTCTTCTCATTGAATCTTCTCATATGATCTCATTTTAGTGATATCAGCAATATTAAAACACTCCATGGGATATGATGAGCAGACAGAGGGCATCTTATTTCACTAGATGTGCAAGCTCTTCTATGAATTAACTCTTTAAACCACAAAAGCACATTCCTAGTTTTCAGAAAACTGGGACAATGATTGAATATAGATGGAATAAAAGGACTTCCCCTATTGAGACTCATAGCAGCTAAAAGTGAAATTTGACAATTATTTATTTATTTATTTATTTTTTGAGACAGAGTCTTTCTCTGTCCTACAGGCTGCCATGCAGTGGTGCAACCTCGGCTCACTGCAACCACAGCCTCCCAGGTTCAAGCGATTCTCATGCCTCAGCCTCCTGAGTAGCTAGGATTACAGTCTTGTGCCACCAGGCCTGGCTAATTATTTTGTTCTTTTAGTAGAGATGGGATTTCACTATGTTGGCCAGGTTGGCGTCTAACTCCTAAGTGTGAACAAAGTCATGCAGAAGTTTGAACTGGGCAGAGCCCACCGCAGCTCAGCAAAGCCACTGTGACCAGACTGCCTTTCTAGATTCCCTCCTCTTTGGGCAGGGCATCTTAAAAAAAAAAAAAAAAAAAAAGGAAAGCAACAGTCCCAGTCAGAGACTTATAGGTAAATCCCCTACCTCCCTGGGACAGAGCACCTGGGGGAAGGGGTGGTTGTGGACTAAGCTTCAACAGACTTAACTGTCCCTGCTTGTCAGCTCTGAAGAGAGCAGTGGATCTCCCAGCACAGTGTTTGAGCTCTGATAAGGGACAGATTGCCTCCTCAAGTGGGTCCCAGACCCTGAGTATACTGACTGGGAGACACCTCACAGTAGGGGCCAACAGACATCTCATATGGGAGAGCTGTGGCTGGCATCTGGTGGGTGCCCCTCTGGGATAAAGCTTCCAGAGTAAAGAATAGGCAGCAATCCTTGCTGTTCTGTAGCCTCCCCTGGTGATACCCAGGCAAACAAGGCCTGGAGTGGACCTCCAGCAGACTCTGCAAACCTGCAGCAGAGGAGCCTGACTGTTAGAAGGAAAACTGACAAACAGAAAGGAATAGTAGCAACATCAACAAAAAGGACATCCACTCAGAGACCATATCCAAAGGTCACTGGCATCAGAGACCAAAGGTAGATAAATCCACAAAAGTGGGGAGAAACCAGCACAAAAAGGCTGAAAACTCCAAAAACCAGAATGCCTCTTCTCCTCCAAAGGATCATAGCTCTTCATCAGCAAGGGAACAAAACTGGACAGAGAATGATTTTGATGAACTGACAGAAGTAGACTTCAGAAAGTGGATAATAACAAACTACTCTGAGCTAAAGGAGCACGTTCTAACCCAATGGAAGGAAGCTAAGAACCTTGTAAAAAGGTTAGACAAATTGCTAACTAGAATAACCAAGTTAGAGAAGAACATAAATGACCTGATGGAGCTGAAAAACATAGCATGAGAACTTTGTGAAGCATAAACAAGTATCAATAGCCAAATCAATCAAGCAGAAGAAAGGATATCAAGGATTGAAGATCAACTCAATGAAATAAAGTGAAAAGGCAAGATTACAGTGAAAAGAAATGAACAAAGCTTCCAAGAAATATGGGACTATGTGAAAAGACCAAACCTACATTTGATAGGTGTACCTGAAAGTGACGGGAAGAATAGAACAAACTTGGAAAACACTCTTCAGAATATTTCAAGCAGAACTTCCCCAACCTAGCAAGACAGGCCAACATTCAAATTCAGAAAATACAGAGAACATAACAAAGATACTCCTTGAGAAGAGCAACCCAAAGACACAAAATTATCAGATTTACCAAGGTTGGAATGAAGGAAAGAATGTTAAGGGCAGCCAGAGAGAAAGGTCAGGTTACACGCAAGGGGAAGCCCATCAGTCTAACAGCAGATCTGTCTGCAGAAACCCTAGAAACCAGAAGAGAGTGGGGGCCAATATTCAACATTCCTTAAAAAAAAGAATTTTCAATGCAGAATTTCATATCCAGCCAAACTAAGCATCGTAAATGAAGGGAAAATAAAATCCTTTACAGACAAGAAAATGCTGAGAGATTTTGTCACCATCAGAGCTGCTTTACAAGATCCCTTGATGGAAGCAATAAACATGGAAAGGAACAACCTGTACCAGCCACTGCAAAAACATACTAAATTGTAAAGACCATTGATGTCGTGAAGAAACTGCATCAACTAATAGACAAAATAACCAGCTAGCATCATAATGGCAGGATCAAATTCACCAATAACAATATTAACCTTAAATGTAAATGGGCTAAATGCCCCAATTAAGAGACATAGACTGGAAAATTGGATAGAGTCAAGACCCATCAGTGTGCTTGCTGTATTCAGGAGACTCACCTCATGTACAAAGACACACATAGGCTCAAAATAAAGGGATAGAGGAATATTTACCAAGCAAATGGACAGAAAAAAAAAACAAGGGTTGCAATCCTAGTCTAGTCTCTGATAAAACACACTTTAAACCAACAAACATCAAAAGAGACAAAGAAAGGCATTACATATTGGTAAAGGGATCAATGCGACAAGAAGAGCTAACTACCCTAAATATATATGGACCCAATACAGGAGCACCCAGATTCATAAAGCAAGTTCTTAGAGACCTACAAAGAGACTTAGACTCCACACAATAATAGTGGGAGACTTGAATACCCCACTGTGATTATTAGACAGATCGATGAGACAGAAATATCCAGGACTTGAACTCAGCTCTGGACCAAGCAGACCTAATAGACATCGACAGAACTCCACCCCAGATCAACAGAATATACATTATTCTCAGCACCACATTGCACTTATTCTAAAATTGACCACATAATTGGAAGTAAAACACTCCTCAGCAAATGCAAAAGAGTGGAAATCGTAACAGTTTCTCAGACCGCAGTGCAATCAAATTAGAATTCAGAATTAAGAAACTCATTCAAAACCACACAACTACATGTAAACGGCACAAACTGCTCCTGATTGACTGCTAGGTAAATAACAAAATGAAGGCAGAAATAAAGATGTTCTTTGAAACCAGTGAGAAGAAAGAGGCAATGTACCAGAATTTTCATTATTGCAAAATAACTGCTAAAAACTGTGTAGTGAATATGCTTTATTGCTTCTTTATAGCTAAGCCTTTTCTTGCCTTCACAAGAAGATATAGCATAAAGTTTTTGGGAAGACCCCAGTTCATATTTCTACCATTTAGTGTGCCTGGTATTCACACTATTAGAAGGGCTAAACTGGAGATCATTATTAAAAGAATTCTCAGCCGGGTGTGGTGGCTCACTCTTGTAATCCCAGCACTTTGGGAGGCCGAGGCAGGCAGATCACTTGTTAGGAGTTTGAGACATCATTGAGTCTTGCAAACATTTTTATTGAGTTAGTGACGTGAAGAACCAGAATGCTATTTATAGCGCAATGCCATTTCTCTAAATGAAAAACATACACTCATAAGGAAACACTATCCATTTTACAAACAACAGGCATAGTTAAGGGCCACGTGTCAAACAGATTTCATGAGGGGACTGTGAGTTGCTAGGAGTGGGGATCTAGGGGTGAATTGGGAAGAAACATATTAACAAGGAAAGGGTCTTGCCATAGGTGATGGTGATTGTGAATGAGAAGAACAGTCAACTCAACTCTTGCTACTGATATCCAAATTGAAAGAACCACCAAAAAAGTATGAATAATTAGGATTTAGCCAGGTGAACACAAAGGGGTAGGGAAGAAAAGAAGGGTATATAATTGGTTTGAGATTAGAAACAACATCCTGGATATACTTCAAGGTTTATTCACTTTGGTATTACCACCATTCACAGCTGGATAATCCTTTGTCCTGAGGGACTAGCCTGTGCCTTCTAGGGTTTTGAGCAGCATCCCTGGGCTCTACCCACCAGATGCTACTAGCACCCCCAATGTGAAAGCCAAAACTCTCTCCAGAAATTGTTTCCTGTCCTCTGTGGGTAATGGAGAGGAAATCTCTCCTGTTGGGGATGCCCAATAGAGGAAAATCAAGATGACATAAAGAGAGCAGACTGAAGAGTAAAGTCTTGGGTGTCTTACAGAAAACTTGGGATTTTATTTTGAACCATCTACAGAGTCCCAACAGGGGATTTTATCAGATTGGCATTGGGAAATGTTGCCTGAGTGCTTAGAGCTCTTCAATCACTTGAGGTCATGTTTCCCTTTTCTACCCAGATAAAAGATCTGAAGTCATTCCATTGCAACAGGGACTTTTTCATGACCTTCCCAATATTTCCAAGGCTATCTGGAAGCAGATATTGGCAGCAGTGGCACTTATATTCTCCAAGACATGTTCTCTCCAAATTCTGCCTCTTGGCGCAACCACTATGTCCTTCCTTCCTCCTTCATACTATCTGTGTTCAGAAGCCTGCCTTCATCATTCCCCTTGTTTCTGTTTGTCCCTTCCTTGTTAAACCTGTAGACATTACATTCTTGTTAGTAATACAGTGAGAGCACCATAGACATCACAACACTGAACACCAGAACTTGCTGATTGTAAAACTCCCTTCACTATTCCTGTCAAGGGGAATCACTCCATGGTTCTTTTTCTTTAAGACCTGGGGTGCTGTTGCCATCCTGATCTCTCTATTTGAGGTTCTTTCCCATTTACCTTCTCCTCTTTCAAGGACTGCTGCCAGGCAACAACCCCCAAATTCCTTTGCTCTATTAGGGATGGCAATTCTGCTCCCTTCTGATGCATTTCCTGACATAGACACTGGGATACACATGTTAGGTTTACCTTTCTTCCCTTCTGTATTGGTCTGTTTTCATACTGCTATAAAGAACTGCCTAACACTGGGTAATTTATAAAGGAAAGAGGTTTAATTGATTCACAGTTCCACATGGCTGAGGAGGACTCCGGAAACTTACAATCATGGAGGAAGGGGAAGCAGGCACCTTCTTCACAAGGTGGCAGGAAGGAGAAGTGCTGAGTGAAGGAGGAAGAGCCCCTTATAAAACCATCAGATCTCATGAGAACTGACTCATTATCATAAGAACAGCATGGCAGAAATCATCCCCACAATCCAGTTACCCACCTTGTCTCTCCTTGACATGTGGGAATTATGGGGATTATAATTCAAGATGAGATTTGGGTGGGGACACAAAGCCTGGCAATATCACCTTCCCTCTTCTGTCTCTGCTGGTCCTAATCTTACAAATTTGGGTGGCAGATGGGGAACGGAGAAAGCCAACAGGAGAGTGACATCATGGGACATACATGAAGATATGGTACAACCTTCAAAAACAGGAGAAAAGAGGAAATGCACAGGGGAGTGTGTATCAAGTGGAAAGAAGCTGAGCATTTTTTACATGTGTGTGGCTTGGGGGAGGCAGACATGCAGAGCTGAGGTCATTATCCAGTAGTTGTGGGGCAAAACAGGGCTTGCCAGCCTATATATGTGGTCTTTGAGGTGCTGAATTCTCCAAAATGTAATAAGAATTTGTGAATTATAAAACTTGTATTGGGTGATTTCCCTTAAAAAAATCCCACCATCTCTGGCTGACATCCTGGAGTAAGAACTGTCAGTTAAAATTGATTCAGTGTGATTCAGCATGCAGTTCTAAATATTAGCATTTACACCTGCATCTCCTTAGCCCACGCTGCCTCAGCCATTAACTCACTGGCTAGACATCTGAGTGTGAAAATCCTCAGCCACTCCCATTTGCTATCCAGAGTTTATCAATGTGAACTTGCATATTAGCTCATTATTTTAGAATTTAAAATATTGCCTTTCTATCGTAATTACTTTTATCATGTGCCTTAAGGTTTCAAAATTAATGCATCTTGTCATATCTTCAAATTCATTGGGCTGCTTTCATCTGTTGACTTAGGTCTTCCATCAATTCAAGAAACTTTTATTTCTTTTTGTGATTTCTTTTGGTTGAATATACTTGTCTTCTGGGATAACTTTTTTTATATATTCTTGCTGAACAACAAACCTATTATTTCATTACATTAAACTGTTCTCTTGATTTTGAACTTGCTGAGTTTTCTTCCATTTCTCAGCCTTGATATTCTGCAGGATATAATCTGATATTTGCCACTTCCTAAGAAAATTTATCCACATCAGTGTAGGTTTTCTTGTCTATGCATTTCACCATAATTTAGTAAATTTTGCATGCTTTCACAATAAACCTATTTCAGAAATAGCAATTTGTCTTTATTCCTGGAGTCCTCATCCCTCTTTTGGATGAGCGGTAGTTTTTCCTCTGTTGACAGGATTGGTTAAAAAGGAAGGTTAGTGGAGTGGAAGTAATGCAGAAAACCATTGTTCTTTTTCTTTCCTTTCGTTTTTTTTTTTTTTTTTGACAGTCTCATTCTGTCATCCAGGCTGGAGTGCAGTGGCACAGTCTCAGCTCACTGCAGCCTCCACCTCCCAGTTTCAAGCAATTCTCCTGAGTAGCTGGAATTACAGGCACCTGCCACCACACCTGGCTAATTTTTGTATTTTTGGTAGAGACAGGGTTTCACCATGTTGGCCAGGCTGGTCTCAAACTCCTGACCTCAAGTGGTCTGGCTTCCTTGACCTCCCAAAGTGCTAGGATTACAGGTGTGAATGACAGCACCTGAGCCATTGTTCTTTTTCTAGTCTTCTGATTGTGTGAATGTTCACCCCACGGTCAATCCTTCATTGCAATTCCTTGGGCATTAGTCAGAATCCATTTTATTTCTCTTTTCTACATTTCCCCAACTCTGCCAGCTTTCTTGGTCCGTTTGGGCTGCAATTATAAATTTCCATAGACTGGAAATATATAAACAATAGAAATTTATTGCTCACACTTCTGGAGGCTGGAAGTTCAAGATCAATGTGACAGAAAATTTGGTATGTGATCAAGGTTCTCTCCTTCAGAGATGGTGCCTTCTTGCTGTGTCCTTCCATGACGGAAGGGACAAAGGAGCTCTCTGGAGTCCCTTTTATAAGGGCACTAGTCCCATTCATATAGCTCCACCCTCAGGATCTCATGACCTCCCAAAAGCCCCGTCTCCTAACACCATCTCGTGGGGAATTAAGATTTCAACATCTGAATCTTGGGGTAATACAAACTTTTGGACCATAGCACTGGTTTACTGCTCTTTAGGATTAGAGGAAAGTGGTTTGCAGATTACTTCTCCATAACCCTTCATTTTCTTTCTACCGAATTCTGAATGAGGTAAATTCTGTGAAGTTTGGGTAATATTGTGGCATTCCGCCTAATGACATGGGTTTTCTTGGAGATCTGTGGGTTTACATGCCCAGTCTCCTGCTATCATCCTACCTAGAAGTTTGTTCATATTTTTACATGAATGTTTATTTATATTACATATGGAAATTGTATTCTTATTTTTATTCAGTGCCCAAAATACAGTAGAAAGCCCCAAACATTTGTCTCTTAATTTAACTTAGAAAAGACATTTTATTTCCAGAATGAGACAAATTTTATTTGCTCTAGAAGTAGCACCAACGCTTCTTAGTGCTATCTGCTTTTCCAATATTTCTTTCTTTCTTTTTTTTTTTTGAGACAGTCTTGCTCTGTCACCCATGGTAGAGTGCAGTGGTGTGATCATGGCTCACCACAATCTCTGCCTCCTGGGTTCAAGTGATTCTCCTGCCTCAGCCTCCCAAGTAGCTGGGATTATAGGCATGTGCCACTGCACCCAGCTAATTTTTATATTTTTAGTAGAGATGGGGTTTCACTATGTTGGCCAGGCTAGTGTTGAACTCCTCACCTCAACTGATGTGCCTCACTCGGCCTCCCAAAGTGCTGGGATTACAGGCATGAACCACTGTGCCTGGCCTTTTCCAATATTTTTTATTAAATGTTTTACAGTTTTTATAAAACATTCAACCCCAAAAGAAATAAATAACAGAATTTTAAAAATTCTATGGTGCAAATAAACAACATACTGATGAAACATTCTGCCTTCAAACATATATATCTCATGAGTTCATTTTTGTTTATTTCCACTCTGACCATTTTAGTTTAAGCTTGCATCCTCAGCTTCCTGGCTGTACTGGAAGAACCGCCTGTTCCTCTCATTATAAATTTCTCCAAACTATTCATCACTCATAATACATCAAAGCCTTTGAAATCATAAGTTACTCTCTATAATCTCTTCTTTTTGCATTTATAATAATAATAATAATAATAAAATAACAAAGTACCAACACTTTTCCAAGTCTCACAAAGCCCTATATAATCCTGTCTTTGTCCAACCTTCTGGCTCACACTGTGCCACTCCTCTTTTGTTCCCAGAGGAAAGGTAATTTTCTTGAACAGTAAATAACAGACAAGATGAATGGGAAAATATCCCATTACATCCTTATGCCCAAAACAGAAAATATGACAAGTTTTAATGAGATCCCTCTGGCTAAAAGGTTGCTAATGATAATGAAAACAAAAGGGGAAATTACTTCAACACATGCAATTTGCTAAAGAGAAAAATAAAACAAAAAAAATTTTTGCAAGAATGTTCTTTTCTCCAAATTGATGCCATATAGATGTAATTTGGCGTGTCCAATGCAGTGACCTCTGTGGGCCAGGACACCGAGATGAAGACCTTGGGAAAAAGAGCTCCAGGGCTGGATCCCTGAGAAAATGATTTCACAACATATAAATGTGGTTAATGCCTTTAACCGCAAACAGCTGTCTCCTACATCTGTCCCTCTCCAACCAATGGGTGATGGTCAGCAGCTTGCAAATCCTAGGTGTGGTTTGTGAAGACAAGGGCATCTATCTGAATTTATTATAAACTCATCTTAGGAGGGGCAAAGGCCATATTGAAACAGAAAGCCCCAATATCCAAGAGGCCGCTTTCAAATATTTCCCTGCCTTGGCTTTTGTGTTGTTACCACCGATTTTATTTTCCTAAGACTGGCTTCCACAGCACCATCTGTTTCCCTATCAATTGCAACACTAGGGCATGAAGCCTGCACACATCTTTCATTGATGTTGCAGAAGGCTCCCAATTGCACAAAAACTTGAATGAATTCCCTACCCCGGAAAATCTGAAAATGTGGATTCTCATTTGCAGAAAGAAGCATGCATTGCTAGATATTATCAATACAAAAACTGAAATCCACAAAAACATTTCAAAAGGCTATTTGTACAGGAGTCATCTATGACCAGTAATGCTGGTTTTTAGGGATGGAAAACGTTCTTGCATTCTCAAGCACAGCACATTCTTCGTTCTTTCAAGAAGGGAACATTCAGGAGAGACTGCCCAAGTTAACTGGGCTTTTGCTCATCTAACCTATAGGAAGTTCCTTTGGGGCCTGTGAAATGATTAATAAATGCAATGAAAACAAGCAAATATGTAAGGTATGGGTTTCAAAAATGCAATTATGTAGAATCAGGTTTATAAATATGGCTCAGCAGCATGGCTCATGCCTGTAATGCCAACATTTTGGGAAGTCAAGGTGGGAAGATGGCTTCAGCCCAGGGGTTCTAGACCAGCCTGGGCAACATAGTGAGGCCCCATCTCTACTAAAAATTAAAATGAAAAAAATAGCTGGGCATGGTGGGACATGCCAGTGGTCCTAGCTACTTACAAGGCTGAGGCAGGAGGATTGCTTGAGCCCAGGAGGTCAAGGCTGCAGTGAGCTATGATTATGCCACTGCACTGCAGCCTGGGTGACAAGAATGAGACCCTGTCTCCAGAAAAATTTAAAAATAAATAAATAAAAAGGTTTATAGAGATAGAAGAAGGCAAGTTGTTTGGAATACAATTATTTCCCTTTAGCATTTTCTCTCAGTTTTATAATGGTTTTGATATAGGGTGTGCTAAATACTTTAACTTCCATGTTCAACATATTAACATATGAGAATCATTTTCTTAAAGCAAAGGGAAATAAGAACCATAGCATGTTGGCATGTGTCCTCAGTTCACAAAGAACATACATTTCACCGTTCAAAACATGTGACATTGAAACAACACAAGCAGCCTGCATTCTTAGCTGTGTTTGCACCTGCTCATAAACCCACAGAACTGGAAGGCAATGTAGCAAACACACAGTCAAGCCTCCCACAAGGCCTGTGAGCAGTGTTCACTAAAATCAGCATGACTTAAGTTACAGGTACCTGTTCTGAAATTTGGTTGGCCTCCCAAGTTATGGAACGGAATATGTTTGCATAGGTTTATAGAATAGGACTAGGAAAAAAACTCAGGCCAAGCCATGTTTTTCCTAATTCTGTCTAGGAATAAATGCATGAATACTAAAATGCTTTCAAGACTTTGCAGTGTTACAATTTCTTATTAGGAGCTTGGACTTCTAATCACCTTCAAAAGATGTCTCAAGTGTCATGGCTGATCCAATAGAGGTCAAAACACAAAACAAGCTTAAAGAAAGCAAAAACCTGTCTACAATAGCTTAAGATTCAGTGTAGAAGTAATACTTTAAAATATATTTAGCAGTTCGAGACCTGACATGGCAACATGGTGAAACCATATGTTTGTAAAAAAAAAAAAATTAGCTGGCATGATGGTGAGTGTCTGTGGTCTCAGCTGCTGGGGAGGCTGAGATGAGAGAATCAACTGAGACCCCAGAGGTTGAGGCTGCATTAAGCTGTGATTGTGCCATTGCACTGCAGCCTAGGTGAGTGAGACCCTGTCTCAAAATATATATATATATATAAATTTATAAATGTTATAAATATACAATTATATATTTTTAAATTACATATATAAGTATATAGTATAAATAATGTTTTTATAGTTGTATAAAGTTTATACAATTTTATAAATGTAGATATTTCATTTACACAAATAAAATATATATTATTGGTAATTATGTAAAATTTATAAATATAAGTATATATACATACATATGTCTATAAATACATAGAAATATTATAAAATTATACATATTTATATATAATGTCCATTTATAAATATAAATACATTTATACATAAATATATGTATATGTTTATATATATTTATATATAGCAGGGAAAACAGTGTCCCTTTTTTTTTAGGTGCTAAAACTTGGTTTTGAAATTTTATTTAAAAAAATTTGCAAACATATAAAATTTAGGATGAAAAACACTCATTTTAAAATGTAAGAACTTAATATTTGCAAACATACACAGATGGTATAAAATCCATACAATTAAAAATGTTCATGATACAGTTTTGTGCTCATGGAAGAAAAACCTTGCTGTAATTCCAGAGCTTCTCATCCCCACCTTTCAGGGAGCTGAGAATCTGGTAAAATGAAAGTCATGAAAGCCACATGGCCAAAGCAGTAATACAGAATAAAAAAAATTTAGAACACATATTTTGAAAACCTGTTTCTTAGGGAATCACATGGATGAAAAGGAAACACAATTCTGCATTTTCCCTACTTTGAAGTGAATGATATTGCATCTTAGCATTTTAAATGAAGGTGTCAAATACAAAACCGAGGGAACTGCTGAACACATCTGCTGAATTTGCTGAAAAAGACGCTCCTCGAGGCCCTGGTCCACTCGGAAACGTTTTCAAACACAGCTATAAAAAAACCTAGTGTAACCCGCTTGACTTTGCTAGGATCTTAACATTTTAGAGACTTGGCAACACAGGGCATGATTAGTTCCAGAAGATATACTGAACGCAATTGAAGAAAACCCAATGGAGGCAAGAAAGAAAAACGTGCTCTGCAGCAAACATGCAGTCGAGACGCAGGACGCGCACGCCAGCGATTCCTCAGTTCTCCTCACTCTCACGGGCTGAGCCCACTCGTGTCTGTGCCCACCTCTCATTCCTCTCAGAGTTAAAGTATGACGGATGATTTTCTTTCTTGAGCAGTTAGGCACCTTCAATTTCATGTTACATTATTAGTAATACAATGGGATTTCACATGGTCCTGTTAAGGTTTCCATCAATACCCTTCAATGGCTTCTGGTTTTCAACAAATCAAGTGCATGCTTCCTGCTTTTGTGGTAAGGTCCTCAAACATGCGCCCCTGCCTGCTTCCATGATTTATGATTTCTTACCCCGCTCTTCACAACACCCACACTAAGTGGCTTGTCTTTCTATGCGCCGGCTCCACACCTTGCTTCCTTTAACCACATGTATGTCCTCACGCTATTTGTTCTCTATGCGTTTGTGTGCAAATAAAATCCATTCTCTAATGCTGGGCATGCATGGGTCTTCCTCCATGAGATTTCGTGAAGGAAATCTTACATACTATTGGTGTTGATTGCATTGATTGATCAATTCACAGTCCCAGAGACATATTCTGTAGAGGAGTTAAGTAAAACACCAATTAACACGGACTTCCAGACTGTCTACCCCAAACGTTGCCTTCTTGAAAGAAGGATTTCGTAGAGAAAACTCTCCCCCCAGCTCCCTCTGTGTGTGGTTCATATACCTCCTAGCCAGGTACAAGGCATGCCACCTTGTAATGCTCCTTCCTGCCTTATTTCTCCCAGGTACTGTGGTCCTGCATGCACCTGGCTAATGGGCCAACCCTCGAAGCTGCTGAAACGCCAGCCTAAGCCACACATGAGGTAACCGATTTTCAGAACGGTCGTTCCAGACACATGGTGCCCAGATGGGAGCCGCAGTTTGAGCTTCCATTTTTAAAATTTGCTTCCACTGCAGAAATTAAAGTTCAAATAACCAAAGCTTACAGGGAGCCTGTTTATAGTTAATATCATTGGTTAAGATTAGAGATGATCTAATTCCTTAACCATAGATGTATTCTCCAAACGCATGAGCACAGAAAGGAAAATAGTGTTCAGGCAGCTGTTAAATTGCTTCCCGATGACTTCCCCTCTGCCATGTGGACTCTCTTCCTTTGACATGGTCTGACTAGTCTTGTGTTAAAAATAAAATCTCCCTTATATGAACAAAATACAAAATATTCCTTTTTCTTTCTCTTTCAAGAGCCCTCTGGATTTTGTGTTAGCTTTATTTAAGAGATTTTTCTTCCTTTTGTGGCACAATGATCAGAATTAAGATTGATATTTACATTAAATTACATTACATTACAAGATTTACTAAAATGTAGATTATCATTCATAAAATATATATCATATGTATATGTATCATATATCATACATATATGTATCATATATATCATGCATATATATATATATATATATATATATATTAGATAGAAGAAATTATAGCCAGGTGCAACAGCTCATACCTGCAATCCCAGAGTTTTGGGAGGCCAAGGCAGGAGGGTTGCTTGAGGCCTGGAGTTCAGCTTAGGCAACGTCCCTATCTCTACAAAATACATTTTGTTATTTTTTTAAATTATCCTTTTTTTTTTTTTTTGAGGTAGAGTCTCACTCTGTTGCACAGGCTGGAGTGCAGTGGTTCAGTCTCGGCTCACTGCAACCTCCACTGCCTGGGTTCAAGTGATTCTCCTGCCTCAGCCTCCTGAGTAGCTGAGACTGTGGGCATGCACCAGCATGCCCGTCTAATTTTTGTATTTTTAGTTGAGACAGGGTTTAACCATGTTGGCCAGTCTTGTCTTGAACTCCTGACCTTTTGATCTGCCTGCCTTGGTCTCACAAAGTGCTTGGATTACAGGCATGAACCACTGTACACAGCCCAAAATAAATTTTAAATATTAGCCGACCATGGTGGCATGCATCTGTAGTCCCAGCTACGTAGGAGGCTGAGGCAGGAGGATCAAGGCTGCAGGAGCCATGATTGCACTACTGCACTCCAGACTGGACAATAGAGCTAGACCCTACCTCTTAAAAGAAAACCATGATGTCTAAGTCTTAAGAAAAATTTAATTATTCACAAGCAATCATATTGCCTTAGCATTCATGGCAATGGTGCATTAATAATGTTGGTTTATTAGAGCTGTTCAAACTTGAATGGAAGAGGTACAAGACTAAAGTCAATGATTATGGGTTTTCACTTCTCCTTTTCATGAGTGATGGCTACACTAAAAGCCCAGACTTCACCACTATGCAATCTGTGCTTGTTAGAAATCTGCACTTGTACCCCTGAAATACATTGAAAAAATAATAATTAAATGAAAAGTGTCAAATTTGACTTTTCTTCACAGGATTTCTCCATAAGATCTTTGGCACTTCTGGTCAGTTTATCCAAACTTCAAACATTCCAGATTTCTAGGGGTACATCATGGAATTTCTAAGGGTACATCAAGGTATTGTAAGTATATGGTCCTGTCCCTAAAAGAAAAATGACACTGCTAAGATGACAAGTTTGTAACATACACATATAAAGACACACATTCATAGTATGTCTATACATGTTATAAGCTTACAAATCTACATAGCAAAAGTACATCTACATTGCAAAAGTGCATCTACATCAAAGCAATCCATGAAACAGTAGATTATACATATTATAATCATACACCTTTGTCTATACATGTTATAAGCATGCAA
The DNA here is from genome assembly GCF_029281585.2 of Gorilla gorilla gorilla. NCBI lineage: Eukaryota > Metazoa > Chordata > Mammalia > Primates > Hominidae > Gorilla > Gorilla gorilla. The sequence goes on from NC_073248.2 coordinate 10,429,488, forward strand.
ATCTACTAGCAAAATTGTATCTACATCAAAGCAACCTGTGAAATAGTAGATTCAAACAAATGAAGGAATAAATTTTTTTGGAGAGGATGGGAAGCGGGGTTGGGGATGGTATATTTGTCAGCTTGGGCTGCTGTATTAGTCTGTTCTCATGCTGCTAATAAAGACCTTCTTGAAACTGGGTAATTTATAAAGGAAATAAGTGAATGGACTCACAGTTCGACATGGCTCGGGAGGCCTCACAATCATGGCAGAAGATGAAGGGATGTCTTACATGGCAGACAAGAGAGCTTGTGCAGGGGAACTCCCATTTATAAAACCATCAGATCTCATGAGACTTACTCACTATCATGAGAACACTATGGAGAAAACTGCCCCCTATGATTCAATTATCTCCACCTGGCCCTGCTCTTGACATGTGGGGATCATTACAATTCCAGGTGAGATTTGGGTGGTGACACAGCCAAACAATATCAGCTGTGACAACAATATATCATAGAGTGAGTGCTTATAAACAGCCAGTATTTATTGCTCACAGCTCTGGAAGCTGGAAGTTCAGGACCATAGCATGGCAGATTTAGTGTCTGGTGAGGACTTGTAGATGCCTGCTTTTTTTCTGTGTCCTCACATGGCTTTTTCTCAGTGTGTGTGAAAGAGAGAGAGAGAGAGAGAGATGGAGGGAGAGAGAGAGAGAGAGCTCTGTTGTGCCTCCTATGAGGGCACCATAATAGTTCATTTTATAGGTCAATTTGACTGAGCCACAGGATGCCAAGATATTTGGTTAAACATTGTTTCTGAATGTGTCTGTGAAGGTGTTTTTAGAAGGGATATTAGCATTTGAATTGGTGGAATAATTAAGGCAGATTATCCCCCCTTATATGGTTAGGTATTCAATCTGTTGCAGGCCTCACTAGACCAAAACGTTGACAGGAAGTTGAATTAACTATCTGCGTCCTTGCCCTGAGACGCTGATCTCTTCCTTAGCTCTCCTGGTTCTCAGACCTTCAGGATCTGACTGAAATCTACCCTGGAATCTATAACACAGTCTCTCCTGGGTCTCCAGTTGTAGATAGTGGGTCAGTTTTCAGCCTCCATAATTTCCCAGGATGGAGTGCAGTGGCACAATCATATCTCATTGCAACCTCAACTTCTGGGTATCAAGTAATCCTCCAGTCTCAGTCTCCCTGAGTAGCTGGGACTGCAGTCATGTGCCTGCACACCCAGCTGTGTATTTCATCTTATAAGCGTATAAAATTATATCATTCATCTTCTTGTTGACTTCTTGTAACCACCATGAAAGCATGACTCTTCTCTGTCTTATCCTCTTCCCCATGTCCAGAACTTGGCACATACTAGCAACTCTACAATTAGTTGTTGCATAAATGGCAAATTTATTTTTTTTAGGGAGTATTGCATTCTCTGCCTAGAAGTCCCTGCCCCCTCTCCCTTCCCCAGAAGGAAACTTCTTACTGGCTAAGATGCTGTTCTAACCTCAGTGCTTCCAAAGGAGCCTCAGCAAGTCAGGGGCTATCACTTAAAACATATTTATCCCCAAATTCAGATATTATTTGTTTCAAGGAATGCACTGCAAGTATTTACAGAATGAACCATTGAAGCAGGAAAAGGAACTGGCATGAGCAAATTCTCTGTTTCTGTTACAATATAAGAGGTTGTGTCAGTCAGAGCTATTGGCACATAACAAAGAATCCAAATATGCAGTGGGTTAAAAAAAAATCTATGTTATATACTCACCACCCTTTGGGACAAAAATTCAGGCTGTACTCAATGGGTGCTCTGAGATGTACCAAGTAGAGGCCCAGAATGATGCTGAAAATCCTACAATGCACATGGCAGCTTCCATGACAAATAATTTTCTGGCCCCAAATGTCAATGGTGTGAGTGCTCAACAACAACAAAAGCCTACATCTTCTAAGTCCAAGTTTATTAGGTACATTTCTTTTCTTTTCTTTCTTGACTTTATTTTATTTATTTATTTTTTTTTAATAATGAAATGCCTCATGAATTCGCCTGTCATCATTGCATGGGCCTTTCTAATATTATCTGTATCATCTCAATTTTAGTATATGTGTTGCCAAAGTCAGCACATTAGGTACGTTTTTAACCTTCGAAGTCTTCCAAGTCACTGCAGGCTACAGTTTTACTCTTCCAACACAACATACCACTGGTTACCATTTTTTTTCTTAGCCTTTGGTAGCAGTTACCTTACTATTTTCCCAAACTTCATTCACCACTCAGTTTCAAAGCCAATGAAACATGTTTTAAGCTTTTGTATAATAGGAACCCCCACCCACTTCAGTATGAATTTTGGGATCTGTTACCTATTTTTTGATATAAAATCAACTGCAAGTTTAGTGCCTCAGTATCACAAACACTGTATTTGCTCATATGTCTGTGAATCAATAACTTGGACTGGGTTCAGTTGGGCAGTTCTTCTATTGGTCTTGCCTGGGTCTTTAATGCAGCTTCCATTATCTGGCAGCTTGATGAGACTGGATGGTCTAAGGTACATTCATGAACACGTCTGTTGGGTGGTCTCGTCTGTCAGCCTAGAGTACTGAGGCCACCCCATATGAAGAAGCCAGGGTAGCCTTTTTGAAATGAGTCACCATGAGAAAGATTCAGCTGACAGCCAGCACCAGTGGCCAGCCATGTGAGTAGGCTCCCAGTTTACACCATCCATTTTCAGTCAAACTGTCAGAGGACTGAGACCATGTAAGAGACCTTCACGAAGACCCACAGAAGAACCATCCAGCTGAGCTCAGCCTGAAATTTTTGACCCAAAGAATGATGCACAAATAGAACGGTGATTGTCTTTAGCTCCTAAGTGTTGGGGTGTTTGTTACACAGCAATAGATAATGGATATGGGTCCATGGAAATATGGAAGCTCCCACTCCTATATTTATAAGTAGTTCCAACATGGAAAAGAAGCTCACTATTGATTCTGTGAGGCTAAAACTTATGTGAAGGTAGTAGAAAGCCAGTGAGCAAGTGGTGGCTGGTTTGAGCTAAAGTGCCTCCTCAGGGAAGCATACCCTTCCTAAATTGCTGCATTGTGGGTCTGGACCAAGGTGAGCCTGGGTTTCGAGGGCAGTTCCCTTACAGCAGGGGAAGTTACACACAGTGAAATAGACTTACCGTCACTCATTGCTTAATGATGAGGAAGGAAGATTGTCTGTTCATTTTTTATTTACTTGGTATTAAATCACTGAATATTTTTTATATGTACCAGTCTTCTGAGACTACTTAATATACTATTTTGACCTTTCTTCTTTAAAAGCATAAAGTCATATTTTTTTCCTAAAGGTAGAAATCTGGAAGAGATTTAAATGATGATCAAAACAGCAAATCCATGAATTTTTAAGGGTTTCTAAACTTGAATGGTTTCTAAACTTGGTTTCTAAAATCAGATTTTGACTCCCTGGCCTTGCACAAATTCTTATTTTTTCTTCAACTCATCTAATATTTAATTTTATATGATGCATAGCTTTTCCTTCCAATTATATTTAACCTCTTTGTAACATTTCAAAAATATACAAATAATCTAAAGGATCATTTTAAACTTTCTTTCCCCCAGCACAGGACATACTTAAAAAAATATGATTTAAACTGGGTGATGATTTTCTAGAAAAAATTTATCGCAATCACAAGGAAGGAATTGAGCAAATTGAGGGAAACATAGGGAAATGAAAATTAAGTTCACAGTTCATGAGTAAATGTAAAATTAAGTTTACATTTGTTTCTATGTAAGTCAATAAAAAGTTAGCAAATGTCAGTAAAATTCCCCCAAAGGTCCCTACCCCACATAAATGCATATGTGTGTGTACAAGAAGCATTGTAATGAAACACTTAATCTCCTTTGCCCTTAACTAGAACCAGATGCCTTGGGAAGGAGGTTGAGGCGGGCTAGCTGACGAACTTTTACTGTATTGCAAATTATGCTGAAGGGACTTTCAGAAATGAGCTACTTTTTCCCATCTCCTTTCAGCAGTTTTCTGGAGCTGGAAATGAAAAACCTCTACCCCTGACTTACTGGACCTTAGGATTTAAAAATCACCACCTTCATTTATCATTCCTTCATTGGCAGTTGTAAAGGGAACTAAGTAGTCTATTCATTTACTCAAATAGTTATTCAGCGCTACCATTTACCAGCATCATGCCAGGTAAGACCCCTGAGCCTCTAGGTGCTTTCTATATGTGTGGTGGGGGAGTGGACATGTAAACAACAATCATCATGGACATGGTGTGTGATGGGTGCAGGGGACAGGGAGGGGCCTCAGGGAAGCTGGGCTGGCCAGAGCGCAGGCAGAAAGTGGTGTTAGGGTGAAGAGACAGAGGTGGTGAGAAAAGCTGTTCCCGGAAACACCCCCTAGGAGTGATTAGATTGGAAGGGTGGGTAGGAAGTGGGTGAGGCCAGTCAGTGAATGTCCTTGTTTACCATTTCACTCATTTTCCAAAAAAAAAGTGTTTCATTTAAAATGTTGGTACATTTTATAAATCTCTATCTCTCAGTCTTCCTCTGCATATATCAACATACATATAATAATAAAGAGATGAGAATAAATAGAATCGATAGATAAAATATAATAGATGACAGCTTATATTGATTAGACAGATAGATAATGATAGGTGATACATAGATTCAATAGATAGATAGATGGATATATACATAGATAAATAAATATATAGATAATGACCGATAATAGATTCAGTAGATGGATGGTTGGATAGACAGATAGATATTGATAGATGATAGATTCAACAGATGAATGGATGGATGGATAGATATATGATAGATACATAGATAATGATAGATGATTAGATTCAGTAGATGTCTGGTTGGATAGCTAGGTATGTGATAGACAGATAAGGATAGATGATAGATTCAGTAGATGGATGGATAGATGATAAATAGCTAGCTAGCTACACAGGTACATTCAATAGATGAATGAACGGATGGATAAATGGATGAATAGATGGATGGATAGGTATAGAAAGATGATGGACAGATGAATAGATAGGTAGATAACTTTACTAGCTTTAAAAAATTTCAGCAAATATCTACCTTACCATTTTTATATTTCATATGGTTTTTTGATAATTTATATTTTTTATGGATAGTTTAAACAGCTTTTGAAGACTTCAAGCAAATATTCATTGACTTTTAGATTTTGTTTTTCTATTAGCTTTCTGAGGAATGTCTAATTTATCTGCTTTCCCAGAGTCATTAGAGCACTATTCACAATAGCCAAAATACGGAGCCAACCAAAGTGTCCATCAGTGGATGAATGAGTAAAGAAAATGTGGTTTGTATACACAATGGGATGCTATTAAGTCTTAAAGAAGGAAGTGTTAGCATTTGCAACAACATGGATGAACCTGGAGGACATTATGCTAAGTGAAATAAGCCAGGCACAGAACGACTGTTCTGTGCAGGAGATGTGCAAAGGGAGAAGAAAAGACACACACGCAATACCTTTAAGGGTAAACAACCTTTATCCCATGTAAATGGCAATGGAGATATAATAAGCAAATGATATAATAAGCAAATTGATATAATAAGCAAATTGCAATGGGAAGGGGAGAGGGAGAAGATATATATATATCATACACATATACACTCATATCACATATGTGTATATATGTTATATATATATATCACATATATCATATATATGATACATATATCTTTTCCCTCTCACCTTCCCATTCCATATCAGATATATATATATATATATTCTGGAGCCCAGGCTATTGCTTCCCAGTCTGGTGATGAATTTTACATAGTCTGGTTATTGTAAATATATATATTATATGATATATATGATATATATATTTATATATCATAACATATATATATCATGATATATATTTATATATAAATATATATAATTTATATGATATATAGATTTATATATATCATGATATATATATTACATATTATATATATCATGATATATATTATATATATTATACTCAACATAAATATTATATATATTATACTCTCTCTATATTATATATATATTTTATTTATATATATATATTTTATATATATATATATATACTCAACAGACTACAGATGATTCATCACCAGACTGGGAAGCAACTGCCTGGGATTCAAAGTCGGCCACCTGTCTGTGCACAGACGAGGAGTGGTCTCATGAAACTTCGGCACAGTCTGGGGCCCTAGCTCTTTTTGTAATGAGTTGTTTGGCATGAAGCCCAGTCATGAGAGCCAATCGTGACTGGGCTCAAGGGACACAAAAAAGTCAACTTGTTTTTGCAATTATCTTTCAATAACTATTTTTCCATAACAGCACTGGATAAATGCCTCAAGGGACTCACACAACCTTTTCCGGGACTTGGTGACCATTGTTTGTGTCCATGTTCAATTGAGTTCAAATTTATATATTTAACTTTTCCTCCATAATGACACATACTGCATGATCTCAGATGTGTAATCTTTGTATTATTTAGTTCAAGATTCTCAGTGTGGGTGCTGTTGACACTTGGGGCTGGAGGAGTCTCTGTGGTGTGGCTGTACCGTGCACTTGTAGGGTGTTGAGCAGCATCCCTGGGCTCCCCCCACCAGAAGCAAGGAACATCCACTTTCCAATCATAACACAAAATGTCTCCAGACATTGCAAATGGCTCCTGATGGTTTGAAAGTCAAAGACAGTACATACTCAAGATTTAACATACATTTCAAAATGACTTAGAGAGAAACTCAGAAAAAATAAATCATCATTTAGGAATCAGGTGCCCACTTAGGAGCCCTTGGTGAGAGGAAAAGAGATATCTCAGCTGGCCTCAATAGCTCACTCTTGTAATTCCAGCATGTTGGGAGGCTGAGGTGGGTGGATTACTTGAGTTCCAGAGTTCTAGACCAGCCTGGGCAACTTTGCAAAACCTGCTCTCTCTAAAAAATACAAAAGTGAGCCAGTTGTGGTGGCATGTGCCTTGAGTCTCAGCTACTTGGGAGGCTGAGTCAGGAGGATTGCTTGAGCCCAGGAGTATGAGACCAGCCTGGGCTATCCATACAAAAAATAAAAATAATTACCCAGGAATGGTGGTGCATCCCTGTAGTATCAGCTACTCAGGAGGCTGAGGTAGGAGGATTGTTTAAGGCTGGGAGGTTGAGGCTGCAGTGAGCCATGATTGCACCACTGCACTGTAGCCTGAGTGAGATCATGTCTTAAAAAACAAAAAATAAAGGAGAGGGTTCCAAGATGGCCAAACAGGAAGAGCTGCAATCTACGGCTCCCAGTGTGAGCGACGCAGAAGACAGGTAACTTCTGCATTTCCAACTGAGGTACTGGGTTCATCTCACTGGGGCTTGTTGGACAGTGAATGAAGCCCACGGAGGGCAAGCCAAAGCAGGGTGTGCCATTGCCTCACCCAGGAAGTGCAAGGGGTTGGGGAATTCCCTTTACTAGTCAAGGGAAGCTGTGACAGATGGTACCTGGAAAATCGGGACACTCCCACCCTATACTGTTCCTTTCACATGGTCTTAGTGAATGGCACACCAGGACATTATATCCCGCACATGGCTCAGAGGGTCCCAAGCCCACAGAGCCTTGCTCAGTTTTAGCACAGCAGTCTGAGATTGAACTGCAAGGTGGCAGCAAGGCTGGGGGAGGGGCGTCTGCCATTGCTGAGGCTTGAGCCAGTAAACAAAGTGGCCAGAAAGCTCAAATGGGGTGGAACCCACTGCAGCTCAAGGAGGCCTGCCTCCCTCTGTAGACTCCACCCCTGGGGGAAGGGCATAGCTGAATAAAAGGCAGCAGAAACTTCTGCAGATGTAAATGTCCCTGTCTGACAGCTTTGAGGAGACTAGTGGTTCTCTCAGCATGGAGTTTGAGATCTGAGAACAGACAGACTGCCTCCTTAAGTGGATCCCTGACCCCCAAGTAGTCTAACTGGGAGACACCTCCCAGTAGGGGCTGACTGACACCTCATACAGCTGGGTGCCCCTCTGAGATGAAGCTTCCAGAGGAAGGATCAGGCAGCAACATTTGCTGTTCTGCAATATTTGCTGTTCTGCAGCCTCTGCTGATGATACCCGGGCAAACAGGGTCTGGAGTGGACCTCCAGCAAACTCCAACAGATCTGCAGCTGAGGGTCCTGACTGTTAGAAGGAAAACTAACAAACATAAAGGACATCCACACCAAAACTCCATCTCTAGGTCACCACCATCAAAGACCAAAGGTAAATAAAAACCACAAAGATTGGGAGAAAACAGAACAGAAAAGCTGAAAATTCCAAAAATCAGAGCACTTTCTTCTCCTCCAAAGGAACACAGCTCCTATCCAGCAACAGAACAAAGCTAGACAGAGAATGACTTTGATGAGTTGACATAAGTAGGCCTCAGAAGATCAGTAATAACAAACTTCTCCGAGCTAAAGGAAGATGTTCGAACCCATCACAAAGAAGCTAAAAATCTTGAAAAAAGATTAGACAAATGGCTAACTAAAAGACCAAATCTACATCTGATTGGTGTACCTGAAAGTGACAGGGAGAGTAGAACAAGTTGGAAAACACTCTTCAGGATATTATCCAAGAGAACTTGCCCAACCTAGCAAGGCAGGCCAACATTCAAATTCAGAAAATTCATAGAATGCCACAAAGATACTCCTTGAGAAGAGCAACCCCAAGACACATAATTGTCAGATTCTCTGAAGTTGAAATGAAGGTAAAAATGTTAAGGGCAGCCAGAAAGAAAGGTTGGGTTACCCACAAAGGGATACCCATCAGACTAACAGCAGATCTCTTGGCAGAAACTCTACAAACCATAAGAGTGGGGGCCAATATTCAACATTCTTAAAGAAAATAATTTTCAACCCAGAATTTCATATCAAGCCAAACTAAATTTCATAAGTGAAGGAGAAAAAAATCCTTTACAGACAAGGAAATACTGAGAGATTTTGTCACCACCAGGCCTGCCTTACAAGAGCTCCTGAAGGAAGCACTAAACATGGAAAGGAACAATTGGTATCAGCCACTATTAAAACACGCCAAATTTTAAAGACCATCGATGCTAGGAAGAAACTGCATCAACTAACGAGCAAAATAACAAGCTAACATCATAATGACGAGATCAAATTCACACATAACAATTTTAACCTTAAATGTAAATGGGCTAAATGCCCCAATCAAAAGACAGAAACTGGCAAATTGGATAAAGAGTCAAGACCCATCAGTGTGCTGTATTCAGGAAACCCATCTCACGTGCAGAGACACACATAGGCTCAAAATAAAGGGATGGAGGAAGATCTACAAAGCAAACGGAAAACAAAAAAAGGCAGGGGTTGCAATCCTAGTCTCTGATAAAACAGACTTTAACCAACAAAGATCAAAAGAGACAAGGCCATGACAATGGTAAAGGGATCAATTCAACAAGAAGAACTAACTATCCTAAATATTAATGCATCCAACACAGGAGCACCTACAGTCATAAAGCAAGTCCTTAGAGACCTACAAAGAGACTTAGACTCTCACACAATAATAAGGGGAGGATTTAACACCCCACTGTCAACATTAGACAGATCAACAAGAAAGAAAGTTAACAAGGATATCCAGGACTTGAACTCAACTAGGCACCAAGCAGGCCTAATAGACATCTACAGAACTCTCCACCACAAATCAACAGAATATACATTATTCTCAGCACCACTTTGCACTTATTCCAAAACTGACCACATAATTGAAAGTAAAGCACTCCTCAGCAGATGTAAAAGAACAAAACCACACAACTACATGGAAACTGAACAACCTGCTCCTGAAAGACTATTGGGTACATAACAAAATGAAGGCAGAAATAAAGATGTTCTTTGAAACCAATGAGAACAAAGACACAACATACCAGAATCTCTGGGACACATTTAAAGCAGCATATAGAGGGAAATTTATAGCACTAAATGCCCACAAGAGAAAGCAGAAAATTGACACCGTAACATCACAATTAAAAGAACTAGAGAAGCAAGAGCAAACACATTCAAAAGCTAGCAGAAGGCAAGAAATAACTAAGATCAGAGCAGAACTGAAGGAGATAGAGACACAAAAAATCCTTCAAAAAATCAATGAATCCAGGAGCTGTTTTTTTGAAAAACTCAAAAAAATTGATAGACTGCTGGCAAAACTAATAAAGAAGAAAAGAGAGAAGAATCAAATAGACAAAATAAAAAATGATAAAGGGGATATCACTACCAATCCCACAGAAATACAAACTACCATCAGAGAACACTATAAACACCTCTATGCAAATCAACTAGAAAATCTGGAAGAAATAGATAACTTCCTGGACACATACACCCTGCCAAGACTAACCACGAAGAAGTTGAATCCATGAATAGACCAATAACAGGCCCTGAAATTGAGGCAATAATTAATAGCCTACCAACCAAAAAAAGTCCAGGACCAGAAGGATTCACAGCTGAATTCTACCAGTGGCACAAAAGGAGCTGGTACCATTCCTTCTGAAACTATTCCAATCAACAGAAAAAGAGAGAATCCTCCCTAATTCATTTTATGAGGCCAGCATCATCCTGATACCAAAGCAGGGCAGAGACACAACAAAAAAAGATAATTTTAGACCAATATTGCTGATGAACATTGATGCAAGAATCCTCAATAAAATACTGGCAAACTGAATCCAGCAGCACATCAAAAAGCTTATCCACCATGATCAAGTGGGCTTCATCCCTGAGATGCAAGGCTGGTTCAGCGTACACAAATCAATAAACGTAATCCAGCATATAAACAGAACCAAAGACAAAAACCACGTGATTATCTCAATAGATGCAGAAAAGGCCTCTGACCAAATTCAACAGCCCTTCACGCTAAAAAATCTCAATAAATTAGGTATTGATGGAACATATCTCAAAATAATAAGAGCTATTTATGACAAACCCACAGCCAATATCATACTGAATGGGCAAAAACTGGAAGGATTCCCTTTGAAAACTGGCACAAGACAGGGATGCCCTCTCTCACCACTTCTATTCAACATAGTGTTGGAAATTCTGGCCAGGGCAATCAGGCAGGAGAAAGAAATAAAGGGTATTCAATTAGGAAAAGAGGAAGTCAAATTGTCCCTGTTTGCAGATGACATGATTGCATATCTAGAAAACCCCATCATCTCAGTGCAAAATCTCCTTAAGCTGATAAGCAACTTCAGCAGTCTCAGGATGAAAAATCAATGAGCAAAAATCACAAGCATTCTTATACACCAATAACAGACAGAGAGCCAAATCATGAGTGAACTCCCATTCACAATTGCTTCAAAGAGAATAAAATACCCAGGAATAAAACTTACAAGGGATGTGAAGGACCTCTTCAAGGAGCTCTACAAACCACTGCTCAGGGAAATAAAAGAGGACACAAACAAATGGAAAAACATTCCATGCTCATCAATAGGAAGAATCAATATTGTGAAAATGGCCATACTGCCCAAGGTAATTTATAGATTCAATGCCATCCCCATCAAGCTACCAATGACTTTCTTCACAGAATTGGAAAAAAAACTACTTTAAAGTTTATATGGAACCAGAAAAGAGCCCTCATTGCCAAGACAATCCTAAGCCAAAAGAACAAACCTGGAGGCATCATGCTACCTGACTTCAAATCATACTACAAGGCTACAGTAACCAAAACAGCATGGTACTGGTAGCAAAATGAAGATATAGACCAATGGAACAGAACAGAGCCCTCAGAATTAATACCACAACAGCCATGTGATCTTTGAGAAACCTGACAAAAACAAGAAATGCCGAAAAGATTCCCTATTTAATAAATGGTGCTGGGAAAACTGGCTAGCCATATGTAGAAAGCTGAAACTGGATCCCTTCCTTACACATTACATAAAAATTAATTCAAGATGGATTAAAGACTTAAATGTTGGACCTAAAGCCATAAAAACCCTAGAAGAAAACCTAGGAAATACCATTCAAGACACAGGCATGGGGAAGGACTACATGACGAAAACACCAAAAGCAATGGCAACAAAAGCCAAAATAGACAAATGAGATCTAAATAAACTAAAGAGCTTCTGCACAGCAAAAGAAACTATCATCAGAGTGAACAGGCAACCTTTAGAATAGGAGAAAATTTTTGCACTCTACCCATCTGACAAAGGGCTAATATCCAGAATCTACAAAGAACTTAAACAAATTTACAAGAAAAAATCCAACAACCCCATCAAAAAGTGGGTGAAGGATGTGAACAGACACTTCTGAAAAGAAGACACTTATGCAGCCAACAGACACATCAAAAAATGCTCATCATCACTGGCCATAAGAGAAATGCAAATCAAAATCACAATGACATACCATCTCATATTAGTTAGAATGGTGATCATTAAAAAGACAGGAAACAACAGGTGCTAGAGAGGATGTGGAGAAATAGGAACACTTTGACACTGTTGGTGGGACTGTAAACTAGTTCAACCATTGTGGAAGACAGTGTGGTGATTCCTCAAGGATCTAGAACTAGAAATACCATTTGACTCAGCCATCCCATTACTGGGTATATACCCAAAGGATTATAAATCATGGTGCTGTAAAGACACATGCACATGTATGTTTATTGTGGCACTACTCACAATAGCAAAGACTTGGAACCAACCCAAATGTCCCTCAGTGATAGACTGGATTAAGAAAATGTGGCACATATACACCATGGAATACTATGCAGCCATAAAAAAGGATGAGTTTATGTCTTTCGTAGGGACATGGATGAAGCTGGAAACCATCATCCTGATCAAACTATCGCAAGGACAGAAAACCAAACACCACATGTTCTCAGTCATAGGTGGGAATTGAACAATGAGAACATCTGGACACAGGAAAGCGAACATCACACACCAGGACCTGTCACAGAGTGGGGGCGGGGGGAGGGATAACATTAGGAGAAATACCTAATGTAAATGACGAGTTAATGAGTGCAGCACACCAACATGGCACATGTATACATATGTAACAAACCTGCACATTGTGCACATGTACCCTAGAACTTAAAGTGTATATATAAAAAAAGTATGTCCATCCATGCACAGAGCTTGCTGTATTTATCACATTTATCATGTTGATTCTATGGATGAACATCTTCCTTTAGTTCCCTGTCCAATCCAGCTGGATTTCACTCAGCCCTCCTTGGTTAGCACAATAAGCACGCTTTTGTCAGCGATGTTGCAACGCAAGTGACTACATCTTGAATAGGAGCTGAATAAAATAAGGCTGAGATCTATTGTGCTGCATTCCCAAGAGTTACGGCATTCTTAGTCACAGGATGTGATAGGAACTTAGTACAAGATTACAAGATACAGGTGACAAAGACCTCGCTGATAAAACAGGTTGCAGTAAAGAAGTCAGCCAAATCCCACCAAAACCAAGATGGTGACAAGAGTGACCTCTGGTCATTGTAACTGCTCATTATACACTCATAATGCATTAGCGGCTAAAAGTCACTGCCACCAGAGCCAGGACAGTTTACAGATGTCATGACAACCTCAGGAAGTCGCAGGCGTCTGTAGTCCCAGGTACTCAGGAGGCTGAGGCAGGAGAATGGTGTAAACCCAGGGGGGCAGGGGGGGCGGTGGAGCTTTCAGTGAGCCCAGATTACGCCACTGCACTCCAGCCTGGGTGACAGAGCGAAACTCCGTCTCAAATCAAGAAAAAAAAAATTGTTTTGTAAAGATGGGGTCTCACTATGTTGCCCAGCCTGGTTGTCCCCAACTCCTGGCTTCAAGCAGTCCTCCTGCCTCTGCCTCCCAAAGTGCTGGGCTTATAGGGATAAGCCACCATACCTGGCCTAAATTTTATTTTTAATCATTATGGATGCATAATAGTTGTACTTATTTACAGGGTATATATGATATTTTGACACAAGCTTACAATGTGTAATAATCAAATTCGGGTAATTGGGGTATCTATGCCTTTAAGCCTTTACCATTTGTTTGTATTAGGAACATTGCAATTCCACTCTCTTATTTTAAAATATACGATGAATTATTGTTAACTATAGTCTCCCTGTTGTAGTACCAAATACTATACCTTTTTGCTTCTATCCAACTGTATTTTTGCATTCATTAACTATCCCCACTCTATCGCCTCTTCCTCAATACACTTCCCAGCCTCTGGTAACCACCATTCTGCTTTATCTCCGTGAGTGCAAGTTTTCAGCATTTTTACCTGCCACGTTTGAGTGAGAACATGTGAAATTTTGTATCAGGAGTTCTTTGATTTTTTTTTTAATTTGAATAGCTTTAGGGTACACGTGGTTTTTGGTTACTTGGATGAGTGAAGTTTGGGATGTTAGTGCACCCATCACCCGGGTGTTGTACATGGTACCTAATAGGTAGTCCTTCATCCCTCGCTGCACTCACACCCTCCCACTTCGGAGTCTCCAATGTCCATTACACTACTGTGTATGCCTTTGCATACCCACAACTTAGCTCCCACTTCTTTTTTTGAAGCAGGGTCTCACTCTGTCACCCAGCATGGATTGCAGTGGCATGATCATGGCTCACTGCACCTTCAACCTCCTAGGCTCAAGCAGGTCCCCCCCTTCAGCCTTCTGAGTAGCTGGGACCACAGGTGCGCATCACCACTCCCAGCTAATATTTTCTATTTTCTGTAGAGATGGGAATTTACTACATTGCCCAGGCTGTTCTTGAACTCCTGGTTTCAAGTGATCCTCCTGCCTCAGCCTCCCAAAGTGCTGGCATTACAGGAATGAGCCACCGTGCCCTACCAGCTCCCACTTTTGTAAGTGAGAACATGTGGTATTTGATTTTCTACTCCTTAGTTCCTTCACTTAGAAGAATGGCTTCCAGGTTCATCCAAGTTGTGGCAAAATATATTATTTCATTCTTTTTTTACATCAGGATATTTTAACATGGGTCATTTGTCCCCTAGGTAACATGTCTGGAGATATTTTGGTTGTCACAGCTGGGAATAGGTGCTATTGGCATTTGGTGGGTGGAGCCCAGAGACGCTGCTCAATACCCTACAGTGCACAGGACACCCCACCACAGACAGTCATTCAGCCCTGAATTACCCAAAATGCTCAGACTAAGAAACCCTGTACTAGGCCAGGTACAGTGGCTCACACCTGTAATCCCAGCACTTCAGGAAACTTAGTCAGGAGAATCACTTACTGTCAGGAGTTCGAGATCACCCTGGCCAACATGGCGAAATCCCACGTGTACTAAAAATACAAAAATTAGCCAAATGTGGTGTTAGGTGCCTGTTGTCCCAGCTACTTGGGAGTCTGATGCAGGAGAATCACTTGAATCCAGGAGGTGGAGGTTGCAGTGAGCCTAGAACATGCCACTGCACTCCAGCCAGACTCCATCTCGAAAAACAAAAACAACAACAACCACTCCCCAACCTGAAAAAAAAAAAAAACCCCACAAACCCCACAAAATCAGTGCAGATGCACACACACACGAGCACACACATCCATCTAAAACATTCAGTAATTAAGTTGCTTGGGGCAAAATGGCATCATTTATGAAACACTTGCAACTCATTTATCTGAGAAAGCCTATTTTGACTTAGAAATCCTCTTTGAAAAATTTGTCCAGTCTTATTGAGGTATGATTGCAAAATTAAAACTCTATAAAGTTGTACAATATGATGTTATTTTGACATAGGTGTGCATTATGGGAAGATGATCTCAATCAACATATCCATTACCCCACAGTTACTTTTTTTTTTTCTTTTGAAATAGTGTTTCACTCTCTTACCCAGGCTGGAGTGCTGTTGTGTGATTTCACTCACTGCAACCTCTGCCACTCAGGTTCAAGTGATTATCCTGCCTCAACCTACTGAGTAGCTGGGATTACAGGTGCCTGCCACCATGCCCACCTTGTTTTCTGCATTTTTAATAGAGATGGAGTTCCGCCACGTTGGCCAGACTGGTCTCAAACTCCTGACCTCAGGTGATCCACCCGCCTCGGCCTCCCAAAGTGCTGGGATTACAGGCATGAGCCACCGTGCCTGGCCTACTTAATTTTTTTTCTTTCTGTGTGGTGAGAACATTTGCAATCTACTCTTTCGCAAATTTCAAATATGCAATACAATATTGTTAACTATAGTCACCATGCTGTATATTAGGTGTCCAAAACTTATTCAACTTATAACTGCGCATTTGTACCTTTTGACCAACATCATCCCAGTTTTCCTAGCCCCCAGTCCCTGAGAATCATTGTTCTGTTCCCTGTTTCTCTGGATATCTGCATGCAAAAAAATAAAATTGGACTCCTGCCTTACTTCATACAAAAAAAAGAAAATCAACTCAAAATGAACGTAAGACTTAAAGGTAAAACCTAAAGGAATAAAAATCCTAGAAGAAAATGTAGAGGATAAGTGCCTTGACATAGATTGGCAAGGATTGTTTGAATATCATGCCAACAACATGGACAATAAAAGCAAAAATAAATAAGTGAACTACATCAAACTAAAAAGCTTCTGCACAGCCCAGAAAAGAGTCAACAAAATGAAAAGGTAGACTGAGGATTGGGAGAAAATATTTGCAAACCACATATCAGATAAAGGGTTCATATCTAAAACATATAAGGAACTCGTACAACTCAATAGGCAAAAATGAACAAATGAAAAACCCAAACAACCAGTTAAAAATGGGCAAAATACTTAAATAGATATTTTACCAAAGAAGACATAAAAATGTGGCCGAGAGATGTACAAAAAGGTGCCCAACATAACTAATTGTTATGGAAATGCAAATCAAAACCACCACTGGCGCTGAGCGTGGTGGCTCACGCTTGTAATCCTAGCACTTTGGGAGGCTGAGGTGAGCGGATCATCTGAGATCAGGAGTTCAAGACCAGCCTGGCCAATGTGATGAAACCCCATCTCTACTAAAAATACAAAAATTAGCCAGGCATGGTGGCATGTGCGTGTAGTCCCAGCTACTCCAGAGGTTGAGGCAGGAGAATCGCTTCAACCCGGGAGGTGGAGGTTGCAGTGAGCCAAGACCATGCCACTGTGCTCCATCCAGCCTAGGAAACAGAGCAAGACTCTATCTCAAAAAAACAAAACAAACAAACAAACAAAAAACCACCATGGGATGGTGTTAGAATCCTAACCACGTGTTAGGATGGCTAGTATCAAACAGTGAAGAGAAATTCTCTTACATGTAAGAAGGAAAAAGTGATCTGTGTTTGTCTTGCAGATGGAGTGAGGTGTGTCCTCAACAAATAAGAAGGTGTTTGTTTTCTTGTCTCTGTGGGAATGCACTTATGCTAACATCCAGTTATACAGGTAGAAAAACTAAATGTACCTGTTGTTATCACCACTGATTGAGTGGATTAAATTTAGAACTGAAATATGTCTCACTATAAATGACAAACAACTACAAAACACTGGGTAACTGAATTTTTGTTATGAGTTTTTTTTTTTGTTTTCAATCAAGACATTTGCTTAGGCTGTTTTCCCTATGAGGTAGCTTTTTATAAAGGACAGAAAGTAGCAGATATATAGGATAAAAAAGTCCAAAGATCTAATGCATAATCTGAGGACTATAGTTAATAATAGTGTGTTGTATTCACAATTTGCCATTGCTCAATTATGGAACCAGCCCAAATGTTCATCAATCAATGAAGTGGATAAATGAACTGTGATTATGTATATATATATATATATATATATATATATACAGAGAGAGAGAGCGAGAGAGAGATGGGGTTTCACCACGTTGGTCAGGCTGGTCTTGAACTCCTGATCTCAGGTGATCCACTCACCTCAGCAGCCCAAAGTGCTGGGATTACAACCATGAGCCACCATGCACAAATATATATATATATATATGACAGAATACTACTCAGCCATGAAAATGAAAATGAATGAATTAATGTGATTCTCAGCAACCTGGGTGGGATTGGAGACCATTATTCTAAATGAAGTAACTCAGGAATGGAAAATCAAACATTGTATGTTCTCACTCATAAGTGGGAGATAAGCTATGAGGATACAAAGGTGTAAGAATGACACAAAGGACTTTGGGAACTCAAAGGGAAAGGGTGGGAAGTGGGTGAGGGATAAAAGGCTACAAATTCAGTTCAGTGTATACTGTTTAGGTGACGGATGCACCAAAATTTTACAAATCAACACTGAAGAAGTTACTCATGTAACTAAATACCACCTGTTCGCCAATAACCTATGGAAATACAAACTAAAACAAATTTTAAAAAAGCAAAATGAAATAGTGTGTTGTATACAAGATTTTTGCTAAATAAGTAGATCATAGCTGCTCTTGCTACAGAGGAGAAAAAAGATTTGTAACTATGTGAGATGGTATATATGTTAATTTTTCACTATAGTAACTATTTTACTATATATGTATCTCATAAAGTCCTGCTGCACATCTTAAATGTACACAATAAAATCTATTTAAAAAGTTACAGGGCTGGGCATGGTGTCTCATCCCTGTAATCCCAGCACCTTGGGAGGACGAGGTGGATCACTTGACCTCAGAAGTTGCAAATCACCTTGGGCATTATAGCAAGACGCTACCTCTACAGAAACTAATAAGAAAAAAATTAGCCAGGTGTGGAGGTGCATGTCTGTGGTCCCAGCTACTTGGGAGGCTGAAGTGGGAGGGTCACCCAAGCCCAGGAGTTCAAGGCTGCAATGAGCTGTGATTGTGCTACTTCACTCCAGCCTGGGTGACAGAGGGAGATCCTGTCTCTAAAGTACACAAATAAATAAATAAAATAAAAATTACAAGTTAGACAACTAAACTGTTTTTTTCTTTCACTCTTGGCTGGCCACCCATTTAAAATGCAGCACTTGAAGAAATAAATATGTATCTCTGGCCACTGTTTTTGGAAAGTTTTGTTTTCATTGAAATTTGGTTAATTTTATTTAAAGTAAAACAATGAAATCAAAGACATAAGAGAGTTTGAAACATGCTTATTTCTGCATGTTTTACAAAAACATATGATCGCAATTCCAGACACCTGCCTTGAAATCTTTATAGAAATTCCTCATTGTTATTGCTATTGTTTGGCTTCTCTCGAAATGTCTTAAAAAACCCCATTTATCCATCAGATAATCATAGGTGGGGAGATATGTGTATCTTTCCGTTTCCTTAACTTCAAATGCTGCCTGAAAATGATGACTGTTTGGCAAGCCTAAGTTCCAACATTCCATTTCCCAGCATTATGTAACACAAAATCAGGTTTCATAACGTTTTCTTAGATCTGCTTCCCTCTGTTTTGTAAGATTTCAAGAGTCCTATAATTTATTATGTGGCTGGTGGAAGAAAAATATGCACAGAATAGATTGGTGTGTGTAACCTAAACATTTAGTGCTGTCTCGACAACAATGAAATCTACAGAGATGCTTTGGGGAAGTAGGCAGAATGTCCTACTACTGGGAATTTTATAAGATGAGAGCCTCCCAGTTTCTTTTAATTGCACTGAGTGGGTGAATCCATCAGGAAAGGAAAGAAAGAAAGAAACGTGAAAAAGAGCCCAGATCAAAAGCAATGCTGTTTTTGCCATCTTCATTAAATCAAAGCATGTGGTGACAACAGATTGTCTGAAGTCAGTGGGCACCCAACCAGGAGGCTGGTATGTTTTCCTGGTAAAACACAACCAGAAGATAATGGCTTCTAGCTTCATCCATATTCCTGCAAAGGACATGATCTCATTGTTTTTATAGCTGCATAATATTTCATGGTGCATATAGACCACATTTTCTTTATCCAGTCTATCATTGATGGGCATTTGGGTTTTTCCATGTCTTTGCTATTGTGCATAGTGCTGCAATGAACATATGCATGCATGCATCTTTATAACAGAATAATTTATATTCCTTTGGGTATATACTCAGTAATAGATATTACTGAGATTGCTGGATTAAATGGTATTTCTGGTTCTAGATCCTTGAGGAATTGCCACACTGTCTTCCACAATGGTTGAACTAATTTACATTCCCACCAACAGTGTAAAAGCATTCATATTTCTCCACAGCCTCATCAGCGTCTGTTGTTTCTTGATCCTGGGGGAGGGGAACAAACACACTGAGGTCTGTGGTGGGTAGGGAATAAGAGCCTCAGGAAAAATAGCTAATGTATGCTGGGCTTAATACCTAGGTGATGGGTTGATAGGTGCGGGAAACCTCCTTTGCACACGTCTACCTATGTAACAAAGTTGCACATCCTGCACATGTATCCCAGAACTTAAAATAAAATAAAATTAGAAACATCTGGGACATTTTCAGGAGATGAATGGCAAAGAAACTTTATGGATAATGACAAGAAAGTTTCAGGGCTAAGTACAAAACACACATGAATTATACCCTGGACTTTGTTTCTGTATTGGTACTTGACCACTGTCATGGATGGTATATGCTGGCATGCTTGAAATTTAGTCTTTGAATAAATGTTTTTATTAGTGCTGAAAACACAACTGATGCTTCTTTTCCAATAACTTTTTTTTTTTTTTTGAAACGGAGTTCTCTCTCTGTCACCCAGGCTGGAGTACAGTGGCAGGATCTGGGCTCACTGCAAGCTCTGCCTCCTGGGTTCACGCCATTCTCCTGCCTCAGCCTCCCAAGTAGCTGGGACTACAGGCGCCTGCCACAACACCCGGCTAATTTTTTGTATTTTTAGTAGAGACGGGGTTTCACCATGTTAGCCAGGATGGTCTCGATCTCCTGACCTCGTGATCCACCTGCCTCGGCCTCCCAAAGTGCTGGGATTACAGGTGTGAGCCACTGAGCGCAGACGACTTTTTTTTTTTTTTTTTTTTTAAAGAAATGGAGTTCTGTTATATGCTTCTATGTGGATGAGCCTTGAAGATGCTATGCTCAGTGAAAGAAGCCAGACACAAAAGGCCACACAGTGTAGGATTCCACTTACAAGAACTTTTCAGAGGAGGCAAGCCTATAAAGCCAGCAGGCAGATTGGTGTCTTCCCGGGGCTGGGATGGGGGAGAAGAGGGAGTGGCTACTTGGTGGGTCCAAGGTTGTTTTTAGGGTGATAAAAGTGTCTTGGAACCAGACAGCAGTGGCAGTTGCACAACCCTGTGAAGACACTAAATGCCACTGAAAAGTTCACTTTAAAATGGTCATTTTTACATTAGGGGCATTTCAATTTGATTGAAAAACAAATCTGGCTGAGTGCAGTGGCTCATGCCTGTAATCCCAGCACCTTGGAAGGCTGAGGTGGATAGATTACTTGAGGTCAGGAGTTCGAGACCAGCCTGGCCTACAAGGAGAAACCCCCATCTCAACTAAAAATACAAAAAAAGCCAGGTGTGGTGGCAGGAGCCTGTAGTCCTGGCTACTTGGGAGGCTGGAGCAAGAGAATCTCTTGAACCTGGGAAGTGGAGGTTGCAGTGAGCCAAGATAGCGCCACTGCACTATGGCCTGGGTGATAGAACAAGGCCCAGTCTTCAAAACAAAACAAAACAAAAAGCGGGGAATTCAGGCAAAGATGGGATTTAGATACTCGTAGAGGGGGACATGATAGGAAATGTGATTCTGGGAAGGAATTCCTTTCTTCCTTCCTTCCTTCCTTCCTTCCTTCCTTCCTTCCTTCCTTCCTTCCTTCCTTCCTTATTTCCTTCCTTCCTTCCTCCCACATTTCCTCACTCCCTCCTTTCTCTTTCCTTCCTTCCTTCCTTCCTCCCTCCCTCCCACCTCCCTCCCTCCTTCCTTTCTCTCTCTCTCTCTTTCTTTCTCTTTCCTCTAGGGTCACACACTTCCAACTAATTTAATTTTGGAGGGTCTCAAGTTTGATCAGAAAAAGGCATGTTTATCCTTTAAAGAAGGCAACAAGAGTTTCTCTCTCTGTCTGACTTTATATCTCCACAATTTCACCAAGACAGAGATTTTTATTGGGTGAGCACATATACTTAAAAGAATTACTTGAGACAAAAATGAAGAACTTCATGGAGAGTTGAGGGTCTTGGAATGAGCAGACTGACTCTTGGTGAACTCCACCTTTCCTATCTTCCAAAAAAAACCAAAAATCAATTCACTCTGAGATCTAATAATACCTCTGAATTGATCATCTACAGTAATCAAAGCATTCAGGCCATAAGAGCTGGTGTCTATATTAGGGGTTCTGCATTGTAAACTGCAGTACACATTGAGAAAATATCATCATCTCTAAACATTGTTTCTCTGGGCTGATGAAAGAGTGAAGATGTCTGAAGAATAAAAAGGATGACTGTGTGGAAACATGCCCTGCCAACTTGATAAATTCACCAATGATCACAATTGAGTGTCTCATGTAATGAAGGTTGGCTAATTAAAGAATACCAATGTGCCCTCTGGGCATGCTTTGGATTGGCATCCACTTCTGTAAGCCAGGTTGTTTGAGAACAGATGAGTTAACTCTGCAACCAGAAGATTAATGTGGGATTTTGCTCAGGGTTATTTCACTGAGACACAGAAGATGGCAACAAGATCTACGCGATCTTGCCATAAGGTCAGCACATCGATGTGTCTCAGCAAATCGTTTAGAAGAATGCAGAACTATCTGACCAGGTTTCTGGAAACATTCAGCTCCTCGTCCTGCCTGTAGAATCCTGTGCCTTGCAAGGCTGTTAGCAAGGAAGCAGTCCCTCTCCTTGAGCTAAGGATGGCTCTTAGGGAAGGGAGGGAGGGGAGAAGGGAGGGAGGGAGGGAGGGAAGGAGGAATCTTTCTATGCACATGAAGATATATCATTTCTAAGGTACCTAGCCTCTAAGGCCATCAATATCACTGCTTTTCAAAAACAAATAATAACATCACTATCCAACTTATAAAACTCCTATTCAATATAAATCTGAGAACTTTCTGGAACACATTGAGTTGAAAAGCCAAACATAATGCAAATAAATTGACCACAAGCTCTTGCTTAAAATTGTAGTCCTCCTTTAAATGTCAGTGTTGCTGATCTTCCTTCTGGCTGTTGTGCTAGTTTTTTCAATTAGCAAACCTGCTACTTATTATTTTTACTACTGTTGTTTTTTAGGAGGGAAGAATTTAGGAAGAAATGCTGGATTTTTTTCACATAGGGTACACAAAAGCTTATTTCACTAAAATTTCAAAGTGTACGTTTCATACCTATATTTATATGTATATTTAAGTTTGATATAAAAAATGAAAATGGTTATTTTTATTTATTATTTTTAATTTTTTGAGACAGTCTCATTCTGTTGCCCAGGCTGGAGTGCAGTGGCATGATCATAACTCACTGCAGCCTCAAACTCTGGGGTTCAAGCAATCCTCCCACCTCAGGCTCCTGAGTAGCTGGGACTACAAGTGTATGTCACCATGCCTGTTTAATTTTTAAAAATATTTGTAGATACATGGTCTTGCTGTGTTGCCCAGACTGATCTTCAACCTTTGGCATCAAACAATCCTCTCACCTCAGCCTCTCAAAATGCTGGGATTATAGGCACGAACCACTGTGACTCTTTTGTAAAAAAGTTTTATTTTTTATTTTTTAGACAGGTTCTCATTCTGTCATCCAGGTTGGAGTGCAGTGGCTCAATCTCAGCTCACTGTAACCTCTGCCTCCTGGACCCAAGCAGTCCTCCTACCTCAGCTTCCCAAGTAGCTAGGACCACAGGTGTGTGTCATCATGCCTGGCTAATTTTTCGTATTTTTGGTAGAGATGGGGTTTCACCATGTTGCCCAAGCTGGTCTCAAATTCTTGACCTCAAGTGATTCGCCCACCTTGGCCTCCCAAAGTGCTGGGATTACAGGCCTGAGCCACCGTGCCTGGCCATGTGTCTCTTTTATAAGGATGCTAATCCCATTTGTGAGTCTCCACCCTCATGACCTCATCACCTCCCAAAGGCCCCACCTTCCACCATCATCATGTTGAAGGTTCTAGCTTAATACATTAATTTTGGGAGGACACAGACATTCAGACCACGACACTAAGGCTGCCATAAGAAAGTGCCACCAACAAAGTGCTGAATCACAGACTTCTGTGGCCACAAATAACATGGGAAAGGGTCTTCTGCTCCCTGTGGGACCTTCTCCTGCCATCCTTACCCTGGTGCGCAGACAGTCCTATGGCCAACCTCTGCTCATTCTCTCCCTTGTCTGTTTCCATGGGATCCTTCTGGGACAATGACCAAAGGTGAAGCTTCAGTTGTTCATAGACTTCCCATATCTCATTTACATCCCTGGTCAATAGTAAGACACAGCATCTGTCAGGACCAACCGAGGAGGCAGAGGTCAACATGGTGGACAAACAACCTGACTGATGAGAACAGTGTAACCCCACAGGGGATGATTTAAAGCCTCGCCACCCCAAGACAGCGTTGGCCACTTCATTGGGTACAGTGGGGTCTACATGACCTACCACACAGAATCCTAAATCCCTGCACTGGACATGAATCCTGCTGCTGGCCACTAGGTACTGGATTTTTAGGGTGAGTGTTTGGAGATGGCTAGAATGATGGGGAAATCCAGTGAAGATGCCTGTCTATGTCTTGGTATACACAAAAAAATTACTGCTATGGAGAATTTCTAGTTCATTGTTTTTTGAGACAGGGTCTCGTTCTGTTGCTCCGGCTGGAGTGCAGTGGTGTAATCACGGCTCACTGCACCCTAACCTCCTGGGCTCAAGGGATCCTCCCACCTCAGCCTCCTGAATAGTTGGGAACACAGGCATGTACTACCACATGCCTGAGTAATTTTTAAATTTTTATTGTAGAGATGAGTTCTCATTGTGTTGCCCAGGCTGGTCTCAAACACCTGGGCCTGAGGAATCCTCCAATCTTGGACTCCTGAAGTGCTGGGATTACAGGAGTGAGGCAACCAGCCTCGCTTTTTTTTTTTTTAAATCTTAAGGGAGGAGATGCAGTAATCACTTCTAATTCCAACCCCCTGGGGTGAGCCAGTCCCCATAATCTTGGACTTGGAGATGAGATCTGCTCCAGTGCCATAGATAATCCCTGAGCTATTTACAATTATAAGGTTGAGAAGAAACTTGGAGCTCTGAATACCATAAAAATAGTAGCTGCAAATCAGAAACAGGTTCTCATTCATGCCTGACCACATGGAGATGCAATTTGTAGGTTTCATCATGGACCCAAGACCTAGGATTCTACCATTTCACAGACTGGGAAGACTCCATTGCTACATCTGTGTCCACATATAATGAACACAAAAGTCACTTCCCAGCTGGACATGAATGTCCCAATGCTGAATTCCTCCCCGACAGTGATCTTGTAACCTCACTCAAATAGCTTAAAAAAGAGACAGCTGTCATGTCTTCACCCTGGTCCTTCTTATCACCACAACATCTATATTATCTCTGAAATCTTACATTTCACAGCAGTCAGCATCTGACCATAATACTTCAGCTTTAGCCCTATCTCCCCAAGACCCTCATAATCCTTCCCCATCTCTTTGATCTTAGTCTGCTAGCTCCACCTGACTTTCTTCTTTTCTTTGATGCCTCAGGCCAGTACCAACCCCTAGGCTACAAGCCTGAAACAACTCTGCAAATGACATTGTCTTGAGGCTACCTCTGGGCTCTGATTAATTACTTGCTGATTGGTATGATTTGGTTGTGTCCCCACCCAAATCTTGAATTGTAGCTCCCATAATTCCCATGAGTTCTGGGAGGGACCTAGTGGGAGGTAATTGAATCATGGGGGCAGGGCTTTCTCATGCTGTTCTAGTGATAGTGAATAAGTCTCAGGAGATCCAATGGTTTTATAAAGGGGAGTTTTCTTGCACACTCTTTCCTGTCTGCTGCCATGTAAGATGTGCCTTTACTCCTCATTCACCTTCTGCCATAATCATGAGGCCTCCTCAGCCATGTCAAACTGTGAGTCCATTAAAACTCTTTCCTTTATAAATTATCCAACCTTGGGTAAGTCTTTATTAGCAGCATGAGAACCAATTAATACCCTCATCACTGGTGGTGCCTCACCCTGCCAGGTCTGTAAGCTGCCTGGGAACTGTGTCTGCACCCATGAATAGTTCTTGCCCACATGTCAGATTCAGGAGTTGCAAACCCTTGCAAGTCATTTTTGCCTCCTCTCTGCCCTGCGATTTTCTTCCCCCAAACAACTTACTCTCTAGGTCTTAAAGGAAATTTCAGCCTTCCACGATTATCTCACACATGAATTCCTATCTTACACCCCTATGACACATCTCCCTTGAGGTTTTCTTCTGACTGGTACTTCCTTGTAGTTCAATCCCTACATAATTCCTTGGGTAATTACAAAATTACAAACTTAAGTGTGCCATGCTCTTAAACAAAATTCTTTCTAATCACATCCCATCATTTAGAGCAGGAATTGGCACACTTTTCTGTTTTTGTTTTTTAACTGGCCAAATGTCTTTGGCTTAGTGGGGCATCTGATCTCCATGGCATCTACTCAACTCCGCCACTGGGTTGAAAATACTCCCACAGAAAATATGTAAATGAATATTTTATTGGCTGTGTGCCAATAAAACATTTTTTACAAAAACAGACGATGGGTCGAGTTTGGACAGTGGACCCTAGTTTGTCAAGCTCTGATTTAGAGGATAAAAAACAAATTTTAAAACACGGTGCAAGGGGCCGGGCATGGTGGCTTATGCCTGTAATCCCAGCACGTTGGGAGGCTGAGGCAGGTGGATCATGAGGTCAGGAGCTGGAGACCATCCTGGCCAACATAGTGAAATCCCGTCTCTATTAAAAATACAAAAATTAGCTGGGCGTGGGGTTGCATGCCTGTAATCCCAGCTACTTGAGAGGCTGAAGCAGGAGAATAGCTTGAATCAGGGAGTTGGAGGTTGCAGTGAGCTGAGATCCTGCCACTGCACTCCAGCCTGGCAACAGAGCAAGACTCTGTCTCAAAAACAAACAAACATACAAACAAACAAAAACATAGTGGAAGGGCGATGCTCTCTCTTGCTGTGCATTCTGATGCTCACTTCTAGTGCCTGAATTCCTTCTCTCTCCATCAGCATATGCCAAGCAGCTGCTAGTGACTTGTGAATACCATTTCAGCATGAAACATGCTTTGTCAAGAAGAGGCACTGTGATGGGCTGAACGTAACCTCCTCAAATCCATATGTTGAAATCCTAACATGCAGGATCTCAGAATGTGACTATATTTTGAGATGGGGTCTTTAAAGAGGTGACAAAGGTAAAACAAGGTCAGTAGAATGGCCCTTGATCCACTAGGACTGGAGTCCTTATAAGAACAGGAGATGAGGACACAGACACACACAGAGGGATGACTGCATGAGGACACAGGGAAAAGACCATGTCTACAAGCCAGTGAGAGAGGCCTCAGGAGGAGCGAACCCTGCCCACACTTGGATCTCAGACTTCCAGCCTCCAGGACTGTGGGAGGATAAATGTCTGTTGTTTAAGCCACCCAGTCTGTGGACCTTTATTATGGTGGCCCAAGCATAATGCAGGCACCTTGTCCGTACCCCAGACATTATTCTGCTTTCTGCTTTCTTTACTTATTTGGCGATGGAGCTATCCTCAAAATACCTTGTGGAATCAGTGCTATTGGGTTAGAAAAGGACAATGTCTCAGAGATTGAAAGCAGTATGTCCTGCATTACAGCTCAAATGAGGACCAGAAGTTAACTCTGCTTGGAAATCTCAGTCCCTGCCCCCACCCCTCTTTCCTCTGCACTTGGGAATCTGGCTTACGAGAATGGGATGGTTCTGATTTTTCCATTCTGCCTTACCCCAGTAGCTACTACAATGGATGTATTATTCTTGGTGCAATAGTGTTCACTACTTTTTATAGTCAATGCTGTTTCTAGCCTGGCCGAGGGGAGTGGAAAGTAGAGGCAGTGGTTCTAGGGTTTCAGATGGTTCCCAAGCTCCGGCTATTAAATAAAAATATAGTGTTTTCTCCTTTTCTGAGAGCAGTCCAAACTGACTTTATGTTTTCATCAAGTTCTGTCCATTTCTATTCTATCTCTGCTTCCTTCACAACTTGTAAAACATTTGCTGAGCATTGTGACTTTTAAAGATACTTTATGAGCCTTTCACAGACTTAGTGTGTGGACATTCTTCATGAGCCAATGTACACATTCTCCAAAGGGTAGAGACACTTGGCTGCACCTGGTTGTTGCCACACCTGAGATGTGTTTGTGTTGGCTGAGATACATAGACATTACCAGGAAACAACTCCAAGTCTGTGCTGGTAAAATAGCTCCGTCTTTAAAGTTCACTTTCGCATAGTTTGAAGTTGAATAGCTTAAGAAGCCTTGCCCATTCTTGTTGCCTATGAGAGAGGAGAGAGACATTCAGTGTGTGCACTGGAATATTGTCATGTGATTGCAAAAACCAAATAATGAAGAATAGAATGTAGTTAGATGCAAAGAGGTGGTTTGATTTGCTTTGAGTTATACCCCTCTTGTTTCTAGTGTTTTTATTCCTAGAACTTCATTGTGTCAATGTCTGTAGTTGTGTCTAACTTTATTTAGCTCTTGAATGTGAATGTTCTTATCCTCAAGTTACATGTACCTGAGATAAATAAAATGCAATGGAAGTTCTACTTATAATTTTTTATTTATTTATTTATTTATTTATTTATTTATTTATTTATTTTTTGAGACATAGTCTTGCTCTGTCACCCAGGCTGGAGTGCAGTGGTGCAATCTTGGCTCACAGCAACCTCCGATTCCTGGGTTCAAACGATTCTCTTTCCTCAGCCTCTTGAGTAGCTGGGATTACAGGTGTGTGCCACCACACCCAACTAATTTTTGTATTTTTAGTAGAGAAGGGTTTTTGCCATGTTGGCCAGGCTGGTCTTGAACTCCTGACCTCAGGTGACCCACCTGCCTTAGCCACTGAAAATGGTGAGATTACAGGCATAAGCCACTGCACCCAGCATATCTATTACATTATTTTTCTTTCACCATTAGATACTGAATGTTTGATAGCTGTGCCCTAAAGAGGAATGGAAACAGATAAAGATTGGCTCACAAATCAGCATCTGAAATGGGTCCTTTTTGTTAAATGCTAAACTATAGATCTCACTAATTATTCAGCCATTCTTTGGATATTGTTTTGCAAACTGAATTTGTAAAATTCTACCTGTATTTACCTTAATTATTCATGTTCCGATAACTTAATGTGTTCCTTACCTTGAATTTTAGCCACATTCCAAGAGTTAACTTTACCCTTTCCACAGTTACAATGTTTCTCCACTTCTTATTTTCCTATGCTCAGCACACATTTATTTTGGGGCAAACTCTACCTGCTTATTTTCTCTTTAAAGTGAAATGTCACTGGTTTATTCACCAAGTAGTCTTCTGAGGGCTAAAGAAAACTACTTCTTTTTTCTTTGTAATGTTTATGTGCACAAGGCATTCTAAACATCAGTCAGTCTGCAACAGTGGTTCTTTCTCTGAACATTCAACATGTTTAAGCGCTGTCATATGAACATGGTCACACATATTATAATGTGATCAAACAGAGGGCAATGTAATGCTTTAAGATTTTAATGGGCTTTAAAATCAGCATGGCCAGGTTTGCTAGGTCACACTTATAATCCCAGCAGGTTGGGGGGTTGAGGTGGGAGGACCACTTGAGCCCAGGAGTTCTAGACTAGCCTGAGCAACATAATGAGACCTCGTCTCTATTAAAATTTTTTGCAAAAATAAGCAGGGTGTGGTTTTGCACACTCGTTGTCCCAGCTCCTTGGGGGGCTCAGTGGGAGGATCACTTGAGCCCAGGAAGTCTATGCTGCAATGAGCTATGATTGCACCACTGCACTCCAGCCTGGGCAACAAAGCAAGAACCCATCTCTATAAATAAGTAAATAAAATCCATTACCTGAAACATTCAGATAACAATCATCAAAAGAGTATAAGCCTTTTAGAAAAACAAATTGTTTTTTAAATTAATTAATTAACTTAATAATTAATTAATTTTGAGACAGAGTCTTGTTCTGTCATCCTGGCTGGAGTACAGTGGTGCAGTCATAGCTCTCTATAGTCTTGAACTCCTGGGCTTAAGCTGTAATGCCCAACCTCGTTTCTCCTTTTTCACCTAGCCTTGTTTCCACCTGAATAGACTCTCCCTTAGCTAAGAGAACAGGACAGACTCCATCTTGGCTCTTTCACTGGCAGCCCCTTCCTCAAGGACTTAACTTGTGCAAGCTGACTCCCAGCACATCCAAGAATGCAATTAACTGATAAGATACTGTGGCGAGCTATATCCACAGTTCCCGGGAATTCGTCTGATTAGTAACGCCCAAAGCCCCGCGTCTATCACCTTGTAATAGTCTTAAAGCCCCTGCACCTGGAACTGTTTA
Organism: Gorilla gorilla gorilla; assembly: GCF_029281585.2. NCBI lineage: Eukaryota > Metazoa > Chordata > Mammalia > Primates > Hominidae > Gorilla > Gorilla gorilla. Next base: position 10,459,767 of record NC_073248.2, read on the forward strand.
CTTTCCTGTAACCATTTATCCTTTTAACTTTTTGACTACTTAACTTCTGTAAAATTGTTTTAACTAGACCCCCCTCCTCCCCTTTCTAAACCATGGTATAAAAGTTAATCAAGCCCTTTCCTCGGGTCCGAGAGAACTTTGAGCGTTAGCCGTCTCTCGGTCACCGGCTAATAAAGGACTCTTAATTCATCTCAAAGTGTGGTGTTTTTCTAACTCACTCAGGTACAACAAAGCAATCCTCCCACCTCAGCCTTGTGAATAGCTGGGACTACAGGTGTGAGCCACTGTGCCTGGCTGACCCTGTTGTTTTATTCAGAATCCTAAAGTGGTTGCCATGGGCTGCAACATGGGTGTCCCTGAGCCCAGATGTTCATGTCCTAATCTCAGGAACCTGTGAATCTTTTACATTACATGGCAAACAGGACTTTCCAGATTAACGCTCTTGAGAGGGTAGATTATTCTGGATTATTCAGATGCGCTCAACATAACACCAAGCTCCTTGGAAGAGCGCAGCAGCAAGGAGTCAAAGATGAAGAAAGCAGATGCGATGAAGAAAGCAGAGAGAGACACAGAGAGGGACAGAGAAAGAGAAGAAGAGACAAAGAAACACACACACACAAAGAGAGAGACACTTAGAGACAGAGGCACAGAGACAGAGAGAGACAAAGAGAGAATGAGAGACACAAAGAGAGACCAACAGAGAGAGACAGAGAGACAGAGAAAGAGAAGGAAAGACAGACAGAGACAGAGAGAGACACACACACACAGAGAGACAGAGAGTGACAAAGAGAGATGGAAAAACAGAAAGAGAGACAGACAGAAACTGAGACAGAGACAGAGAGATAGGAAGAGACAAAGAGACACAGGCAAAGAGAGAGAGAGAGACAGAGAGAAAGAGGGACAGAGAATGGGACACAGAAAGGCAGAGAGAGGGAGACAGAGGCAGAGGCAGAAAGAGAGACAGAGAGAGGCTGAAGACAGAGGCAGAAGGAGAGATAGAGAGAGGCAGAGACAGACAGAGAAGGGGGAAGTGAAGCAGCACTCCTGGTTTTGAAGACAGAGGAAGGAGCCATGAGCCAAGGAATGCAGGCAGCCTCTAGAAGTTAGAAAAAGGCAAGAAGCAATTTCCCTGGAGCCTCCTGAAGACAGCAGCCCTGCTGACCCATTTTAGATCCTGACCTCCAGGGTGACTGGGGATGTGTGAGGAGAGGGGAACAAGGGACATGAGACCCAAATGCCACAGTGAACAATTGGCTTGCTTGGGAGTGAGCCTGCAGATGAGTGTGCATTGCTTTTCTAGAGGATGGTGTTCATGGCTCACAAATCTTCATTGACCCATCTCTAAGATGTCATCTCTAAGCTCTCATCTAGTCAGTTATTCCATGGCATTTGGAGCAAAAACTAGCATTTGATAACTGAAATCCATTCTCTCACTCTCTTTTTTATTTTTTTATTCATTTTCATTTTTTATTTTTTATTTTTTGAGACAGAGTTTCACTCTCATTGCCCAGGCTGAAGTGGGCACAGTCTTGGCTCACTGCAAGTTCCACCTCCTGGGCTCAAGTAATTCTCCTGCCTCAGCCCCCCAAGCAGTTGGGACTACAGGAGCCTGCCACGAGGCCCGGCTAATTTTTGTATTCTTTGTAAAGACAAGCTTTCACCATGTTGCCCATGCTGGTCTTGAACTCCTGGCCTCAAGTGATCCTCCTGCCTCAGCCTCCCAAAGTGTTGGGATTACAAGCATGAGTCACTGAGCCCAGCCTGAAGTCCATTCTCAAGTGAATTTAAAATTTTTTTGTAATGTTTCAAACTTAACAAGCAAACTGTAGTTAGTAGCATCTCGTTAAACTAGTTAGGGCCAAGTAACTAAGTTGAATAGGATTGCAGTAGAAATGTCGTGGGACATTTAGAAAGACTGCAGAGAAGGAGCTAATTCACTTGGCAGGGAGGCCATTTCCTTCCTCATCTGCTTTATGTGATGTAGACACAATGGCTGGAGCTTCAGCATTCAAACTGAGTCATGAGGCAAACTTGAAGATGAAAGTCATGTGTTAGGGTGGTAGAAGAGATAAAACTAATCTAGTTCGTAAGCATCTTGAAGCCAGATTTTTTTGGAACATTCTTGTTCCAAGTTGTTTGTAGCTTTCAGATTTGTCATTTTTACTTTTGCCTTTTCTGAACCTGAGATTCATCTGTTATTAATTTTCTCAAGAATAACTACCTGGTGCATCTTGCTGAAATATGTGGCTGTCAGTGGATAGTTACTGTCTTTTCTAAAAGTCTAAAAGTTGTAATTTTTATTTCATAGTCACCATGCTTCTCTAGTTTATTTGCTCTAGATAGTGAATTACTAGTGCAAACTTGTTGTTATTGGAAGAAACCAAATATTTCTTTGCTTTAACCCCAAGCAGGATCATGTAATTGTCAGTTTATTGAACCCTTTGGTAGATAAATGTGAACTTACTCTGTTGATGCACACATCTGTTTGCATGCATGTATGTTTGGAGTGGGGGGTAAATGGAAAGACATTCTCCTTCTCTTCCCAGAGCTCTAGCTCATACTGCCTCAGGGACACAGCATGAGCATGGAAAGTGTTAGAAAATTAGCATTTCCCCAGCACACTTCCCAGTGTTAACTCTCCATCTGTATCAGGTACCTTGCTCAGCTTTGTTTCCAAGGTGTAGGAAGAGTGTAAGCTTCCTGTTTCATTACCACTGCAGATGTCTGCTTCATGACACCTGTTTTGTGATGTCAGTTATTGGATGACTGATCTTCACCTTTGCTGGAGGGTCAGAAAAATTCAAAAGTTTCCTAAGATTACAGTAAACACTAGCGGTAAAGTTAAACTGTTGTTTTGGGCAAGAAATGTCTTCATAGGTGTCTAAATATTTTGAGTGCCAGTGCTGCTTATCTTCTAGTTCCTCAGTTTGCTGGGAATTGAAGAAAAAGATTTCTTCCCTGTTGGAAGAGTGATGATGATATCCCTGCATTCTGAAACTTTGGCCAAATCGGAAAGATGAAATCATCAGATAAAATTTTGCAAGTTGTATATCACAGGTGATTTTCCCCCTAAATTTATTTTTGGGAGACTGTAGATCCGTAGGGGTTTCCGTAGGATGGTGTAATATGAGGCTGGCTTTTTTATTTTTTATTTTTTATTTTTTTTTTTATTTTTTGAGGCAGAGGCTCACTCTTGTAGCCCAGGCTGGAGTGCAGTGGTGTGATAGCTCACTGCAACCTCTGCCTCCCAGGGTTCAAGCAATTCTCCTGCCTCAGCCTCCTGAGTAGCTGGGATTACAGGTGCCTGCCACCACACCTGGCTAATTTTTGCATTTTTAGTTGAGATGGGGTTTCTCAATTTTGCTGAGGCCAGTCTCGAACTCCTGACCTCAGGTGATCTGTCCACCTCAGTCTCCCAAAGTGCTGGGATTACAGGTGAGCCACCGTGCCTGGTTGAGGCTGGGTTTAAAAAGGCAAACTGGAGAGTGAACAGGGTTGCAAGTCTCAAGTTGCTTTATAGAAATGAATGAATTAAGATGGGGTATCTGTCAGATCCCTGCAGGGAACACATTTCACCCAGGGTGTCCAAATGTGGAGATGTTAATAAAAACACTGATTATGAATGAATGGGAAGACAAGACAGAAAAAGGAGTTCAGGTGAGGCTGACCAGAGAGGCTGATTCTAACCTCTGCCTCTAGGGAAGAGGCAGGAGAACAAAGTTGTGGAATCTTGTGAGAAATATAATTTGGAGGACATGGACTGCAAGTGAGTGAGAGCTTAGAAAGATGTGGAAGACCCTTTGAGCTTGGGAGAACACGCAGGATATTGTCGGCATGGAAGGATGGTGGGGGACCCTGTGAGCTTGAGGGATACAGGAGGGCCTGTGAGCCTGGTGTGGTGCAGGTTGTTTGCAGGATGAGATTAGAGACTTTCTCATCCTGCTACCTGATAGCCATTTTGCTCATTTTCTGTTCACATTAGAGCATTCTCACATTGTTGATGGCTGTTGTGATACCTTGATTCTTGTCTTCCTAGTTTAAAATGATTTAAACACAGACACACAGCCAAGGACATGCAGCATAGAGTAAATTATTACAAAACAAAAACAGTATTTGGAAGGTTAGGGGCAGAATAGACTATACACCCTGAGAGAGTAGATTCAGGGCAGGCTGCTAGTTACAGTGAGACAGTATTGATTATTGCTGGAGAAACTCCCTTTATGGGAGTCTTACAGGATGATTCATAAGGAGGTGCGAAGAGGTGTTGTTAGTAAGCATGTTCTGAGTGGTCCTCTGGGAGCACATGTGCACTGGCTGTATATGCTTGTTCATGCATTGCAGGTCTAATTAGCAACTCACATCTCAACCCAAAGGTGTGCTTTTTACTATTAAAATGAGAAAGGGTCAGTTTGAGGACAGGTAACGTCAAAATGCTCATGCTCTCTATAAGGGAAAGTCCCTACTGAAGAATTGTTTTGCTTGAATGAGCTCAGTGACAATGCAAATGCTGAAGCTTAGTACTGTCATGGTTACCATGCTTGCTGCACACAGAGAACATGGTCATTTCCTTCATTATGCATCCTGCCTCAGCACTGCTAAGAAGAAATACCAGAGACTGGCTACTTTATAAAGAAAAGAAGTTTAATTGGCTTACAGTTCTGCAGGCTATACGGGAAGCATGGTGGCTTCTGCTTCTGGGGAGGCCTCAGGAACTGACGATCATAGTGCAAGGGGAAGTGGGAGACAACATCTTACATGACTAGAGCAGGAGGAAGAGAGAGGAACACATGATGGAGGTGCTACACACTTCTGGACTATCAGAAGACTTTGTGATCACTCACTCACTATGATGAGAAGAGCATTGAGCAGAGGGTGTTAAACCATTCTTGAAGGACCCACCCCTATGATCCAATCACCTCTCTCCAGACCCCACCTCCAAAACTGGGGAATACAATTTGACATGAAATTTGGTGGGAACACAGATCCAAACCCTATCGCTGACTGTCTTTGAGTGCCTTTCTGATTTGTCCTAAGAAACTCATTTTATTTCCATGACTTGGGTAGAGTGGCATCTGGTTGGTGGTGCCCATTTCATATCAGCCAGGGACAAAGCAACCCCTTGTTCCTCTCAGCTTGGATTTTCATCTGTGCCTATGCCTGGTTCATGCCTTGGACATATTAAAAAAAAAAAAAAAGTAAAAGCTCATTTTAAGGGATAACAGCATGGCAGAAAAAGGGGTAAATAAATGGGGAATTGGACCACCTATGTAGAATAACCAGTGTAGACTTGTGTAAAAAACTAGAGTTTGCATAAGACAATCAATCATGAAGCCACACACACACACACACATGTCCCGCACAAGTGAGGATGACGCATGAAAAAGTGACTTTTCCAAATCCTTGGGGAAAAATATGATTCAGAATCCGTCTTCAGACGTCACTGGTTTTTATTGCGGAGTTGTGAAAGGTCAGTCTGTGCTCTGCAAAATCCTGACGCGAGAGGGACTTGTGTTCAGTTTCCTGTTAACCCCTTTTTGGAGTCCTCCTTCTCCTTTAGCAGATTAAGTCTTGTTAATTCCAGGCTCTCTGCTGCAGTAGGGGGTTTGTCTTTCTTGGAAGTAAATCAGCCAGGTTTTCGAACCTGACAATCCATTTGCTGACCGTGTACTATTTATTAATTCTTACTCAAGTGTCAATGGCTACTTAATTATGGCAACAGGCAAACAGCACTGGCATTTTACCAAAACTAATGTCATAATAGTGGAACACCTACTGAGTACCCAGAAGAGCAAGAGGATGCTACTTTATCTACAAGTTGGCTGTGAAGAGAAACTGATTTGCTCTTTTGCAAACAGCATTTGTATCTACTCTCTCCCCTTTTTTCCTGCTCCAGATTATTCTCTTCTTGTTTCCCACTCTCTGTCAAATTCTCTGACATTAAAACGCTTTCCTCCCATTTCCTCCCCTCACCTCCCCTTTCCTCCCTTCACCTCCTCTCTTCTCTTTTCCTTTCCTTTCCTTTTGATAGGATTTTGCTTGTCACCCAGGCTGGAGTGCAGCGGCACAATCATAGCTCACTGCAGCCTCCAACTCCTGGATATATATATTACATATATGACAGTCATTCCTTAAAATTATAATGAATCTGCCCTATGCTAATGTGCCTTTTTTATTTTTTATACCATATTTTTGCTGTACATTTTAATGTTTGGATGAATTTAGATACAGAAATATTTACCATTGTGTTATAATTGCCTACAGTATTTAGTACAGTAACCTGCTATACAGATTTGTGGCCCAGGAGCCACAGGCTAGACCATATAGCCTAGGTGTGTTGTAGGCTAGACCATCCAGGCTTGTGAAAGTGCATTCTGTGATGTTCACACAAAGTCACCTAAGGACACAGTTATCAGAATGTATCTCTGTTGTTAAGTGATACATGACTGTAGCCTTTGCTGCCCCTCTGGCCTGAATGTTCATGTATTCTCCAAATTTATCCTAATCCCCAAGGTTATAGTATTAGAAATTGGAGCTTTGGGGAGGTGATGAGGCCATGAGGGTGGAGCCTCATAGGTGAAATCAGGACACTTATAAAAGAGACCACAGAGAGCTCCCTCACCCCTTCCACCATGTAAGAACACAGCAAGAAGGACTATCTACAAAACAGAAAGGAAGTCCATACCAGACACTAAATCTGCCATGTCTTTATCTTGGACTTCCAGAGTCCAGAACAGTGGGCAATAAATGTCTGCTGTCTATAAGCCACTCAGTATACAGTATTTTGTTATGGAAGCCCACACTGACCAAGATAGTTACAGACTAAGATCTGAGAAATCTCATGCTTTTGGGCATGAAAAAAAAAAATTAGACACAGGACTGGTGGAGGTCTTTTCTTGGAATTTCGTCTTTAATTTGAGTTCCCTTCCAGAGGCCATTTCTTACTGTGACTGGAAATGTCTGAGTAGCCTGTGTTCTCTTTCTTTGTATTCCGGCTCTGATCTTATCTTCTAGTCTCCAACCAGAAAGTTTAATCTTGACAGGTACTGACAGAAATGAAAAATGTGACCATTTCCTGCAGGGTGACCATGTGTTTTAAGTTCTCTGAAAAAAGCTAGCATGTGTAATTTTGTACATTCTTATTGTTTTTAAAAAACCTCTCTACTTTCAAAGAATGACATGCTGTGGATGAAGAAGCCTCTTCAGATCATGATCTGACTTTTGTTTACTGTAATTTGGTGATTCAATCATAATCAGAGAGAAATCATAGCATTGATATACCTGCTGGGGACATTAAAATGGGATTGAGACAGAGTTAATTTCAACTGGGGAATGATGATGCAATGTGTGAGAACCATGCCTGTTTACAACAGCTCTTGGGCATTGGAAAATCCGCACATAATTTCTTGCAGAAATGGCTGCCTAAGGGCGGCAGGCTTTTGAGGTCTGCAGTTTGTCTGGTCTTCTTCTGACAGTTTATAATAGATTTGTTTCTCAGCATATACTGCTTGCATATCAGCATTTGGGTAGGCGGATGTCTGCAGGTGGAATGTGACATTTTGCTTAAGGGATACTGTACAAAAAGTGCCTCATTTTGCACCCAGCCAGGAAACATATATCTGTAGCTGTGACCACATGCGTATGGTATTTAGTGATGTCATGAAAGAGTTGCTAATGCTGTAGTCAGAAAAAAATGGATGAGGTTAACAGGCTTGGGAAATTTTAACCTCGAATAGCCTAACACTTTGGTGAACATAAAGGCAGTCTGGACAATCCATTGAGACTATTTTTGTTGTTGTTGCAGAAAAGCATCTATATGCTTGAAATACACATCTTTGTTATAGATACAGAGAATGTGAAGGCTTTCTTTCTTCCCAAGCATGTAGAGCTAAGGCTACATTTTCTAAATCTCAAATAAATTGAATGCAAATACACTCCAATAGTAAGAAATAACCCTAAAGGATACCACTATAGCATATGCTGTACCAGTTACTTGATCCTCAATGTGGGGGTTCACGGCAACTGAAGAACAAATTACAGTTTTGTTACATGATAGTTAATACCACTATAGCATATGCAAAGTTCTTCTGCTTAGTCTTGTTAAAGCAAATAATTTTAATTAACAGGTGGGTATCTTGAAGGTATCGTCTTTGTTTATAGACTAAGGTTTACAGAAATTAACAAAAATAAACATTATTGTTATCTACAAGCAAAATCAAAGATGATAAATTCAGATTAACTGTAATTATCTCGATGTTTTATGCAAAAGTGTCTTTATTTTGAAACAACCCAACATAAGAAAGCAAACATGAACTGTAATTAGATTGTCTCAGTATAAACGATTTAACTGACACTGTACTAAGTTGTTTAATAGGTGACTTACTCAAAATATGCTGGGTTTGATGTTTATCTTTTCAGGGTAGAATTATAAAGATTTTTTTAAATTTTTATTTTTTATTTTATTTTATTTTTTTTAAATGAGGCCTGGCTATGTTGCCCACTCTGGTCTTGAACTCCTGGGATCAAGCAATCCTCCCACCTTGCCATCCCAAAGTGCTGGGATTACAGGTGTGAGCCACCATGCCCAGCCTAAAATGATTTTTTTAAAAGTCCGTCATTCTTTTGTTCCCCTAAAAATAATATATGGAATATTGCATAATATATCTAACTTGTTAAAAGAAGTCGGCCGGGTGCGGTGACTAAGGCCTGTAATACCAGCACTTTGGGAGGCCGAGATGGGCGGATCACGAGGTCAGGAAATCGAGACCATCCTGGCTAACATGGTGAAACCCCGTCTCTACTAAAAATACAAAAAAAAATTAGCCGGGCTTGGTGGCGGGTGCTTGTAGTCCCAGCTACTCGGGAGGCTGAGGCAGGAGAATGGCGTGAACCCAGGAGGCAGAGCTTGCTGTGAGCCGAGATCGTGCCATTGCACCCTAGCCTGGGCTACTGAGTGAGACTCTGTCTCAAAAAAAAAAAAAAAAAAAGGTAATTTAAAACTCAATAGTGTAAATCTGACAGTGTTTGAGCTGGCTCAAGGTTTTGCATTAAATAGAAAACAGCCCTATGCACACTCCAAACATCTTACATTGGGGTTTCAACGGATAGAAGCAAGTTTACCTAACTGTGTTTGAAAATTTCCAGAATCTCATATCTCAAAGGTATGCCACTTTGATGTTTTGACAATTCAAGAGTGGCGAGACACTTTCTAGCAAGTTGATTTATAGTTCAGCTGTTCCCTCAGCTCCGTCTCCTCAACTCGGGGAGTTTTCCAGCTTCTCTTAGTTTCTGCCTTCCAGTTATAGCCTGGAAATGCTCTCAAGGCAGTGAGCCGGGCCACCGTGGTCTCACTTTGTTTTTCTGCATCTAGAGAATCACTGTCCTTTCTTTTTTCTCTTTTGAAAATTTATTTATTTTCCCTTTATTTTTAAAATTAATCTTCTTTTGAGAATCAATGTCCTTAACTGCCTGGTATCCAGTCTTGAAAATGGTTCTCCCTTAAATGGTTGACTCTTTACTTTTTGGTGATTTGAGGCTGGAGGGAAAACTCCATTTCTGTTACTGCATCTTGATAGGAAGCATAAGTATGGTGGCCAGCTTACACTGGCTTGCCTGTGGTTTCTTGGTTTAAGCATTGAGTGTCCACATCCCAGGGTGTGTTCAGCACTGAACCCCTAAGTTCTGAGTCAACTAGATGGTTGGCCACCCTCGGTGGATGTGCAGATAACATTCTTTGACTCTACTTCTTTGATGTCTCTGGTTTTCTAGTAATGGTAGCACAGTCCATGTTACTGTTTCTTTGTTAAACTTATATAAAATTCATGCTATTCCCAATGTCTAAGAGCTAAACATGCTGTCTCTATTCAATGGACATCCTTACAAAGTTTATCGTATTTTATGGTTTGTGAACTAAAAAAAAATGACACCTAAGAGGTGACCAATTAAGTAACCTGAAACTATATGTGTATATAGTATATATATATACACACATATGTATATATATGTGTGTGTCTGTACATATTATTTTATATATATATATATATATAAACTGCATCAGGCAAATCTGGCTTAACTTTCATGTAACAAAATTGTGATTTGTTCTTCAGTTGCCATGAGCCCTCACATTGAAGATCATGTAACTTGAATGTGCCAGGATGAACCTAGCATGCAACTTGAGAGAACCCTAATTGAGAAGCAGGGACTGAATTAAGAAGCAGACACCACATTTCATGATTCAGGATCCAATCAGATTGAACCCTGGGATCACCCTATGGCAAGATCCAATTAGATCGTGCCTCCTGGCATCATCCCATGGCAAGATCCAATCAGAACATGCCTTGTGGCATCACTTCATTGCAAAGTCCAATTAGATCTTGTCTAATTACCGTGTGCTTATAAAGCCTGACCTGAAGCTCAGCTCACAGACAAAGATTTGAGCATTACCTCCAGTCTGTTTGCCAGCTGACTCACAATAAAGCTTTTCTTTTGTCAAAAGCCAGTGTCATAGTATTAGTCTCTATGTGGATTGAGCGGCGAGCTCATTGATTGGTCATCTATAGCTGTATCTATAGCTATAGATACTCATCTACAGAAACATCATGGCTGTGTGATGATAGCAATGATGTCAAACATGTACTGTAAGACCATAAGGTCTTTACGGGTTCCCTGATCAAAATGACCCAATACAAAACGTTGTTTTTTGAAGTTGAGCAGAAAGAGAGATGAGCAGAAATCACTTAGTGGGTTGAGGAGAGTAATGCAAAAGGTATTTGGAGAATAGGAGGAGGAAGTGGGCTGGATAAACACAGTAGGGACTACATGTTGGCCGCTTCCATGGAGACTGTTTCTGAGGTGAAAGCACTCATGCCAGGAAACAAAAATAAAGAGATATTTTAGTTTATGAGTGTATCTGCTTTCCTAACATACAGCTGTTTATTAACATTAATGGATATCTGGTTTTTTTTTCACTCGATCCAAATTTAAAGCTTCATAGATTCCTAAACTTCAGTGTTGGAAGAATCCCTTAACCCTGTCACCCCACCTCTTTCAAGGAGAGTTCTTATCCAGGATTATAAATAAAAATCCCAGGGAGAACATTATCAAAATTCATGCACCTATTCTTTTTCAGTAGGTCTGGGAGAGGGGAAAAAATCTTAACTACCTATTTAAAAATTTTTTTAAAAAGGATCTTTCTGATATATACCCTGAAAGAATCACCATCACATGGAAAAAGAGTACCTTAAAAATAGTTACATTTTTCCACTTGATCATGCCAAACAATTATGTGAATAAGAAAATGACATATTTTGCACCTAACTTGCCAAGCTGAAAAGACTTTTTCCCTTTGTATATTCGCTAGCAAATTGGGACAGTTTAACTTGCATCTTAGCCAATTTCTGCAGAAGCTGGGGCTCTGTGTCTTTAGCTGGTTTGCAACTCATACAAGCAGCTGTATCTCCACTGAATGGAAAGTGCAGTGTGTAACACATGGCATGCAAAACAGGATATGAGAGGATTTTGGCAAGCAAAGGGACTCAGTTTCAGAAAGCTCTGGGGCTCCTCAGTTAGAATTCACTCTGCTGTCTCTACCTGCTGACAACTCACATCAATGCCTGGGTGTATGAATCTTGCTGGAAAATCAAAATGTAACTGGCAAACAGAAATGCAGAGGTTCAATATTGTGCAAGGTAGGAGGAAGGCAGGTAGGAGACTTGCTGATAAGATAAATGTTGAATGAATAACAGTAGATAATCTGCCAATGGTTGGGCTGATGGTAAAAAGTATGAAGGAAGTTTTCTTAGACTGACTCCTCAACCTGGAATTGAAGCAAGTGCATGGTGGGGAGATGCTGGCATTCATGGGAGGAGTGGTGTTGAAAAGTCAAAACAGAGAACAAACTTGTCCCATCTCTGCTTGGGTTCATATCCTTTCTCTTTGCAAAGCAAGCTGTGATTCAGAGGCAGTGAAAGCCATCACCTGGGGCTTTAGTTCTTTCCAGACTTACCCTTCAGTGGATCAAAGTTTTGTGTCTAATCCATTATGGGGAGATTGACCTTTAAATTTTTATCTTTTCTCCCTTTTTCCTTCTTCTTTCTCCTCTTCCTCCTTCTCTTTTCCTCCTCTTCCTTCTCTCCTGCTTTTTCCCTTTTCCTTCTCCTTTTTCTCCTTTGACTTCTTATTCTTCAGGGCTTACCCTTCACGTTAATGTGTAAACAATATGATTTGAGTCAAACTTGGACATTGGGGAAAAGTTTATTCCTTATGGGTGCCTTCACTAGTACTTATGATATCAGTCCACAGCATCAAAAATATGACATCACGCTCTCCCTTAATTCTCCAAATGCAGTTAAATCTAGGTGGTGACATATACCACAATCTTAATGTATTGGCTAATGAGAGGATGAACAAGCCAAAAAGAAAAGAGAAGGAAAGGACATTAATTTGGAAACTGCCAATGACAACTTTTACTGTCCATTGCCATAATCCCTACTGGTAGGTCCTTGAAGGCATTCTTGATATAGTAAAATGAACATGGCATTCTACTTCCATGGTTTTACCAAAACCTGTAAGCCATCTGAACATGAAAAAAAATCTTGACATATCCTAATTGAGGGATATTCTAGAAAATACCTGCCAAGTTGTGTCCTCAAGACTGTCAAGGTCATCAAAAACAAGGACTGTCTAAGAAATTGTCTCATCCAAGAGGAGCATAAAGAGATGTGTGATAACAAAATGTAACTTAGGATCTTGGAAGATGCTGGAGCAGAAAGAGAATATTAGGTGAAAACCAAGAAGATCTAAATAAAGTAGGAAATTTAGATGGTGATGATGGTGATGATCATGATGATGATGGTGGTGATGGTGATGACGGTGTTGGTGATGATAGTCATGATGATGGTGATGATCATGGTGGTGATGATGACTGTGATTATGGTGATGGTGATGGTGATGATGATATGATGGTGATGATGATGGCGATGGTGAAGATGACGGTGATGGTGATGATGCTGATGACGATGAGGTGATGACAGTGATGATAATGGTGATGGTGATGGTGATGGTGATGATGGTGATGATGGTGATGAGATGATGATGGTGATGGTGATGATGGTGATATAAGCTTCCAATAAGCTATAATGTTGTTTCTAAATATAGGTCCAATATAGTTTAGTAGACACACAGGAAAGTCTTTTCAGGGAAGCTAGCTCTCACTGATGTCTTTGCTATCCAAAGAGTGTTATACTTGCTCAGCAAACAACATCTATAGGAATTAGCACTCAGGAAAGTAAAAAAAAAAAAAAAAAAAAAAAAGACAGCAGAGGGCCAGTCCATTCTTCTCGTAGTTCATTGATATACTTGGTCATATGCTGCCACTAACTGCAAGGGAGATTGGGAGAAGGTATCCCTATAAGGGCAGACATGTGCCCAACAAAAACTTTGGTGGTGGGTGGGGTGGGGGAGTTCTATGACAGAAAATACAAAGGAGAGAATGGGAGTTATCCCTGTCTGTCTTAGCCTTCATAGAGATGATGAGTTGAACCAGGAAAACAGCAGAGGGACTAAGAAGAAAGGGAAAGATTGGAGAGGGAAGTTACCAACAGAGTTGGTGAACATTTTGCCAGGTCTGACCTGAAGATGATGATTGGACATGGAAGCTAAAAAATGTGGCCATGATTTCTCACTTGGATAAACAGATAGTGACTCCTTGAGATATGACATGTAATGGTGGTACAGTGGGGATGAAGGGAATGCTATGGTTTGAAGGTTTTTGTCCCCTCCAAAATGCATGTGTTGGATACATAACTTCCAATGCAACAGTTTTGGGAGGAGGAGCCTAATGGGAGGTGTTTAGGTCATTGAGGGCTCCACTTCAGGAGTTCATTAAAGCAGCCATAAGAAAAGCATGTGTGGGGATGGGTTCTCCTCTTTCTCTCTTTCTCTGTCTCTCTCCCCCACAAACCCCATGTTTCTTTGCCACACGAACATACAAACTTTCTCCCCTCTGGAGGGCCTAGCATTCAAGGCACCATTCTGTAGGATAGGAGAACAAGTCCTGACCCATGGTACCTTGTTTTTGGACTTCCCAGACTACAGAACTGTGAGAGAATAAATTTCTTTGCTTCATAAGTTACCTAGTCTGTGGTAATTTGTGATGCAGCATAAAATTGACTAAGATGAGGTGAGGGGCTAATAAATATGAGTTTGAGTTAAATAGAGGCATCCAAGAAAACAAATTCAGTAGAATAATGACAATTTGAGTCTCACCAGGGAAAGGCTAAAGACCCGGGGAGCCATGTGTGTATGGGATATATTTAATGGAGCAGAAGTAGATGAGGTCTCAGAGAAAAAGAAAGAGATCAAGTATAAACTCTTACAAATATGGGTATGTGGAGGAGAGAAAACAATAAAATATGATAGATATGGGAAGTATGAGCGCTACCAGGAAGAGGAAAGGAGGACACTGTGGAAACCAGGTGGGGGATAGATTTTGGAGGAGAGAGACAAGTCAGAAACTCAAAGAAGAAGATAAACTCTTCAGAATGGGTTCCTGGGTTGGAAATGAGATCTTAATCATGTTTCCCAAGGTGACCTCACAGAGCAATGAAGATGGCTGGAGCCATGACCCTTGGGAAAAAAAGAGTGTGGTCCATGGGTGAAGATATTTGCTAGTGACAGGAAGAAGAGAGTGGACAGTAGCTTTTGGGAAAGAGGCAGAAAACTTAGTCAAGGCAGGAAATTCTGAGAACATCTGCCATGTTTTTTTTTTTTCTTCTAAAAACGTCTAGCACTATCTGGCATCTTTGATTCATGTCAAGTTGTTGAAAACAAAGGAGAAGAGAGAGACTAAAAGAATGCCAGTGAGCTACCTCATTGTGAGCAGGAAGATGAGGAGGACATGAGTGCTGGCCTGGTCAGGTATTGTCTGTGGTCGAGACATGACCAAAAAAGAGGCCAACAGGGAGATTAGAATGGGTGAGCAGAGCAGGGTTGTGAGAGGGAGGAATGAACCCAACATCCTGGAAATAAAGATTCCCCTGAGGATATGATAACAGCCTTGTATCTAAGATGAATGTGGCTTGCCATGGGTGATGCTACACATTCCATCACAATAACACCATACATATAAGCTGTCTCAGTTCTTACTAGTCATTGTCTCATGTCCCCTGATATAATGAGAAGAGATTCTTACTAATGGTCTTTTATTCTCTTCTCTCTCTTCCCCTTGGTGTAAATTATGGTTCTGAGTAAACTGTAAGCCTTTTTTGTTGTTGTTGCTGTTTTTTCACTGCACAGAACTCTCAAATCCCATCATTCCATAGGAATCCGATTGATGTCATCTAAACCTCAGCATATATTTTTTGTTAATGATGAAAAGTTTCTGTCACCATCACCAAGGGAGTTTACTGAGACCTAAGGGTGTAAGCTAAACTCTCTTTATCATTTAAAAAACAAAACAAAACAATTTCCAATGCCATTGGGGGAAACCCTCTGGAAATATTTTTTTAAAAAGAAAACATTAATGCAAAAGGAATTCATACAGTCTATCTCAAATGGCCCCGTGCTATAATTTATTTTTATCAAGCTATGAAAAGAATCATATGGTGTTTAATGGCAGCACCTTGATTGCATACAGATATGCTGAACATGTGTCAATTATTTTTCTTAGATGCTAAATTGACAGAATTTAAAAGCTCCAGATGTGAAAAGTTAAAGAAAAAAGTTGATCCCCTTGAGTTTTGTTGGAATTCTCTCATGGTTATTCATGTTTCTTACATTAGTAAGAGTACTTATATGATCGTTTGGGAGAAGACAGTTATGCCAAAGTTTTCTTGTTACCAATGTTTAAATAGTTGTAAAACATTCTTTCTCTACTTGGAGAGCTAAGATTTGCTTTTTTTCCCCCCTTACACATTAGTACTTTGTAATGTTCTTGAATATGAGCTTGTTGAGGAGTCTTTTGCCTCTTGAGTGGGGTCTATCTCAAGCTGGTATGGCTGTCCTCCTGCAAAAGACTCCAAAGGCTCCTCAAGCACAGCCCATGGGTCAGGAGCCGGGCTGGCAAGAAAGCCAACAATTCACATGCAGTAAAGGCTCATTCTGTCTTCCAGGAGGGGGAAGAACAGAACAAACATGGAAGAGAGGATAATTGACGGGAATTTGGCTACAGTAAAAGATAATTTAATTTTCTCTTGGTCAGGCAGCAAGGGTGGAGGAGATGCTGGTAGGGGGTTGGCCCCATTCTGTCCTGGGACCTCCCAGCACCTGGCTGAGATCTTTCTAAGATTCCCAAGATCTCTTTCAGTTTTAACACCACTTTTTTATTTTCCAGCAGAGAAACAGCATTACACTGCTGACCACAATGTAACCATACACCCAGTCTTTCCCAGGGATACTTGGGACAGACATCAATTTAAAAATTCATCATTCCTGGCAACAAGAGACACCAGGGATTACTAAGCAGGCAGGGAGGGATGGTAGCAAGGGTTGAAAAAGTACTTAGTGGGTGCTATGCTCACTAAGTGGGTGACAGCATCAGTTGTACCCCAGACCTCAGCATCACTCAATGTACCCAGGAAAAAAACCTGCACAAATATCCCCTGAATCTGAAATAAAAGTTGAAATTATTTTTGAAAAATGCATCCTTCCAAAATGGCGACATCCCATTCCCAGCCATAGTCTGAATAATGTTCCCCAAACAGATCAGCTGTTCCTCTCTACACCCTGTGAATGGAAACTTATTTGGAAAAAAGAATTTTTGCAGATGTGTAAGGTACAGATCTTGAGATGGGCAGATGATCCTGCCTGTAGGGGGAAACAACTAGATGATTAATAAATGAGTTGTGGCTTTGTGCACTGAATCTGGAGATCTGACACATTCACAAAATTATTTTTGGGGGGCTGACCTCACTCATCTGGGCCGGCCTTGGCAGAGGCTGTGGGGGATATGCTGGTTCCACTCAACTAGATATGCCAGATGGAAAAAAAGTAAAAGTACTTTCAACAAACCGAGCAGTGGTGACTCCTAAATTGCCAGACATGGATCCTAATGTGAGGAAGACACAAGGAGACCTGACACACCCACAGAGGAGAAGATGGTGCGAGATGGAGCACAGAGAGAATTCAGAGAGGCTGGCCTTGAGGATCAGAGTGATGACGATGGAGCCACCAGAAGCTGGAGGAGGTAAGGAAGGATCCTCCCCACAGGCTTTCCAAGGGAGCACAACCATGGAGAAACCCTGACTTCAGCTCAGTGGTATTGATTCAGGACTTCCAACTTCCAGAACCGTGAGACTATGTACTAGGTTGGTGCGAAAGTAATGGCAGGTTCAATATGAGTGTTGTTGGAAGCCCCTACATTGGTGGCAATTTGTTACCGCAGCCCTAAGGAATAAATGCATTCCCCTAACAAATGACTGTCAAAGGAAAGGATATTAGAAAAAACCAGGTCTGGGAGTGGTGGCTTATGCCTGTAAACCCAGCACTTTGGGAAGCCAAGGCAGGAGGATAGCTTGAGCCCAGGAGTTTGAGACCAGCCTGGGCAACATAGGAAGAACATGTCTCTACAAAAATTAAAAAAATAAAATAGCCAGGTGTGCTGCTGCACACCTGCAGTTCCATCCACTCGGGAGGCTGAGGTGGGAGGATCACTTAAGTCCACGAGGTCGAGGCTACAGTGAGCTGGGATTATATCACTGCATTCTAGCCTGGACAACAGAGCGAGACTCTGTCTCAAAAACAAAAAACCAAAACCCAGATGTTCCACTATATTCAAGATACTCAGTATCCTGAATACTCATCCCTCATCCTTTTTCTGTTTGTGGAATTGGGCAAGAGCTTTCTTTGTCAGAGCTCACCCTTGCTTGTAAATGCATTTACTCAAGTGAAAAGCAGAGAATGGTGGCCGGGTGTGGTGACTCATGCCTGTAATCACAGCATTTTGGGAGGCCAATGCATGTAGACTGCTTGAGCTTAGGCGTTCAAGATCAGCCTGGGCAACGTAACAAAACCCTGTCTCTACAAAAAATGCAAAACAATTAGCTAGGCGTATGATGGTTTGTGCCTGTAGTCTCAGCTAATCCGGAGGCTGAGGCAGAAGGATAGCTTGACCCTAGCAGGTCAAAGGTCAAAGCTGCAGTGACCTATTGTGCCACTGCACTGCAGCCTGAGCAACAGGGTAAGACTCTCTCTCTGTCTCTCTCTCTCTCTCTCTCTCTCTCACACACACACACACACACACACACACCACCGCAGAGAATGAAGACCCGCAGCAGAAGCTGGAGTGCAATCCTTTTCTAACTCATGCAGAGGGTAGAGTGATACAATTACTGAACACCAGCCCCCTGTCTGATTCCTGAATCATCTCCCAGGCAAGCTCTGTCCTTCCAGAACCCCGCGTTTGCCAGGGCTGTGCTTCAGAACGGGAAAGCTCTAACCAATGACAGAGTGAGGTGAGTCACCAGGCAACACTGGAAACAAATGCTTGTTCTTTATATCTGGGTCACCGCTTCTTGGTTTGTTGAAAATACTTTTATATTTTTCCATGTGGCATATCTGTGTGAGCAGAACTAGCATCTAACCACAGCCTCTGCCAAGGCTGACACAGATGAATGAGATCAACTTCAAAAATAATGTTCCAAATGTGTCGGATCTCCAGATGCAGTGCACAAAGCCAGAACTCATTGATTTATAACATAGTTGTTTCCCCCTATAAGCAAACAAAGAGAACAAAATCATTAGCTCGAGGTAAATGAGAGCCCCAAAGAGTGCCTATTTCCAGGGAATGCAGTGGAGAAGTTTCCTCTCTCACAGAGGCTGGGGGTTTCTCTCAACTGCATCATTACTCTCGAGAAATTATTTAGAATTGGAGGGTTGTAAGTTCTTTTTAACTCAGGATTCTAGTGAATTGATAATTTTAAAAGGATTAGGTCATTTAGAATTTGGCTTATGACACTTAAATACATGAAGTACAATTGTAATTCAAAACAAATTGCTAACATCTAACTATTCCTCTACATGCAAACCTCAACTGTGTGGATGTGAGTATAAGTATAAATTCATATGGTATGTAATAGCTATTAGATTTATTAGTTTAGCTATCATTGTCTATCTCATATCTATCTCTGTCTCTTCCATTTTTATCCATCTGTCATCTATCTACTCATCCATCTATCAAGCTTTCTGTGTACCTACTTCCCTACCTATTCAACTCTCATGTCGCTCTGTATCCATCTATGTATCTATTTATTATCTATCCATTTATCTCATCCATTTAACTATTATCTTATGTGTCTATCATCTGTCTCATCTATCATCTCTCTATTCATCTACATCATCTATCATCTATCTATCATCATCTATGTCTTCTATCTTTATCTATCCATCACTTATCTATCTACTCATCCAACTATCATCTATCTACCTACTTTCCTACCTATCAAAATCTCATCTCTATCATCTACCTACCTATCCATCTACTATCTATCTATCTATCATCTATCTATCTATCTATCTATCTATCTATCTATCTATCTATCTATCATCTATCAATTATCTAATCTATCTATCCATCATCTATCTATCTATACATTCATCCATTGAGCATAATAGCTAAGAAAGTTCAAATATTCTGCTCTTATCATTTTTCATATGAAAACCACATGATAGAGCCATAAGTTGCTTCAGGAAGAAGTTATAGCTGTAAGA
Organism: Gorilla gorilla gorilla; assembly: GCF_029281585.2. Lineage (NCBI taxonomy): Eukaryota > Metazoa > Chordata > Mammalia > Primates > Hominidae > Gorilla > Gorilla gorilla. The sequence goes on from NC_073248.2 coordinate 10,479,468, forward strand.
GATGGAGCAGAGACATAGCATCTTCTGTTTCTTTCATTTCAGATATGCTATTTCCAAATCAAGGTTACATTATACCCAGCTTGAGTCACCATTGCACATATTTACTTTTATATTTAATTGTATTCAAATTTGTTATTGTTCTATACACTATCTCACAGCAACTCAGAATGATCATTATAGATGTCCATTGCACTGGATACTTAATTCTACTCAACCTCCAACACACCTTTTAAGCAGATATTTGGGATTTGTGTAATTGTTCTTTCAGATGAAGGACAGAAGAGAAATTTCACCTGCATGAGCTTCCCAATCACAGGAATTTTGAGTGAGTGGGAATTTACAGTAGAGTCACCTTCTTCTTAAACCCATTGCAATGAGTCTTTTCATGCCTGCCTTTGTGAGATTCATGAGTTTTTTGTCGTGGCTAAATTTGGCTTTTTATTGAACTGGTGATGTGGTCATCCAATACGATCTGACATGTACTAAACTGTTTCCTCTCCTTTCTGGAGTTGAGACCCAATTTAATTGATGTCACCATGGGAAATAGCCCAGGAGTCAGCATCCCTGTTTCCATAACAGGAAAGACAGAAGAGGTGAAAAATTCTATACCTTCTCCAACACTCATAGTGTTGGAGAACACAAACACACCCCAAGAGTATATTAACGTATAGTAGACTCTTGAACAATGTGGGAGTTAGGGGTGCCAACCCCCAGTGCAGTAAAAAATTCACCTGTAGGCTGTGGTTAAACAACCTGTAACCCCAGCACTTTGGAAGGCTGAAGCTCAGGAGTTAAAGACCAGCCTGGCCAACATAGTGAAACCCCGTATCTACTAAAAATACAAAATTTTGCCAAGAGTGGTGACATGCGCCTGTAATCCCAGCTACTCAAGAGGCTGAGGCAGACAAATCACTTGGACCCAGGAGGCAGAGTTTGCAGTGAGCAGAGATTGAGTTACTGTACTTCAGCCTGGCCAACAAGAGTGAAACTCCGCTCAAAAAAAAAAAAAAAAATCCACTTGTAACTTTTGACTCTCCCAAAACATAACTAATAATAACCTACTTTTGAGTGGAAGCCTTCCTGATAACATAAACAGTCGATTAGCACATATTTTATATGTCATGCATATTAAATACTCTATTCTTACAATAAAGCAAGCTAAAGAAAAGAAAATGTATTAAGAAAACAATAAGGAACAGAAAATACATTTGCTATTCATTGAGTGGAAGTGGATCATCATAAAAGTGTGCATCCTCATTGTCTTCATGTTGAGGAGGTTGAGGAGGAGGAGAAACAGAAGGGTTGGTCTTGCTGACTCAGCAATTATCTATATTATTTATTACATAATTTATAATACTATATGTTATATAATATATAACACCTTATACAATATAATATATGACATATATATTATATAAGGTATGTGATGTATATTACATATAACACATTTAATTATAATATATGCTACATAGTATATATACATATTACATAGTATGTAATGTATATAACATACATAGACGTAACACCATATGTTATATAACACCTTATACTATATAATATATGACATTTACATTATATTATGTATATGATATATATTACACATAACATTTAATTATAATATATATTACATAGTATATATTACATAGAATATATGTTACATAGTATGTTATATATAACATACATAGACATATAATGGTATATTATATATCATATAGTTATAAATTACATATTATTAGGTTGGTGCAAAAGTAATTGTGGTTTCTGCCATTAAGAGTAATCTCAATTTAATATATAATATGAAATAATATGTAATTTGTGTTTTATTATAATATAATGTTTGAAATACTATATATTACATACAGTATTTAAGTATTATATATTACAATAATATTTAAGATATATTATTATAATATATATTTTATATATATAACATACCTATTATACATAATATATAATTTATACCTCCAGATCCAAAGTATATTCAATTTGACTAACACTTACATGGCACCTTCAGCATCCAAGGTATTCTGAGGTCATTTCCTGCCATTTTGATTGGGTGAATATTTGGCGATCAATTGTTGATTCCCAATGGTGTCCCTGCTTCTAATCTTTTCCTGTCTAGAGGACCCCAAACCACAGGCCAACTTCTGTCTGAGCAGCTCATCTCTGCTCACGCCTCTTTCATGCTCAAAATCCTTCAAATTCTTCCAGCTATCCCAGGAAAAGGAAAAGCCAGAGTCCTTTGCCTCATTCTCAACGCATCCCCTCATTGGCCATTTTCTTGTATTTCAGCCTTATTTGCAGTATAACGTACCAGGAGAGTTAAGTTTGGGGCTGGAAGAAAACCCTTCATGTCCTGGCATCCTTTGCCCAGAATTCCATCTGCCCAGGCTGCTTCTGAGCCAAGCAATGCTTATGACCCCAGAGAAGCCCTTCCTTCCCATGGACGCTCCCACCCTTTGGAGCTCATGGTGAGCTTAGGACCAAATGCTTTGCAGAAGAGTGAAGCATGAAATACGTCAAAAAACCCCTGTGAAATTGGATGGTGTGCAAACTAAATATCAGGCGCCCCACAAACCCTAGCCAAAATCAAGCTTGACTTCTTGCGCGGGAGTTGTGGGTTTAAGGACCATACCAGATACTTGAAGAAACTGAGATTTTTTTTGAGAAACTTGCTTGCATTTACCTTTTTATCTATTATTGATTCATACTATTTTACATATCTATGGGGTACATGTGACAGTTTATTGCTTGCATAGAATGTGTAGTGATCAGGCCAGATTATTTGGAATATCTGTCACCTTAAGAATTAATCATTTCCATGTGTTGGGAACATTTCAAATCTCCTAGTTATTTTAAAATACACAATACATTATTGCTAACTATAGGAACCTTACTCTGGTATCATATATTAGAATTATGTCTTTTATGCAACTGTATAAAATTAGGGTTTGATGACCATCTATGATATAGGCCAGCAACAGAATATCAGGCTGAGGTTTTACATCTCTGCCCTACAGGGTCTTTTGATGTACATTGGGAACAATAATCTTCAGAGATTTGGGGAGACAGATTAGAGATGATATATGTTAAAACAGGGGTCCCCATGTGGCCCGTTAGGAACTGGGCCACACAGCAGGCGGTGAGTAGTGGGTGGGTGAGCAAAGCTTCATCTGTGTTGACAGCTGCTCCCCATCACTCACTTTACCTCCTGAGCTCCACCTCCTGGCAGATCAGCAGTGGTATTAGATCCTCATAGGAGTGTGAACCCTTTTGTGAACTGCACATGCAAGGGATTTAGGTTGACCCTCCTTATGAGAATCGAATGCCTGATGATCTGTCACTATCTCCCATCCCCGCCCCAGATGGGACTGTCTAATTGCAGGAAAACAAGCTCAGGGCTCCCACTGATTCCACATGATGGTGAGTTGTAAAATTATTTCATTGTATATTACAACGTAATAATAATAGATATACGGTGCACAATAAATGCAATGTGCTCGAATCATCCTGAAACCGTCCTGCTCCCATCCCCAGCCATGGAAAAGTTGTCTTCCACGAAACCTGTCCCTGGTGCCAAAAAGGTTGGGGACCGCTGCGTTTGAACACAGTTTGCTTTACTCAGCAAACTAACATGCAGTTTTCTGTGATATCAGCGTGACCATGGAGAAGGCTCTGAATAAATGCACCAATTATGTTTTTGATGAAAATGACCATATTTTTCTTGGGTTTCCTAGAAGCACCATTCTAACTCTGAGAAGACACTCTCATAATACCAAGAAGAAAGACAAGCCAAAGATTGCATACTGAAATTATTTTAACAGCCTAAGTTTCTCTTATACGTGCCACTCTCTTGCAAACACCCATTAGAAGAGAAAACAAACAGTACATTTGAGGCCTCATTCTTGTCACCCTCCTGTTCAATTTCTTTATCCTCCTAATTCCCAAATGTAGCCACTTGGATGTGGCAGCTTCCTATTGCAATTTCCTCTTTTTATTTTTATTTTTTTGAGACAGAGTCTCACTCTGTCTTGCAAGCTTGACTGTAGTGGCGCGATCTCGACTCACTGCAACCTCTGCCTCTAGGGTTCAAGTGATTCTCTTACCTCAGCCTCCTGAGTTTCAGGATTACAGGCACATTTCACTATGCCTGGCCAATTTTTGTATATTTAGTAGAGATGGGGTTTCACCATGTTGGCCAGGCTGGTCTCAAACCCTTGACATCAAGTGATCTGCCCGCCTTGGCTTCCCAAAGTGCTGGGATTACAGCTGTGAGCCACTGTGCCCAGCCACAATTTCTTGGATCACAATTTTTTTCTGCATATAGTTGAAGGTTCTTTTTTTTTTTTAACATCTGAGAGAATTGTGTGAGTAAAAGAAGAATTAGAATAAGAACATGATATACTTGAGGGTGCTTTTTAGATGATTATAGCTGAATTTGGTTTTCCTGTTGTAAAAACTATTATTACTTTGAAAATCTAAAATGAACTTTCAGGGTTTGGTGATTAAGGTCAGTTTTATATGTTAGGTAAAGAGCTTTATTGATAAGACTCTACTGATAGTTATTACCCTGAGAAAAATAGACACAACAGATGGGAATGCATTTTTATGATTTAGGGTCTTACCATTTTAAAGGAAGGTGATTCACCCTGAGATATGGGAGAGAAAATAATGCTTGCTGTGTTAGTTTGCTAGGGCTGCATAACCAGGTCCCCCAGAATGCTCGGCTTAAACAACAGACATTGATTCTCCCGCAGTCCTGGAGGGTGGAAGTCTGAGATCAAGGTGTGGGCAGGGCTGGTTCCTCCTGAGGCCTCTCTCCTGGGCTTGGAGTTGCCATCTTATCCTGTGTCCTCACAGGGTCATCACTCTGCATGTGTCTGTGTCCTTATCTCCTCTTCTTATAAGATGTCTTAGTCCATTTCAGGCTGCTATCACAGAATACCACAGACCGTGAGGCTTATAAACAACAAATAATGAGTCTCCCACAGTCCTGGAGGCTGGAAGTCTGAGACCAAGGTGTGGGCAGGGCTGGTTCCTCCTGAGGCCTCTCTCCTTGGATTGTAGATGCCATCTTCTCCCTGTGTCCTCACGTGCTCAAACCTCTGTGTGTGTCTGTGTCCTAATACAATTGGAAATCAAAAATGTTTTAAAAAGAAATACCAAATCTGCAGAAAATACTGAAATACTAATCCAATAAAAATGGTAAAATGAAAATTAAAATGGTTATTTGTAGTTTTTAAGTACCATTTGCAATAAAATATTTTTAATTATTATTCTTGAAGTTCTAGGGTAGAAATGCACAACATGCAAGTTACATATGTATACATGTGCCATGTTGGTGTGCTGCACCCATTAATTTGTCATTTACGTTAGGTATTTCTCCTAATGCTATCCCTCTCTCTCCCACCCACCGCACAACAGGCCCTGGTGTGTGATGTTCCCTGCCCTGTGTCCAAGTGTTCTCATTATTCAGTTCCCAACTATGACTGAGAACATGCGGTGTTTGGTTTTCTGTCCTTGTGATAGTTTGCTGAGAATCATGGTTTCCAGCTTCATCCATGTCCCTACAAAGAACATGAATTCATCCTTTTTTGTGGCAGCATAGTAATCCATGGTGTAATATGTGCCACATTTTCTTTATCCAGTCTATCATCGATGGACATTTGGGTTGGTTCCAAGTCTTTGCTATTGTGAATAGTGCCACAATAAGTATACATTTGCATGTGTCTTTATAGTAGCATGATTTATAATCCTTTGGGTATATACCCAGTAATGTGATGGCTGGGTCAAATGGTATTTCTAGTTCTAGATCCTTGAGGAATCGCCACACTGACTTCCACAATGGCTGAACTAGTTTACACTCCAACCAACAGTGTAAAAGTGTTCCTATTTCTCCACATCCTCTCCAGCACCTGTTGTTTCCTGATCACCATTCTAACTGGTGTGAGATTGTATCTCATTGTGGTTTGATTTGCATTTCTCTGAAGACTAGTGATGATAAGCATTTTTTCATGTGTCTGTTGGCTGCATAAATGTCTTGTTTTGAGAGGTGTCTGTTCCTATAATTTGCCCACTTTTTGATGGGGTTGTTTGATTTTTTTCCTGTAAATTTGTTTAAGTGCTTTGTAGATTCTGGATATTAGCCTTTGTTAGGTGGGAAGATGGCAACAATTTTCTCCCATTCTGTAGGTTGCCTGTTCACTCTGATGGTAGTTTCTTTTGCTGTGCAAAAGCTCTTTAGTTTAATTAGATTCCATTTGTCTATTTTGGCTTTTGTTGCCATTGCTTTTGCTGTTTTAGTCATGAAGTCTGTGCGCATGCCTATGTCTTGAATGGTATTGCCTAGGTTTTCTTCTAGGGTTTTTATGGTTTCAAGTCTAACATTTAAGTCTGTAATCCATCTTGAATTAAATTTTGTGTAAGGTGTAAGGAAGGGATCAAGTTTCAGCTTCCTACATATAGCTAGCCAGTTTTCCAAGCACCATTTATGAAATAGAGAATCCTTTCCCCATTTCTTGTTTTTGTCAAGTTTGTCAAAGATCAGATGGTTGTAGATGTGTGGTGTTATTTCTGAGGCCACTGTTCTGTTCCATTGGTCTATATCTTCGTTTTGCTACCAGTACCATGCTGTTTTGATTACTGTACCCTTGTAGTATAGTTTGAAGTCAGGTAGCATGATGCCTCCAACTTCGTTCTTTTTGCTTAGGATTGGCTATGTGGGCTCTTTTCGGGTTCCATATGAACTTTAAAGTAGTTTTTTCCAGTTCTGTGAAGAAAGTCTGTGGTAGTTCAATGAGGGTATCATTGAATCTATAAATTACTTTGGGCAGTATGGCCATTTTCACGATATTGATTGTTCCTATCCATGAACATGGAATGTTTCTCCATTTGTTTGCATCCTCTCTTATTTCCTTGAGCAGTGGTTTGTAGTTCTCCTTGAAGAGGTCCTTCCCATCCCTTGTAAGTTGGATTCCTAGGTATTTTATTCTCTTTGTAGGAATTGTGAATGGCAGTTCACTCATGACTTGGCTGTCTGTTTGTCTGTTATTGATGCATAGGAATGCTTGTGATTTTTGCACATTGATTTTGTATCCTGAGACTTTGCTGAAGTTGCTTATCAGCTTAAGGAGATTTTGGGCTGAGATGATGGGGTTTTCTAAATATACAATCATGTCATCTGCAAACAGAGACAATTTGACTTCCTCTTTTCATACTTGAATACCGCTTATTTGTTTCTCTTGCCTGATTGCCCTAGCCAGAACTTCCAATACTATGTTGAATAGGAATGGTGAGAAAAGGCATCCTTGTCTTGTGATGGTTTTCAAAGTGAATGCTTCCAGTTTTTGCCCAGTTTGTAGTTCTCCTTGAAGAGGTCCTTCACATCCCTTGTAAGTTGGATTCCTAGGTATTTTATTCTATTTGAAGCAATTGTGAATGGGAGTTCACTGATGATTTGGCTCTGTTTGTCTGCTATTGGTATATAGGAATTTGGCTGTGAATCCGTCTTGTCCTGGGCCTTTTTTGGTTGGTAGGCTATTAATTATTGCCTCAACTTCAGAGCCTGTTATTGGTCTATTCAGGGATTCAACTTCCTCCTGGTTTAGTCTTGGGTGGGTGTATGTGTCCAGGAATTTACCCATTTCCTCTAGATTTTCTAGTTGATTTGCATAGAGGTGTTTATAATATTCCCTGATGGTAGTTTGTATTTCTGTGGGATTGGTAGTGATGTCTACTTTATCATTTTTTATTGTGTCTATGTGATTCTTATCTCTTTTCTTCTTTATTAGTCTTGCTATGAGTCTATCAATTTTGTTGATATTTTCAAAAAACCAGCTCCTGGATTCATTGATTTTTTGGTTTTTTTTCTGCATGTCTCTATCTCCTTCAGTTCTGCTCTGATCTTAGTTATTTCTTGCCTTCTGATAGCTTTTGAATTTCTTTGCTCTTGCTTCTCTAGTTCCTTTAATTGTGACATTAGGGTGTCAATTTTAGATCTTTCCTGCTTTCTCTTGTGGGCATTTAGTGCTGTAAATTTCCCTCTACACACTGCTTTAAATGTGTCCCAGAGATTCTGGTACATTGCACCTTTCTTCTCGTTGGTTTCAAAGAACATCTTTATTTCTGACTTCATTTTATTATGTACCCAGTAGTCATTCAGGAGCAGGTTGTTCAGTTTCCATGAAGTTGAGCGGTTTTGAGCTAGTTTCTTACTCCTGAGTTCTAATTTGATTGCACTGTGGTCTGAGAGACAGTTTGTTGTGATTTCTGTTGTTTTACATTTGCTGAGGAGTGCTTTACTTCAAACTATGTGGTCAATTTTGGAAGAAGTGTAATGTGGTGCTGAGAATAATGTATATTCTGTTGATTTGGGGTGGAGAGTTCTGTAGGTGTCTATCAGGTCCACTTGGTGCAGAGCTGAATTCAAGTCCTGGATATCCTTGTTAAGCTTCTGTCTCATTGATCTGTCTAATATTGAAGTGGGGTGTTAAAGTCTCCCGTTATTATTGTGTGACAGTCTATGTCTCTTTGTAAGTCTGTAAGGACTTGTTTTATGAACCTGGTTGCTCCGGTATTGGGTGCATATATACTTAGGATAGTTAGCTTTTCTTGTTGAAATGATCCCTTTACTATTATGTAATTGCCTTCTTTGTCTCTTTTGATCTTCGTTGGTTTAAAGTCTGTTTTATCAGAGACTAGGACTGCAACCCCTGCTTTTTTGGTTTTCCATTTGCTTGGTAGATCTTCCTCCATCCCTTTCTTTTGAGCCTATGTGTATCTCTGCATGTAAGATGGTTTTCCTGAAACAGCATACTGATGGGTCTTGACTCTTTATCCAATTTGCCAGTCTGTGTCTTTTAATTGGAGCATTTAGCCTGTTTACATTTAAGGTTAATATTGTTATGTGTGAATTTGATCCTGTCATTGCAATGTTAGCTGGTTATTTTGCCCATTAATTGATGCAGTTTCTTCCTAGCATTTATGGTCTTTACAACTTGGCATGTTTTTGCAGTGGCTGGTACTGGTTTTTCGTTTCCATGCTTAGTGCTTCCTTCAGGAGTTCTTGTAAGGCAGGTCCGGTAGTGACAAAATCTCTCAGCATTCGCTTGGCTTTAATGGCTTTAATGGATTTTATTTCTCTTTCACTTATGAAGGTTAGTTTGGCCGGATATGAAATTCTGGATTGAAAATTCTTTTAAGCATGTTGAATATTGGCTCTTCTGGCTTGAAGAGTTTCTGCTGAGAGATCCACTGTTAGTCTGATGGGCTTCCTTTGTGGGTAACCCGACCATTCTCTCTGGCTGCCCTTAACATTTTTTCCTTCATTTTAACCTTGGTGAATCTGACAATTATGTGTCTTGGGGTTGCTCTTCTCGAGGAGTATCTTTGTGGTGTTCTATGGATTTTCTGAATTTGAATGTTGGCCTGCCTTGCTAGGTAGAGGAAGTTCTCCTAGAAAATATCCTGCAGAGTGTTTTCCAACTTGGTTCCATTCTCCCCATCATTTTCAGGTACACCAATCAAATGTAGATTTGGTCTTTTCACATAGTCCCATATTTCTTAGAGGCTTTGTTCTTTCTTTTTACTCTTTTTTTCTGTAAACTTCTCTTCTCACTTCATTTCATGCATTTGATCTTCAATCACTGATACCCTTTCTTCCACTTGATCAAACGGACTGCTGAAGCTTGTTCATGCATCACGTTGTTCTCGTGCCATGGTTTTCAGCTCCATCAGGTCATTTACAGTCTTCTCTGCTGTTTATTCTAGTTTAGCCATTCATCTCATCTTTTTTCAAGCTTTTTAGCTTCCTTGCAATGGTTTCAAACATCATCCTTTAGCTCAGAGAAGTTTGTTATTACTGACTTTCTGAAGCCTACTTCTGTCAACTCATCAAAGTCATTCTCCGTCCAGCTTTGTTCCATTGCTGGTGAGCAGCTGCTATCCTTTGGAGGAGAAAAGGTACTCTGGTGTTTAGAGTTTTCAGCTTTTCTGCTCTGGTTTCTCCCCACCTTTGTGGTTTTATCTACCTTTGGTCTTTGATAATGGTGACCTACAGATGGAGTTTTGGTGTGGTTGTCCTTTTTGTTGATATTGATACTATTCCTTTCTGTTTGTTAGTTTTCCTTCTAACAGTCAGGTCCCTCAGCTGCAGGTCTGTTGGAGTTTGCTGGAGGTCCACTCTGACCCTGTTTGCTTGGGCGTCACCAGTGGAGCCTGCAGAACAGCAAATATTGCAGAACTCAAATATTGCTGCCTGATCCTTCCACTGGAAGCTTCGCCTTAGAGGAGGACCTGGCTATATGAGGTGTCAGTTGGCTCCTACTGGGAGTTGTCTCCCAGTTAGGCTACATGGGGGTCAGGGAACCACTTGAGGAGGCAGTCTGACCATTCTCATAGCTCAAACTACATGCTGGGAGAACCGTTGCTCACTTCAGAGCTGTCAGACATGGATGTTTAAGTCTGTAGAAGTTTCTGCTGCCTTTTATTCAGCTATGCCCTGCCCCCAGAGGTGGAGTCTAGAGAGGCAGGCAGGCCTCATTGAGCTGCGGTGGGCTTCATCCAGTTCTAGCTTCCCAGCCACTTTATTTACCTACTCAAGCCTCAGCAATGGCAGATGCCCCTCCCCCACCCAGGATGCCACCTTGCAGTTTGATCTCAGACTGCTATGCTAGCAGTGAGCAAGGCTCCGTGGGTGTGGGACCCGCTGAGCCAGGCACGAGGTATAATCTCCTGGTGTACTGTTTGCTATGACCATTGGAAAAGCACAGTATTAGGGTGGGAGTGTCCCGATTTTCCAGGTACAGTCTGTCACAGCTTCCCTTGGCTAGGAAAAGGAAATCCCCCGACCCCTTGTGCTTCGCAGGTGAGGCAATGCCCTGACCTGCTTTGGCTCACCCTCGATGGGCTGCACCCACTGTCCAACGAGTCCCAGTAAGATGAACCAAGTACCTCAATTGGAAATGCAGAAATCACCCACCTTCTGCGTCGATCACACTAGGAGCTGCAGACTGGAGATGTTGCCATTTGGCCATCTTGGAACAGACCCAAAAAATATATTTGAATAATATGAAACCCAGTGATTTCCTTGATTCTCAACTTCCAGTAGTAATTAAAAGAAGCCCCTGTGGTCTCCAGAAGAAGCCTGGAGTTCAGATAATTTGCAGTTACTAAAAAGGCATGTGATTAGGCAGACACGAACTTGGATTTCCTGGTGGAAATTAGGTCTTAGTTACAGTAGATTCTGCACTCTGCACTGTGTTTCTGTCTGCATGAATATATCCTTATTCATAATGATGCCTGTTTTGTTATTATACTTTAAGTTCTAGGGTACATGTGCATAACATGCAGGTTTGTTACATAGGTATCCATGTGCTACGTTGGTTTGCTGCACCCGTCAGTCCATTATTTACATTAAGTATTTCTCCTAATGCTATCCTTTCCCTAGCCTTCCACCCCATAACAGGCCCCAGTGTGTGATGTTCCTGTTCCTGTGTCCATGTCTTCTCATTGTTCAACTCCCACTTATGAGTGAGAACATATGGTGTTTGTTTTTCTATTCTTGTATTGGTTTGCTAAGGATGGTTTCCAGCTTCATCCATGTCCCTGCAAAGGACATGGATGCATCATTTTTAATGGTGCCATAGTATTCCATGGTGTATATGTGCCACATTTTCTTTAACCAGTCTATCATCGATGGGCATTTGGGTTGGTTCCAAGTCTTTGCTATTGTGAATAGTGCCACAATAAACATATGTGTGCATGAGTCTTTATAGTAGCATGATTTATTATCCTCTAGGTGTCTATCCAATAATGGGATTGCTGGGTCAAATGGTATTTCTAGTTCTAGATCCTTGAGGAATCACCTCACTATCTTCCACAATGGTTGAACTAATTTAGACTCTCACCAACAGTCTAAAAGTGTTCCTATTTCTCCACATCCTCTCCAGCACCTGTTGTTTCCTGACTATTTAATGATTGCCATGCTAACTGGCATAAGATGGATCTGATTTTGGTTTTGATTTGCATTTCTTTAATGACCAGTGATGATGAGCTTTTTTTCATGTGTTTGTTGGTTGCATAAATGTCTTCTTTTGAGAAGTGTCTGCTCATATCCTTCACCCACTTTCTGATGGGGTTGTTTGTTTTCTTCTTGTAAATCCATTTAAGCTCTTTGTAGATTCTGGATATTAGCCCTTTGTCAGATGGATAGCTTGCAAAATTTTATCCCATTCTGTAGGTTCCCTGCTCACTCTGGTGATAGTTTCTTTGGCTGTGCAGAAGCTCTTTAGTTTAATCACATCCCATTCATCAATTTTGGCTTTTGTTTTCATTGCTTTTGGTGTTTTAGTCATGAAGTCTTTGCCCATGCCTATGTCCTGAATGGTATTGCTTAGATTTTCTTCTAGGGTTTTTATGCTTTTAATTCTTTAATTAAATTGTTCTTTTAATTCTTTAATTAATTTATGCTTTTAATTCTTTAATCCAGTTAATTTTTGTGTAAGCTCTAAGGAAGGGATCCAGTTTCAGCTTTCTGCATATGGTTTTTCCACATACTTTTAAGATTATAGTACCCGCTGAGTTTCAGAGGACAAGGAAAAGAGCAAGTTGTGCATGCATCCAACTATAGGAATGCTTTAAACATTTTACTATCTAAAACATTCTTATTTTGCTTTCCCTAAAGTTTCCCCAGCTATCATCAAGCAAAAATCACTTCTCTCTTCTACTTAAATTTCTTTATTTTTACTTTAGGAGACAGGATCTTGCTCATTGCCCAGGCAGGGGTGCAGTGGCACCATCATAGCTCACTTTAGCCTTGACTTCCCTGGGCTCAAGTGATCCTCCCATTTCAGCCTCCCAAGTAGCTGGGATTACAGGTGTGTGGCAGCATGCTGAATATTTTATTTTATTTTATTTTATTTTGAGATGGGGTCTCACTGTGTTGTGCAGGTTGGTGCTGAACTCCTGTCTTAAATCAATCCTCTCTCATTAGCCTCCCAAAGCACTGGGATTATAGCTGTAGGCCACCATGCCCAGCTTTTCTTACATTTACATTTCTAAACACTCATATATTCCAAATGTGACAGCTAGGCAGACACGCATACATGCAAATATTTATATGCTGTCATTACCCACAACCTCTCACCTCACTCCACAATTATTTCTCAATGTGTAGCCTCTTCACAAAATATTCAGGAAAGGGCACTTACCCAACTCACTCTTTTGGAAATGTTCTGTAAGTGTTAGAAAGCATGCCTTGCCATTACCCATTCTTCCAGGCTCAGCTCACAAAATCCCCTCATCTCCTGTAAGAACCTGCCCTAGACTCACCCTACTGGCAGATGCTGCTTTTCTGTGTTCCTATAGTATGCTGGCTCAAACCTGACATATGCCACCTCTATTATGAAACACAATGATGTCTATGAACCATGGAACCGTTTGCAGAAGGAATTCTTGGGAGTCATTCTACATGTCCTGGGGTCTGAGAAAATGGCAGCTCGACCAGCATCTGATACTTTCAATGGCAGAATCGTTAACAGTAACTCAGTCACAGGGCATGCAAGTTGGACTGTAAACACCTTCAGCCATCTGCTGATACATAATGTCCTCCTTGGCTCCTTGACCTGGGGATGATGGAATACCACTTGCTTTCTGAGAACAAATGGGCTCAAGTGGCAACAAGAGGACACCCAGGCAATATGTGAAAGATTTTCACAGTGGTTGACAAAGAGAATAAAAGCAAGATGAGGCCTGGGGCAATGGGTCATGCCTGTAATCACAGCACTTTGGGAGGCCAAGGCAGAAGGATCATTTGAAGCAGGGGTTTGAGGCCAGCCTGGGCAACATAGCAAGAGCCTTGTTTCTACAAAAAATACAAAAAATTAGCTGGGCGTGGTGGTGTGTGCCTATAGTCACAGCTAGTCAGGAGGCTGAGGTGGGAGGATTGCTTGAACCCAGGAGGTTGAGGCTGCAGTGAGCTACAATTGCAGCACTGAACTACAGCCTGGGTGACAAAGTGAGACCCTGTCTCTAAGAAAAAGGCAAGATGCAAATGTGCTTCACCTTTCACAAAGGCAAAAGCCTGTCTAGGTTTGCAGCATGTGTGCTTCATATTGGAAACCTATAGCATGTGGACCCTTGATGAAACTCAGTTATTCATTTGAATGCATTTCTCTCTTTAGAGAAACAATGTTATGTGACTCCACTTTATGACTCATAACCTGCACGGTGGAACACAATACTGCAGAAAGCGTAGAGTATATTTTTTATTAATTTTAGAAACTCAATAAGATGTAGCTTGTTTTCTGGAACACTCATGACTTAAACACTGGAGAGTTGCAAGTAAACAGAATAATATTATTTTCATTGGACCTAAATGTCCATCAATGGATGATTGGATAAAGAAAATGTGGCAGTCCATGTATACCACAGAATACTATGCAGTCATGAAAAGGAATGAAACCATGACTTTTGCAAAACAAGGATGGAACCAGAGGTCCTTATCTTTAGTGAAATAACTCAGAAATAGAAAGAAAATACCATACGTTCTCACATATAAGTGGGAGCTAAGTAATGTGTACACATGGACATAGAGAGTGGAATAATATACATTGGAGATTTGGAGGTGTGGGAGAGTGAAAGTGGGTGAGATGAGAAATTACTTAGTGAGTACAATGTACATCATTCAGGTAATGGGTACACTGAAAGCCCTCACTTCACCAGCATGCAATATATCTATGTAAGAAAACTGCACTTGTACCCCTTAAACACATTTTAAAAATTTAAAAATCAAAAAAGAACAGTGTTTTCTTCATTGGGTGGTGGAAAGATGCCAGCCAGGTTGCTCTGCTCAGGGAAGTTCCAGAAAGCAGAAGACAGGAAGAGGTTGTTGGGATGTCTGTATGAAATGACTCTCCAGGTGGGCAGATACAAAATTTCAATTTTTGGAATTGTTCTTTTCTGATGGTCAGGTTCTGATGGGCATGGATGAAATTTGTGCAAATTTCTGTACAACTGATATAATGCTCTCAAACCTGAACATGCTCTCAAATGAGTCTGATGCAGTAAGTCCTGAGCAGGACCTGGGAAATTCAATTTCTAGCTGCACCCCAGGTGAAGTGGGTGTTGCTGCCCGAACTTTTGAATGGCAAGTTCCTGTAGATCTGGTGCATTGTTTAACATCATACCTCTAGCCATCTGTGGCTAATTAAATTCAAATTTAAAGGACTTAAAGTACAATAGAATTAAGAATTCACTTCCATATATACATCTAGTATGTACCCACAAAAGTTAAAATTAAAAATTAAAGAAAAGAATTCACTTCTTTGTTCACACTAGATGCATTTCAGTGCTTAGTAGTCCCAAATGGCTAGAGGCTACCTCTTGGCAGCCCAGGATAGAACATTTCCATTATTACAGAAAATTATATGAGACTTTGCTAACGTAGAGACTGGTTATCACCCAGGAACATTCAATGACAAAGTAGTAAAAGTAATTTTAATATTTGGAATTCACCTTTTTTTGCTTATCAGGTTCTGATTTCTGTAAATTTCTGTGCAAGTTGTATAACACTCTTCAAAATCAGGGCACAAATATACATCCTTCATTACATGCAGCTCTGTGGATATTCTTAAAAGCCTTGAAATAAAAGAAACTTTAAATTCTAAACAATTCCTAAAATTGTCTTATTTCGGAACACATTTGTGAGTGTATGCTCATATTCTGTATGCACGATAGCTATAAAAGTCTACAAATATTTATGTGCATGTACTCAACATATTTTCATCCTTTCTTACAATTATTTTTACAGTTCTTCGATGAACAAAGGTCAAAAACCGCAGGGCTTTTTAACAGAGGAACTATGACAGCTGAGTAACCCGGTGACAATTTGGTCAATAGCATTAGAAGATCAGAAGTGCTGTTGCCACCAGAGAACGCTGTCATTTTAGATGCACAAGGCTGATCCAATTCAGAACCCCGGAGTAATGCTCACCTATATAAAAAAGGCACCTCAGGATTTTATTGGCTGAACACAATAGTAGTTTGTTTTTCCTACTTTACTAGCCCTTTGCAGTTGTTCTTGCTTGGGTAGATTTTCTCCAAGTAGTGAGTGAGAGACTCAGGTTTATTGCCAAATTGGTATTCTGCCATCTCCAATACCTGCCCTGCAAGGTATCTCATTTTTTTGGTTGATTTTTTTGGCCACTGTTTCGGTTTTATCAACTCCAAAGAAAAAGCTCATGGAAGCTCACCCGTGGGAGATTTCCATGGGACACACGCTTATATTCACATTTCCTTGGCCAGAACTCAACACAACAGACACTGAATTCTAGGAGCAGATGGAAAATGTGGTCAAGCTCTAAAGAGGGAAAAACTGGTTTGGTGTCAGCGCGCAGCATCTAATTATGGCTAAATCTATCTGCTAATGTACATGTCAAACAATGAGAACATTCACCCACTGCTGCTGGGACCGTAAATCAGTACAACCATATTGGTGATCCCTTTGGCACCATCCTTTAAATCAGAACACGACCCACCAATTCCCCTCACTGATATACACTTTAGAGGAACTCTTGCATACTCTTGTACATACATAAGCATGCCCTTTGCAGCAATGTTTCTAAGAGTAAAACCCTGCAACAACTCAGATGTTCACTGTCAGGGGGAGGGATCTGTAAAGTGTGAAATAGTTACATAGTGAAAGATTGTACAAAGGCAAAACGAATAAACTAAATCTATGTGCAGAGTCATGGCTGAATCTCAGAAATTTCAAATTTTTGGAAGGGAAAAAAATACAGACTTTGTAGTGTGTTCTTGATGAATATGATTTAAAAGTTAGCTTAAGTAAACCATAATATATTAATTAGGAATACAGAGCTCTTAGGCAAAATTGTTATGTTATTATTTCACAAAAAATTCAGGAAAATATTTAACTTTGATGGTGGGCTTTTCAAGGCAGTAGAGAAGCAAGCCTTGAAAGCAGCAATGAATGAGAAATATTCTCCATTTTTTATGTGGGTGGTTGGATCCATGCTTATTTTATTGGCTTGTTTCTTAACATGCTTTGCATATTCATTCTTTCACACCACTGCATATTTTCCTTTAAACATACCCAACACTTCACACACAAAATAAATTAGTTTTTGGTGCAGCGAATCTTTCCTACATAGTTTCCTATCTCCGGTGATTCTTTAGCACTTAATGGATCTTGCTGACCTAAGAGTGGATTCTCTATGACTGCACTATGCTGTCACCACCATTTTCTGCTTTTATGCCTCAAAGGGTGGAGACCTCATTCAAACTAAGTCAGTAAGATGGGCCCTGGAAGGAAGAGGCAATTGGAACTTTTTCAGACTAATTGCTTTCAATCCCAATTTGATCCCTCTCCCCTCACTGCTATTTTCTTTAAAATCCTGTCTCCTTGGTACTCCCTTAAGACTAAGAAAACATGGATGAACCTGGAGGACATCATGCCAAGTGAAATAAGCCAGGCACAGAAAAACACCCTATGATCTCACTTATATGTGGAATCTAAAAAAATCAAACTCACGGAAACACAGTAGAACAGTGGTCCCCAGGGGCTTCAGGGTTGGAGATTGGGAAGATGTTGATCAAAGAGTACAAAGTTTTAGTTAGAGAGGAGGAATACTTCTTAGGGATGTATTCTACAGCATGGTGACCATAGTTAATACTAAGGTAACATATATTTCAAAGTGGCTAAGAGACTGGATTTTAAATGTTTTCATCACACATACAGAAATAATAAGTAGCTGATGTGATGAATATAGCAATAGCCCAATTTAATCATTCCACAAGGCAAGGCAAGGTGGCTCATGCCTCTAATCTGAGCACTTTGGGAGGCCAAGGTGGGCAGACCACTTGAGGTCAGGAGTTCAAGAGCAGCCTGGCCAATATGGTGAAACCCTGTCTCTGCTAAAAACACAAAAATTGGCCAGGCATGGTGATGCACACCTGTAATCCCAGCTACCCGGGAGGCTGGGACAGGAGAATAGCTTGAACTTGTGATGCAGAGATTGCAGTTAGCCAAGATCCCACCACTGCAGTCTAGGCTGGGCAACAGAGCAAGACTCTGTCTCAAAAAAAGGCAACCAAAAACCAAAGTGGCTAAGAGAGTGGATTTCAAATGTTCTCACCTCACACACAAAACTAGTAAGTAACTGAAGGGATGAATATGGCAATTAGCTCAATTTAATCCATCCACAAGGTATGCATATATCAAAATATTACACTGTCCTCCATACATACATACATACATTGATTATTTGTAAATTAAAAATTAAATTTATCTGGGTGCATTAAATTTTACGGTTTACTTTTGCTCACTTTTGAATCACAGTTATTGCTAACATAGCACATAGTCTCCTATATCTTTTTTTCTACCAATTTTGAATTTCTAAGTTTCACCCATAATACTGCCTATAGATTTAGTTACTAGGTCTGGAGACCCAGGAGGGCTGATGGTGTGAGTTCCAGTCTGAAGGCCTAAGACCCTGGAGAGCTAAGGGTGTGAGTTCCAGTCTGAGTCTGAAGGCCTGAGACCCAGGAGAGGCAAGTGTGTGAATTCCCAACTGAGTCTGAAGTCCTGAGACCCGTGAGAACTGAGGATGTGAGTTTCAGTCTGAGTCTGAAGACCTGTGACCCAGGCTAGCCAATGGTGTGAGTTGCAGTCTGAGTCTGAAGGCCTGATACAGAGGAGAGCCAAGGGTATGAGTTCCAGTCTGAGTCTGAAACCTGTGACCCAGGAGAGCCAATGGTGTAAGTTCCATTGTGATAGCCTGAGACCTAAGAGAGCTGATGGTGTAAGTTCTTGTGTGATGGCCTGAGACTGAGAAGAGCTGATTATATGAGTTCCAGTCTGAGTCTGAAGGCCTGAGACCCAGGAGAGACAATGGTGAGAGTTCCAGTCTGAGTCCAGTGTGGAGTCAGGAGTAAAACTATTGTCCCACCTCAAAGACAGGCAGAGAGAGCAAAATCTTTCTTACTCCATTTTTTTCTTGCTCTATGTGCACCCTCATAGCAGAGGATAATCCTTTTTCATATAATGACATCTTTTTCTTTGGATAGATACCCAGGAATGGGATTGCTGGATCTAATGGTAGTTCTACTTTTAGTTCTTTAAGGAATCTCCACACTGTTTTCCATAGTGGCCAAGAAGCTTTTCTGTTTTCTTGTCTTTCCTCCCTGTTCCCTAATGACACCACCATTGAGCCAATTACTCTGTTACCCACATAAGAGAAGACAATCCACTCTACTAAGTCTACTGATTTATTCGTTAATCTCAACAAGAATAATATTCATAAACACATTTAGGGTAACATTTGACCAAATATGTGGGAACCCCATGGCCCAGCCAGGTTGACACATATAATTAACCATGACAATGCCTGTATACATACTTGTGTGCTTGTGTATGCATGAATCTTACTATGCAAATTAAGCACTGAACTAGCACAGAATAAAAAATATTATACCTTTTGGTGGAAAGCATTCACTGTAGTAATATTCTGTGGTCATCTGAAAACAGCAATTTGCTGTCTCCAAATACAAATGAAAGAATGAAGGATCAGAAAAAAATAGATAATGTAGCCATTTAGCCAGCAATATGGAATGGATAACTGTGATTCCATGTAAAAAATCCATGCTTAAATATTGATAAAAGACAAATGGAGCCGCTCTCTGAGGTGTTTCTGTGTTTTCTGGGCCCCTCATTGCTCAGGAAAGGATGTCACTCTGGTCATCCTGCTGTGCCCGTGGCATTTGGAGCACCTTCCTCCTGGTAGCCTTGCTGCTGGAAGGGGTAACCAAGACTGCTTCCTCCCTCATGTCCCTCTCTTGAAAACTTGCATTCCGTGTTTATTTATTTGTCACAATATTTGGACATGTTTACATATTGCTTAAAGATCCTTTGCACCTTCTGCATGGTGGATTCAAACTCAGCTTCCTTGGCAAAGGTGACAGCCCTTGGCAAAATGCAGTTATTCACTTTAAATAAGTTTTCCCTCTCTACCACCAATGAAACTGTCACCCTTATCATTCAGGTCCCATTCACCCAACGTGGGAGACGATGCATTCTCGCTCTGTTTCATGAAGATGCAATTGCTACTGTCACTTCACCCAGGCATTCTTTTCACATTGGAAAGGCGATGGTTTATAAAATTGTCTCTGAATTCATAGAAACTACCAAATAACCTTTAATTTGGCAGGAGATCAAAGACATAACAATCTATTAACCCAAAAGGCACAAGTGGCAAAGAATCTTTATGCTGTATATCAACATGCCCAAATATTGCAATAAATATTATGCGAAACATATGCCTTTGGGGTGGTATGGTTTTGAGAAGCAAGCTTTGCTACAACTGTAATATTTCAAACCATGGTAGAATTTCTCTTTGATGGGGTCACCCAGGTGTCTTATCAGTCAAAACTCGATGAGGCAAACAAACAGGGCATGTCTCATCATCTGTGAAATCCAAATACGCGTATTTCCCACTAATGAATCCCTAATTAGGTCTAATAAAACGTTATTCTGATCAACAATCCCATGGTAAGACATACCATGAAATGACTCAACACAGCTTGCTCATGTTTTCTGTCGATAAACCAACAATTAATTTCAGCTATGGGACTTTGCATTTAAAGCTGGGCAGAGAAAATTTATAATAGAAGTAGACTTTAAAACTCAATTTGACAAGTGCCATTTGGTCTGTTCCTTGAACACTAGATTGATAGTTAATGAGCTGGAGTCTTCCCTCAGCCTGACTGACTTTTGGGTAGGCACTCAGTTGTAAAGAAGAACTTGCCTCCATGTTTACAATAGTCAAAGCTAATGAATACCTGAATAATAATAAATATTAAAACATTAGTATTAGTAGGTAGTGTCTGTCTTAATAGACAAATCACTTATTTAGGTTGATTATGGTATGCCCATTCTAAACTCATATTTGCCATATGAAATATTGATGAGTATTGGTGCTGACAAGATAGAGATGGTGAAGAGTAGAGAGTGGTGCAAGAAAGCTACACGCACCAGCTAACAACCAGCTCCTTTCTGTTGGATTATTTCTGTACACTCTACTTCACCTTCCACTCTATTGCAGTGATCCCCAACCTTTTTGGCATCAAGGAGAGGTTTCATGTAAGACAATTTTTACATGGATCCAGGGCAGGACAATGGCATTGGGATGATTCAAGCACATTACATTGATTGTGCACTTTATTTCTATTACTATAATATTGTAATACATAATGAAATAATTCTACAACTCACTGTCATGTAGAATCAGTTGGAGCCCTGAGCTTGTTTTCCTGCCACTGGACAGTCCCATCTGGGGCTGATGGGAGACAGTGACAGATCATCAGGCATTAGATTCTTTTAAGGAGCATCAAACTAGATCCCTCGCATGGGCAGTTCACAGTAGGGTTCATGCTCCTATGAGAATCTAATGCCACTACTGATCTGACAGGAGGCGGAACTCATGTGGTTATGTGAGTGATGGGGATTGGCTGTCAATACAGATGAAGCTTTGCTTGCTCGCCCACCTGCTGATCACTTCCTGTTATGTGGCCCACTTTGTAACAGGCCGTGGACTGGTACTGGTCCATGGCCTGGGGGTTGGGGATGCCTGCTCTATTGGATGAAAATAAATATTACCAAAGTGACCATAGAGGGAGAGATCAGATGACAGGTCTACAAGCAAAGAACACCAAGGGATTAATGAAATTCACCAAAAGCAAACACAGTGGCAGATTTTCTTTCCAAACAGAATGAACTGTGCCGCCACCTTGATATCAGACTTCTGGTCTCCAGAGCCATAAGGCAATAAATTTATGTTATTTTAAACCATTCATACTACAGAATTTTGTGATGGCAGCCCTAGCAAAATGAACAAACAAACAAACAAAAATACACCCAAGTTTTTTGATAAACTGTGTCATGGAGACAGTGGAAGTTTTGGGCATTTTCACAACCCATCAGACACAGAGGGAGATTATCCTAAACATTGTGAAGCACACCCCAACATTACAGGTGCCCAGAAATACTTATCAGCAGCACCAGTTGGGGATTGCTTGCTCTTACTGACTCCTTAACATTCTTTCCAGCCTTATAATTCAGTTATGATGACATATTATGATTTATTATAAGTCTTATTATAATAAGCAAAAAGGCCAATCAAAATATCTCCAACCAAAGTGTTGCAAAATTACAGTATCACATAAACTCAAAAACACGTAAACATTTGCCCCGAGCTCTGAAAATTTGCTGCCAAACATAAAAGATAAATGATTCCTGAATGTGGGCCCATAAACAGTCATCAGCCAATTAGACTTTATCTTGCATTTCTTCCACTGCCAAAAGGTTTCTTAGTAGCAATTAAGGTTCAGTTCCTCCAGTGAACATTGCAGGGAGGGGACTTCAAGAACCTTTTCCAGGATGAGAGCAGGGGATAAGACTTAATGCTTTAGTGGAGACATTGTCATGGATGCCAACGTCCACACGGATTCGTGCACTACAGGATGAGATGTGGTCTTCATTGCTCTCACCTCCCCCATCCTATCTGTTTCATGTGTGCATGTTCTCAGCCACTCTTCCTGAGTTCATGCCAGTCAGCCTTTGTTTCCATTAACTGCATTATCATGATTGCAGTGGGGACTCCTCTGACTCAAATGGCCCTAAAGGCAGTAAACCTTTCTTCCTCCTCCTCCTTCTCCTCTGCTGCCTCCTTTTCCTTTTTCTTCTCCTCTCTTCATCTTCCTTCTCCTCCTTCTCTTCTCTTCTTCTCTCCCTCAGCCTCCTCTCTTCCTCCTTCTCCTGCTTTTCATCTTTCTCACCACATGGCCAGGTTGGTCTCGAACTCCTGACCTCAGGTGATCCAACCTCCTTCGCCGCCAAAAGTGCTGGGATTACAGGCATGAGCCCACTGTGTCTGGTTTTATTTCTCAATTAAAATTAAATACATATAAAAATATATATATATATATATCCTGAATTTGGGGAAAAAATCAAAAAGGAAACAAAATATTAATAATTATATTAATAATATTAATACTAATATATGACACATAATAATATATTATATCATATATAATAATATATTATATCATATATAACATATGATATATAATAATATATCATATATAACATATGATATATAATAATATATTATATCATATATAACATATGATATATAATAATATATTATATCATATATAACATATGATATATAATAATATATTATATCATATATAACATATGATATATAATAATATATTATATCATATATAACATATGATATATAATAATATATTATATCATATATAACATATGATGTATAATAATATATTATATCATATATAACATATGATATATAATAATATATTATATCATATATAACATGATATATAATAATATATCATATACAGCATATGATATATAATAATATATATCATATATAACACATATGTAAATAAATTATATCATATATAGTAATATATAATATACAACATATCATATATAATATACAACATATCTTATATAAAACATATATATAATATATGATATTAATATCCAACATACAATATACTATATATTATATAATGTATAAAATAAAAATAAAAAAATTACTATGCAGACATAATATATTATATCATAAAATTTGGTCAGGTGTGGTGCCTCATGTCTGTAATCCCAGCATTTTGGGAGGCCAAGGTGGATGGATCACCTGAGGTCAGTAGCTCAAGGCCCACCTGGCCAACAAGGTGAAACCCTGTCTCTATGAAAATACAAAAATTAGCCAGGCATGATGGCAGGTGCCTGTAATTCCAGCTGCTCAGGAGGCTGAGGCAGGAGAACTCCTTGAGCCTGGAAGGCGGAGCTTGCAGTGAGCTGAGATCACGCCACTGTACTCCAGCCTGGGCAACAGAGTGAGACTCTGTCTTAAAAAAAAAAAAGAGGAAAAAGAATAAAATTCTTTCCTCTGCAGTCTGCAGTCGCATGGATGGAGCTGGAGGACATTATGTTAAGTGAAATAAACGAGGTACAGAAAAACAGTCATCACACGATCTCAGTTCTATGTGGGATCTAAAGAAGGAAGTCCTAGAAGTAGAGAGTAGAATGGTGGTTCCCATGAGCTGGGGAGTGGGGTAGGGAATTAGGGAAGATGTCGGTCAGGTGATGCAAAACCTGAATGACGCAGGAGGAATACGTTCAGGAGATCTATTGTACAACGTGGTGACTACGGTTAATAGCATGGTATACTTGAAAATGGATAAGAGAATAACAAATTTTAAAATATTCTCACTACCGATACAAAAATATGTCAGGTGATAAATAAGTAGCTCGATTTAATCATCCTGCAATGTGAGCAAATATCAAAACATCATATTGTGCCTCATAAATCTCTACAATAAAATTAATATTACTGTATAAAGGGAAAAGTAATGGATTAATACATTCTAATTATGTCAATTTTTTGAGAAAAGGGAAAAGCCGCATGCAGAAATCATTGCAAACAAGTGAACTCTATGTGATTCAAAGATTAATTCGAGCCAGGCTTGGTGACTCACACCTGTAATCCTAGCACTTTGGGAGGTCAAGGTGGGCAGATCACTTGAGGTCAGGAGTTCAAGACCAGCCTGACCAACATGGCATCTCTACTAAAAATACAAACACTAGCAGGGTGTGGTGGTGCACAACTGTAGTCTCAGCTACTCAGGAGACTGAGGTAGAAGAATCGCTTGAACCTGGGACACAGAGGTTGCAGTGAGCCAAAATCACACCACTACATTCCAGCCTGGGTGACATAGCAAGATTCTGTCTCAAAAAAAAAAAAAATTGGATCCTAACTGCTGTTATTTTTTCATTATGTTTATCAATGTTGCTTTCCAGTCCACACTTTAAACCCAAGAGTATTTAGAAGCATGGGAAATAGAAACCTAAATTGAAGATTCTGCACTCGTGCAAATCTATTCTCAAAAAGATCATATGTCTCTGAGCCTGTCTATGTCACTGGTTGACTGTGACAGTTCCCTGAATCTTCCTATGGAATGCAAGTCTCATCAAAAGACAATTAACAAATATCTTGAAGCTCTTATATGCAATATTATTATTAAAATGCAAAAGCAGCTGTATCAGTTTGCAATAATATCAGCTTTGTACTTTGTAAATAAAATTGGAAGAATGGCTGATGTGTGGTGACAACTACAAACAAGCCCACTTGGGTTTGTGTTAACATTATGTTAAAGTTCCCTATAGATACGGATCTGCTTCTTACCTATTTGAGGAACAGAGGGTTACACCCTTAGGATGTCACTGGTAGGGAGAGACTTGTTTTTTTTTTTTTTTATTCTCTTTTTGACTTTTTCTTTTTTTCTGACAGATTCAGGAGGTATATACATATAATCATTATATATATATATATTTAATTTTAATTTAAAAATAAGGCTGGACACGGTGGCTCATGCCTGTAATCCCTGGACTTTGGGAGGCTGAGGCAGTTGGATTTCCTGAGATCAGGAGTTCCAGAACAACCTGGCCAATGTGGTGAAACCCCATCTCTACTGAAAATACAAAAATTAGCTGGGTGTGGTGGCAGGTGCCTGTAATCCCAGCTGTTCAGGAGGTTGAGGCAAGAAAATCGCTAGAACCCAGGAGGCGGAGGTTGCAGTGAGCCAAGACTGTGTCACTGCACTCCAGCCTAGGCTACAGAGTGAGACTCCACCTCAAAATAATAATAATAAAATAGAATAAATCTGGTGCCCTAGATGAATGCCTCACTCTAGTCCCTAAGAAACTTGGAAGTTTGGTCAGGAGTTCAAGACCAACCTGGCCAATGTGGTGAAACCCCATCTCTACTAAAAATACAAAAATTAGCTGGGCGTGGTGGCAGGTGCCTGTAATCCCAGCTACTCAGGAGGCTGAGGCAAAAGAATCACTTGAACCTGGGAGGCGGAGGTTGCAGGGAGCTGAGATCAAGCTACCGCACTCCAGCATGGGTGACAGAGTGAGACCCTGTCTAAAAAAAACCAATAAATTGACAAATAACAATAGCACGTATTCATGGGGTACATAGTGATGTTTCAATATGTATAATGTACAGTGACCAAATTAGGGTAATTATCATATCAAAAATGATTTATTTTTAATGAGGCAGATCTTGTAGCCAAACTCCTTTGGCCTTAATTAGGTCCTGACAACTTGGTCCTGACTGCAGGTTTAGGGCCAGGAGTGGTGAGTCTGAATTGTGTGTGGTTTTCCTGTGTGCCCAGAAGAACGCATTATTTCTCTGGGCATTCTCCAAATTCTTATTCATCGGAATCCTCATATCTATGCAAGATTTCATGTTTTGATCAAGAAGATATATTCCCCACACAATCCTCTTGCCTTTTAATGAAAATCAGAGTTTTTGGCCAGGCTGGGTGGCTCATACCTGTAATTCTGACATTTTGGGAGGCCAAGGTGGGAGAATGGCTTGAACCCAGGAGTTCCAGACCAGCATGGGCAACATAGTAAGACCCCATATCTTAAAAAAAAAAAAAAATAGCTGGCCATGGTGACATGTACCTGTAGTCCCAGCTACTTGTGAGGCTGAGATGGGAGTATCACTTGAGCCCAGGAGGTCAAGTCTGCAGTGAGCTATGATTGCATCACTGCACTCCAGCCTGTGAGACCCTCTCTCAAAAAAAAAAAAAAATCTGAATTTATAAATATTAAACTACTTTGAGATTCAGAGTCAATGACCCTCCAAAATATTAAGTGCCTGCTACTTCTCAGGGACATTTTATTATTTGGATAATCAGAATACCTTTCCTATTTTTAGGAACTCAAGTGCCTTGTGTATATGCCAAAATTCAGATCTAAATTCCCAATGTATTTCATAATTCAGGTGACATTAGATTATGAGGAAATCTTTCAGATTAGTCAAACATAATCATATAATTATTTTGGGACCAGGAGTGGTGGCTTACCCTTGTAATAACAGCACTTTGGAAGGTGAAAGCAGGAGGATTGCTTGAGTCTAGAAATTTGAGACCAGCCTGGGCAACAACTGAAACCCCTCTATCTCTACCAAAAACAAAAATTATTTTGGGAAAATTTTACATATTGAAAAGCAAATAATAACTGCTGTTTTAATTAATGAGGATTATCCTGTAAGTTTTCTATTTTTTCCCACCTTTATATCATTTAGAAATATCCATCATAGAAGTTCAGATCAATGATTGCTTTGCAGACATTGAAGTTACAGTTGGAAAAGCCGCCTTAACTCCAACTGTGAGGTTAAGTCTAGGTCTTGTTCTCAGTAGTGCTGCCATTGTGTTTTTGCCAGCAGACGTTCTGGTAGAAGAGAGTGAAGGCTGTTATATCCAGGCCAAACTCAAAAACCAAACAGTGAATTCCTATTCCTTATTTCTCCACAAAAACAGCTTTCCCCCATACTCTTTCAATCAGGCATTTGCACAGTAAATGATGTATCATATTAAGTTAAATATTTGGGTAAATGTGTTAGTAAATTTTCTCCTAGAAATATAGACAACCTCTTAAAATACATGTTGCTTTATGGATGTACACATTTGAGTGATTTACAATTGTCAGATCGTCGGTTTCTCCACTGCCTGGCATCACAGTGGCTACAACAAATATTAATGAAGTGCTACAAAGCATTCAACCCAGCTTCTGTAAGATTTTGCACAAGAAATTGTGGTTGGACTTCTTTAGGCTCCATCTCTCTCTGTTTTTTTTTTTTTTTTAACATACAACCATGCTTTATTTATCCACTAGCCTTACAGTAACAAAGCAGAAACAGAATTTGTGTGATATATTTTTAAGCAATAAACATGTTGATTTATTTGTTTAGTGAGTTGGATGATGCTATGTGCTATTTCTTGCAGGCTAAAAAATAGGTTACATTTTCCTCTATATCCAAATAATCAAATTATTATAGATGGTACAAAAATGGAAACCACAGCATAACACAGAGAGATTTAAAGCTCTAACCCACAAGACAAACTTTCTCATCTTCTAATTGAAAAGTTTCAATTCACTCTAATTCATAGGCTGCACTGTATTTATTCCATTGTCACTGGTTTGAAAGACTTCTTGTGGCTCCACTGGATAATATCCCAGGTCATGCATTTATCCCCATTTTTTTTCCATCTTAAATTTATTTTGCATCATTTTAATGTTGAAGGAGGAAGGAAGCATAGCTCTTATTCTCATTTGCAATTCTGGCCATTCCTGTGGGGAAAGATGGAGAAGGAAGATCAAAGGGGGACTTTTCTATGATTTTCAAGTCTTTCTTATGTTTACTACCCTAAATCCAGTTTTTACTTTAATTGTTGGATTTTCTTAGATTTACTTTGTTAGTTTTACTTAGATTGTTAAGATTTATCACTGCCCAGTAAATACAAAGGGATGATGTCCTTGTTGCCGATAGTACAGGAATATATTATTGAACTCCTTAGGTTTTGGTAGTAGAGTCTTATTCTTTCCATTACAAGAGATTTTCCTAAACATAAATACCAGTTCAAAAATTTAGCTGGGAGAATGGGATAAGAGAATAGAACAGATCAGAATCAAAATAGCCTACAATGTTATTAGAAAACAACTCACATGAAATTAAGAGTGCAGTCCTCTTACATCTGTAAAACACAGTTTTCTCACTGTAATCTTCCATTTTCCAGTATAGTGAAAATACTACTACCATATATTGTGATTATGGCATACTGTTAGTGATAAAATGAACAGAGATTTGACTGCAAAAATCCTGAATGATCGGGCCTTTTTTTTTTTTTTGCCTTTTCACTATAACCAGCAACTATATGAGTGTCTCTATTCTGGGAAAATTAATGGCCATCAGAAACCAAATTTATATGGTGGAAACTAGAGAAAACACGGGTAATAGTCACAAAACCCATTTTGCCTTTGATGAGAAATTTATGTCTGCATTTACTCAATGAAAAATCTCCTTCTGGAAATCTGTCAAAGCAAGGAATAGAAAGCAAAGAGAACGTTTTGCTATGGAACTTTGGTGTGAGACGAAAGCTAGGCTTTAGGAGCTAGCCAAGAGTATACCACTCTTCAGCTTCTATGAGAGTCCAGATTTCCATCCACATGAGAAATAAGGTGTAATGTTCTGTTTTCCTTTCACTGCAATGTAGTGACTTTGCAGTTGGCTCTCCCAGTCAAACATGCAATTCCAGATGTTCCCGTCTCAGAGCTCAGACTTCTTTTCCATAGAGAAAGGGCCACAGCAGAGCAGCCCCCTTTATTGTATGGATTGACTGAAGCTCCAGGAGTCTGACAGCGAGCAGATGTTTGTGAGGCAAACAAGAACTGTAGAATGTGGCATGATTGGAAGACACGGACTTCCAATGATGCACTTTATTACAAAAGCAGAGGCATAAACATCAGCGAGGAGTCATGGTAACTACCTCCTCCTGACCTCACTGTGGATGGAAATGGTGTGCCTAAAGACCGTGGGAAGATGGGACCATGGGGGAGAGAGGGAAAATGATTTTGCTTTAGATGACCAATGGACAGAAAAAAATTATAGTGGAATGGGAGGGACACAATAGAATAAATTCATAGTCATATTTGAGGGCGGAAAACCGAGTGACGCTATTCACTATGGCAAAAACTTGGAATCAACCTAGATGCCCAACAGTGGATAAAGAAATTGTGGTACATAGACAGACACCCTGGAATACTTTGCAGCAACATGGATGCAGCTAGAGGCCATTATTCTGAGTGAATTAGTGTAGGAACACAAAACCAGGTACTGATTGTTTTCACTTCTAAGTAGGAGCCAAACCTTGGGTAGTCATGGACATAAAGATGTGAATGACAGGCACTAGGGGCTACTTGAGGGTGCAGGAAGGGAGGAGGGAGAGGACTGAAAAACTACCTTCTGGGTTTTATGCTTCCCACCTGGATGATGAAATTGTACACCAAACCCTCTTGATATGCAATTTACCCATGTAACAAACCTGCACGTGGACATTCTGAGCCTAAAATAAAAGTTGGAAAGAAAAAAGAAGAGAAGGAAAATGGAATGACACGATGCAGTAAGACAGCCATGTAGTGGGGTTGGAAGCTGCATCTTGAATTGAAAGGAGCATGGTGGATGCTTTACAGTGAAGCCCTAGAGAAGCTCACTAGAGTGGAAATGGCTGTGTATTGATGGGGTCCTTAAGTGATCCTGGGAGTGACTGATGCTCACCTGGACTCAAGAATCTCTACTGCATGGTCTCAACTTTTGCCCCTTCCAACTGTGGTAGTTTCCTTCATTTTGCTCATCTTATAGAAGATAAATTAGGGCTTTGAGTTTTGGATGAAGAAGCTGAGACTAATCAAAGTTGTGTAACTTTTCCAAGATGACATAGCCTCAAAGTAGAGGAGTTAGAATCAGCTGGGCCTTGGTATGTGTTTGGTTACAAAAAAGCTTGCATTTCCAAATTTTATGTAGCTCATCCCATTTTCTACTTTCCTTCTTTCCTCCTCCTCCTCCACCTTTCCTCTCCTCCTCCTCCTTCTTCTTTTCTTCCTCTTCTTTTTTCTTCTCCTTCTCCTTCTTCCTTTCCTCTTGCTCATCTTCCTCCTACTCCTCCTTCTTCTTCTCCTCTTCATCTCCTCCTCCTCCTCCTTCTTCCTTCTTCCTCATCATCATATTTTAGAGACAGGGTCTTTCTCTGTTGCCCAGGCTGGAGTGCAGTGGCGTGATCATAGCTTACTGCAGTGTTGAATTCCTGAGCTCAAGCAATACTCCCACCTTCACCTCCTGAGTAACTGGGCACTACAAGCACAGTCATGATGCCCAACTAATTTAAAAACTTTTTTTTTTAATAGATTGGGTCTAGCTGTGTTGCCCAGGCTGCTGTCAAACACCTGGCCTCAACTGATCCTCCTTCCCCAGTCTCTGAAAGTTCTGGGATTATAGGCATGAGCCACCAGGGCTGGACAAGCACATTTTCTGTATCCATTCATCTGCAAATGGACATTGGCATGGTGTCCACATCTCACCTCTTGTAAATAATCTTCAGTGAATGTGAGAGTGCAGATATCTCTTCAACACACTCATTTCAATTATCTTGGATGTATACCCAGAAGTGGGATGGCTGGATTATATGTGTAAGGGTGTTAAACAGACCATGGCTTCTAATACATCACAATCTCAGCCTTGGGACTCAATGAGGGCTCAGGGAAATAAACATTTGTCAAGTATAGATGTAACTACATGATGGGTTCTTTCTGCCCCCCGAACAGAAAAAAAAACAATTTGCTGAGACCATTATGTTACAATAAAGCAAGAGCTTAATAGACACAAGGTCAGGTATGACACATGGGAGATGGAGTTATTACTCAAAAATTGGAGGTTAGGATTTTGTAAAGGTAGTTTGGGAATGGAGTCTCGGTGGCTAGGCATTGGGTGCCTGCTGCTGATTGATTAGGTCAGAGATGAAATCATAGGGAGTTGAAGCTGTCCTCCCAGGCTAAGTTGTTTCTAGGTGACACCACAAGAGTGTGGAGCCCTCAGTTGGTGGGTCCAGGTGTTGCCATGGGTGTCAGACATGCAAAAACACCTGAAAAGACATCTCAAAAGACCAGTCCTTCAGTTCAGCAACAGTGATGTTATCTGCAGGAGTAATTGGGGAAGTTGCATAGCTTGTGACCTCTGGAATAATGGCTACCAATCATTTCTGTATGCACTTTAGCATAATTCAGACTCCTCTGGCCTAGCCTGGTGGTCTCTCCTTAGCTTTACAAAGGTGGTTGAGTTTTGCGGAAGTCCTATTATCATTTAAACTATAAGCTAAATGTCTTGAGGGTTGGAGGCTAAAGGCAAGAAGGGGGTTGGCTAGATCAGATCTCCCCCACTGCCATAATTTGTTTCACTGCTATAATTCTTCCAAAGGCAGTTTCAGAAATCTGAGATGTCATTCTCTTTAAAGCTTCTGTCAGGCTTCTGAGCCCAGACTAAGCCATCATATCCCCTGTGACCTGCAAGTATACATCCAGATGGACTAAAGCAACTGAAGATCCACAAAAGAAGTGAAAATAGCCTTAACTGATGATATTCCATCATTGTGATTTGTTTCTGCCCCCCCAACTGATCAATCCACGTACTTTGTAATCTCCCCCACCCTTAAGAAGATTGTTTGTAATTCTCACCACTCTTGAGAATGTACTTTGTGAGATCCACTCCCTGCCTGCAAAACATTGCTCCTAACTCCACCACCTATTCCAAAACCTATAAGAACTAATGATAATCCCACCACCCTTTGCTGACTCCTTTTTCAGACTCAGCCTGCCTGCACACAGGTAAAATAAACAGCCTTGTTGCTCACACAAAGCCTGTTTGGTGGTCTTTTCACATGGATGTGCATGTTATTTGGTGCCAAAGACCCAGGTCACAGGGATTCCTTCAGGAGACCAGGCCCCTGTCCTCACTCTCACTCCATGAAGGGATCCACCTATGACCTTGAGTCCTTAGACCAACCAGCCCAAGGAACATCTCACCAATCTCAAATTGGGTAAGTGGTCTTTTCAATCTCTTCTCCAGCCTCTCTTGCTGCCCTTCAATCTCCTCATCCTTCCAATTCCAGTTCTTTTTCCTCTCTGGTAGAGACAAAGGAGTCACATTTTATCCATGGACCCAAAACTCTGATGCCAGTCATGGACTGGAAAAGACAGCCGTCCTTGGTGTTTAATCATTGTGGGGACACCTGCCTGATTATTCACCCACACTCTATTGATGTTTAATCACTGCAGGGATGTCTACCTGATTATTCACCCACATTCCATTGGTGTCTGGTCACC
The DNA here is from genome assembly GCF_029281585.2 of Gorilla gorilla gorilla. NCBI lineage: Eukaryota > Metazoa > Chordata > Mammalia > Primates > Hominidae > Gorilla > Gorilla gorilla. The sequence continues at coordinate 10,512,298 of NC_073248.2, forward strand.
ATGGGGATGCCTGCCTTGGTCACTCACCCACATTCCCTTGGTGGCAAGTCAATTGCAAGGATGCCTGCTTTGGCTGCTCACCCACATTGCAGCCCAGGGCTGCTCCCCACCCCCCTTTTCCGTGTCTCTACCCTTCTCTTTAAACTTGCCTCCTTCACTATGGGCAGCCTTCCACCCTCCATTCCTCCTTCTTCTCCCTTAGCCTATGTTCTCAAGAACTTAAAACCTCTTCAACTCTCACCTGAGCTAAAATCTAAGCATCTTATTTTCTTCTGCAATATTGCTTGGCCCCAATACAAGCTTGACAGTAGTTCCAAGTGGCCAGAAAATGGCACTTTCAATTTGTCTATCCTGCAAGATCTAGATAATTTTTGTCAAAAAATGGGCAAATGGTCAGAGGTGCCTGATGTCCAGGCATTCTTTTACACATTGGTCCCTCCCTAGTCTCTGCCCCCAATATGACTCATCCCAAATCTTTCTTCTTTCTCTCCTGTCTGTTCCTTCAGTCTCCACCCCAAGCTCTGAGTCCTTTGAATCCTTCTTTTCTGTGGAATCTTCTGACCTCTCCCCTTATCCCTGGGCTGCTCCTTGCCAAGCTGAGCCAGGTCCCAATTCTTCCTCAGCCTCTGCTCCCCGACCCTGTAATCTTTCTATCACCTCCCCTCCTGACACCCAGTCTGGCTTACAGTTTTGTTCCATGACTAGCTCTCCCCAACTTGCCCCAAATTTCCTCTTAGAGAAGTGGCGGAGCTGAAGACATAGTCAGGGTACATGTGCATTTTTGTCTATCAGACCTTTACCAAATCAGCAAGAGTTTAGGCTGTTTCTCATTAGACCCCACTAAATACATACAGGAATTCCGATATCTAACTCTGTCCTACAATTTAACCTGGAGTGACTTAAATGTCATCCTAACTTCTACCCTTTCCCCAGATGAATGGGAAAAAGTTTTTTCTCTAGCCCAATTTCATGCTAATAACCACCAGCTTCATGAGCCAGACCCCTAGGAAGGCATTAGAGCAGTTCCCTGGGAAGATCCCCAATGGAACTATCAGGCAGATTCCCCAGGTATAGCTAGGCGAGATTACATGGTTTCCTGCCTAGTTGAAGAGCTTAAAAAGGCAGTTTACAAAGCTGTTAATTATGACAAATTTAAAGAAACTACCCAAAGTAAAGATGAAAACCCAGCCCAGTTCATGGTCTTCTTAGCAGCAACCCTTAGACACTTTACCACCCTAGACCCAGAGGGACCAGAAGGCTGCCTTATTCCTAGTATGCATTTTATCACCCAGTCAGCTCCTGACATTAGAAAAAAGCTTCAAAATTTGGAATCCAGCCCTCAAACCCCACAAGAGGAATTAATCAACCTCACCTTCAAGGTGTACAGTAACAGAGAGAAGATAGCCAGACAGCAACACATTTCTGAGTTACAGCTACTTGCATCCTCTGTAAGACAAACCACAACCACATCTCAGCATACAAGAACTTCAGAACATGCAAGCCACAGGTCCCAGGCACTCCTTCAAAACATCCTCATGGACCTTACTTCAAATGTCAAAAGCCTGGCCACTGGGCCTTAGAATGTCCGCAGTCTGGGATTCCTCCTGAGCCACGCCCTCTCTGTGCAGGCTCCCACTGGAGGTCAGACAGTCTGACTCACATTGCCACCACTCGTAAAGTCCCTGGAGCCCAAACCCAGCGTTCCTTGGCTGACTCCTTCCCATATCTTCTCAGCTTAGTGGCTGAAGACTGATGCTGCCTGATCACCTAGAAAGCCTCCTGGACCATCATGGATGCTTTGGGTAACTCTTACAGTGGAGGGCAAGTCCATCCCTTCTTAATCAATACAGAGGCTACCCACTCCACATTACCTTCTTTTCAAGGGCCTGTTTCCCTTGCCTCCATAACCACTGTGGGTATTCACAGCCAGGCTGCTAAACCTCTTACAACTCCCCAACTCTAGTGCCAACTTGGACAATATTCTTTAATGCACTCCTTTTTAGTTATCCCCACCTGCCCAGCTCCCTTATTAGGTCAAGGCATTTTAACTAAATTATCTGCTTCTCTGACTATTCCTGGGCTACAGCCACACCTCATTGCCACCTATTCCCCCAGTTTAAAGCCTCCTTCACATCCTTTCCTTGTATCTGCCCACCTTAATCTGCAAGTATAGGACACCTCTACTCCCTACTTGGTGACAGATGATGCCCTGCTTACCATCCCATTAAAACCTAATCACCCTTACCCCGCTCAACACCAGTATCCTATCCCATAACAGGCTTTAAGGGGATTAAAGCCTGTTACCACTCGCCTGCTACAGCATGGGCTTCTAAAACCTATAAACTCTCCTTAACAATTCTCCCATTTTACCTGTCCAAAAACCAGACAAGACTTACAGGTTAGTTCAGGATCTGTGCCTTATCAACCAAATTGTCTTGCATATCCACTTCATGGTGCCAAACCCATATACTCTCCTATCCTCAATACGTCCCTCCACAACCCCTTCATAACCCATTATTCCATTCTGGATCTCAAACATGCTTGCTTTATTATTCGTTTGCACCCTTCATCCCAGCCTCTCTTTGTTTTCACTTAGACTGACCCTGACACCCATCAGGCTCAACAAATTACCTGGGCTTTACTGCCACAGGGCTTCACAAATAGCTCCCATTACTTCAGTCAAGCCCAAATTTCTTCCTCACCTGTCTTGACATAATCTTCAAGAAACACAGGTGCTCTCCCTGCTGATTATGTTCAGCTAACCTCCCAAACCCCAACCACTTCTACAAAGCAACAACTCCTTTCCTTCCTAGGCATGGTTAGATACTCTGCCTTTGGATACCTAGTTTTACCATCCTCACTAAACCATTATATAAACTCAAACTTAGCTGACCCCATGGATCCTAAATCCTTTCACCACTCCTCTTTCCATTCCTTAAAAACAGCTCTAGAAATTGCCCCCACACTAGCTCTCCCTGACTCATCCGAACACTTCATTACACAAAGCCGAGGTGCAGGGCTGTGCAGTTGGAATTCATACACAAGGACCAGGACCACTCCCTGTAGCCTGTTTGTCCAAACAACTTCACCTTACTGTTTTAGGCTGGCCATCATGTCTCCATGCGGTGGCCACCACCACCCTAATACTTTTAGAGGCCTCAAAATCACAAACTATACTCAACTTACTCTCTACAGTTCTCAAAACTTCCAAAAGCTATTTTCTTGTCATACCTGACACATATACTTTCTGATCCCTGGATCCTTCAGTTATATTCACTCTTTGTTGAGTCTCCCACAATTACCATTGTTCCTGGCCTGAACTTCAATCTGGCCTTCCACACTATTCCTGATAACACACCTGACTCCCATGACTGTATCTCTCTGATACACCTGGCATTCACTCCATTTCCCCATATTTCCTTCTTTCCTGTTGCTCACCCTGATCACACCTGGTTTATTGATGGCAGTTCCACCAGGCCTAATCACCACTCACTAGCAAAGGCAGGCTATGCTGTAGTATCTTCCACATCTATCATTGCGGCTACTGCTCTGCCCCCTTCCACTACCTCTCAGCAAGCTGAACTCATTGCATTAACTTGGGCCCTTGCTCTTGCAAAGGCACTACACATCAATATTTATACTGACCCTAAATATACCTTCCATATCCTGCACCACCATTCTGTTATATGGGCAGAAAGAAATTTCCTCACTATGCAAGGGTCCTCCATCATTAATGCCTTTAATAAAAACTCTTCTCAAGGCTGCTTTACTGCCAAAGGAAGCTGGAGTCATACACTACACAGGCCACAAAAAGGCATCAGATCCCATTGCTCAGGGGAATGCTTATGCTGATAAGGTAGTTAAAGAAGCAGCGAGCATTCCAACTTCTGTCTCTCATGGCCAGTTTTTCTTCTCTTAGGTCACTCCCATTTACTCTCCCACTGAAACTTCCACCTATCAATCTCTTCCCACACAAGGCAAATGGTTCTTGGACCAAGAAAAGTATCTCCTTCCAGTCTCACAGCCCCATTCTATTCTGTCATCATTTCAGAACCTCTTCCATGTAGGTTAAAAGCCATTAGCCTGCCTCTTAAAACCTCTCATTTCCTTTCCATCATGAATATCTATCCCCAGTCCTCATTCTTGACTCCCTCTTGGAGTGGATAAATGATCTTTGCTGACAGGATACACTCTAACACTTTCACCCTTATGAAGTCCTATTCTTTACTTTTATACTCACTCTTGTTCTCGTTCACATTCTTATGCCATCCTCTACCTCTCCCCAGCTATCTCCACCACACTATCAATCTCACTCACTCTCTCCTAGCCATTTCTAATCCTTCTTTAACAAACAATAGCTGGCTTTGCATTTCTCTTTCCTCCAAAATCACTGAGGCCTCAATTTACTCACTGCTGAAAAAGGAGGACTCTGTATATTTTTAAATGAAGAGTGTTGTTTTTACCTAAATCAGTCTGGCCTGGTATATGACAACATAAAAAAACTCAAGGATAGAGCCCAAAAACTTGCAAACCAACCAAATAATTATGCAGAATCCCCTTGGGCACTCTCTAATTGGATGTCCTGGGCCCTCCCAATTCTTAGTCCTTTAATACCTGTTTTTCTCCTTCTCTTATTTGGACCTTGTGTTTTCCTTTTAGTTTCTCAATTCACACAAAACCGCATCCAGGCCATCACCAATCATTTTATATAACAAAGGCTTCTTCTAACAATCCCACAATATCACCCCTTAACTGAAAATCTTTCTTCAGTTTAATCTCTCCCACTCTAGGTTCCCATGCCATCCCTAATCCTGCTCAAAGTAGCCCTGAGAAATATCACCCATTATCTCTCCATACCATGCCCCAACATTTTCACCACCCCAACACTTTACCACTATTTTGTTATTTTTCCTATTAATATAAGAAGATAGGAATGTCAGGCCTCTGAGCCCAGGCTAAGCCATCATATCCCCTGTGACCGGCACGTATACATCCAGATGGCCTGAAGCAACTGAAGATCCACAAAAGAAGTGAAAATAGCCTTAACTGATGATATTCCACCATTGTGATTTGTTTCGGCTCCACCCTAACTGATCAATGTACTTTGTAATCTCCCCCACCCTTAAGAAGTTTCTTTGTAATTCTCCCCACCCTTGAGAATTGTGAGATCCACTCCCTGCCTGCAAAACATTGCTTCTAATTCCACTGCCTTTCCCAAAACCTGTAAGAACTAATGACAATCCCACCACCCTTTGATGACTACTTTTTCGGACTCAGCCCACCTGTACCCAGGTGAAATAAACAGCCTTACTGCTCACATAAATCCTGTTTGGTGGTCTCTTCACATGGATGCATGTGTCAGCTTCCATTTCCATCCTATGATTTCATCATGTTTTCTTCCTATGAGGTGTTAGTTGATCTTTCTTTTCTTTTTCTTTCTTTCTTTTTTTTTCTTTTGAGACAGGGTCTTCCTCTGTCACCCAGGCTGGGATGCAGTGGCATGATCAGGGCTCACTGCATCCTCAACCTTCTGGGCTGAAGTGATCCTCCCATCTCAGCCCCACTCCCGAGGTAGCTGGGATTACAGGAGTGCACCATCATGCCTGGCTATTTTTTTTTTAATTTTATTGTGGAGATGGCAGTCTTGCTATGTTGCCCAGGCTGGTCTTGAACTCCTAAACTCAAGTGATCCTCCTGCCTCAGCCTCCCAACATGCTGGGATTACAGGCATAAACCACCAAATCTGACTGGTCTTTCTTTAAGCCTCTTTTTGCTTTTATAGTATTTATCAATAGATTTATATCCAAAAGTTAACTATTATCTATTTTACTAAAAATCATGTCATGGAATGCTTCTTAATACCCTGTTTCCCTAATTTGCTTTTAGTACTTATTGCTCATAAAAGCACTCCTGACTTTAATCATCTTTTTTTCCCATCTTCCCTAAATGGGCTTACTTCACAATGTTTCCTTCCAAAATGACTTCAATATCGCCTCTAACAGGATAACTTGTAAACCTAAATCTCTAGCCCTACCAATTTTTCTACATACAAACCCACATTTGAACACAATTATTTGCTGCCATTGTTACATAATAGCCAATCTTACTTATCAATTGAAGTTGATCTTCTTGATCAATAATGCAAGGTGATATATTATGGGATTTGGGGGACAGGAATATAAAGGAAACAATAAAACATTTCCAAAGACAAAGTACATTACCAGCTAATTTCAGTAATTTACATATTAGTTCATCTCTCTCCAATAAATATTACATTATTTTTTAAAAAACACATGAGAGGGAATGCCTTATACTCTTTTGCAGCACTGTTGAGTCTATCATGATTTCAAAATTCAAAGTTGAAAAATGTTTACAGAGTAAGCGGATTAAAGACAGGGAAAAAATCCATTTAGAGTTCGTCTTATGCTCGGAAATTAAGTAATAGAATTATACACGTGTCACTACAGTTGGAAAAAGCTTTAGAGATGATCTGGTCCAGATGAAGAAATTGAGACCAAGAGGGTTTTATTATCATTATATAAGTTCAAATGCCTCAGAATTGGTAGAAAAATCAGTTTCTTATTTTTGTTTTTTAAGATGAGGGTCTCAGTCTGTCACCCAGACTGGAGTGCAGTGGTGCAGTCACAGCTCACTGCAGCCTCGACCTCCCAGGCTCAAGTGATCCTCCCACCTCAGCCTCCCAAGTGGCTGGGACTACAGGTGCACAACACCATGCCAAGCTAATTTCTGTATTTTTAGTAGAGACTGGGTGTTGCCATGTTGCCCAGACTGGTCTTGGACTCCTGGGCTCAAGCAATCCTCCCACCTCAGCCTCCCAAATTGCTGGGATTATAGGTGCAAGCCATGGTTCCCAGCCAAAAAATTAGCTCTTGACAGTCTCTTAGATATGAGGCATAGATCTTTACTTACTTAATAACATATAATGATTGGCAATGTGTTTATACAAGTTAGAATCTGATAATTCAAATGATGCCTTTATTTTAGTTTTTATTTCTTATGTATTGGAGCTAAAAATTTTATGAAAAGTTGGGATGGGTGATAATTAGCCAGACCCCATAACATCTAATTTTTGAGGGTACGCATCAGACAAATGGCACAGAGGCCAAGGGGAAAGTAGAGAGGTCAGCACAGAGACTGGGTGGAAAAATAAAATTTTCAAGAAACTGTAGACAGTCCTGCTCTTGTTAGGAGTGTTCATCCTGAAACAAGTTCCCAAGTTAGGATGCCAGCAATTCTGAGCAATAAAAACACCACGTGGAAATTAAAACTCCTATAGACAGTGCATGTCCCAGAGGAAAACCACAAGATTATCATAATTGACAGATCTTTAATTCTATCACTGTCATTGCTAAAACTTTAATGTGGCATTTGTAAACCAAAAATACAGTTCTAAGGCTCCTCTAATAACTGAATGGACTTTCTCCTTCAGGGCACTTTAAAATGTAACCCAGGCTGGGTGCGGTGGCTCACACCTATAATCCCAGCACTTTGGGAGGCTAAGGCAGATGGATCACTTGAGGTCAGGAGTTCAAGACCAGTCTGGCCAACATGATGAAACCCTATTTCTACTGAAAATACAAAAATTAGTCAGGTGTATGGTGCCTGTAATCCAAGCTACTGAGGAAGCTGAAGCAGGAGAATCACTTGAACCTGGAAGGTGGAGGTTGCAGTGAGCCAAGATCATGCCACTGCACTCCAGCCTGGGCAACAGAGTGAGACAACATCTCAAAATAAATAAATAAATAAATAAATAAATAAATAAATAAATAAATAAATTAAAATAAAATTTAACCTGGAAGATTGGTTCAAGCCATGAGAAGTGGAGTTGCACATGCCTCATTAGAGCCCTCCATCATTAACATCAAAACAGACCTTACTTCTGATAAGAAACATTTACAGTCTATTCTCTCTGAAGCCTGCTACCTGGGGGCTTCATCTGCATGATAGAACGTCAGTCTCTCATCCCCTATCTTAATCTAGATATTTCCTTTCTATTGACCCCAGGTCTTTAGATAAACTCAACCAATTGCCAGTCAGAAAAACATTAAATCTACCTATAACCTGAATCCTAGCCCCCTGACTCCCAGCCTGAATCAAGTTGTCCCACCTCTCTGGGTACAACCTTAAATGTATTTGACAAAAGTCTCATTTCTCCCTAAAATGTATAAAACCAAGTTGTGCCCCAATCAGCTTGGGCACATGTTCTCAGGGGATCCTGAGGGCTGTGTTATGGGTCATGGTCATGTGTGCTCAAAATAAATCTCTTCAAATAATTTTGCAGAGTTTGACAGTTTTTGTTGACATATTTTTGAGAAATGTGGTGTTATATAATTTTTCACTGCTTGAAAATATGCTCCAGTTGCCACTGAGTTAATGATTCTCTAGTTGCATATTTCTCTGCTCCCAATTCCCTCAACCACATGATTCCACCAGTAAACACACTTAACCCAGCTTTATTAAAAATCTGTGATCATAGATGTGTGGTGTTATTTCTGAGGCTTCTGTTCTGTTCCATTGGTCTATATATTTGTTTTGGTATCAGTACCGTGCTGTTTTGGTTACTGTACCCTTGTAGTATAATTTGAAGTCAGGTAGCATGATGCCTCCAGCTTTGTTATTTTTGCTTAGGATTTTCTTGGCTATGTGGGCTCTTTTTTGGTTCCATATGAACTTTAAAGTAGTTTTTCCAGTTCTGTGAAGAAAGCCCATGGTAGCTCGATGAGGGTAGCATTGAATCTATAAATTACTTTGGGCAGTATGGCCATTTTTATGATATTGATTGTTCCTATCCATGAATATGGAATGTTTTTCCATTTGTTTTCATCCTCTCTTATTTTCTCGAACAGTGGTTTGTAGTTCTCCTTGAAGAGGTCCTTCCCATCCCTTACAAGTTGGATTCCTAGGTATTTTATTCTCTGTAGGAATTGTGAATGGGAATTCACTCATGATTTGGCTGTCTGTTTGTTATTGATGTATAGGAGTGCTTGTGATTTTTGCACGTTGATGTTGTATCCTGAGACTTTCTGAAGTTGCTCATCAGCTTAAGGAGATTTTGGGCTGAGATGATGGGGTTTTCTAAACATACAATCATGTCATCTGCAAACAGAGATAATTTGACTTCCTCTTTTCCTACTTGAATATGATTTATTTATTTCTCTTGCCTGATTGCCCTAGCCAGAAGTTCCAATACTATGTCAAATAGGAGTTGTGAGAGACGGCATCCTCGTCTTGTGGTGGTTTGCAAAGGGAATCCTTCCAGTTTTTGCCCATTCAGTATGATTGGCTGTGGGTTTGTCATAAACAGCTCTTATGATTTTGAGATACATTCCATTGATACCTAGTTTATTGAGAGCTTTTAGCATGAAGGGCTGTTGAATTTTTGTCAAAGGCCTTTTCTGCTTCTATTGAGATTATCATGCAGTTTTTGTCATTGGTTCTGTTTAGGTGACGAATTACATTTCTTGATTTGTGTATGTTGAACCAGACTTACATCCCAGAGATGAAGCCGACTTTATCATGATGAATATGCTTTTTGATGTGCTCCTGGATTCAGTTTGCCAGTAGTTTATTAAGGATTTTTTGCATTATTGTTCATCAGGGATTCTGGCCTGAAATTGTCTTTTTTTGTTGTGTCTCTGCCAGGTTGTGGTATCAGGATGATGCTGGCCTCATAAAATGAGTTAGGGAGCATTCCCTTTTTTCTCTTGTTTGGAAAAGTTTCAGAAGGAATAGTACCAGCTCCTCTTTGTACCGCTGGTAGAATTCAGCTGTGAATCCGTCTGATCCTGGACTTTTTTTTTGATTGGTATGCTATTAATTACTACCTCATTTTCAGATCTTATTATTGGTCTATTCAGGGATTCAGCTTCTTCCTGGTTTAGACTTTGAAGGCTGCACGTGTCCAGGAATTTATCCAATTCTTGTAGATTTTCTAGTTTATTTGTGTAGAGGTGTTTATAGTATTCTCTGATTGTAGTTTGTATTTCTGTGGCATTAGTGGTGAGGATATCCCCTTTATCATTTTTTATTGTGTTTATTTGATTCCTGTCTCTTGTCTTCTTTATTAGTCTGGCTAGCAGTGTATCTATTTTTTTGATCTTTTCAAAAAACCCTCTTGATCTTTGACAAGGCTGACACAAAGAAGCAATGGGGAAAAGATTCCCTATTTAATAAATGGTGTTGGGAAAACTGGCTAGCCATATGCAGAAAATTGAAACTGGACCCCTTCCTTACACCTTATACAAAAATTAACTCAAGATGAATTAAAGACTTAAGTGTAAGACCTAAAGGTATAAAAATCCTAAAAGAAAACCTAAGCAATGCAGTTCAGGACATAGGCATGGGCAAAGAGTTTATGATTAAAACACCAAAACAATGGCAACAAATGGGATCTAATTAAACTAAGGAATTCTGCACAGAAAAAGAAAACAATCATCAGAGTGAACAGGAAACCTAAAGAATGGGAGAATAATTCTGCAATCTATCCACCTGACAAAAGGCTAATATCCAGAAACTACAAAGAACTTAAACAAATTTACAAGAAAAAAAATGACCCCATCAAAAAGTGGGCAAAACATATGAACAGACTCTTCTCTAAGGAAAACATTTATGCAACCAACAAACATTTGAAGGAAAGGGTATCATCACTGGCCATTAGAGAAATGCAAATCAAAACCACGATGAGATACCATCTCATGCTTGTTAGAATGTCGATCATTAAAAAGTCAGAAAATGGCCAGATGTGGTGGCTCATGCCTGTAATCCCAGCACTCTGAGAGGCCTAGGCAGATGTATCATGAGGTCAGGAGATTGAGACCATCCTGCCTAATGCAGTGAATGTTGGGAACAGGCCCCCCAAAATCTGGCTATAAACTGGCCCCAAAACTGGCCATAAACAAAATCTTTGCAGCACTGTGACATGCTCATGATGGTCATTACACCCATGCCAGAAGGTTGTGGGTTTACTGGAATTAGGGCAAGGAACACCTGGCCCACCCAGGGTGGAAAACTGCTTAAAGACATTCTTAAACCAAAAACAATAGCATGAGCTATCTGTACCTTAAGGGCATGTTCCTGCTGCAGATAACTAGCTACACCCATCCCTTTATTTCAGCCCATCCCTTCGTTTCCCATAAGGGATACTTTTAGTTAATTGAATATCTATAGAAACAATGCTAATGACTGGCTTGCTGTTAATAAATACATGGGTAAATCTCTGTTTGGGGCTCTCAGCTCTGAAGGCTGTGAGACTTCCGATTTCCCATGTTACACCTCTATATTTCTGTGTGTGTGTCTTTAATTCCTCTAGTGCTGCTGGGTTAGGGTATCCCCAGCCAAGCTGGTCTCTTCAGTGAAACCCCATCTCTACTAAAAATACAAAAAATTAGCTGGACATGGTTGCAGGCTCCTGTAGTCCTGGCTACTTGGGAGGCTGAGGCAGGGGAATGGTATGTGGGAGGGCGTATGGAACCTGGGGAATGGAACCTGGGAGGTGGAGCTTGCAGTGAGTCAAGATCGTGCCACTGCACTCCAGCCTGGGTGACAGCATGAGACTCCATCTCAAAAAAAAAAAAAGTCAGGAAACAACAGATGCTGGAGAGCATGTGGAGAAATAGGAATGCTTTTACACTGTTGGTGGGAGTATAAATTAGTTCAATCATTGTGGAAGATGTGTGGTGATTCCTCAAGGATCTAGAACTAGAAATACCATTTGACCCAGCAATATCATTCCTGGGTATATGCCCAAAGGATTATAAATCATTCTACTATAAAGACACTATAAAGACACATGCACCCATATGTTTATTGCAGCACTCTTCACAATAGCAAAGATTTGGAGCCAACCCAAATGTCCATCAGTGATAGACTGGAGAAACAAAATGTGGCATATATACACCATGGAATACTACACAGCCACAAAAAATGATGAGTTCATGTCCTTTGCAGGGACATGAGTGAAGCTGGAAACCATTGTTCTCAGCTAACACAAGAACAGAAAACCAAACACTGCATGTTTTCACTCATAAGTGGAAGTTGAACAATGAGAACACATGGACACAGGGAAGGGAACATCACACATAGGGGCCTGTTTTGGGGTTGGGGGCTAAGGGAAGGATAGTAGGTGACAGGTTGATGGGTGCAGCAAACTGCTGTGGCACATGTATAACTACGTAAGAAAACTGCACATTCTGCCCATGTACCCCAGAACTTAAAGTATAAAAAAAAATCTATAGTCGTGGAGGTTGAGTTGACATTAAGTGCTTTGTAAACATTTTCCTTGAAAGGAGAACCCCTCACCTCAGAATGTCTGGAATCCATTCTTTAAGGGGAGCATTTCATGAGTGAAGTGACATATATGTCACTTTCATGGGAAGATGGAAGATTCTGAAAATATTTCAAGAACATATTTAAATATTTAAACCACAGCATATTGGTGTGGTTTTCTACTCTGCTGGAAGGACAAAGAGTCATAGCTGACCCAAACAAAACAAAACAAAACAAAACAAAACAAAACCATACACGTGTGCATACAAAGAATCATTTTTGGCTGGGCATGGTGGCTCATGCCTGTAATCCCAGAACTTTGGGTGGCCAAGGCAGGTGGATCACGAGGTCAGGAGATCGAGACCATCCTGGCTAACATGGTGAAAACCCGTTCTACTAAAAATACAAAAAATTAGCCTGGTGTGGTGGTGGGTGCCTGTAGTCCCAGCTACTCAGGAGGCTGAGGCAGGAGAATGGCAGGAACCTGGGAGGCAACTCTTGCAGTGAACCAAGATTATGCCACTGCTCTCCAGCCTGGGTGACAGAGCAAGACTCCTTCTCAAAAAAAAAAAAAAAAAAAAAAGAAAAAAAAAGAATCATTTTCTAGAAAAAATGCATTGAATATGCTAAATCTTCTAGCATTGAAGAGAATACTTGCAAAGCCTGTACATTATTCCAGAGTTAACATCCATGATAGGGATTGAGTATCATGGTGCCTATCAAGTTAATTACTAAAGGATGCTCAACAGCAGAGAGGGAGGGCCACCAATTACTCTTCATCTGCACCATCTGTCACAGGGAATCAACATTTTTATGATGATGACATATTCACCATTAATGCATGGAATACTCTATACCAAAAACTTGTGCAATTATGTCTTTAATCGCCATTCAAGATCATACTTATCCTAAATTGTGTTCCATAGGCATTTCTCAGCCATCTCTCTCTTTTCTGTTGATCAAAGGCCAATGTGAGATAATTCCTAAAAGAACTCTAAAATCTCCAGGACATAACATCAGCATTGCTCAGATCACATTGTTTTGTGGTTCCCAGCTTAATTAGTTGTGTGTTCTCTACTCAATGAAGACTGAGAAGTGTTTGACCACAGGGATGTTGCATCACACATATTTGTGCTGAGAATTACTTTATATAGAAATATATTCAGATGTTTTTCATACCCTGTGAATGCTCTTTCACTCGGGACTTAAAATGCATGGAGGCAAAGAATTCCACAGCTTCAAGAGATGGATGGACACTTACTTAGAAAAAAGCAACATTCTTCTGCTTTGACTCTTGAATTATTATTATGGTTTTTGGTTTGAACCCTTTTTAAGATAGTTGGCTTGAAAGCCAGCATTTGTAGAGGGAAAAAATGTAGAATATCTTTGTGTATATTGAGACAAATATTCAGGGAACTGATCCATACATTTCTTTAATCTTTGAAACTTTTAAGAACTTTAGAGAAATTAACCATTTAAATTTGTGATAGTTTTAGATTCACACATAGTTGTAAGAAATAACACAGGGATGTGGGAGGCCACAGCTGGTGGATTATTTGAAGTCAAGAGTTTGAGACAAACCTGGCCAAGGTGGTGAAACCACATCTCTACTAAAAACACAAAAAAATTACCTGATTGTGATGGCAGTTTCCTGAAATCCCAGCTACTTGGGAGGCTGAGGCAGGAGAATCACTTGAGCCTGGGAGATGGGGTTGTGGTGAGCTGAGATCATACCACTGCACTCCAGTCTGGGCAAGAGAGTGAAACCCTGTCTCAAAAAAAAAAAAAAAAAAAAAAAAAAAAAAAAAAAAAAGGGAAAGAAAAAGAAAATGAAATAACACAGGGAGATCCCTTGTACTCTTTACTTTTCCCCCAGGGGTAATGTCTTGCAAAACTGTTACCAAAAGGAGTCTCAATCCAGGCCCCCAAGAGAGGATTCTTGGATCTTGTGCAAGAAAGAATTCAAGGCAAATCCATAAAGTGAGAGCAAGTTAATTAAGAAAGTGAAAGAATAAAAGAATGGGTATTCCATAGGTGGAGCAGCCCCGAGGGCTGCTGGTTGGCTACTTTTATGGTTATTTCCTTATTATATGGTAAGCAAGGGGTGGATTATTCATGAGTTTTCTGGGAAAGGGGTGGGCAATTCCCAGAACTGAGGGTTTCTCCCCTTTTTAGACCATATAGGGTAACTTCCAGATGTTGCCATGGCATCTGTAAACTCTCGTGGTGCTGGTGGAAGTGGCTTTTAGCAGCTAATGCATTATAATTAGTGTATAATGAGCAGTGAGGACAATCAGAAGTCACTCTTGTCACCATCTTGGTTTTAGTGTGTTTTGGCCAGCTTCTTTACCACAAACTGTTTTATCAGCAAGGTCTTTATGACCTGTATCTTGTGCCGATCTCCTATCTTATCCTGTGATTAAGAAAGCCTAACCTGGGAATGCAGCCCAGCATGTCTCAGCCTCGTGTTACCCAGCCCCTATTCAAGATAAAGTCACTCTGGTTTGAAGGGCTCTGATAAAACTACAGTACAATCTCACACCAGGATATTGACCTCGGTACAGTCAAGGGACAGAACATTTCCATCACTTCAAGATCTACCATGTTGTCCTTCTAATATAACCACATACATTGTCATGCTTGATGACAGGCTTTAGGACCCAATGAATGAGGCAAAAAATCCCACCTCTCAGAGCCAGCTGAGCTCAGATAAATGTTTGCAAGAGATTGCTCCAACACTTGTGCTTATAGGGGATGGCATTGACTTTGGGTTTGATATCTGTCTTAGTCTGTTCGGGCTGCTATAACAAAATGCCTTAGCCTATAATATGGTTTGGCTGTGTCCCCACCCAATTCTCATCTTGAATTGGAGCTCCCACAATTCCCATGTGTCATGGGAAAGACACGGTGGGGCAGGAGGTAATTGAATCACGGGGGTGGGTCTTTCCTGTGCTGTTCTCATGGTAGTGAATAAGCCTCACAACTTCTGATGGTTTTCTAAGGGGGAGTTTCCCTGTTCAATCTTACTTCTTGTCTGTGGCCAAGTAAGACATCCCTTGATCTTTCATCATGATTGTGAGGCCTCCTCAGCCATGTGGAGCTTTGAGTCAATTAAACCTCTTTCCTTCATAAATTACCTAGTTTTGGGTATGCCTTTATTAGCAGCATGAGAGCAGACCAATACAGCCTGAGTGTCTTACAAACAATAGGCATTTATTGCTCACAGCTCTGGAGGCTGGAAGTCCAAGGTCAAGGCATGGCAGATTTAGTGTCTTGTGAAGACTCACTCTCTGCTTCCAAGATTGTGCTTTCTTGCTGCATCTTTACACTGTGGAAGGGAGTCTCTTTTATAAGGGCACTAATCCCATTCGTAAGGCTGGAGTCCTCATGATTTAACCCTTTCTCATAGGCTTCACATTTCTGTACTATCATACTGCAGATTTGTATTAGTCAGGATTCTCTAGAGGGACAGATAGATGTGTTTATGAAAGGAGTTTATAAAAAGTGTTGACTTACATGATCACAAGGTGAAGTCCCACAAAAGGCCATCTGCAAGCAGAGGAGCAAAAGAGCCAGTTCAAGTCCCAAAACTCCCAAAAGTAGGGTAGCCAATGGTGCAGCCTTGAGTCGTTCCCAAAGGCCTGAAAGTGCCTGGCAAACCACTCGTGTAAGTCCAGGAGTCCAAAAGCTGAAGAACTTGGAGTCTGATGTTTGAGGGCAGGAAGCATCCACTACCATAGAAAGATGGAGGCTGGAAGACTCAGCCAGTCTAGTCTTTCCTTGTTCCTCTGCCTGCTTTTATTCTGGCTGTGCTGGCAGCTGATTAAATTGTGCCCACCCAGATTGAGGGTGAGTCTGCTCTCCCAGTCCACTGACTCAAATTTTAATCTCTTTTGGCGATGCCCTCACAGCCACACCCAGAACAATGCTTTGCATCCTTCAATCCAATCAAGTTGACACTCACTATTAACCATCACAGGATTCAATTGCAACATGTGCATTTGGAAGAGGACACAGACATTCAGACTGTAGCAATATCACTGCAGGAATGTTCAATCACTTCCTTTTCCCTTTATCAGTCAGAGAACAAGGGGATCTGGAAGGCTACAGAGCTTGACATGCAAGGCAGCAAAACACCCCGAAGGTACAACACACTCATGAGCTCCATTACCTTATGGGCCACAAGCCCTGTGGACCTAGAGCTGGTGGTGGTAGGCAGGTTATCATGAAGAGCTTGTCTTCCCTCTTAGATTCCATAATCAAGGCTTGGCTTACACCTCTTTGGGTTGTGCAAGATCCAGCAGTGGAAATTAGCTGGGACCAGGGGTGTTCAATGTCTTTGGAGTAAGAGCTCCAGTCTTGAAGGAGTGGAGGGCATGGGGGCCTCATATGTTCACTTGAATGTGGATGTTTGGTGAGTGGGACCTGCAGCAGCAGCAAACACAGAATGTGCCTGAGAAGCATGGATATGATGGCACCAAACAAAGGGGCTGGCACCAACCATGTGCCCATGGATTCATTCTAAAGCCACCTGCATGCTGGAACCCTTTCTCTGGTGTGAATTGCTCATGTCTGGGGTATGTGCCTTAGGGCTGGCTCTGTCTTCAGGAATATCCCCACTCCACATTTAGCTTCTCTATGTATCCCTCAGGCTGCCACCATTCTCCATGTGACAGTTGTCACAGCCTGGGCCATGCCATTGCTTAGCTCATTTCTGGAGAAGTCAAATGAAAGCATTGGCCCTTCACTTTCATTCCTGAGGAGGACAGATGAATTTTAGTGCTGATTTTCTGATGCTCTAAGAACTCAGAGATGTTCATGAATCAGCACAACATTCCTACTGGAGAGGTTGCTTTGTATTTGAAGGATCACTTCTCAATTCAGTGACATTTTTCTTCAGGTCCATCCTGCATATTTGCAACAGGTCCGGCCCAGAGGGGAAATGGAAAGAAGTCAGGATCCAGAACAGTAAGGTCTGCAGATGTCCGGGCACTTTGCTGGAACACAACTGGGGTTATATCTGCAAATTCTAGGTAAGAGCTATCCCCCTGGCCAAGCTCAACCAAAGTGTCTGAGCTTGGTCTCTCATGGTTCAGCACAGGTGCACATCCAAGCACTGGTAGAATGGTGACGTTTTACCCCTTTTCCACAAATTCCTGGAATTGGGATAATTCTAAGAATTTTTTATTCAAACATTGGGGCCTATACTCACCAATCTTTGTTTATCCTTCCTTCTACCCACATGCCCTTTCTAGCCTCTGACATCTGTCATATTGCTCTCTATCTCCACGGGGTCATTTTTTTTCTTTTCTTTCTTTTTCTTTTTCTTTCTTTCTTCTTCTTTTTTTTTTTTTTGAGACATGATCTTGCTCTGTCATCCAGGCTGGAGGGCAGTGGGATGATCACTGCTCACTGCAACCTTCACTTCTCCAAGGCTTAGGTGATCCTCCCATGATGACGTCAATTTTTAAAGCTACTACATAAGAGTAAAAACAAGAACCACCTGTCTTTCAGAGTGGGGTGACTATAGTTACTAATAATATATTGTTTATTTCAAAGTAGCTAGGAAAAGAGATTACATGTTACCAACATAGGGCTGGGCCCAGTGGCCCACACCTGTAATCCCACCCCTTTGAGAAGCTGTTCAGGGAGGATCCCTTGAGCTCAGGAGTTCAAGACCAACTTGAGCAACATAGCAAGACCCTCATCTCTACACATTTTTTTTTTTAATTAGCTGGGTGTGGTGGTGCACACCTGCAGTTCCAGCTACTTAGGAGGCTGAGACAAGAGGATCACTTGAGCCCAGGAGGTAGAGGCTGCAGTGAGCTATGACTGCACCACTGCACTCCAGCCTGGGCAACAAAGTGAGACACTATCTGAAAGAAAAAAAAAAGAAAAGAATTTAAAATACTACACATAATGGATACCCCAAATAATCCAATTTAATCATTATACATCAATTAAAAAAATCAAAAAAATTTGAACTTGGCTTTTCAAACATGAAAAACATGTGAGCCTTGAACCCTTTTATTGACTTTGTTTCTTGTAACCTTGCAGAGCCCGTCTACAAATGGCAAAATATCTCACAATGAATTCCCATCCACAGCCTCAGCAATGGGCTGGTGTGTCCCCAGAGAATGTCAGCCGATTGGACAGCAGTCTGCAGGAGAAGGTGAATCCCCTAATTTGGAAGGAACTGAAGCATGAAAAGATGCTAAGATCACAATGAAAACAGACAAAGTCTTCTGGGGATGAAATGTTAAAAAGGGGAGATGTGCAAGGAACACAGTTAGGAAGAATAATTTCAGGAGATCTGTTATACTACATGGGGATGATAGTTAATAACAATGCATGGTACATTTGGGAACTGCTAAAGGAACACCCTGTAAAGATTTCCACCCTTCCTCTTGAATGATAAGTATGAAATGTGACAGATATATTTCTTAGCTTGATGTAGCTGTTCCACAGTGTGTGCATATATCAAAACATCACGTTGTATCCCATAAATGTATATCGTTTAAATTTGTTAATTAAAATAATAAATAATAAAGAACAATGAGATTTTTGAAATAATCAAGCGTATTTGTAAATATATGGGTATATATGTATATGCACTTACGTATTTGTAAATTACATATATGTATACTTACATGAATATATCAGTATAAACACACATGTACATACATATGGACAAATACACATATGTGTATAATGTGTGTACATACATATTTATAAATATGCATGCAAATATATTTATATGAGGATATAAACATGTAAGTATTAACATATGTACACATTTATGTGCAAATATACATATGTGTAAATATGTATCTATGTAAACATACATATGTATTTCAGAATATATTGATACATTATCTTAAGTATATATACACATATACTTACAAATACTCATATGTCTAAATGTGCAAATATATATGTATTTGTAAATATATGTATATACACTTATATAGCATATAAACATACAAGTATATATACCTATATGCTTAGAAATACACATGTGTAGATATGTACACATACCTATATACTTGTAAACATATATACTTAAATGATCATATAAACATAGGAGTATATATACACTTATGCACATATATATTTACAAATACATGCATGTGTCTGTGTATATATATATTTGTGTGTACACACACCCATATTTGTTGAAATAACCAAATAACCCAAAGGATCACTTGAATCAAAAAAGCAATTCAGAGGCCAGGAGATAATTCCAAGCTCCAAGAAGTTCTGACATGGCAAATATGAAAATGAGTTTCAAAGCCACAGAACAAAGGAGGTGGTGTCGCCAAAACTTTTACTCAATGCCCCTAAGGGCTGTTTGGAGAGGACAGGGCTTAGCCATATTTAAACAAACAATGGTTGATTATTTTCTCAGATCCTTCACAGAATTTCTTTCTTCAAGTCAAAGAGTATAAGTAAAAGCCAATACCCAACACTCGGGAAAAATATGGGAGCCCCCAAAACAAAGAAAAATCCTTTAAATAGCCAGACAAGTGGCCCCCAGACATCCTTCATGACCTGAACAAGACAAACCAGCAGGGTTGGGAGGGCCCTGGGAACAATGGGAAAAGGTCTTCAGAGCCCTCAAGGGGAATTCCTGACTGTGGACAGCTCTACACTGAGCTCAGCAATTCCAGAGTAAGCAGGCAATAAATGCACCATTTTGGAGCCAGAGCGTTTTCCACTTACTTTGGCTCACTGTTGGAACTACTCAAAGATGCTCTATAGGGAGACAGGTACCAAAGCTGGAGTAAGGCAGAAGATGCAGGAAATATGGGACATCCATGGAATCAACCTGATGTAGCTTGGCCCTGCGTCCCCACCCAAATCTCACCTCGAACTGTAAACCCCATGATCCCCATGTGTAGAGAGACAGCCCTGGAGGGAGGTAATTGGATCATGACAGCGGTTTCCCCCATGGTGTCCCCATAATAGTGAGGAAGTTCTTATGAGATCTGATGGTTTAAAAGTGGCAGTTTTCCAGTCAGGAGCTGTGGCTTACCCTTGTCATCCCAGCGCTTTGGGAGGTCAAGGCAGGCAGATCACTTGAGGTCAGGAGATCATGACCAGCCTGGGCAACATGACCAAACCCAGTTTCTACCCAAAATACAAAAATTAGCTGGGCTGGGTGGTGAGCACCTGTAGTCTCAGCTACTAAGGATGCTGAAGCAGGAGAATCGCTTGAACCCGGGAGGCAGAGGTTGCAGTGAGCCGCGATCACACCATTGCACTCCAGCCTGGGCACAAGAGTGAAACTCCGTCTCAAGAAAAAGAAAAAAGTGGTAGTTTTCCTTGCACTGTCTCTTTCCTGTGGCCTTGTGAAGAAGGTACCCTGCTTCCCCTTTGCCTTACGCCATGATTGTAAGTTTCCTGAGGTCTCCCCAGCCATGTAGAACTGTGAGTCAATTAAACCTCTTTCCTTTACAAATTACCCAGTCTCAGGGAAGTTCTTTATAGCAATTTGAAAACAGAGTAATACACAACCTAAATGCCCATCAATGATAGACTGAATTCAGAACGAGATCATGTCCTTTGTGGGATCATGGAGGCCATTATCCTTAGCAAACTAACGCAGAAACAGAAAACAAAATACTGCATGCTCTTACTTACAAGTGGAGCGAAATAATGAGAACTCCTGGACACATAGAGGGAAACAGTGGACGCTAGGGCCTTTTGTAGGGTGGAGAGTGGGAGGAGGGAGAAGATGAGGAAAAACAACTAATGACTACCAGGCTTAGTACCTGGGTGACAACAAATCCCTATGACACAAGTTCGCCTATATAACAAACCTGCACTTGTACACCTGTGCTTAAAATACAAGTTAAGTAATAAAAAAAATTACTGGTCATCGAAAAATAGAGGAACCAGAGTTAAATTAAAACTAGTGTCGGCCATATAAAACGCCATCACCATCCAGCACCAATAATAAAAGTATACCTCCATTGAGGGTCCATTTTTTATTTTATTATTTTTATTTTTTGAGATGGAGTCTTGCTCTGTTACCCAGGCTGGAGTGCAGTGGCACAATTTCGGCTCACTGCAACCTCTGCCTCCCAGGTTCAAGTGATTCTCTATTGAGGGTCTAAAAGGAAAGTGGAACTAAAATTAAAGGTCATAATAGCTTGTAGGAGAGAAATGCAATGGTCAGAGCTAAAACAAGTTATTTCTTTTTTTGGGAGGAGAGTCTAAATATTAGCTTTATTTTATTTCCTGTGAATGTTGCTATGCATGTGAAATTTATTGCCAGCAAGTAAAATAATAAAAACTGAAAACAGCTTTCTCAAAAACGAAAAAAACTTAAAAAAAAAGTCAGGTATCAGAAAATAGAAATTATCAAAACAAAGAAAATGAAAGGTTAATAGAATGTACAAAATTGAACACAAGAAATACATTGTAAAACTGTTATCAACTGTAATAAATAGAAATCGTATGAAAATATATCTTAGTAGACAAGAACTCTCAGATGAGATTGAAAAAAATCTAGGTCTTTGCTGTTTGCAAAAGTCTGAAATGCAAAACACAAAAAGGCCAAGATCAAAGGTATGGAGAAAAAATAACAGAGGTAAGTAAATTTAACATTTCTGTAGTTTGGTTAACAAGAAGCAGAAAAGAAAGGAAAAAGGTCCAGGAGTTTGAGACCAGCTTGGATAACATAGTAAGACCTCATCTCTACAAATAATTTAAAAAATTAACTGGGCATAATGGCACACATCTGTAGTCCCAGCTACTTGTGAGGCTGAGACAGGAGGATCTTTTGATCCTGGGAGGTCGAGGCTGCAGTGAGCCATGATTGCACCACTGCATTCCAGCATGGGCAACAGATGGAGACCCTGTCTTTAAAAAAATTAAAAAATAAAAATAAAGAAGGTTGTGGTTAAGTTATAAAAAATTTTGTCAAAAATAATTATAAAATCCTGAACTTTATAAAATTATAAAATAAGATTATAAAAAATGCTGAATTATTTTTCAGCTAGTACCATAGTATCCAAGTTCATAAAACAACATTTGGGAGAATTAGAACACATTATCAAGTCCAGAGCCTCATCTTCTGCAGATCTCTGCCTATGGGGAGCTAGCTTTCAAAAAAATGAGAAAACTTGTATTTGTGTGTGTGTGTGTGTGTGCGCACATGCATTTGCAGCTAAACTTAAATTCCTTCCTGTATTTATCTTCCTAAATTAATGTAATATTCTTGAATACCTGCAGCTTGTCCATATCTCCTCAAATTCCTATTTTGAAACATTAACTCCAAAGGTACTAGGAGGTGAGGCATGGGGAAGTGATGAGGTCATGAGCATGGAGCCTCATGAATGGGATCAGTGCCCTCATAAAATGCACCCCAGAGAGCTGCCTCACCCCTTCTACCATTTGAAGACACAGTGAGAAGGTGCCATCTATGAACCAGGAAGCCCTCACCAGACACTGAAACTGCCACACCTTGGTCTTGGACTTCCAGCCTCCAGAACTGTGAGCAATAAAAGTCTGTTGTTTATAAGCCCTGACTGTGGTATTCTCTTACAGCAGCCTGAAATGGGCTAAGACAGCTTTCCTCTGTGCTTCAGAAGAGGAAAAAGTTAAGTCTAATTATTGTAAAGATTAATATTTCAGATGCAGTATAAACTGAATAAAGCTTGTGTTTATTTTTCTGATTGACTTTTTGGATAATCCTTGAAAATCTAAAGGACTTGCTATGCTATCCTGAGACTTTGCTGAAGTTGTTTATCAGCTTATGGAGATTTTGGGCTGAGACAATGGGGTTTTCTAGATATACAATCATGTCATCTGCAAACAGGGACAATTTGACTTCCTCTTTTCCTAATTGAATACCCTTTATTTCCTTCTCCTGCCTGATTGCCCTGGCCAGAACTTCCAACACTATGTTGAATAGGAGTGGTAAGAGAGGGCATCCCTGTCTTGTGCCAGTTTTCAAAGGGAATGCTTCCAGTTTTTGCCCATTCAGTATGATATTGGCTGTGGGTTTGTCATAGATAGCTCTTATTATTTTGAGATACGTCCCGTCAGTACCTAATTCATTGAGAGTTTTTAGCATGAAGGGCTGTTGAATTTTGTCAAAGGCCTTTTCTGCATCTATTGAGATAATCATGTGATTTTTGTCTTTGGTTCTGTTTATATGCTGGATTACGTTTATTGATTTGTGTACATTGAACCAGCCTTGCATCCCAGGGATGAAGCCCACTTGATCATGGTGGATAAGCTTTTTGATGTGCTGCTGGATTCGGTTTGCCAGTATTTTACTGAGGATTTTTGCATCAATGTTCATCAAGGATATTGGTCTAAAATTCTCTTTTTTGGTTGTGTCTCTGCCTGGCTTTGGTATCAGAATGATGCTGGCCTCATAAAATGAGTTAGGGAGGATTCCCTCTTTTTCTATTGATTGGAATAGTTTCAGAAGGAATGGTAGCAGTTCCTCCTTGTACCTGTGGTCGAATTTGGCTGTGAATCCATCTGGTCCTGGACTCTTTTTGGTGGTGAGCTATTGATTATTGCCAGAATTTCAGCTCCTGTTACTGGTCTATGCAGAGATTCAACTTCTTCCTGGTTTAGTCTTGGGAGAGTGTATGTGTCGAGAAATTTACCCATTTCTTCTAGATTTTCTAGTTTATTTGTGTAGAGGTGTCTGTAGTATTCTCTGATGGTAGTTTGTATTTCTGTGGGATTGGTGGTGATATCCCCTTTATCATTTTTTATTGCGTCTATTTGACTCTTCTCTCTCTTTTTCTTTGTTAGTCTTGCTAGCGGCCTATCAGTTTTGTTGATCCTTTCAAAAAACCAGCTCCTGGATTCATTAATTTTTTGAAGGGTTTTTTTATGTCTCTATTTCCTTCAGTTCTGCCCTGATTTTAGTTATTTCTTGCCTTCTGCTAGCTTTTGAATGTGTTTGCTCTTGCTTTTCTAGTTCTTTTAATTGCGATGTTGGTGTGTCAATTTTGGATCTTTCCTGCTTTCTCTTGTGGGCATTTAGTGCTATAAATTTCCCTCTATACACTGCTTTGAATGTGTCCCAGAGATTCTGGTATGTTGTGTCTTTGTTCTCGTTGGTTTCAAAGAACATCTTTATTTCTGCCTTCATTTCGTTATGTACCCAGTAGTCATTCAGGAGCAGGTTGTTCAGTTTCCATGTAGTTGAGTGGTTTTGAGTGTGTTTCTAAAATCACAAGCATTCTTATAAACCAATAACAGACAAACAGAGAGCCAAATCATGAGTGAACTCCCATTCACAATTGCTTCAAAGAGAATAAAATACCTAGGAATCCACCTTACAAGGGACGTGAAGGACCTCTTCAAGGAGAACTACAAACCACCGCTCAGTGAAATAAAACAGGATACAAACAAATGCAAGAACATTCCATGCTCATGGGTAGGAAGAATCAATATCATGAAAATGGCCATACTGCCCAAGGTAATTTATAGATTCAATGCCATCCCCATCAAGCTACCAATGCCTTTCTTCACAGAATTGGAAAAAACTACTTTAAAGTTCATATGGAACCAAAAAAGAGCCCACATCACCAAGTCAATCCTAAGCCAAAAGAACAAAGCTGGAGGTGTCACACTACCTGACTTCAAACTATACTACAAGGCTACATGGTAACCAAACAGCATGGTACTGGTAACAAAACAGAGATATAGATCAATGGAACTGAACAGAGCCCTCAGAAATAATGCCGTATATCTACAACTATCTGATCTTTGACAAACCCCACCTGAGAAAAACAAGCAATGGGGAAAGGATTCCCTATTTAATAAATGGTGCTGGGAAAACTGGCTGGCCATATGTATAAAGCTGAAACTGGATCCGTTCCTTACACCTTATACAAAAATCAGTTCAAGATGGATTAAAGACTTAAATGTTAGACCTAAGACCATCAAAACGCTAGAAGAAAACCTAGGCATTACCATTCAGGACAGAGGCATGCGCTAGGACTTCATGTCTAAAACACCAAAAGCAATGGCAACAAAAGCCAAAATTGACAAAAGGGATCTAATTAAACTAAAGAGCTTCTGCACAGCAAAAGAAACTACCATCAGAGTGAACAGGCAACCTATAAAATGGGAGAAAATTTTCACAACCTACTCATCTGACAAAGGGCTAATATCCAGAATCTACAATGAACTCAAACAAATTTACTAGAGAAAAACAACCCCATCGAAAAGTAGGCAAAGGACATGAACAGACACTTGTCAAAAGAAGACATTTATGCAACCAAAAAACACATGAAAAAATGCTCACCATCACTGGCCATCAGAGAAACGCAAATCAAAACCACAATGAGATATCATCTCACGCCAGTTAGCATGGCAATCATTAAAAAGTCAGGAAACAACAGGTGCTGGAGAGGATGTGGAGAAATAGGAACACTTCTACACTGTTGGTGGGACTGTAAACTAGTTTGATCATTGTGGAAGTCAGTGTGGTGATTCCTCAGGGATCTAGAACTAGAAATACCATTTGACCCTGCCATCCCATTATTGGGTATATACCCAAAGGACTATAAATCATGCTGCTATAAAGACACATGCACACGTATGTTTATTGCGGCACTATTCACAATAGCAAAGACTTGGAACCAACCCCAATGTCCAACAATGATAGACTGGATAAAGAAAATGTGGCACATATACACCATGGAATACCATGCAGCCATAAAAAATGATGAGTTCATGTCCTTTGTAGGGACATAGAAGAAATTGGAAATCATCATTCTCAGTAAATTATGGCAAGAACAAAAAACCAAACACCGCATATTCTCACTCATAGGTGAGAACTGAACAATGAGAACACATGGACACAGGAAGGGGAACATCACACTCTGGGGACTGTTGTGGGGTGGGAGGATGGGGGAGGGACAGCATTAGGAGATATACCTAATGCTAAATGACGAGCTAATGTGTGCAGCACACCAGCATGGCACATGTATACATATGTAACTAACCTGCACATTGTGCACATGTACCCTAAAACTTAAAGTATAATTAAAAAAAAAAAAGGACTTGCTATGCTAAGTCAAGCCTGGGGTTTGGGGAATGGGGAACTGATACTACCCCAAGTTCCGTCTTAGTGCTATGAAATATTGATACCTTAGCCACACTACAACACGTGGGATCAATTAAGAAAGATTTCTGGAAGTGTCTAAACAAAGTAGGAGACAGAGGATTTCTATCATCGATGCATTTTTAGAGAACCGTGTGATATAGTTTCAGGGATGACCACTAGGACATTGGAAAAAGGGTTGCGTCAATTAAAATGTTTCACCCACTGGCCGCTTTGAAAATGAAAGCTACCAGAGGAAAAGAAAAATACAGACCCAAATCAAAACCAGATGTATGCAGCTTTGAGGATTTCTCAGCCCTTCGTTTTCTCTCCATTTTATTTCACATGTCTTCTAAAATGGATGTGACTTCTGGAAAGGACTTTGTGTACCAAGGTCCCTCCTTCTTTTCGGAAAACCCAGTTAAATAGGCAAATAAACAAACTGCCTAATGATGATTCAGTGGGGGCAGATTGAACTATATTGTTTGTTCAAGGAAATGTCTGGAAGAAGTTAGACAAATTGATTTGTTTCTAAGTAATACCCATGTGGGCGGTAGCTTAAGAGAAATTTATGCATCCCCCTTACCATCTGCACAAATTCTTCTCTGTCTTAGACAGTCCCACCCAGTGTAAATCTTTAACCCAGTCAGCAAGCCCTAGAATTTTATGCATTTGACACTTTTGTGAACTATTTAGCTCACCCTGTCTTTCCATTGTTCTAGAAGATGGCTTGCTGGATATATAGCAATATATCCACTCTATAAAAATCATTAATCGAATTAGACATCAGCAGGGGACATCTTATGCTCATTTGATTTCTTTTTATGCTTCTGGGCATACATACTTATGTAACATTTGTTTTGAAAATCAAATTAAATGAAAGGATACTGTAGTTTCTACAGGCAAGAAAGTACTTTAGACAAACCCTCAGCAGCACACATTCAGATTCAACTCTGGGGTTTGACACTTACCTTCGTAATTTCAGCTTTCTCACCTGTAAAACCAACAACAAGAAAGAGAATGCATTGGCTTGCTACGAGGATTCCATGAAAAAAAATGTAAAGAAATAAAGCACCCAGCCCTCTGAAGAAATGTTTGCTCTTTCAGTTTGTGCAAAAACAAACAAACAAACAATCATGCAAAAGAAGCTTCCTTTTAAAATAGTCCTCATATTATGATCTACCTGATATACTCCAATTTGCTTAGCTCTGAGGAAAGGTGACATAATTTATAAGATGCTTTCTTTAAAAACAAAGTAATCCAATGATACACTCATACAGCTCCATCATTTTAGCTTTGCTTTTAATAAAAGGCAAACAGAAACTTGTTTTAATGACATTGCTTTGATGTTATTATCTTTGTTAGTCAAAGTCCATTGCCCAGGGTGACCCCATTTTCATAACAATAAAAACATTTTAATGGTACTATAAAGCCAGAAACCAAAGTGAATACATTGTAGAGTTGATGTTACCTAGTCTCTTGAGGGAAATCCAGTTTAGCCACAACCCTTGTAAATAAGAAACGTATCTTGTTTGGGGATGCTAGAAAATTATGACCACCATATTTATTTTACGTCATGTGAACTTCCAACATGTTCTTCAGTTTAGAAAGAACTTAAAAAAATACACACATTGAAAGAAAACAATGATGAAGTACAAATATAGTAAACTTGTGGTCAGAAGTTTTTCTCAGAATCTTCATTAGAATTCACCAAAAGAAATTCTGTTCACCTAATTTAGAGAGGGATTGGTTAATATTCCCAAATTATAGATTAGTTGGTGGTTTGTAAGAATGCTTCAGATATTAGATGATTTACTGTTCTATTCATGAATCTGTTGATGAAATAGTGACACTCCATTTGCAGAAATTGAGTTTAATTTTACAGGGTGCCATAACAAAATCTGAAAAACCTTGGCATTTCTCAAAGCAAAGCATAAAAAGGAATAACTGTCTGATTGATTCCATTGCATCTTTCATGAGGAGTAAAACTGTTTTGCAAGAAATTCTTCTTTAAAGGGATCTAAGATGATTTTGTTTTCCCCTTTTTTCTATCATATTTTAGAAATTGTGCTGCATAATTTCACTATTTCAGTTACAGGAACTTAGCTTGATCTGTGTGTTGCTGTTGCTGAGAAGCCACAGAGATGCGGAACTTCCCCATGCCCTGCAGCCAAGGTGTTGCAACAGCCCAGAGGAATTTGTTCTAATCCTACTTGCTGTTGGAGTCACTGAAATTTTCTTTCCCTGGCACCTAGCAATTGCTCTATAGAGGCGATTTCCATTACCACACCGTCAAATGCACCAACATCCACTGAAACATAAAGTACATTCCATGGTGGCATATTAATACGTATTGACCTTGGCAGTCCATCTGATTCCATCATCAAATCCAACACGGAGGAAAAGGAAGAACCAGTTTTCTGACTGCAAACCCCAGCAACAAAGTAGCAGGAAGTTAGAGAAAAAGGAACTATTCATTTGCTATGTTCCCATTTTAATTTGGTGTTCCAGGAACTCTGAGTTTTCTATTTATTGCCTGCATATCCATGAAATAAGGCACATGTTGAGTTGAAGATGAAATGTGTGATAGCCTTGAAGCATTTATGCCTAGCGTTCCAATAATGTAACGTGGGATTATTTACATCCTACTGCTCATGTCGTCGCCAAGGTCTGATTGCAAAAATTCAAAATATTTCAACCTCAAGCCTAAAGGGGTTAAGGTTTGGGGTTTTTCTTTGGAAGTGGCCAGCTCATCTCTGCTGTTACATGTTTTATTGAGTTTATTTGCATGTGTGAGAACCTACCAAGGCTCTAAATGCAAACACGATCTCCCATCACACTAGAGGAACAAGATGGATATTTGCAAATGGTAAATAATTATTTCTTGATTATTATTGTCTGGTGAGCAGAGAACACAGTTAAGTCTTGATTTTCACCAGAGCTTTGCCCTGATATATTCTTTCTCCCTCAGCACAAAACCCTGACTTTGCAACCCTAGGACTCTTCAGAGTCTTTTCTTTCAGGTTTTCAATTTATTTTCTAAATTAATTCTTTAAAATTGATATATCATAGTTGTACATATTTCAGAGGTACATGGGATATTTTGATACAGGAAAACGATGTGTAAGGATCAAATCAGAATGATTGGGATGCCCAGAACCTCACGCAACTATCTTTTCTTTCTGTTGGGAGTATTTGAATTCTTCTTTTCCAGCTATTTTGAAATATACGATAAGTTATTGTGAATTCTCCTTTCTCTAGTGTACTATTGGACACTACAACTTAGTTTTTCTATCTAGCAGAATTTTCTTATGTTACTATGCCTGCACCCCACCTGCATTATGAGATATGTAAAATATTCTTTTCAAGGGACTGGATTGGTCTTGGGTGAGTTTACAAAGCCTGTTCTAAAATCCAGTCATCCAAGGTACCGGTCAACATATTTAATGATCCAGGAGTGAGGTCGTTTAAGTTATCCTGAGGTGTTCATACAGACAGAACCCACAAACAGGGCTTCATTACAAACTCAATAAGGGATCTAAACTGTCTAGATAGAACCAGGCATTCATTTGCTCATACGTTTGCCTATAACATACTTAGAAATACCCTG
Source organism: Gorilla gorilla gorilla (assembly GCF_029281585.2). Taxonomy (NCBI): domain Eukaryota; kingdom Metazoa; phylum Chordata; class Mammalia; order Primates; family Hominidae; genus Gorilla; species Gorilla gorilla. The sequence continues at coordinate 10,542,279 of NC_073248.2, forward strand.
CTTTAATGTACATTTAAACATAGAGACAAGAAATAGATTAGTGCTTTGCAGGTGTTGCAGAGAGAGGAGGATGGGGAGTGACTGCTTAACAGGTACAGCACTGGGGTGATGAAAATGTCCTGAAACCAGATAATGGTGATGGGTGCATAATGTTGTACAGGCACCAAGTGCTGGTGAATTGTACAATTTAAAATGGCTATGATAGTATTATGGGTTGAATTGGAACTCCCACCAAATTTATATAGTAAATTCTCAATCTCCTGTGCCTAAGGATATGACCTTATTTGGAAATACAGCTATTGTAGATATAACTAAGTTATACTGGAGCATGGTGAGCACCTAATTTAATCTGACTGATGTCCTTAGAAAAGAGGGAAACTTGGACACAGAGAAACATGTACCCAGGGAGAACACCATGTGAAGGTGAAGGCAGACACTAGGGTGGGTGATGATCTATAAACCAACGGATAGATACCAAGGATTTCCAGCAGGCTCTGGAAGCTGGGAGAGAGGCATGGAACAGATTCCCCTTTATCTGGGATTATTGTTTTCTACATTATAAGAAAACAGAATTTGTGAGACTTTTTTCCCCAGCCTTTGTTATACTGTGAACAGCAAATGTAAAAGGATTAAGTAGGACACACACACTTCTTGAGCCCCAAGCTAAGGACAATGTGGCTTCCAAGGCAGAAACAGACTTGAAATGTCAGGTCTGCTTTAGATGTTATTTATTCAGCTGGAGAATAAATATTACTTCAGTGAACTTCAAAAACAATGAGGATTAAAACCTTCCATACCCTTGAAATAAATTGACCTCTATTTTCCAAACCAGATGGAAACAGAACTCAAGAGCAAACTCTAAAAGGTAAATCATGGATTAATGATTTTAACGTATATCTGAGAAATGTTACTCCCAACTAACTTGCATTTTTAGAAACTTTTAAATGTATATATTCCTACTGTAATTTTAAAAATATTGACTGAAAAATATTTGCTTTAGACTAAGGTTTCTCCAGAAGTGAAACAAGACATTTGTGAGCAGATGATTCTGTGGTGGGGGCTGCCCTGTGCATTGTAGGGTATTGACCAACATCCTTGGGATCCACCCAACAGATGCCAGGAGCACCCCTTCACTCACTGAGACAAGTGAAAATGTCCCCAGATATTACCCAGTGTTCCCTGGGGAGAAAATTCCCCCCATTTGAAATCCACCATCAAAGATAGATAAATGGTAGAGATAGCCAGATAGATATAGATAGATGATAGGTAGATATAGATAACTGATAAATAAATACAGATGCCAGACAGACGATTGATAGATGGATGATAGATAGATATATAATAATGATGATAGTGTTTAGATATTAGATGGATAGGTATATAGATGATAAATAAAAATAGATACATGGAAATATAGATTATAGATAGATTGATATAAATAATAGATGGATAGATGATAGATGGATAGACAGGTAGATACATAGATGATGGATAGATGGATAGGTAGATAGAGGTGATGTATGAATAGATGATACATAGATAAAGATAGATAGATAATAGATATGATAGATGATTGATATGATAGATGACAGATAGATAAATGATATAATAGATGATAGATAAATATGATAGATGTAGATTATAGATAGATGACAGATAGGTGATAGATATGACAGATAATATATATGTAGGTAATAGGTATGATAGATGATAGATATGATAGCTGATAGGTATGATCAATATGCTAGATGATAGATAGACATGATAGATGATAGATAAATAGATGTATGTGATAGCTGACAGATACGATAAATATTACATGAGATAAAAGACAGAAAAATGATAGATAGATAGATAGATAGATAGATAGATAGATAGATAGATAGGGAATCTCATGCTCAGGCAGTGTTTCTCCGCCTCAGCCTTATTGAAATTTGGGGCTGGATGATTCTCTGTGGTGGGGCCGTTTTGTGCAGTGTAGGATGTTGAACAGCATCCTGGGCCTCCCACTAGATGCCAGTAGGACCACCCAGTTGTGACAGCCAAAAACTTTCCAGACATCCCCCAATGTCCTCTAGAGGCATCTTAGAGAATAGATAGAAGACTATTCAGAAGAACATCCCCATTATTTTTTAGATAATAAGATCCAGGTCACTCTGCCTAACATCATACTTTCTGGTTAGAATATTACAGCCACATCATCACCAGTCCCTGGTGTTGACATTTGCTAAAAATGTGGGACTTCGTTTCACTAGGAGGACTTGGTTTCATTAGGAGGAATTCAGTATTGCCACATCATTCCAGAAGTCTTACTGTTGCTGTTTACATTCAGTTCCCCTACTGTGTGCCTGAACAGGAAAGATCTTTCTCTTGAATGTGTTGGTTGGAATTTCTCTGGGTGCTGTCCTCTTGCTCCTTTTGCTGAAGAAGCTGAGAATGGGTCACTGGCATCTTTTCCTATCTGGTTCTCACACTAGCCTGCAACTGAGGTGGCTGAAGCTCCATCCTCTTGGTCTCATGCTGTTTCTACCATCTTTGAAGTCTGAAGGTGCCTTTGGAGCCACACCACCTTCAGTTGGCCTCCTCATTGCTGATGGTTGGTGGTCTGCAACTTAGCTGATGTTGGTCAGTCTCCAAGACTGTTCCAGAATCTTTAGCCACCTTCTCAGCTCAGTTCTCACTGTGCTATCTTAATCCTACTGCTATGGTCTCAATGTATCCCCCAAAATTGATATGTTTAAATGTAATGAACAATGTGATAATATGAAGTAGTGGAGCCTTTAGGAGGTGATTAAGTCATGAAGGTGGAGCCCTCCCACACATGGGATTTAGTGGCTTATTCAAGGGCTTGAAGGACCATGCTAACTCTTTGCCCTTCTACCTTATGTCATGTGAGAACACAGCATGAAGGTACAAGCCCTCATCAGACACCAACTCCACCAGGCCTTGGTGTTGGGCTTTCAGCCTCCAGAATGGTGAGAAAATAAATGTCTGCTCTTTATAAATTACTCAGTCTCAGGTATCGTGTTATAATTGGACAAGCAGACTGAGGTACCTACTGCTGTTCTTGTTGGTAGCAAATGACTTCTGAACCTTTTCTCATCTTTGCCAAAAGTCATGGTGAACTTGGCTCCCCCAATACCACTTCCCCATGCTGTGTTAGAGGATGTTTGTAGGATGTGTCTTGGGATACTAATTTTAGCTAGTCTTTCTGTGCTCTTAGATTAAGATGCATGGGGTTGCATAAAGAATCTATTTGTTTCTTTAGGATGGCTATTATCAAAAAGTCAAAAATAATAAACATTGGTAAGGATGTGGAGAAAAGGAAACCCTTGTACACTATTGGTGAGAATGCAGACTGGTACAGCCAGTATGGAAAACAGTATGAAGGTTTCAAAAGAATTAAAAATAGAACTACTATATGACCCAGCAATCCCTCTTCTAGGCATATACCCAAAAGAAATGAAACCGCCACCTTGTGAAGGTATCTCTACTCCCAATTTTATTGCAGTAGTATTCACAAAAGCTGAGATATGGAAACATCCTGTTTGCTGACAGATGGATGGATACAGAAATGTAGTAAATATATACAATGAAATATTACTCAGTCTTAAAAAACAAGATCTCAACATTTGCTCAACATAGATAAAACTGGGGGACATTGTGTTAAGTGAAATAAGCCAGAGACAGAAAGCAAAATACTGCATGATCTCAGTTATACGTGGAATCTAAAAATAAAAAATTTAAATGTAGATAGATACACTTGTTCTCTATCAAAACAGTGGTTACCAGGGAGGGTGTTGAGGGAAGGAAGAAATAGGGAGATGAGGTTAGAGCAGCAGTCTCCAACCTTTTTGGCAGCAGGGACGGGTTTCATGCAAGACAAATTTACCATGGAGTGGGAGCAGGGTCAAGGGCGGGGAGGATGGTTTCATGATGATTCAAGCTGATTACATTTATTGTGCAGTTTATTTCGATTATAATTACATTGTAATACATAATGAAATAATTCTACCATTCACCATCATGTAGAATCAGTGGAGCCCTGAGCTTGTTTTCCTGCAACTAGACGGTCCCATCTGGGGGTTATGGGAAACAGTGACAGATCATCAGGCATTAAATTCTCATAAAGAGTGCACAACCTAGATCCCTTGCATGTGCAGTTCATGATAGGGTTCACACAGAATCTAATGCTGCCACTGATCTGAAAGAAGGCAGAGCTCAGACAGTAATGTGAGCCATGGAGGACATCTGTAAAAAAGATGAAGCTTCTCTGGCTTGCCCGTTGCTCACCTCCTGCTGTGCAGGCTGGTTCCTACCAGGCCAAGGACCGGTTCTGGTCCCTGGCCTAGGGGTTGGTGACCTCTGGGTTAGAAGATACAAAATAGCAGGCATATAGAATGACCAAGTCTAGTGGGCTGATGTTCCATGTGAAAACTACAGGGAATAACATTGCAGTGCATTTGGGATTCTTGCTAAAGCAGTAGATTTTAGCTGTTCTTGCCAAAAAACAAGAACAAAAAATGGGTAACTATGTGACTTGATGGATAGGCTAATTTGTTTCATTATAGTAACCTTTTTATTATCCAAATGTATCTCATAACATCAGGCTGTATACCTTAAATATACAGAATAAGTTTATTGTTTTATTAAAAAGAGTATATAAGAAAGGAAAGAATATATTCTGTTGTTCAAGCCTTTTGCACTAAGCAGGTTCTTTGGAAGAAAATTACATAATGAATTGTCATTGCAATTATGTTCAATTTGTAAAACCCACCAGAGAGAGAGTCATTGCAAGGACTGAGATTCTTGAGGTTACAGGGTCTGTTTCTTATTTACTTTTGCTTTCCCAGCACCTAGGATAGTACCTGACTCAAAGCAGGCACTCAGTAAATGTGTGCGTAAAAACAACAGTAAACAAGGAATAATTTTTTTGTAACTCCAAAGGAATTAGAAGCTCAGCTGTGTCTGTGTAGGGAAAGCCCCAGAGATTTAGCTATGAAAACAAAGACAACATCAATAGAGATTCATCCTTTCCAAGTTTTCCTGGAGCCTTATAATGAGCCTATTACCTGACTGCTTGAGGAATTATTGGCCCTATCACTTGATGAGATGTCCAGGGAAAAATGACCAGGACAGCAGGGTTGAAATGCTCTAATTACTAAGAGAATGAACATCATGATTAGACGTAAACCAGAATGCTACACACATGGACTTAATGAACTACAGAGTCCTCATTCAAGACAGAAGTCTTCATGTTTTCATAAACACAAAGGTGAGATGAGATTTCTTGCCCAAATTTACCAAATAGCTCTCTCACGTTCCTTCCTTTATTGGACATGGAGGCTTTGTAGAAAATAATGAAAATTTTATTCCTCAAGTGACCCCAGAATTATACAATGCCTACAAATGCAACCCCAAATAGCACATTTTTGTTTTTTGATGTTCTTTTATTAAGAGTGTCACATGGTCTATGTACAAAGTGGTATCGTCTATGAACAAAGCTGTTAGCAAGGATATAAAAAAAGTACATGTGGTTTTGTAATTTTTACATTGACATATCCCTAAACTACAGCAATCTTGTAATTTGTCACCCACATTGTGGGTGATTAAAGGGGGGTGTGGTGTTTATTAATTTTATGAGCATTGATGTAAATTAGAACTGTCTGAGGAAAGCCAGGACAAAGCCACCCTACCAAGAGTAGGTAAGAAAATGAAATAAATTGTGGTCTATCTGTATCCTGGGATTCTATCCAGCCTTGAAAAGGAATGAAGTCTTGACACATGGTATAACATGGAAGAACCACAAAACACTATGAGAAGTGAGAGAAGCTGGCCACAAAAGACCCCATAGTACATGACTGTATTTACATGAAATATCAAGAATCACTTAATCTCAAAACCCAGAAGCAGAGTGGTAGTTGTACATAGGGTTTGGGAGCAAAAGGAAAGCAGAATGACTGCTTAGTGGGTATGGGGTGTCCTTTTGGTGTGATGAGAAAATTCTGAAACTAGATCATGGCAGTGGTTGCACAATATTGCAAGTGTAATAAACACCACTAAGTTGTGCACTTCATTATTATTTTTTTTCTGAAACAGAGTCTCACTCTATTGCCCAGGTCACAGTGTAGTGGCACAATCTCAGCTCACTGAAACCTCCATCTCCTGTGTTCAAGTGATCCTCTTGCTTCAGCCCTCTGAGTAGCTGGGATTACAGGTGTGTGCCCCCATGCCTGGCTAATTTTTATATTTTCAGTAGAGATGGGATTTCACCGTGTTGGCCAGGCTGGTCTGGAACTCCTGGCCTCAAGTGATCTGCCTGCCTTGGCCTCCCAAAGTGCTGGGATTACAGGCATGAGGCACCACACACCTGGACAATTGTGTATTTTAAAAAAGTTCATTTTGTGTCATGTTAATTTAATACAAATAAAAAGGAAATGACATGGCCGGGTGCAGTGGCTCACACCTGTAATCCCAGCACTTTGGGAGGCCGAGGTGGGCAGATCATGAGGTCAGGAGATGGAGATCATCCTGGCCAACACCGTGAAACCCCGTCTCTAATAAAAACACAAAAAATTAGCCATGTGTGGTGGTGGGTGCCTATAGTCCCAGCTACCTGGAGGCTGAGGCAGGAGAATGGCATGAACGCCGGAGGCAGAGGTTGCAGTGAGCCAAGATCGCACCACGGCACTCCAGCCTGGGCGACAGAGCGAGACTCCGTCTCAATTAAAAAAAAAAAAAAAAGGAAATGACACTATGGTGAGCGTGTCTTTTCTGCCACGATGAATTCCTAAACACAAAATCACATTTGTGTGTCCCAGTCATATTTATTATACTGGGTTGTCATGAACAGTTTTGGCTGATATTGATTTCCATAACTTATCACCAGGGTTCTATTGTTCAGCTTCCATCTCCAGAAACATCCCCAGTCAACAATGTCCCATGTCAGAGCAACCTTACCCACCTGTAAATGCTGCAGCCAGCCCAGAAGAATGCCAGTTACTTCTTTTCTGCTATATTGACCTCAGCTTTTTAGAGATTCAGCGGACCTGGAGCGTGGCCTTCATGCAGGGTAGGTGACCCCCAGATTGGGGCTTAGCTCAGGAAAAGTTTTTGGTTTCACATAGGGAAGAATTCAACAGTGAGAAGGTAGTGTAAGAAAACAAATTGATTGAAGTGGCAGTGTTACAGCTCCAGCTACAGTGTTACAGCTCTGGCTACAGCTCTATTACTGCTCCTGAAGAACAGGACTACCCAAGAGGCAGTGGGCTGAGAGTAACAGCTCAGAGGCAATTCTGGAGCCATATTTTTACCAACTTTTAATTACAGAAAATCTCTTGAGCAGGGGTTGGCTTCTCTTCAAATATTCCGTGAGAAGAATATGCTAATACTGTTTTGACACTGAAGACGTCTCATTGCAAAAAAAAAAAAAGTACATATGCAAATCAAAGGGTGCAAATCAAGGGGTGCATTATGCAGAAATTTGTAGAAAAGATGTGGTAACTTCTGAGTGTTTCTATGGCAATAGTGAACTGACATGGCCTAGTGGTGGGTGTGTCTTATGGGAAGGTGCTTCTGTTCCTTCCCTGTTTTAGCTAGTTCTCAGTTTGGTCTGGTGTGTGAGTCCTGCCTCTAGACTTGAGTACTGCCTCACATGGTAGTCTTTCAGGACACATGTACTCTTTCGAATTGAACTGACAAGGAAACCCTGACACAGAGCAAAAAGTACAAAGTTTGAATGGAATCTTAATAGGAGACATGCCATCCTAATTGATTATTGTAGCATTGCTTTGTAGGGAATGAGATGTTGGGAGGTGGAGGTTGGATATTTCCTCGCTCATCAACTTTGCTGATCAAGTGGATTGGCCAGTGATCTTAGGAAGGAAAAGAGGCAACTAAACTTTTCCGCTGTGAGATTTACACATGTGTCATTTTGTCAGGAATGGAGATCAATGGTTTATGGCAGTGGTCCCCTATTTTTTTTGACACCAGGAATCGAATTTGTGGAAGATAATTTTTCCATGAAACCGGGGGTGGTGGGGGGATGGTTTCAGGATGATTTAAGCGCATTACATTTATTGTGCCCCTGATTTCTATGATTATTACATTGTAATATAGAATAAAATAATTATACAACTCACCATAATGTAGAATCAGTGGAAACCCTGAGCTTGTTTGCCTTCAATTAGACGATCCTGTCTGGGGGGTGATGGGAGACAGTGACAGATCATCAGGCATTATATTCTCATAAGGAGCAAGGACTCCTTGTGAGTCCTTATCCAACAAGATTAGGATAGTCTGTAGTTTACAGACATCATTCTCATAGTTCCACAACATTTAACCAATGGCAACATGTGTGCAGAAATGTATGTGGAGGACATACATATGTATATATAAGTATACATATATGTATATATACACACATACACATATACACATAATATATAATATAAAAAGTATATATATATATATATATTTTTGCAGTGAGACATCTTTAGTGTCAAAAGAGTATTGGCATATTTTCCTCATGGAGTATTTGGAGAGAAGCCAATCCCTGTTCAAGGAACAGCTGCAACTAAGGATGTCACATGGCTTGCCATCAGTGCTTACTAGATGCTATGATACAGCATCTATGTTTCTGTCATGCAATACAGGAAACATCCATAGACTCCTTTAAAAATACAAATTCATGGGTTTAAGGTTATGGTTGTCAGAAGCAGTAGCAGCAGGGACATGTTAGTTACACATGTTAGAGTAATTATGGCAGCATGTTAATATTGATGGTATCAGGGTCATAAAAATTTGCTAGTGCACCTATAAACACACTCAAATATCCAACAAGGTTAGGATAATCTGTAGTTTACAGACTTCATTCTGATAGCTCCACAACATTTAACCAATGGCAGTAGGGGTGCAGAAATGTGCGTGGAAGACATGTTCAAGTGCTAATTGAAAGAGATTTTTCTTCCGCAGATTTGTATAATCAATAAGAAAGTGGCTTCCCTAAGAAGTGTAGAGGATACAGGGAGGCAAGAAGAAATAGGAACTGGAAGAAGGAGGGAAGAAGCAAATTCATTTATTTATAAGGCTTTAAAGCCAAATAATTGGCAAGTCATATAATTGGCTAGAGATATTGGGTCTTGCTGGTGATTAATTACAACCTGTGTTTGTGTGAATCACCTGGTTTCCTGCCTAAGATGAAGATGAAACATTTCCATGAGTAGGCAATTCAGTCTGAGTGTGTCTCATGTTATTTTCAGATGAGGAGACTCCATGTGCATGGTTGCAGCAGGCATTCTTGGGAGCTCATGAGCTGAATTTCAGGAAAAGCCCAAGAAGATTCCACATTTCCCTCAGGATATCCTCAGGAAAATGTCCACAGACCTGGAAACACTTAGCCATCACTTGCTTACTTGAGAGAAGTCAAAAAGGATTATGGAAACAGATTGGAATGTTGAACCACATTTATAAATGTTCCTAAGCTGTTTCCACTAACCAAAAATGATGCTGAATAAACAGAAAAAAAAAAAAGATCAGGCTGGGAAATATCACTAGGACTGGCCCCCCACAAAGGAGGAAAATGGCTGTGAATATTTAGCGGAAGAGAAAATGGTAGACATTGACAACCAAGGGAGTGAAGAAGATAGCTTGTCAAAGGGAAGTGTTAGAAAATTAACTCTCTTAGAAGGCTGAAATAAAACAGATCCAAAAAAGAAAAAAAAAGTAAGTCCTTAATCCATTTTGTTTTGATTGTTGTATATGGTGAGAGACAGAGGTCTAGTTTTATTCTTCCATATGTGAATATGCAGTTTTCCCAGTACTATTTATTGAAGAGACTGTCTTTTCCTCAAGGTATGTTTGTGGCACCTTTGTGAAAAATGAGTTCGCTTTAGATCTGTGGATTTATTTCTGGGTGCTCTAGTCTGTTCCCTTGGTCTGTGTGTCTGGTTTTATATCAGTACTATGCTATTTTGGTCACTATAGCTCTGTAGGAAACTTTGAAGTACTCCATAAATACATTTAAAAAAATCAAACTGAGAACTCTTATCACTTATGATATCATTGGGTAAAGGTAAAATGCATTCATTCATGAAGTGAAGACACTGAGCACCTGGTGTATACCAGTCAATGTGCTAGGTGTGGGCTGAGTATAGAAAGAGTGGAAATGTGTGAAGAAGGAAAGAAAGAGACCATGAATTCTTTGACATTATTGGAGACCACAATGATCTTATCTGCTTGGAAATACGAGGTAGCTTTAAGGTACAATATTGAGTCATTCTTTTGGACAGAATTCTGCAAAGGTGGTAGGCCAGATATCCTTCTTTGTTCTGCCCTCCTCATTCATGGAGACTTTTTAAATTATGATTTTTGAGTATGGGTAACTCCAGCTGTTACCAAGACTATCAGGAAAAGGGAAAGAATAAGGAATCTGGTGAAGACAATGAGAAAGATATAAGATTGGAAGCTATGAATTCATGCCTGCACAGACATGAAGGCAGAAAATGGGGTTAAAGATGAATAGAAGAAACTATCCAAGTGTAAGAAAAGTCAAGTTAAATGAGATGACATTGATGCCACGATGTTGGCCAACCCACGAATGGAGACTATTTCCCTGAGGTCACAGAAGGACATCTTGTTATTGATGTGTGTCCTCTACATTGGGGACTTCTTAGGATAACAATGGATTCTTCCTCTTTTTGGCTCAGAGAAATTCCACTAATCCCTTTCTTGTGGATTTTCATGATTTTACAGAAATATCTCAGGCTGTAGCCAAGGGCACTGCAACTCTTTGGATGCAATTAGATTTGGGTCAATTAGGAAACAAAATGCTGTAATTACCTCATATTCTGGTGGCATTCAAGTTGCCCAAAGTGACACAGTAGAGATAAACTTGGAAGTCTATCCAGAGGGAATGTCTGGCTGAGATATTTTCTCAGGGAAGCCAAGAGAGCCCTACCCAAGGGGAGTCTAAGCTCCCCATCCCAACCCCAAGAGCTCTACATGGACTCAATCAAGTTAAGCATTCTCAAACGTCAGACGAGGCACTTCCAAGCAAAGTTTCCAGTGGAGGAAGAAAGTGCACATGGAAGGAAACCTTTCTATTAGGAGAAATGTCAGATGCTGATTCCTAAAAGCCTCAAATCACATTCACTACTCTTGTCTTTCTGACCCCTCTACTTCAACCTAACTATGAGTGAGGTAAGAAGGATTTCCTGAATTGCAAGCATACCTAGCAATTTCCCAGAGAGCAAAAAGCATAATTTCCACTCTCCTCAATCAGAGGAGTGTAAAGCAATTTTATTTGGTTGTCATTCCTGTGGCTGGGGTCCCAAAAAATTCTGAAGGTGTGGTTCCTTCCCACCATTGTTAGGGAGAAGATATTTGGTGGACGTATACTAGAACTCACAACAATTCAGGCATTGTTTCTTTGCAATGCTGAGCTATATATTCCAATATATACATTTTTCCCAAATGCATTCTTTTAAATGTAGTTGTTTGTCTGATACATGGAAATCTGCTTAAGCTAAACAACAGACTCATCTCTTCCTTGACAGAAAGCTCTTATTTCCTGCATACACTGGGAAGGTCATTGCTTCCCTCACTCTTGCTCCTGAATGACATATTTCACCCCATGCAGTAACATCAATGGTAGGAAATTTATGGAGGTACCTGCTTATTAACGTGTTGTGTTATCATCAACTGGATTCATACAAATGGCCAGATGGCAAAGAGAACGTAAGCCTGCATGACTATTCAAACAGAGCCCAAGACACACCTCTGTGTACCTGGCTATTTAGGATCTGATCTAAACAAAGCAAGGATATGAACTTAAGTTTCCACAATGCTTTCCTTACACCTGAGAATATCCAGGATTGACCTCGAATCCTTTGAAATCATTCATAATGCACCCCTAAGAGTGCTGAACTCAGATGAAATCTGTGCATGGGGAAGCTCTGATTGAGTACACACTGAAGCACATTTCCATAGTAGGAATAGTTAGAAAGAGAGATGATGGATAGATAAATAGATAGATGATAGATGAATAGATAGATGGGTAATAGATTTTATATAGATAGATGATAGCTAGATAATGGATAGACATAGGTGACAGATGATAAATACGTAAATAGATGATAGATAGATAGATAGATAGATAGATAGATAGATAGATAGATAAACAGATGTCCACCATGAGGTTCCGGCTCTCACTGGTCCCCCAGAACCCTCTGTTTATGACTCTGTCTTCCAGCACAGTTAATCTGTCAAATGGTAATTCCAGGAGCATTTTATCAGAAAGTTCCCCACTCTGTCAACAAAGCACAAGCCTTTCCCCTAAGAAGTCACACTGCTGCCGGTAGCAGGGCTGACTGGGCTCATGCAGGTGTACACACTCAGGGAGCATTACTCACCCCAGAGACAATGCAGAAGAAACCAGTGAGGACAAATTTGTTCTCATGTCCCTTTCTTCATCTTGGCAAAAAGAAATGCTGAAGAATATAAAATGCTGCTTACACATGTACCTGTGTGCTTCCTCTGGGTCCCGGGGATGGCAAGTGGGAGCTGTACGTTAATGACCACAGTCCTTTGACTGATCCTTTGACTGATCTCTTCAGCTGGCCAATGTCCATTTGCTTCCTTTGGAGGCCTATCATGCATCTATATTGCAGATTGTATGATCCATTGGACCCAGCAACAGATAAGTGTAGGGTTAGACACCCCGAGATAGTCTCTTAGCTCAGGATGCCCAACAAAATGTGATAGCCTGGGGAGCTTAGACCACAGACGTTTATTGCTCACAGTTCTGAAGGTTGGAGGTCCAAGATCAAAGCATGGTAGATTCAGCGTCTGGTGAGGACTTGGTTCTTGGTTCATAGTCAGTGCCTCCTTGCTGGGTCCTCACATGGTGAACAGCATGAGATGGACAGAGAGAGGGAGGGAAGGAGGGAGGAGGGGAGAGAGAGAGAGAGAAAGAGCTTCCCTGAGTATCTTCTTATAAGGACACTAATCCTATCACATCAGGTCTCCATCCTTATTACGTTGGTATTAGCCTGTTCTCATGCTGCTAATAAAGACATACCCAAGACCGAGTAATTTATAAAGAAAAAGAGGTTTAATGGATTCATAGTTCCACATGGCTGGGAAGGCCTCACAGTCATGGCAAAAGCCAAGGAGGAGCAAAGTCACATCTTACATGGTGGCAGCCAAGAGAGCATGCACAGGAGAATGCCTCTTTACAAAACCATCAGATCTTGTGAGGCTTATTCACTACCACGAGAACAGTATGGGAAAGACCCGCCTTCATGATTCAATTACCTCTTACTGGGTTCCTCCCATGACACGTGGGGATTATGGGAGCTACAATTCAAGATGAGATTTAGGTGGGGACACAGTCAAACCATAATATCATTGAATCTTAATTATATCCTGTTAAATTAAGTTTAGCCTAAAGCTGCCTCCTCACATATTTTAAGTTTAGCATCAAAGTTTCTCTGCACACAGTGCACTGTAACCTAACTGGATGTGCAAATGTGCAAACAGACTGGAATCTACTCCTGTGCCAACCACCAAGATTTGACCAATCAAAGGTGGCCAATGGTACAAACTGTGTTCAAATAAGGTAAGTGCCAAGCTGTAACCAATCCAGCTGTTTCTGTACCTCACTTTCATTTTTCTGTCCATAAATCTTTGACCATGCAGCAGCACCGGAGATTGAACCTATTCTGGTTTTGGGGGGGGCTGCCTGATTTGGGAATCATTCTTTGCTCAATCATCCTCTGTTACATTTAATTTGTCTAAGGTTTTTCTTTTAACAGACATTATTCCAAATACACCCACACTGGCAGTTAGAGCTTTGTCATATGGATGTGGGGGGAAGGGACAGAAACAGACCTGAACAGATGAAAATATCCAAGAGCCAGTATTCTGTGTGTTAAATGTAGGGTCCCCCTTCCATTAATTAGTCTAATAAATGGTTTGGTGAAATATTTGGTGAAATATTTCTCAAATGTAAAAAAAAAAAGAAAAAAGAAAAGAATCACCTGTATCAGGTGGTCCTTCTCAAGTTTTATGTTTTCAATTTTTCTTTTTTCTTTTTTTTTTTTTTGCACAAGGATGAAATGCAGAATGCAGTCCTATAAATAAGCTTACTCTTTTGCCAGCACTGGGCTCTTTTCCAGGTGGGCATATGGGCTAGTTTAGTATTTTGCACCTAGTCAGAGCTCAACAAAAATTAAAATAGAAAAAGTGCTGAACTGATTTAGTTATAACACAAATGGTTACAGTGCTGCATGTTTATGGTACTGAGATAAAAGCTGAATTTGTGACCTGGCACAGTGGCTTATGCCTGTAATCCCAGCACTTTGGGAGGCTGAGACAGGCGGATCACGAGGTCAGGAGATCAAGACCATCCTGGCTAACACGGTGAAACCCTATCTCTACTAAAAATACAAAAAATTAGCCAGGCTTGTTGGCGGGCGCCTGTAGTCCCAGCTACTTGGGAGGCTGAGGCAGGAGAATGGCGTGAACCCGGGAGGTGGAGCTTGCAGTGAGCCGAGATTGTGCCACTGCACTCCAGCCTGGGTGACAGAGTGAGACTCCGTCTCAAAAAAAAAAAAAAAAAAAAAGCTGAATTTGCAAATGCAATTGGATACAGCCCTTGGTAGTCATTTTAGTCACTGTTAACATTAGTTGTCCTTCCTGGACCACCCTGATGGGGTTAGGTGTCAAAGGTTACTGAACTCACTTTCAGGCATGCAAACTGCAAAATGTGCGCACTTAGTATCTGTTCGATAATCTGAAGGGCTGCAAATCTCCCACTAAGCTGGAAGAATGGGGTGGAGTAAATTCAGTGCAAAGCAGAGACCCACTTGGTGTGTCCATAGGTTCATGGTTCCTTCTAGGGAAATGCATGGCCTATTCTTCATGTCTTGCCCTCAGCCATCATCACCAAGAGCTTCTTCAAGCTGAGGTCTGGAAGTGAAATATTGGGAGCAAAATACATCCTAACCATGGAGAGAAGGCCTTGAGTTCAGGGAGGCTCAACAGAAGAATAGCTGAGCTGCTGCTTGAGCCTGCTCTAGCTTCATCCACCTGCATGTTGCTGGCACTGGGGCTGTAGCCTGCAGCCTGTGTACCTGGGGTTTTAACCTGATCATGGCTCCTTTGCCAACCATATGGGCCCCTTGAGTCTCAGCCAAGGGGTCCCAAAGTGCCTCGGCCTCCCGAAGTGCTGGGATTACAGGCATGAGCCACCGCACCCGGCCAGTTCATAAAGATTTATTGCCTAGGTTTTCCTCCAAGAATTTTGTAATTTCACCACTAACATTTAAGTCTTTCTTCCATTTTGAGCTTATTTTTGTGTATAGTGTGAAGTAAAGGCCTGTATTAGTTTCTTAGACCTTGTGTAACACACAAGGAAAGGTTTCCTTCCATGTGCACTTTCTTCCTCCACTGGAAACTTTGCTTGGAAGTTCCTCATCTGACATTTGAGAATGTCAGACGAGTCTCAGCCATGTCCCCAATCTGGCCCTGACCTGGGTGACTCACCTTGAGACTGTATGTCTATGTGTCTGTATGCATGTGTTCTGTATGAATTTGTGTACACACGTGTTTCTGTGTGTTCATGTTTGTATGTGTAGATGCACAAATGCATGCATTTCTGCAGGAGTGTATTATGTATGTGTGTTTTTTTACATGCACATGTGTTTCTGTGTATGTGTGCGTGGGTTTCTGTATTATGAATTCATGTATTTGTGGGCATGTATGTACATTCATGCAGGTAAATGTATGCATGAGTTTCTGTATGAGTTTATATATGCATGTGTTTGTGTGTATATATGTGCATGCATGCAGTTTCTGCATGAGAACATGCATGTATGCATGTGTTTATATGTATATGTGCATGCATGCAGTTGTATGTATGCATGGGTTTCTGTATAAGTGTGTGCATGTGTGCATATACATGTGCATGCATGCAGGTGTATGTATGCATGGATTTCTGCTTGAGTTTATGTATGCATGGGTTTGTGTATATATATGTGCATGCATACAAATTTATGTATGCATTAGTTTCTGCATAAGTTTATCTGTGCATGTGTTTGTGTGTATATATGTGCACGCGTACAGTTGTATGTATGCATGTGTTTCTGTATAAATGTATGCATGTGTCTGTGTCTGCTTGTATATGTACCTGTGTCTCTGTGTGTCCTCCAAAGCAATCCTCTCTTTCCCCTCATCTCCATTTTCTTCTGCATTCTTTCTCACGCTGTAAACTGCAGTTCCCAAGAATGCGGAGATCCAGCTCATTAGGACATCCATTCTTTATAGAGTAAATTGTGCATCCAAATGGCATGTTGTTTCTATGTTGGTAACACAGAGTTTTGAATGGGTGAAATAAGACATAGAGGTTAATGTTAAAATCAGTCTTGAATTACAACACATCTTCAAACAGGCTTTCAACAGAAAAAAAGTTAACCAAGCTAAAATTCTGACTGATAAGTTTCAGGTTGCTTACATACTTAAAGATCAAGTTCCAAAATGCATTCAACAAACACATACACATTTGTGTTTTGCATCTATCAGTGGGACATGATGGATAATGGCAAAGGGTTTCTTTTGAGAACATGAACATTTTATTGGATATTTTCACTGATACCCCAGTGAAAGTAGCTCAAAAGCATATACTGTGTCTCAAATACACACATAAACACATACAGATTCTTGAAGCCTCTGAGAAAGTTCTATGCTTACAAATTTTACATATGGTTAAAGTCCAAACCTGGAGAGAATGGATGGTTCTCTCCCAAAGAATAGTATAGCTTTTATTATAAATACACTCTCTGCCCAGAGATAGTTTTCAAGGTAACTCAATTTGGCTGCCTAAGGATTAGAACAGGAAAAATGTTGATATGGTTAGGCTGTGTCCCCACCTAAATCTCACCTTGAATCATAGCTCCCACAATTTTCACATGTTGTGGAATGGACCCACTGGAAGGTAATTGAATCATGGGAGTGGGTCTTTCTTGTGCTGTTCCTTGATAGTGAATAAGTCACATGAGATCTGCTGGTTTTATAAGATGGAGTTCTCTGAACAAGCTCTCTTGCCTGCCACCATGTAAGATGTGCCTTCGTGTCCTTCACCTTCTGCCATAATTGTGAGGTCTTCCCAGCCACGTGGAACTGAGTCCATTAAGACTCTTTTTTTTTTTTTTGTAACTTACCCCGTCTCAGGTACATCTTTGTTAGCAGCATGAGAACAGACAAATGCAAATGTCATTGTGACAACTATTGTGCATGAAGCACCTATCTGATTAGGGCAACTGAGGGATACATGCATGAGAAGCCCTTGCCACAACCAAGAAATCATCCATAAAAGTATAGCAGAGAAATAAGTCCTTCCCTGGGCCGATAGAAGCAGCCAGTGCAGGTATTAGGCATAAGAACTGCTGACATGCTGCTCAATTTATAATCCTGGAAGATGTCTGTGCTGTGCTCTGGGACTCTGGGCACACACCTGTACCTCAATCCTTCCATAGGCTGATGTCAGCAGTCTGGAACCTGCAGGCAAAAGCTGAAAGCCATGGGGATAAGAAACTGCCCTGTATGTGGGCATTTGGTAGGGTATCTTAGATCCTTTATTGGCTTTATCTGTCACCTTTCTCCCCCCGAAAAGCCGTCTGATGGGGTGTTTGTAGCATCTCTGCAAAATCTCCATGTGTCACCATCTGGAGAAGAAAAAATAAAGGACATTCTTGAAAAATGTAACCTTTGCAGGCACATACTTTCTGAGTACGACCTCTTGCATCTACAAAGAGACTCTCATCAGGAGGCCAGATTTACAAACTTTTCTTTGAGAAAAAATTGGAAAAGATAACAAAAAAACAGGAAATTTTCTCAAAGTGACCCTTGGAAAATCTGGTTGTTGATGGTTAATGTATTGGGGCTATTCTTAGGATATTACTAGTGAAGCCACTTTTCGGACATGAAGGGCTAGCCAGCAACACCTTTGGAGATGGTTGGCTGGAGAAAGCCACTGGCTTCACTTGTGTGCTTTTGCCAAATTGGTTTTTGCGAAATTGGCTTGTCTGTCACCCTCCTCGTAAATACAGTCGTCTTAGCAGGGGCCCACATTCTGCATGGGTACAGATAGGGTGAAGGTGCCATTGGACTCAGTTGTCTGGATGGCTGACTGCATCCAGAAATTCCTGAGCAGAGAAAGGCCCAACAAGACCTCATGTTTTCCACTCTGCATGTACATTAGATGGTCTAGAAAAAGTTTTGGAAGCTTAGGATAATTTCTTGGCCATGCCACCAGACGCAGGTGACAAAAGCCAAAAAGAAAAACAGGTAAACTGGACTGCACAAAATAACAACAACAGCAAAAAAAACTTTTGTTCATCAGAAGACACAAGCAAAAGGTTAAAAAAAAAAAACAAACCAAAACAAAACAAAAAACAAAATACAGAATGAAAATATACATTATATTTGCCAATCATATATCTGATAAGGGATATATTTGTTAGTGTTCTCCAGAAAAACCGAAACAACAGGACAGATAGCTATAGCTATAGCTATAGATACAGATGATATTTATTATGGGAATTGGCTCATATTATATGGAGGCTAAGTCCCACCCACCATATTCTACAAGTTGAATAGCTAGATAAACTGGTCGATATGGTTTTTCTGTGTCCCCACCCACATCTCATCTTGAACTGTAGCTGCCATATAATTCCGATGTGTTGTGGGAGGGACCTGGTAGGAGATAATTGAATCATGAGGGCAGTTTCCCTCAGACTGTTCTTATGGTAGTGAATAAGTCTCATGAGATCTGATGGTTTAGTAAGGGAACCCATTTTGCTTGGCTCTCATTTTCACTTGACTGTTTCCATGTAAGATGTGCCTTTCACCTTCTGTCATGATTGTGAGGCCACCCCAGGCACGTGAAACTTTGAGTCCGTTAAACCTCTTTTTTTTTTTTTTTTTTAAATAAATTACCTGGTGTTGGATATGTCTTTATCAGCAGCATGAAAACAGACTAATACACCTGTGGTGTAAGTCAATCCAAATCCTAAGGTCTAAGAACAAGGGGTGCCCTTGGTACAACTCCCAATCCTAAATGGTCCTTACCAAAAGTATTTAGTGAAAGCACAACCCAACCCTACCTCACCCTCAGTAATCACTCAAGGAATAAAATCACAGGCTTTGCACGACTTTTCACATTCACGTTAGGAAAGAATATTTCTAAATGGTCTCAGCTTCCGATCATCACACAAATGTTTCATTAAAGATGAGGGGGCGGGGCCAAGATGGCCGACTAGAAGCTGCCGCGTTCAGAGGCTCCCATGGAGAAAACTATAAAAAGCATGTGAATCCTTCACCAACAACCAAGGCACCCAGGTTCTCTCATCAAAATTGACTAGAAGGCCTGTGTGACCCACGGAGAGAAGGAAGAATAGTGTGTGGTGCGGCGGCCCACCTGAGAGTCACACAGGGAAGGGGAAACCCCTCCCCTCAGCCAAGGGAGGTGGTGAGTGAGCCTGCTACCCAGCTGGGGAAAATGTGCTCTCTCCACAGAACTATACAACCCATGGATCGGAAGATCCCACTCATGAGCCCAAAACCCATGCCACCGGGACCTAGTGTCTCAACCCCGGAATGGCAGATTCTTACAGCCTCTCAGCTGGAATCTGCTTAAGCCTACCGAACTCCTGGGGGGAGGGGCGACCAGCACCAGCTGCAGCTGCCTGCTGTCTAGGCTGTCTGCTGTCTAAACCATTTGAGCTCTTTGGGGGAGAGGCAGCAGCCAGCTCTTTGGGTGAGAGGCAGCAGCCAGGTTTTGCGACTCGAAACTGCCTAGCATGCTAAGCTCCCTGGGCAGGGGAAGGTTGGCACACATTTCTATAGCTCCAGGCTGTGCTTTCCCCTGTTGGAGCCAGGGAGGCTGGATGGTTTGGTCCCAAGACTTGTCCCCACAGCCCAACACACTGGCTGTGGCAATCTGTGGCCAGAGTGCCTCTTCAGGCCTAACCCTGACCCATCATTCCTCATTGGGTGAGGCTTTCCTGCAGGATCTCCAATAACTCCATCCAGAGGCTCAGGGACAGAATTTGGATCTCCCTGGGCCTGAGCAGCTAGTGGGAGGGGTGGCCACAGTCTATGTGGACCAGCAGACTTAGCCTCTCCTCCTGGTAGCATGAGGAATCCGGAAGCCCAGATGAGTGAGTTTCCCCCCAGTGAAGCACACTGACTCCACGGAGGGACAAAGTGCTTCATTAAATGGGGCCTGCTCCCCATGCCACCCAACTGGATGAGACCCTCCAACAGGGGTTGTCAGACGGCCTATATAGGAGCGATCCTACTGGCATCAGGTTGTTGCCTTCCAAGGACAGAGGTCCCAGAAGAAGGAGCAGGCATGATCTTTGCTTTTTCCAGCCTCCTTGAGTGACATCTCCAGGCATGGGAGTGAATCAGATGAGTAGAGCCTGAAGTGAACCCCCAGCAAACTGCAGCAGCCCTGCAGAAGAGGGATGTGATTATCGAAAGCAAAACAAACATGCAGAAAGCAACAACAACAGCATCAACAACAAAAACAACAAAGCCCCCACAAAAAGCCCATCTAAGGGTCAGTGGCCACAAAGAGCGAAGCTAGACAAACTCACAAGAAAGAATAACAAAAAAAAATGCTGAAAACCCAAAAGGCCAGAGTGCCTCTTCTCCTCCAAATGATTACAATGTCTCTCCATCAAGGACACAGAACTGGACGGAGGATCAGATGGATGAATTAACAGAATTAGGCTTCAGAAGATGGGTAATAAAGAACTACACTGAGCTAAAAGAGCATTTTCTAACCCAATGCAAAGAAGCTAAGAAACTTGATAAAAGGTTTGATGAACTGCTAACTAGAATAACCAGTTTAGAGAGGAACATAAGTGACCTAATGGAGCTGAAAAATACAGCACAAGAACTTCATGACGCATACACAAGCATCAACAGCTGAATCAATCAAGCAGAAGAGAGGATATCAGAGTTTGAAGACCTCCTTGCTGAAAAAAGACATGCAGACAAGATGCGAGAAAAGAGAATGAAAATGAATAAACAAAGCCTCTAAGAAATATAAGACTTTGTAAAAAGACCAAACCTACGATTTAGTGGAATACCAAAAGCAGATGGGGAGAATGGAAACAAGCTGGAAAACACACTTCAGGATATTATCCAGGAGAACTTCATTAACCTAGAAAGACAGGCCAACATGCAAATTTAGGAAATACAGAAAACACCACTAAGATACTCCATGAGAACATCAATCCCAAGACACATAATCATCAGATTCCCTAAGGTTGAAATGAAAGAAAAACTGTTAAGGACAGCCAGAGAGAAAGGCCAGGTCGCCTACAAAGGGAAGCCCATCAGACTAACAGTGGACGTCTCACCAGAAACTCTATAAGCCAGAAGAGATTAGGGGCCAATATTGAACATTCTTAAAGAAAAGGATTTTCAACCTAGAATTTCATATCCAGTGAAACTAAGCTTCAGAAGTGAAGAAGAAATAAAATCCTTTCCAGACCAGCAAATTCTGAAGGATGTTTTTACTATCAGGCCTGCCCTGCAAGAGATCCTGAAAGAAGCACTAAGTATGGAAGGGAAAAATAGGTACCAGCCACTGAAAAACCCACCAAAATATAAAGACCAATGGCACTATGAAGAAACTGCATCAACTAGTGTGCATCAAGTAGAATGTCCTCCAGGTTCATCTATGTTGCAGAAAATGACAGAGTCTCCTTTTTCCCTTCTTGTTTATTAACACATTTCCTGTTTAGAAAAAAAAAATGCATCTCACTGCCTGGGCAGTATTCTCAGGAAAAAGTAGAATGCTTTAAAGCTGAATAATATTCCATTGTGTGCATAGAGCACGGTTTCTTCATTCCTCTGTCCATGGACACTTTGCTTGTTTCCATAGCTTGGCTACTGTGAAGTCCCCGGCGTTTCTGCTCCATCGGATCTGGAGTGGAGTCGGCATCTTTGTTGCTAAGATGGGCATAGGTGATACTGAGGCTCTTTTTGCAGAGGCCACACTTGCAGATCGACAGGTTTGGATGCTGCCCTCTCTGCTGAGCAGGTACAGTGAGAATCTATGCTCATCTTGATCTCTGGTAAAATGGGTGGGTTGAATCATGAGAACAACAAGCCAGCCAAACTCCTCTGCCTCCTTAAACCCTTCTAGGAAGTCCTGAGTTATGGAATTTTGACCATGCTTTGCAGACCCGTGCATGCTCCTAGAGTGCTGGGCTCACGTGCAGGTACCTGCCTGAGACAGATGCATCCCGGCATAGAGCATCACTAAGAACTAAGTCCCTGGTGGGCAAGGCAGCCTTTGTCTTGTTGGACTGCATGTCCCAGCAACTCAAGCGTTAGAGGTTTAGAACTGCCTTGCGTGTGATTCTCCCTCTCACCTCCTGGGGCTCACTCGTCGGCAGAGTAATGCTGATCTGCAAGCATCTGCCTCCTCTTATGTTTCTTCCTATGGGTTCCAGGGGTGAGCAGGGCAAGTGCACATGGAATACAGCCACAAGTTTCATCACAGTAGCCCGGGGCAGAGTGAAAACCCAGCCACTGATGCATGCATATGCACACACACAGAGACACACTCCAACATGCCCAGGCACACACACAGGTATCTATACACACACAGAAAGATGTGCATGGACTTACATATATAGACACACATATGTACACACACACACACACATGCAGAGAGACACACTCAGTCATGCCCAGGCACACACACAGGTATCTATACACACACAGACATGCAAAGACTTACATGTGCAGAAACACATATACAAACACACAGAGACATACTCGGACATGCTCGGGCACACACACACACATATCTATATACACACAGACGTGCACAGACTTACATATACAGACAAACATATATACACACACAGAGGCGTACACACACCAAAACACTCAGACATGCCCGTGCACACACACAGATATCTATGCACACACAGACAGATGTGCACACACTTCCATATACAAATACACATTTACAGACACACACATGTACAAACAGACACATGGGCAGATAAACACAGGCACTTTCAAACACAATCAGATGCATACATAGGTATCCACACACACTGACACACACAGACTTACATATACAGATACACATATACAAATAGACACACATGTACACAGAGACACTCATGACATGCTCACACACACAGGTATCTATACACACACAGACAGATGTGCACAGATGTACATATACAGACACACATACAGACACACACAGAGACACACAGGCAAACAGACACTCTCAGACATGCTCGCACATACACAGATATCTATAATACACACAGAAACACACATACATACACAGACACATATATACAAACAGACACACACATGCACAGAGACACACTTGGACATGCACAGAGACACACTTGGACATGCTCAGGCACACACATAGGTATCTATACACACAGACAGACATGCACAGACTTACTTATGCAGACACACATACAGACATACACATGCACACAGAGACACACAGGCAAACAGGCACTCTCAGCAACACTTGGGCACATACACAGGTATCTATAAACACACAGAAACACACATACTTACATATACAGACACACATATACAAGTAGACACTAACATGCACACAGAGACACACAGGCAGACAAACACAGAGACACTCAGACACAGTTGGGTACACACATGGACATCTACATACACATATGGACAGACACACAGACATATATACACACATGCATATATACACAGACATGCATAACCACAGATATACATAGAACACATATGCACATACTCATCCACACATACAGGCATACACACAGAGACACACATAAAACACACAGTACACTATCACAATGCATACATACCCACAGACATACATGAATACATACAGAAACACATACATACATGTGCACACATAAATGCACAGGACACAGACACATATACACACACAGAGACACACATGCAGATGCACACAAACACAGACGGGCACACACACAGGCATCTATATAGGCACAGACACACAATGACATATATATACGCATACCTATGTCAGAAACAGACACACAGAGAACATATATGCACATACTCATACACACATACATGCATATGCACAGAGATATATAAAAAAGACACAGCACACCTGTCACAATGTACACCCATGCACAGACACCCATGAATACATACAAGAATACACACACACACATGTATTCATGCAGACACACACATACACAAGACACAGATACACATACATGCTCACAGAGACATACAGGGGCATATACACAGACATATACACATGCATACACACACCAAACCTCACAGATACAGAACAGACACTGAGGCACACAGACACCCACACCTAGCCACTCACCATCTTTGCTAAGAGGAACAGTACTTTCAGAGTCTTCAGACCTCCTTACAGCTGCATCCCTCCTTACATGAACTGGATCCCACATGCCGCTGATACACCCAGCCCTGTGATCATCAGAGGCCCTGTCTCCCCTTTCCTGAGAGAGCCACACCCTACCTGGCTCTCAAACTCATTCTCTACCTGGAAAACATAAGGCTCTTATATGGCCCTCCACACCATGGTCCAGCAAGCCCACTGGACACTCAACCCCACTTTAGCGTCCAGCTCCTTCCGGAACCTCCCTAAAGGAATCTAAACAAGGACAACTCCAAACCGCAGCGTGGAAAGCGGCCGTGATGCTACCACGCGCCACCGTGGTCCGTCTCCCATGTGGCGTCCACAGTCCGTTCAGACTCCGGCAGGAAGCCTCATCCCTGGCAGTAGACAGAGCCTTTTCCCCAAACTTTCCTGGCTGCGGACATCCCACTGCTTGGTGTCCATCGCCCTCTGCTTGGGAGGGAGATGAGAGCCCGGCCAGCGAGCTACCGCACATGGCTCCTGGGTCCCGCACGCTGGCCAGGAAAGGAAGCACCTTAATTAAACACACTCTGTGCTCATCTGAAATCAGCTTCACACATTCACAGGGAGAGGTCTTCATGAAGAAGAAATCGTGTTTATGCCTGTAGAAGAGCAGCCACCGCCACAACAGCGTATTCAAGTATTTCCTTTTTTCGAAAACAAAATGGTTATTTGCATGGAAGGAGAAGAGAGATCTCGGGTTTGGAGACCAAGGTCTGAGCAGAGGTGGATTTAGGAGGAATCCATGGAGGAGCTCTGGAGAGAAGAGAATTTCAGAGCTCAACTGGGGCCTGTGTATTTTGTGTAGGCCACTGCATCAAATCTTCTAGGAGTACGGACAGATCTGTGCTGTCTAGAGATTGGATGGATTTTTATCAATTATGCAGAGCTGGGAACAGGATACACCTCATCCCTGTTTCTGGGCCAGAAATCTCTCTATGAACCTATCTGCTCTAAATTGACCACACCTGATCTGTCCCACCTGCTTTAAATAGAGCACACCTGATTGATCCCGCCTGCTTTATGTATACCACGCCTGCTTTCTCTTATGCCACCCGCTTTAGATCACGCATACCTGATTGACTCTACATGCTCTACATAAACCACACCTGAGTAATCCCACCTGCTTTAAATACACCGCAGCTGATTGACCCTGCCTGCTTTGAATAGGCCACAACGCAGCGATTCCGCCTGCTTTAAATACACCGCACCTGATTGACCCTGCCTGCTTTATGTAGACACATCCGATCAATCCCACTACTTTAAACAGACCACACCTGCTTTATTTCCCCTGCTTTAAATAGACCATGCCTGCTATATCTCACCTTCTTTAAATAGAGCATACCTAATTGACCTTGCCTGCTTAATGTAGACCACACCTGCTTTAAATCACCCATACCTGATTGACTACATGTTCTACATAAACCACGCCTGATCAATCCCACCTACTTTAAATAGACCATTCCTGATTGACCCTGCCTGCTTAATGTACACCACACCTGCTTTATCCCACCTGCTTTAAATACACAACATTTGATTGACCCTGCCTGCTTTATGTAGACACATCTGATCAATCCCACTGTATTAAACAGATCACACACTAACTGACCCTGCTTGATGTATACCACACCTGCTTTATTCCACCTGCTTAACGTACACCACAACTGCTTTATTCCACCTGCTTTAAATCATCCATACCTGAATGACTCTACGTGCTCTAAGTAAACCACACCTGATCAATCCCATCTGCTTCAAATAGACTATGACTGATTGACGCTGCCTGCTTTGAATAGCCCACATCTCAGTGATTCCACCAATACACCACACCTGATTGATCCTGCCTGCTTTATGCAGACACATCTGATCAATCCTACTGCTTTAAATAGACCATACCTGTTCTATCTCACCTGCTTTAAATAGACCACACCTGCTTTATCTCACCTGCTTTAAATCATCGATACCTGATTGACTCTACATAAACCACACCTGAGTAATCCCACCTGCTTAAAATAGACCACACCTGATTGACCCTGCCTGCTTTGAGTAGGCCACATCGCAGTGATTCTGCCTGCTTTAAATACATCGCACCTGAATGACCCTGCCTGCTTTATGTAGACACATCTGATCAATCCTACTGCTTTAAAAAGATCACACTGGCTTCATCCCACCTGCTTTAAATCATCCATACCTGACTGACTGTACATGCTATAAATAAACCACACCTGATCAATTCCACCTGCTTTAAATAGACCATACCTGATTGGTACACACCTGCTTTAAAGGCCACACCCAATTGACCCCCACAATTGGGTAAATCAGCCACAACTGATGAAGCCTACCTGCTTTAAATTGGCCACATCTGATTTATCCCACTTTCTTGGAACCACACCTGATTTTTTTTCCCCACCTCTTTTAAATAGACCACATCTATGTGACCCCAATGCTCTAAAAAAGCGACACCAGATTGATTGACCCTGAATACTCTAAATAGATCACATCTGATTTATCCCACCAGCTTTAAATAAACTACACACACTATGGAAAACAATGTGGAGATTCCTTAAAGAACTAAAAGTAGATCTACCATTTGATCCAGCAATCACACTCCTGGGTATCTACCCAGAGGAAAAGAAGTCACCATATGAAAAAGACTTGCCCACACATGTTTATAGCAGCACAATTTGCAATTGCAAAAATATGGAAACAGCCCATATGCCCATCAATCAACAGGTAAAAAGATATATCTATACCAGGGAATACTACTCAGCCATAAAAAGGAATGAAATGATGGCATTTGCAGCAACCTGGATGGAATTGGAGACCGTTATTCTAAGTAATGTAACTCAGGAATGGAAAGCCAAACATCAAATGTTCTCACTTATAAGTGGGAGCTAAGCTATGAGGATGCAAAGGCATAGGAATGATGTAAGGGATGTTGGTGACTCAGGGGAAAGGGTGGGAGCAGGGTGAGGGATAAAAGGTGACACATTGGGTACAGCGTACACTGCTCGGGTGATGGGTGCACCAAAATCTCAGAAATCACCACTAAAGAACTTATCCTTGTAAATTCACTACCACTTCTTCCCCCAATACCACCGCCTGTTCCCCCAATACCTATTGAAATAAAATAAATAAATAAATAAATAAACCACACCTGATTGAGCGCCCCTGCTTTAAATCATCTTTCTGAACATACTTAGATATACTCAGCCCTGGTTCTGAAGAGAACAGCTCGAGGGCCCACACAATCTGAAAGGGAACTAGGGAACTCAGTCAGGACTTGTTCTCTTTCCTCATTAAGGTCATGATGGGAGAACCACAACTGAGTCTGCAAGGCAGGTCTGAACACACCGTGCTCTCAAGATGGATCTGGAAACTCAATCCCACTCTTTTCTTCTCTTGTTAAATATAGTCCTTTCTGCATAAAGGAGACAGATGTGTTCTCCTGAATCAGTTTTTGCTATGCAAAAAGTGCTCAATTATAACATAGGGCTTATGGAAACAACACAGCGTGGAGCAGCTCTCAAAGATGTTATCACTGATGCAAAGAATATACAATATTTATTTGTCAATTAAAAATGAATAAATAGGGCTGGGTGCAGTGGCATCCCAGCACTCTCAAGCGAGTAGATTATTTGAACCCAGGAGTTTGAGACTAGCCTGAGCAACATAGCAAAACCCCTTCTCTACAAAAAATACATGAAATTAGCCAGGCATAGTGGTGCGCAACTGTAGTCTCAACTATAGCTCACTGCAGCTTTGCATCCTGGGTTCAAGCAATTCTCCTGCCTCAGCCTCCTGAGTAGCTGGGATTATAGGTGCCTACCACCACACTTGACTAATTTTTGTAATTTTAATAGAGATGGGGTTTCACAATGTTGGCCAGGCTGGTCTCGAACTCCTGACCTCAGGTGATGTGCCTGCCTTGGCCTCCCAGAGTGTTGGGATTGGGATTATAGGCATGAGCCACTGTGCTCGGCCACATGACTTTTCTGATACCTTTTCTATTGCTTATATATTTCTTATTTTCATTCAAAAGTGCCCTCCTTTTGTCTGGAGCAGTTGACTGATGACTGAATAGTTGCAGAATGAAAACACACTTGAAGGCATTGTCAGGAAGTCCTATGAACGCTCTTTTCTTTGGCGATGACCAATGTTTTCTCCCCCAGGAGACAAGCAGGGCCAAGAAGTCAGGGATATTTTGACAACTTCAAGGAGGAAAATGAGTGGAAGATAGGGAGGGAATTCTTCCTACCCAGAGGGCTTTAGAGAAGGTGAGAATCATGAGACCATAGCCTGTTGCACAGGAATGAAGAGTCCTGGGTGGTATTTAAGTTGGTTAAGTATATGTGTCCTGAAAGTTAAATATTGAGCCAAAAATGCATTAACAGCCCCTTCCATTAGGGGCGTGAGTGTGTGTGTGTGTGTCCAGGGTTGGTGGAAATTTAAGCAGGATGCACAGGAAGTTGCTGTTTATAAGGGGGCTGTATTCATCTCCTAGGGCTGCCATGACAAAGAGTCACAGACTGGGTGGCTTGAACAACAGAAACTTATTTCCCCACTGTCCTGGAGGCTGGAAGTCTAAGATGAAGGTGTGGGAAGTGCTGGTTCCTTCTGAGACCTTTCTTCTTGGCTTGCAGGCACTGTCTTCTCCCTGTGTGCTCACATGGTCCTCCCTCTATGCAGATCTGTGTCCAAATCTCCTCTTCTTGTAAGAGCTCTAGTCTTATTGGATTAGGGCCATTCATAATCACCTCATTTTACTTTAATTACCTTTTTAAATACCCTATCTCCAAATAAAGTCACATTCTAAGATACTGAGACTTAGGGCTTCAACATGGACATTTTACAGGCACATAATTAACCCTGTAACAGAAGATGGAGATATTTTTTCTTCCAAAAATCTATCATCTGCATTGGAAAGTCAGGTTCTGACAGACACACTGAAATATGCACTTTTTATTTTTGTCTCCATCAAGAAAAAAATGCAACCCTTGCTCTTGTAGTTATTACGGGAGAGTGGAAAAATTATTTGACAAATGCCAAATGAAACCAAAAGAAAGCTTGCATTTTTCTCTTTAGCACTTCCAACAAAGTCTTTGTTAGCCTCTGTTCATACCAGCAAAGGGAGGGGCAGAGAAAAAAGTTAGTGGGGAAAGCCAACTTATGCTCCATGCTCAGGGAAAGACTTCCTTACATTGTTAGTTTCCATTGACTGACTTTGGTGAGCTGCTCCTTTACATCAACTTTATGGGATGTAGGTCCATGCCTCACCTTCATTCACCTACCTACAAAGATGCCCCAGAGATAGAATGAGCTGCAGCCTACAGGCTATCAAGACCAAGGCAGCGAACTTCCACCTGGAGCCAATTCACTGCATGTAAGTGTTTAAACAAACAGATACACTGTAAGACATCTAGTATGAATGGTGCATATTTAAGACAAGGTGAAACAGCAAAAGAAATTATCAACAGAATAAGAAGACAACCTACAGAATGGGGTAAGTATTTGCAAAGTATGCAGTGGACAAAGGACAAATATCCAGAATCTATATGGAACTTAAAGAAGTCAACAAGAAAAAAACCCAAAACAACCCAGTAAAACATCAGCAAAGAACATAAACAGACAAGTTTTGAAAGAAGATATACATGAATACAACAATCATATTAAAAAAGCCTTGACATCACTGATCATTAGAGAAATGCAAATCAAAATCACAATGAGATAGCATCTCACAGCCGCAAGAATGGCCTTAAAAAGTGAAAAAACAACAGATGCTACTGAGGCTGCAGAGGAAAGGGAACACTTATACAGTACTGATGGAAATGTAAATTAGTTAAGCCCTGGTGGGAAGCAGTTTGGAGATTTCCAAATATTTAAAAATAGAATTACCATTCTACCCAGCAATTTTATTACTGGGTATCTACTCAAAGGAAAATAAACCATTCTACCAGAAACACACATGCACTCTTATGTTCCTTGCAGAACTATTTACAATAGCAAAGACATGGAACCAACTTAAGTGCCCAACAATGGTGGACTGGATAAAGAAAATTTGGTGCATATACATGATGGAATACTACACACTCATGATAAAGGATGAAATCATGTCCTTTGCAGAAACATGGGTGCAGCTGGAGGCCATTATCTTAAGTGAATTAACCCCAGCAACAGAAAATCAAATACCATATGTTCTCACTTATAAGTGGGAGCTAGACATTGAGTATACATGGACACCAAGATAGGTACAGTAGACACTAGGGATTCCAAAAGCAGGAAGGGAAAGAGGAGGAGAAGGG
This sequence comes from Gorilla gorilla gorilla, assembly GCF_029281585.2. Lineage (NCBI taxonomy): Eukaryota > Metazoa > Chordata > Mammalia > Primates > Hominidae > Gorilla > Gorilla gorilla. The sequence goes on from NC_073248.2 coordinate 10,573,056, forward strand.
TTGAAAAAGTACTTATTGGGTAACAGGCTCACTGTGTGGATGACAGGTTCATTAGGAGCCCAAACCTCAGCATCATGCAATATGCTCAGGTCAGAAACTTACACATGTACCTCCTGAATCTAAAATAAAATAAGTATCAATAAAAGATAAGGTGAAACTTCAAGGATACCTATACTGGCATGGATCAGGGGGATATTTGGGACTACATTTTCAGATTCCAGGAGAATATAATCTTTCTCTGCTATGTGCATTTGCATACATTGGCTTCTTTTGAAATGCCATGTATGTTGAACTTATGTATCCCATTCATGGTTAAGTTTTATTGACTGAAAAACAGGAACTCTATACCCATCTTGCCAGTGGCTATGAGAATAAGTGATACTTGCTGTGATGCAATTAACCCTAGCCTGACCCATGCCCAGCACTCACTTGGGGTGGTTATTACTACATTTCTCTCCAAATGGAAAGAAGAATGTGGACCTCTCCTAAATCACTTGGCTGGATTGGCTCTGAGTTTTCATATTAGACTTAAACAATTATTGAGGCTTTAGCCTAGGGTAGAATGAATTTGTATTAGTCAGTTCGAATGCCGCTAATAAAGATACCAAAAAGTGGGTAATTTATAAAGAAAAAGATGTTTAATGGACTTACAGTTTCACATGGCTGGGAGGTCTCACAATCATGGCAGAAGATGAAGGATGAGGAAAGGGACTTCTTACATGGTGGTGGGCAAAAGAGAGAGGACTTGTGCTGGGGACCTCCTCCTTGTAAACCCAGCAGATCTTGTGAGACTTATTCACTATCATGAGAACAGCATGTGAAAGACCCATGCCCATGATCCAATTACTTCCCATCAGGTCCCTTCCATGGCATGTGGGAACTGTGGGAGCTACAATTCAAGATGAGAATTGGGTGGCGACACAGCCAAAACATACCACAATTCTTTTGCAAACTTTCTTATTCTTCAAAGCACTTAAAGAGACTTGGTTCTTAAATTTTTTGTTTAATAATTTCACTTTAGGGCCAATCATCCCATCATTTGCTAAGCAAATGGTGCTGAATTAATTTTCCTATAACCGATGCATTGGTATTTCTAACTGACATCTCTTAAAGTAAGTTGAATTTGGGACTGGTATTGAATTGCATTTAATGCTTTATTACTATTTCCTCAAGTCTGAAGACTCTGTTTCCAAATGTAGCAGTTTCAAGATAAATATACAAAGACTATCTTTCCATCACCTCTCAAATAATTTTTAATACTTTTAAAAAATTAAGATAAGAATCGTCTGGATTCTTTTCAATACTACTCTTTCTAGATTATGCATGTTCCTTCAGAATGCTTCATTTTTATCAGATTAGTCCACTGTTGGCAAATGAATAAAATTTTGATCAAAAGCATTTACTCAAAGGCTCAAAGCACATTTTAAAACTACATGAATATGATCATCTTTTGTACTGTTTTGTTTTACTTCATGGATTAATGTTCACAGTGTTGAGTGATTCCAGGACATGAAATATGGCCTCCTTCCTCTTCCTGACTTTTATTCTTCTCTCTCTTCCAGAGTAGACACATTCCTGGAAGTGAGTGGGAGTGAAGCCCCCAGCATTCCACATGCTTGCTGTGGGTGGGGACTTTCCTAGCTATCAGTAGACTATTTCCATGTCATCCAATTTCTCTCCTGTAATGACTCATGAAGTCCTTGTGCTGAGCCATGAGCCTCATTGTCTATAAAGAGGTTTGGTCCACCCCGGTCTATTGGCCAAGACTTATATAATTCAATCGTTGTGGAGAGCAGTGTGGTGATTCCTCAAAGAACTAAAAGCAGGCTGGGTGTGGCAGCTTATGCCTGTAATCCCAGCACTTTGGGAGGCCGAGGAGTGTGGATCTCCTGAGGTCAGGAGCTTGAGACCAGCCTGGTCAACATGGTGAAATCCCATTTCTACTCAAAAAATAAAAAAAAAAAAATTAGCCAGGTGTGGTGGTGGACATCCGTAATCACAGCTTCTCAGGGGGCTGAGACACAAGAACTGTTTGAACCCACAAGGCAGAGGTTCCAGTAAGCTTAGATCATGCCACTGCACTCCAGCCTGGGCAACAGAGTGAGACTCCATCTCAAACAAACAAATAAATAAATAAATAAATAGAGCTGAAAGCACAACTACTGTTTGACCCAGCAATCCCATTACTGGGTATATATGCAGAGGAATTAAAATCATTCTACCATAAAGACATATACATACAAATGTTCATTGCAACACTTCACAATAGCAAATAAATGGAATCAACCTAAAGCCCATCAATGACAGATTGGATAAAGAAAAAGTGGTATGTGTGCCACATGGAATATTATGCAGCCACAAAAAGGAATGAGTTCATGTCTTTTGTGGGAACATGGATCCAGCTGTAGGCTATTATCTTTGGCAAACTAAAACAGAAATTGAAAACCAAATACTGCATGGCCTCACTTACATGTGAGGGGCTAAATGATGATAACTTATGAACGCAAAGAAGGAAACAACAGACACTGGGGTCTACTTGAAGGGGGAGGGTGGGAGGAGGGAGAGGAGTAGAAAATATAATTTTTGGATACTGAGCTTAATACCTGGGTGATGAAATAATCTGTGCAACAATCCCCCATGGACATGGGTCTACCTATGCAACAAACCTTCACATGTACTGAAAATAAACTAATTTACAAGAAAAATCCAAATAACCCCATCAAAAAGTGTGCAAAGGATATGAACAGACACTTTCTAAAGAAGACATGTATGCAGCCAACAGACACATGAAAAAATGAGCATCATCACTAGTCATCAGAGAAATGCAAATCAAAACCACAATGAGATATCATCTCAAGCCAGTTAGAATGTCAGTCATTAAAATTCAGAAAACAACAGGGACCGGAGAGGAGGTAGAGAAATAGGAATGTTTTTACACTGTTGATGGGAGTGAAAATTAGTTCAACCATTGTGGAAGACAGTGTGGCTATTCCTCAAGGATCTAGAACTAGAAATATCATTTTACCCAGCCATCCCATTACTAGATATATACACAAAGGATTATAAATCATGCTACTATAAAGACACATGCACGTGTTTGTTTATTGTGGCACTGCAAAAACAAAGACTTGGAACCAACCCAAATGCCCATCAATAATAGACTAGATAAAGAAAATGTGGCACATATACACCAGGGAATACTATGCAGCCACAAAAAAGGATGAGCTCATGTCCTTTACAGGGACATGGATCAAGCTGGAAACCATCATTCTGAGCAAATTATCGCAAGGACAGAAAGCAAACACCATATGTTCCCACTCATAGGTGGGAATTGAACAATAAGAACACTTGGACACAAGACAAGGAACATCACACACCGGGGCTTGTCATGGGGTGGGGGGATGGAGGGGATATCATTAGGAGACATACCTAATGTAAATGATGAATTAATGGGTGCAGCAAACCAACATGGCACATGTATACATATGTAACAAACCTGCATGTTGTGCACATGTACCCTAGAACTTAAAGTATAATAAAAAACAAGAAAAAGAAAAAGAAAAATTCCTCTTCTCTGAAAGAGAGGAGGCTGGCAGAAATGTTTTTGAGGTCCTATAGAGAAAACCAAGTGTATTTACAAAGTGTCATCAAACTTTTACTGAGCAATTCTATGTTCTGAAAGCTCTGTTAGATATTCGCTATTTACCACAACCCCAGGAAGTGTTTTTATCTTCATCCCCATTTTTTGGGGGAGAAAGGAGTGCAGAAGCTGAGGCTTAACCATGTAAAACCATACACTTAAGCTGACGTAGCTCAGAGGCTTTGACCTTTAATACCCAGGAAATCACCTCCAGTATTAACAGCTTCAAGAATTCTCTATCTGAAACATTTTTAAATTTATTTATTTATTTATCTATTTTTAATTGTTTTTTCTTTTTTTAAATTTACTATTATTATACTTTAAGTTTTAGGGTACATGTGCACAATGTGCAGGTTAGTTACATACGTATACATGTGACATGCTGGTGCGCTGCACCCACTAACTCGTCATCTAGCATTAGGTATATCTCCCAATGCTATTGCTCCCCACTCCCCGCCAACCCCACAACAGTCCCCAGAGTGTGATGTTCCCCTTCCTGTGTCCATGTGTTCTCATTGTTCAATTCCCACCTATGAGTGAGAACATGTGGTGTTCGGTTTTTTGTTCTTGCGATAGTTTACAGAGAATGATGATTTCCAATTTCATCCATGTCCCTACAAAGGACGTGAACTCATCATTTTTTATGGCTGCATAGTATTCCATGGTGTATGTGTGCCACATTTTCTTAATCCAGTCTATCATTGTTGGACATTTGGGTTGGTTCCAAGCCTTTGCTATTGTGAATAGTGCCACAATAAACATACGTGTGCATGTATCTTTATAGCAGCATGATTTATAGTCCTTTGGGTATCTACCCAGTAATGGGATGGCTGGATCAAATGGTATTTCTAGTTCTAGATCCCTGAGGAATCGCCACACTGACTTCCACAATGGTGGAGCTAGTTTACAGTCCCACCAACAGTGTAAAATTGTTCCTATTTCTCCACATCCTCTCCAGCACCTGTTGTTTCCTGACTTTTTAATGATTGCCATTCTAACTGGTGTGAGATGGTATCTCATTGTGGTTTTGATTTGCATTTCTCTGATGGCCAGTGATGGTGAGCATTTTTTCACATGTTTTTTGGCTGCATAAATGTCTTCTTTTGAGAAGTGTCTGTTCATGTCCTTCACCCACTTTTTTGATGGGGTTGTTTTTTTTTTCTTGTAAATTTGTTTGAGTTCATTGTAGATTCTGGATATTAGCCCTTTGTCACATGAGTAGGTTGCGAAAATTTTCTCCCATTTTGTAGGTTGCCTGTTCACTCTGATGGTAGTTTCTTTTGCTGTGTGGAAGCTCTTTAGTTTAATTAGATCTCATTTGTCAATTTTGGCTTTTGTTGCCATTGCTTTTGGTGTTTTAGACATGAAGTCCTTGCCCATGCCTGTGTCCTGAATGGTAATGCCTAGGTTTTCTTCTAGGGTTTTTATGGTTTTAGGTCTAACGTTTAAGTCTTTAATCCATCTTGAATTGATTTTTGTATAAGGTGTAAGGAAGGGATCCAGTTTCAGCTTTCTACATATGGCTAGCCAGTTTTCCCAGCACCATTTATTAAATAGGGAATCCTTTCCCCACTGCTTCTTTTTCTCAGGTTTGTCAAAGATCAGATAGTTGAAGATATGCGGCATTATTTCCAAGGGCTCTGTTTTGTTCCATTGATCTATATCTCTGTTTTGTTACCAGTACCATGCTGTTTTGGCTACTGTAGCATTGTAGTATAGTTTGAAGTCAGGTACTGTGATGCCTCCAGCTTTGTTCTTTTGGCTTAGGATTGACTTGGTGATGCGGGCTCTTTTTTGGTTCCATATGAACTTTAAAGTAGCTTTTTCCAATTCTGTGAAGAAAGTCATTGGTAGCTTGATGGGAATGGCATTGAATCTATAAATTACCTTGGGCAGTATGGCCATTTTCATTTTCTTCCTACCCATGAGCATGGAATGTTCTTCCCTTTGTTTGTATCCTCTTTTATTTCCTTGAGTAGTGATTTGTAGTTCTCCTTGAAGAGGTCCTTCACATCCCTTGTAAGTTGGATTTCTAGGTATTTTATTCTCTTTGAAGCAATTGTGAATGGGAGTTCACTCATGATTTGGCTCTCTGTTTGTCTGTTGTTGGTGTAAAAGAATGCTTGTGATTTTTGTACATTGATTTTGTATCCTGAGACTTTGCTGAAGTTGCTTATCAGCTTAAGGAGATTTTGAGCTGAGATAATGGGGTTTTTTAGATATACAATCATGTATATCTGCAAACAGGGACAATTTGACTTCCTCTTTTCTTAATTAAATACGTTTTATTTCCTTCTCCTGCCTAATTGCCCTCGCCAGAACTTCCAACACTATGGTGAATAGGAGTGGTGAGAGAGGGCATCCCTGTCTTGTGCCAGTTTTCAAAGGGAATGCTTCCAGTTTTTGCCCATTCAGTATGATATTGGCTGTGGGTTTGTCATAGACAGCTCTTATTATTTTGAGATACGTCCCATCAATACCTAATTTATTGAGACTTTTTATCATGAAGCGTTGTTGAATTTTGTCAAAGGCTTTTTCTGCATCTATTGAGATAATCGTGGTTTTTTGTCTTTGGTTCTGTTTATATGCTGGATTACATTTATTGATTTGTGTATATTGAAACAGCCTTGCATCCCAGGGATGAAGCCCACTTGATCATGGTGGATAAGCTTTTTGATATGCTGCTGGATTCGGTTTGCCAGTATTTTATTGAGGATTTCTGCATCAACGTTCATCAAGGATATTGGTCTAAAAGTCTCTTTTTTGGTTGTGTCTCTGCCCGGTTTTGGTATCAGGATGATGCTGGCCTCATCAAATGAGTTAGGGAGGATTCCCTCTTTTTCTATTGATTGGAATAGTTTCAGAAGGAATGGTAGCAGTTCCTCCTTGTACCTCTGGTAGAATTCGGCTGTGAATCCGTCTGGTCCTGGACTCTTTTTGGTGGTAAGCTATTGATTATTGCCACAATTTCAGCTCCTGTTATTGGTCTATGCAGAGATTCAACTTCTTCCTGGTTTAGTCTTGGGATAGTGTATGTGTTGAGGAATTTATACATTTCTTCTCAATTTTCTAGTCTATTTGCATAGAGGTGTTTGTAGTATTCTCTGATGGTAGTTTGTATTTCTGTGGGATCAGTGGTGATATCCCCTTTATCAATTTTTATTGTGTCTATTTGATTCTTCTCTCTTTTTTTCTTTATTAGTTTTGCTAGCGGGGTTGACCCTTTCAAAAAACCAGCTCCTTGATTCATTAATTTTTTGAAGGGTTTTTGTGTCTCTATATCCTTCAGTTCTGCTCTGATTTTAGTTATTTCTTGCCTTCTGCTAGCTTTTGAATGTGTTTTTTCTTGCTTTTCTACTTCTTTTAATTGTTATATTAGGGTGTCAATTTTGGATCTTACCTGCTCTCTCTTGTGGGCATTTAGTGCTATAAATTTCCCTCTACACACTGCTTTGAATATGTCCCAGAGATTCTGGTATGTTGTGTCTTTGTTCTCGTTGGTTTCAAAGAACATCTTTATTTCTGCCTTCATTTCGTTATGTAGCCAGTAGTCATTCAGGAGCAGGTTGTTCAGTTCCATGTAATTGAGCGGCTTTGAGTGACATTCTTAATCCTGAGTTCTAGTTTGATTGCACTGTGGTCTGAGAGATAGTTTGTTATAATCTCTGTTCTTTTACATTTGCTGAGGAGAGCTTTACTTCCAAGTATGTGGTCAGTTTTGGAATAGGTGTGGTGTGGTGCTGAAAAAAATGTATATTCTGTTGATTTGAGGTGGAGAGTTCTGTAAATGTCTATTAGGTTCGCTTGGTGCAGAGCCAAGTTCAATTCCTGGGTATCCTTGTTGACTTTCTGTCTCATTGATCTGTCTAATGTTGACAGTGGTGTGTTAAAGTCTCCCATTATTAATGTGTGGGAGTCTAAATCTCTTTGTCGGTCACTCAGGACTTACTTTATGAATCTGGGTGCTCCTGTACTGGGTGCATATATATTTAGGATAGTTAGCTCTTCTTGTTGAATTGATCCCGTTACCATTATGTAATGGCCTTCTTTGTCTCTTTTGATCTTTGTTGGTTTAAAGTCTGTTTTATCAAGGACTACGATTGCAACCCCTGCCTTTTTTTGTTTTCCATTTGCTTGGTAGATCTTCCTCCATCCTTTTATTTTGAGCCTATGTGTGTCTCTGCACGTGAGATGGGTTTCCTGAATACAGCACACTGATTGGTCTTGACTCTTTATCCAATTTGCCAGACTGTGTCTTTTAACTGAAGCATTTAGTCCATTTACATTTAAAGTTAATATTGTTATCTGTATTTGATCCTATCATTATGATGTTAGCTGGTTATTTTGCTCATTAGTTGATGCAGTTTCCTCCTAGTCTCGATGGTCTTTACAATTTGGCATGATTTTGCAGTGGCTGGTATCGGTTGTTCCTTTCCATGTTTAGCACTTTCTTCAGGAGCTCTTTTAGGGCAGGCCTTGTGGTGACAAAATCTCTCAGCACTTGCTTTTCTGTAAAGTATTTTATCTCTTCACTTATGAAGCTTAGTTTGGCTGGATATGAAATTCTGGGTTGAAAATTCTTTTCTTTAAGAATGTTGAATATTGGCCCCACTCTATTCTGGCTTGTAGAGTTTCTGCCAAGATATCTGCTCTTAGTCTGATGGGCTTCCCTTTGTGGGTAACCCAACCTTTCTCTCTGGCTGCCCTTAACATTTTTTCCTTCATTTCAACTTTGGTGAATCTGACAATTATGTGTCTTGGAGTTGCTCTTCTCGAGGAGTATCTCTGTGGCATTCTCTGTACTTCCTGAATCTGAATGTTGGCCTGCCTTGCTAGATTGGGGAAGTTCTCCCGGATAATATCCTGCAGAGTGTTTTCCAACTTGGTTCCATTCTCCCCGTCACTTTCAGGTACACCAATCAGATGTAGATTTGGTCTTTTCACATAGTCCCATATTTCTTGGAGGCTTTGCTCGTTTCTTTTTGTTCTTTTTTCTCTAAACTTCCCTTCTCGCTTCATTTCATTCACTTCATCTTCCATCACTGATACCCTTTCTTCCAGTTGATTGCATCAGCTCCTGAGGCTTCTGCATTTTTCACGTAGTTCTCAAGCCTTGGTTTTCAGCTCCATCAGCTCCTTTAAGCACTTCTCTGTATTGGTTATTCTAGTTATATATTCTTCTAAACTTTTTTCAAAGTTTTCAACTTCTTTGCCTTTCATTTGAATTTCCTCCCATAGCTCAGAGTAATTTGATCATCTGAAGCCTTCTTCTCTCAGCTCGTCAAAGTCATTCTCCGTCCAGCTTTGTTCCATTGCTGGTAAGGAACTGCATTCCTTTGGAGGAGGAGAGGCGCTCTGCTTTTTGGAATTTCCAGTTTTTCTCTTCTGTTTTTTCCCCATCTTTGTGGTTTTATCTACTTTTGGTCTTTGATGATTGTGATGTACAGATGGGTTTTTGGTGTGGATGTCCTTTCTGTTTGTTAGTTTTCCTTCTAACAGACAGGTCCCTCAGCTGCAGGTCTGTTGGCGTACCCAGCTGTGTGAGGTGTCAGTCTGCCACTGCTGGGGGGTGCCTCCCAGTTAGGCTGCTTGGGGGTTAGGGGTCAGGGACCCACTTGAGGAGGCAGTCTGCCCATTCTCAGATCTCCAGCTGCATGCTGGGAGAACCACTGCTCTTGTCAAAGCTGTCAGAAAGGGACATTTAAGTCTGCAGAGGTTACTACTGTCTTTTTGTTTGTCTGTGCCCTGCCCCCAGAGGTGGAGCCTACAGAGGCAGGCAGGCCTCCTTGAGCTGTGGTGGGTTCCACCCAGTTGGAGCTTCCCGGCTGCTTTGTTTACCTAAGCAATCCTGGGTAATGGTGGGCGCCCCTCCCCCAGCCTCGCTGCCACCTTGCAGTTTGATCTCAGACTGCTCTGCTAGCAATCAGTGAGACTCCATGGGCATAGGACCTTCCCAGCCATGTGCAGGCTATAATCTCCTGGTGTGCCATTTTTTAAGCCCATCGGAAAAGCGCAGTATTTGGGTGGGAGTGACCCAGTTTTCCAGGTGCCCTCTGTCACTGCTTTCTTTGACTAGGAAAGGGAACTCCCTGACCCCTTGTGCTTCCTGAGTGAGGCAATGCCTTGCCCTGCTTCAGCTGCCGCACGGTGCATGCACCCACTGACTTGCGCCCACTGTCTGGCACTCCCTAGTGAGATGAACTAGGTACCTCAGATGGAAATGCAGAAATCACCTGTCTTCTGCATCGCTTACGCTGGGAGCTGTAGACCGGAGCTGTTCCTATTCGGCCATCTTGGCTCCTCCCCCTTTAATTGTTTAAATCTTAATTTTTTTTGAGACAGTCTCACACTGTGGCCCCGGCTGGAGTGTTGTGTCAAGATCTTGGCTTTTTGCAGCCTTGAGTTCCCCAGGCTCAGGTGATCATCCCACCTCAGTTTACTGAGTAGCTGGGACTACAGGCACATACCACCACATCTGGCTAATTTTCATTTTTTTTTTGTAGAGAGTAGGTTTTGTCATGTTGCCCAGGCTTGCCTAGAACTCCTGGGCTAAATCAATCTGCCCGCCTCGACCTCCAAAGGTGCTGGTATTACAGGCATAAACAAGAGCACCTAGCCTCTATCTGAACTCTTAAAACCAGAAACAGAGCATGACAATGTAAAAATATAAAGAAACATTGACTGGAGGAGTAGAGACAGGAGACCTGTGGAGGTTGTTCTGTCCCCAATGTCTTGCTGTAATATCTGTCCTGCATATGGGTAGAAACTCATAAAATACAAAGACTGTAGGTTTAGCATGAGGAGATGTCATGTGGCCAATGATGGGGAAGTTCTGTCTTTCCCTTCATTAATTGGGCTATTGTGCATGATCTGTTTTTGTTTGCTGAAATTCAGGTTAGAGATAGGAAACTTCCTCATGTTGGAAGAGCTTTGAACATTCTCAGACCTAGTCACCACTCACCTGGTGTCTGGGGTTCACCTTCATACTCCAGGTCACAAAGCAGTTCTGTCCAATGGAACATTCTACAGTCATGAAAATGTGCTATAATCTGCACAGTTCAATAGCTAGCTAGCTGCTATTGAACACTGAAAATATGGTGGCTAGTGGTGAATAAACAAATGGATTTTTTATTTTATTTAACGTTAATTCACTTAATTCACTTAAATCTAAATAGCTACATGAAACAGGCTATCCTGTTACACATTGCAATCCTAGGACCTGTGGGTTTCTGAAATCTGATGCAAAGTCTTTGCAAATATGACTATTCAAAGTATATCCTGGGCTCTTGATCAATGAGGATGTGAGCATCTCCAAAACAGAATGATCCCTGATGGAAACAAGTGCAATGACTTTATCTGTGCGGTTGACCCTTGAACACCACAGGTTAGATCTGCAGAAGTCCACTTATATGGGGATTTTCTTCCACCTTTGCCACTGCTGAGACAGCAAGACCAACCTCTTCTCTTGCTCCTCCTCCTCAACATACTCAATATGAAGACGTTGATGATAAAGACCTTTATGATGATCCACTTCTATTTAGTGAATAGCAAATATACTTTCTCTTACTTATGATTTAATTTTATCCAGCTTGCTTTATTGAAAGGATATAGAATATAATGCACATAACATACAAAATAGATGTTAACCAACTGCTTATGTTAGTATCAGTAAGGCTTCCAATCAGTAGTAGGCTATTGGTAGCTAAGTTTGGGGAGCCAACAGTTATGTGCAGATTTTTCACTGGGCAGGGGATCAGTGACCCTAATGCACACATTGTTAGAGGGTCAAACGTACTTGCCAGCAGAATATTGGCCTTATTTTTCTGTGAGGCCAGATGGCTTTTTCCTCCCTCTGAATCTGAATTCATGGGTTTTGTTTTAGAAAATATATCTAATTTCAAAAAACCTATGCACAAGTTGAAAAATCTCTCTTGTGGCATGCATTGAAAAGATTCAAGAGCAGGAACTATGTTACTGTTGGTATTATGTTCCCAACGTGGACCATGGTGGCTGAGGCATAGTAGAAGCTTGGTAGCTGTAGAGGAAAGGAAGGAAAGAAGGAAGGAAGGAAGGAAGGAAGGAAGGAAGGAAGGAAGGAAAGGAAGTAAGGGAGGAAAGAAGAATGGAAGGAAGGAAGAATGGAAGGAAGGGAGAAAGGAAAGAAGGAAGAAAGGAAGGGAGGGAGGGAGAAAGGGAGAAATAAGGAAAGAAGGAAGGAAGGAAGGAAGGAAGGAAGGAAGGAAGGAAGGAAGAAAGGAAAGAAGGAAGGAAATAACAGAGATTCAATGAAACAGGCAACTTGATGTGGTGGTTAACTTTATGGGTCAACTTGACCAAACCACAAGGTGCCCAGAATTTTGTTAAACATTATTGCTGGATATGTCTGTGAAAATGTTTGCAGAGAAGATTAGCAATTGGTGGATTGTGTGAAGCAGGTTGCTCTCATTGGTGTAGATAGGCATGATCCAATCTGTTGAAGGTCTAAATATAAAAGAAAGAAAAAAGATCACTTATGTTCTGCTCTAAACTGGCTATTCTAGTTAGAAATTTGTCTAACCTTTTTTCAATGTTCTTAACTTCCTTGCATTGGGTTAGAACATGCACCTTCATCTCAGAGCAATTCGTTATTACCCACCTTCTGAAGCCTATTTCTGTCAATTTGTGAAACTCATTCTCCATCCAGTTTTGTTCCCTTGCTCATGAGGAGTTGTGATCCTTTGGAGGAGAAGAGGCATTCTGGTTTTTTGGAATTTTCAGCTGTTTTGCACTGATTTCTCCCCATCTTCATTGATTTATCTACCTTTGGATGGGGTTTCTGTGTGGATGTCCTTTTTGTTGATGTTCATACCTTTCCTTTCTGTTTGTTAGTTTTCTTTCTAACAGTCAGACCTCTCTGCTGCAGGTCTGTTGGAGTTTGCTGGATGGTACTCTAGACCCTGTTTGCTTGGGTATCACCAGTGAAGGCTGCAGAACAGCAATGATTGCTGCCTGTTCCTTAATCCCAGAGGGGCATCCACCAGATGCCAGCTGGAATTTTCCTGTATGAGGTGTCTGTCAACACCTGCTGGGAGGTGTCTCCCTGTCAGGAAGCACAGGGGTCAGGGGCCCACTTGAGGAGACAGTCTGTCCCTTAGCAGAGCTCAAGCACTGTTCTTGGAGAATGGCTGCTCTCTTCAGAGCCGGAAGGTTTAAGTCTCCTGAAGCTGCGCACACAACCACCCCTTTCCCCAGCTGCTCTGTCCCACAGAGATGAAGGTTTTATCTATAAGCCCCTAAATGCAGCTGCTGCCTTTATTTCAGAGATGCCCTTCCAAGAGAGGAGGAATCTAGAGAGGCAGTCTGGCTGCAGTGGCTTTGCTAAGCTGCAGAGGGCTCTGCCCATATGGAATTTCCACTGAGGAGCTGGTACCATTCCTTCTGAAACTATTCCAATCAATAGAAAAAGAGGGACTCCTTCCTAACTCATTTTATGAAGCCAGCATCATCCTGATACCAAAACCTGCAGAGACACAACAACAACAACGACAACAACAACAACAACAACAACAACAACAACAAAATTTCAGGCCAATATCCCTGATGAACATTCATGCAAAAATCCTCAATAAAATAATGACAAACCGAATCCAGCAGCACATCAAAAAACTTACCCACAACGATCAAGTCTGCTTCATCCGTGGGATGCAAGGCTGGTTCAAAATATGCAAATCAGTAAATGTAATCCATCACATAAACAGAAACAATGACAAAAACTACCTGATTACCTCAATAAATGCAGAAAAGGCATTAAAATTCAACACCGCTTCATGCTAAAAACTCTCAGTAATCTACGTACTGATAGAACATATCTCAAAACCATAAAAGCTATGTGTGAAAAGCCCATAGCCAATATTATACTGAATGGGCAAAAACTGGAAGCATTCCCTTTGAAAACCAGCACAAGACAAGGATGACCTCTCTCACCACTACTATTCAACATAGTATTGGAAGTTCTGGTCAGGCCAATCAGGCAAGAGAAAGAAATAAAGATATTCAAATAGGAAGAGAGAAAATCAAATTGTCTCTCTTTGCGGATGACAGGATTGTATATTTAGAAAACTCCAATGTCCCAGCCCAAAATTTCCTTAAGCTGATCAGCAACTCCAGCAAAGTATCAAGATACAAAATCAATGTGCAAAAATCAAGAATTCCTATATACCAATAATACACAAACAGAGATCCAAATCATGAGTGAACTCCCATTCACAATTCCAACAAAGAGAATAAAATACCTGGGAATACAACCTACAAGGGATGTGAAAGACCTCTTCAAGGAGAACTACAAACCATTGCTCAAGGAAATAAAAGAAGTCACAAACAAATGGAAAACCATTCCATGCTCATGGGTAGGAAGAGTCAATGTCATGAAAATGGCCATATTGCTCTAAGTAATTTATAGATTTAATGCTATCCCCATCAAGCTACCATTGACTTTCTACACAAAATTAGAAAAAAACTGCTTTAAATTTCTTATGGAACCAAAAAAGAGCCCACATAACCAAGAGAATCCTAAGCAAAAAGAACAAAGCTGGAGGCATCACACTACCTGACTTCAAACTATACTACAAGGGTTCAGTAACCAGAACAACATGGTACTGGTACCAAAACAGATATATAGACCAATGGAACAGAACAGAGGCCTCAGAAATAACACCACATGTTTTCAACCATCTGATCTTCGACAGATCTGACCAAAACAGGAAATGGGAAAGGATTCCCTATTTAATAAATGATGTTGGGAAAACTGGTGAGCCAAACGCAGAAAACTGAAACAGGACCCCTTTCTTACAACTTGTACAAAAATTAACTCAAGATGGATTAAAGATTTAAACGTAAGACCTAAAACCAAAAAAACCCTAGAAGAAAACCTTAGCAATACCATTCAGGACATAGGCATGGGCAAAGACTTCATTACTAAAATACCAGAACCAATGGCAACAATAGCCAAAATTGACAAATGGGATCTAGTTAAACTAAAGAGATTCTGCACAGCAAAAGAAACTATCATCAGAGTGAACAGGCAACCTAAAGAATGAGAGAAAAAATTTTCAATCAAAGAGCTAATATCTAGAGTCTACAAAGAACTTAAACAAATTTGCAAGAAGAAAAAAAACAACCCCATCAAAAAATGGGCAAAGGATATGAACAGACACTTCTCAAAAGAAGACATTTATGTAGGCAACAAACATATGAAGAAAGGCTCCTCTGCACTGGTCATTAGAGAAATTCAAATCAAAACCACAATGACATACCATCTCACACCAGTTAAAATTGCAATTATTAAATAGGAAACAACAGATTCTGGAGAGGATGTGGAGAAATAGGAATGCTTTTACACCGTTGGTGGGAGTGTAAATTAGTTCAACCATTGTGGAAGACAGTGTGGCAATTCCTCAAGGATCTAGAAGTACAAATATCATTTGACCCAGCAATCTCATTACTGGATATATGCCCAAAGGATTATAAATAATTCTACTATAAAGACAAATACACATGTATGTTTACTGTGGCACTGTTCACAAAACCAAAGACTTGGAACCAACTAAAATGCTCATCAATGGTAGACTGGATAAAGAAAATTTGGCATATATACACCATGGAATACTACGTAGCCATAAAAAAGGATGAGTTCATGTCCTTTGCAGGGACATGGATGAAGCTGGAAACCATCCTTCTCAGCAAACTAACACAAGAACAGAAAACCAAACACTGCATGTTCTCTCTCATAATTGAGGGTTGAACAATGAGAACATGTAGACACAGGGAGGGGAACATCACACACTGGGGCCTGTCAGAGCGTTGGGGACTAGGGGAGGGTAGCATTAGGAGAAATATGTAATGTTGATTAGGAGAAATATGTAATGGTTGATGGGTGCAGCAAGCCACAATGGCATGTGTATACCTATGTAACAAGCCTGCATGTTCTTCATCTACCCCAGAACTTCAAATATAATTTAAAAAAAGAAGTGAGAATTCACTCTTTCTACCTGACTGCTTGACCTGGGACATTGGTCTTCTCCTGCTATTAGACTGAAACTTAAACCATTGTTCCTTCTGGAACTGAGGCTTCTGCACTTGGACTGGAACCCACACCTTCAGCCCTCCTGGGTCTCCAGCCTTCAGAGTCAGACTGCAAATCACACTCCTGGCTCTCCTGCATCTTATGCCTTTAGGCTCAGCCTGGAACTCACACCCTTAGCTCTCCTGGGTCTCAGGCCTTCAGACTTAGACTGGAACTCACACCATTGGCTCTCCTGGGTCTTAGGTCTTCACACTTAGACTAGATTCACACCATTGGCTCTCCTGAAACTCCAGTTTGCAGATATTAGATCATGGGACTTTTTAGTCTCCATAATCATGTCAGCCAATATCATATAACACATTCATTTTATTAGTTCTGCTTCTCTGGCAAACCCCAAGTAATGCACTTGATGTCTGCATTTTTGTCTCTAGCTCCCACCAGCTGAGCAACAAGCCTTTCAGCATGCTGGGCCAATAGGGACCCAAGAGATTCCTGGACACCACCTGCCTTCTTGGGAGAAAATTTCCTCTTCCTGACTCGTAACACATGTGTGAGTTTCTGTGCGTGAGAAAAACACCTGGTACAGCTCAGTATCATAATCTATTTCCTCAGCTACAAAAGGAGAGTATAGAAAGAGGTAGAAGGGACTTAATTTCAGTCCCACAGACCTTTATTTTGCTGCCTCATGTGTTGCATTCTCCTTGAGTTCCTGCTGACTTTCTGCGAGGCAGAAATAATCTTTGTGGTTGAATGCAGCTGCTGAGGTTTTCAGAATGACCTCTTTTGAGAAAGTCAGCAAGCTGGCCCTGGCAGGTAAAACATGTACTCCCTCAGTGGTCCTTTTCAGCTCTGTGACTCAGTTTACCATGAATGCAGCCAGAACATATTTGATTCAGGGCTTCAGCAGGGCACCTGGATCCCACAATATGTGGACCTGTTCCTGTTCAACATCTAGTACGGGCTAAATTATATCCCACTAAAATTCACAGGTTGAAGCCCAAACACCCGGGACCTCAGAATGTGATTTTGTTTAGAGATAGGGATTTTAAAGAGATAACCAAGGTAAAGTGAGGTCACTATGGTGGGCCCTGATGCAATGTGACTTGTGTCCTTATAAGAAGAGGAGATGAGGACAGAGACAAACACAGATGGACCACCCTGTGAGGACACAGGGAGAAGATGGTGTCTACAAGCCCATGAGAGAAACCTCAGGAGGAACCAGCCCTGCCCACACCTTCATCTCTGACTTCCAGCCTTCAGGACTATGGGAGAATAAATGTCTGTTGTTTATAAGCTGACCAATCTATGGTATTCTGTGATAGCAGCCTGAAATGAACTAAGACACCTGATAAGAAGAGGAGATAAAGACACAGACGCACACAGAAAGATGACCCTGTGAAGACACAGGGAGAAGATGGCATCTGCAAGTCAAGAAGAGAGGCCTCAGGAAGAATCAGCCCTGCCCACACCTTGCTCTCAGACCTCTAGCCTCCAGGGCTGTGAGAGAATACATGTCTGTTGTTTCAGCTGTCCAGTCTGTGGTATTCTGTTACAGCAGTCTAAAATGGACTAAGACATCTTATAAGAAGAGATGAGGACACACACATGCACACAGAAGGATGACCACATGAGAACATATGGAGAAGATGGCATCTACAAGCCCATGAGAGAGGCTTTGGGAGGAACCAGCCCTGCCCACACTTTGATCTTGGACTTTCATGCTCCACAATGGTAGGAGAATAAATGTCTGTTGTTGAAGCTCCCTAGCCTTGGGTATTTTATTGTGATGCCTCAAGCAGACTGATAAACTATCCATTGTTTGTGGTCCAGTGGGGATTCCAAGTGATGGTTTTGCTTCATGTAGAAGGAAAGAGCCAAATCCAAACAGGAGAGTAAATGAGACAATCTCAAGGTTCTAATGGAACATGGGTTCAATTTCTGTCCCATGGATGAAAGGCCTCTGGAGGGCATGTGTCAGATTTGGGGGGTGGCACAAGATTCTGTTTCTGAGATGGGTTCTGTCTGTGGAATCCACGAATGGGTAGGTGGAGGAGAAGACACAGAGTCTGATGGGGCTTACCTGGAACCTACACTAGCAGACTTGCTGGTATCAGTGAGATTTAGCTACTGTGCCCTGTGAGGAAATATTTACTGTGATTAATCTTTTAATAACACTCCATTTTAATTGTACCACCTGAAGCAACTTGCCTCCCAAAACTGTTCCTGTAACCAAAGGGTTTATTTATATGTGAAGAATTAAACTAGAATTAAGCCAGATGGAGATTCACACATTCCTGCCTTTGTCTCCTCCTGGATTAAAAATATTTGGAGAGTGAAACTGTTTCTCCAAAGACTGGAAGTGTTAAAGTTATATGCATTAATTTATTGCAAATGTAATCCAAACGGGATTTTCACCATTCCTTTCTATTTTTGATTAGTTTTTGGCTTGACTTTACTGCTTTCCTCCCCAACTACCCCAATTTTTATTATTACTACTACTTTTATTTCTGAAGGCATACCCAAAAAATAAAAGCAGAAAATGATTTAACAAGGTTTTCCTCCTAAGGCATTTTTGTGATCAAAAGTGTCACTGAAGTCATTTTAAATGTATATATTTTCATGAAGAAAAATATATCTTCTTCCATGCATATTAAGATATAATTACAGCCAAATCATAAACTGTGTCTGCTCCAAATGCCAGAGGAATGAAGAAAACAGATTCTTCCCTCTCCAGTAACATACAAATGCATTACATTATTTTTATGTCTTCTTTTAGCGAACTTTAAAATGACAACATACAAAGGATATTCAAGTTGGGTAATTAACATTCTAATAGGTTTGAAGTTTATAGAACTCGTGCATGATACCATTAAGTCATCTTTGATCTACTAAATGACAAATACGCCTACTCTTCACGTCTCTCAATTTCTTCCCTGCAGTGATCATACTACATTTGCTATTATCACCGTATCTGAAATAGTGGCTTTCAGAATTCACCAAGACTCTGGGTCCTTCCAATTCACTTTCTGTAGGGTGTTCACTGTGCCATATGGGTGCGGATGCATGGACCAAACCACTTTTATTTCAATGTCATGGCTGGAAACCACATTACCCTGCAAACACCCTTAATACTCTGGTCCTCTCTCTGGTAACAGGGTGCAACCTCAATTCTGCTTCAATCCCATCTGCCAACTCACCTGAGCTAGATGTTTCTGGAAAAAAAAACACCATGGTGCCAATTTGTCTGTAGTATCATTCTCTCCTAGTAAATTTATTTTTCCCACTTTTCTAAAATCATTACAGTAGCCCCTTCTTATCTTTGATTTTGCTTTCCACAGTTTCAGTTATCTGTGATCAACCACAGTCTAAACATATTAAAATAAATATTCCAGAAATGAACAACGCATACGTTTTTAATTGAATGCTGTTATGAGAAGCATGATGAAGTTTCACAGCATCTTGCTCTGTGGCCGCAGGGACAGGATCATCGCTTTGCCAGCACATCCACGCTGTACAAACTACCTCCCTGTTAATCACTTGGGTGCAAAGAGATCATATTCCTATAGTGTTCATTACAGCATACTGTTATAATTGTATCCCACATAGACAAGAGGTGAACTACTGTCTTTACATCTTACCATCACTGACCCTAAGACCAAAATATCCCTTCCCCAGTTTAATCTAACAAACTTGCCTTAAATCGTACAGAGAAAATACATCCTGTGAGATGAGATAAATTTCACCTTTTTACTACCAATCCCACCCATCCACTGGAGACACACTCACCTTCTCTCTATTCTTTCTGGTTAAAATAAATGTATTTCTGTGCTTATTAACTTTGAAGATCTCCTAACTTGATCTCTTGCTGCTGGCAGCTTGGGGTAATTCCCACATTCCCACAGGGCTGTTCTCCTTAGACAGCCCACCCTTTGGTCACAACTGACCACAGGGACTACTGGTCTTCCAGTTCCATTGCATGCAGATGACTTCAAAGACTTGCTGTCAAGGCTGCTCTGCCTAAGGATTTGTACAGAGTTCAGACTTTATTTTCTTGGGGTTGGGGAGATGATGAATGCCTTTCAAATTATCCTTAAATAAAAGCAATGGGATGAGGAGATATATACCTCCTCCTTGCAGAAATAGTCCTGTTGCTCATTCTACAAAAATGTGCAGAGTTTCCACAATGGGACTGAAACTCTGCTGTAATGGCCAACATTTTTTCCTTCCTTTTTTTTCCCCACTTATTCCACCTTCTTCAGACAACCTCCCAAATAAACTACCTCTCCCAGGTCCCTCACTTGGGCTCTGCTTTTGGTGGAAACTGAACTTAAACACCCACCTCAACACTCAACAGAAAATCTCTGCTTCTCCATCAAAGAGAATAAAAAGTCTCATCTTTCCCACAAGAGCTAGAAAAAGGCACACCTCAAAACAGAAAGGCTAGGAAAAGCCTGGCCAACAGGGTGAAACCCCGTCTCTCCTAAAAGTACAAAAAAATTAGGTAGATATGGTGGCAGGCACCTGTAATCCTAGCTACTCAGGAGCCTGAGACACAAGAATTGTGTAAACCTGGGAGGTGGAGGTTGCAATGACCAGAGATTGCACCACTGCACTCCAGCCTAGGTGACAGACTCAGACTTTTTCTCAAAAAAAAAAAAAAAAAGTAAAGGAAAGTCTGGGAAAGTCTTTTCTCAAGATGTCCTAGAAGGTAACCCACTACCCAATCTATGGTGGTAGCATTTGTTTTATTAATAAAAACAAAAAAAATACTTCATAACATGGTGGATAATATATGCACACTGAAGTATGTTTTGAGTCAATGCCATTTTATTTTATTACAATTTCAAATTTTATTTTATTACAATTTCAAATTTTATTTTAGATTCAGGGGCCACATGCGCAGATGTGTTACATGGTATGTTTCATGATGCTGAGGTTTGGAGTATAAATGATCCCATCATCAGGTACTGAACTTAGTACCCAATGGGTAGGTTTTTAGCCCTTGTCCCCTTCCCTCCTTTCTCGCTTTAATAGTCCCCAGTGTCTATTTTCCCATCTTTATGTATATTTTCCCCATCCTTATAATTGGGAGCTACCCAGTGTTTAGTTCCCAATTATAAGTGAGAACCTGAGGTATTTGTTTTCTGTTCCTGTATTCATTTGCTTAGAATGATGAACTCTGGCTGCATCCATGTTGCTTCAAATGACATAATCTCATTCTTTTTTATGGCTGCATAGTATTCCATGATGCATAGTGAATATTCTTAGAAATTGCTAAGAAATACTGGCATGTATTTCACTGCAACAAAAAGACTTTCAAATGTGTGAGATGCTGCAAGATGAAATACTTTTCCTTGAGAATCCATGATCCAGGGCTTAGGGATATTTGCTATTGATGCTATGGTGATAATTCAAGCATCAGATCAGTATTATGTCATAACTATGCCTCTTTGTTGCATGGGCGGTCATCTGAGCCACATATTTTTGATGTCAACATAGCATTCTGGTGATAGGAAAACAAATCAACAAAATCTGGAGGAAGGAGTTGATGGCAGCTGACCAAAGGAGATGCAAGGCATGCCATGGGTCCTCCAGGTTGGGGTAGAGGTACATTTGCCAGCCCTGGCTCTCACTTCTGCTTTCAGGTATCATTCTTAGTGCTCTCTGGCACTCTCCACAGCGTCTTGGTTGGAAACACACATTCCTAGTCCATTCTAGGAAGAGTGAGTCTCTCTGGAAATAGCAGCAGTGAATACAAGACAGAGATGCAGTTGCAAGGAGAGCCATCCGGTGCTCACAAACTGAGACAATCGGCAACATTAATTACATTGCCAACCTTCATTCCCCTTTGATGTCTAACCAAGTCTATTCACGTGTTTCAGGGATTGCAACGTGCACATCCTTGGTGAGTCTTATTCTGCTTACCACCAAGCTAAATGCCCTAAGATCTGATGAGCTAAAGATGGAATTACATCCTGAGAAGCATTGCTTTATTTCTGTTTTAACTTTTGGGTCCAGCCCCTGCTTGGTTCCTCTGAGAACCAGAAAAAATCTTACCTCAAAACAGGATGGCTGGGAAAATCTCACTTAATCAGGACATTTATCTCAGTGGTAGACAGAATAATGCTCTCTGAGGATGTTGTTTTAGTCTATTTTCCCACTGCTATAAAGAATTGCCTGAGACTGGGTAATTAAAAAAGAAAAGAGGTTTAATTGAGTCACAGTTCCACATGGCTGGGAAGGCCTTGGGAAACTTACAGTCATGGCAAAAGGTGAAAGACAACCAAGACACGTCTTACATGGTGGCAAGAAAGAGAGAGTCAAGAGGGAGAAAGTGCCACTTATAAGACCATCAGATCTTGAGAGAACTGAATATCACAAGAATTGCACGGGGGAAACTACCCCAAGATCTAATGACCTCCCACCAGGTCCCTCCCTCAACACGTGGGGATTACAATTCAAGATGAGGTCTGGGTGGGAACAAGGAGCCAAACCATATCAGATGTGCACATCACAATCCCTGTAACATGTGAATAGACTTGATTAGATGTCAAGGGGAATGAAGGCTGCAGATGCAATAAAAGTTGCTAATCGGCTGACTTTAAAAAGTGAGAGTATTATCCTGGAATATCCAGGTAGAATCAATGTCATTAAGAGTCCTTAAAAGTGGAAGAGGGAGAAAGAAGAGAGTGCAAAGGAGATATGACTACCCAAAAAAGGCACAGACAGATGCACCTTGCAGGCTTTGAAAACGGAGAAAGAAGGTCTCTATAAGCTGAAAAAGGTGAGAAAAAGGATTCTGCCCTAACCTGAAGCACAGCCCTGCTGACACCTTGATTTCAGCCCACAAAGACTCAAGTCAGACTTCTGACCTCCATATCTGCCAGACTAAATTGGTGTTGTTTTGAACCAGTAAGTTTGTAGTGATTTGTTACAGCAGGAAATAGGAGACTTATACACTCACTTTCTTTTTTATTATTTTTTTATTATTTATAATTTTTTTATTATTATACTTCAAGTTTTAGGGTACATGTGCACAATGTGCAGGTTAGTTACATATGTATACATGTGCCATGCTGGTGTGCTGCACCCATTAGCTCATCATTTAGCATTAGGTATATATCCTAATGCTATCCCTCCTCCCTGCACCTACCCCACAACAGTTCCCAGAGTGTGATGTTCCCCTCCTGTGTCCATGTGTTCTCATTGTTCAATTCCCATCTATGAGTGAGAACATGCAGTGTTTGGTTTTTTGTCCTTGCGATAGTTTACTGAGAATGATGATTTCCAATTTCATCCATGTCTCTACAAAGGACGTGAACTCATTATTTTTTATGGCTGCATAGTATTCCATGGTGTATATGTGCCACATTTTCTTTATGCAGTCTATCGTTGTTGGACATTTGGGTTGGTTCCAAGTCTTTGCTATTGTGAATAGTGCCACAATAAACATACGTGTGCATGGGTCTTCATAGCAGCATGATTTATAGTCCTTTGGGTATCTACCCAGTAATGGGATGGCTGGGTCAAATGGTATTTCTAGTTCTAGATCCCTGAGGAATCGCCACACTGACTTCCACAATGGTTGAACTAGTTTACAGTCCCACCAACAGTGTAAAAGTGTTCCTATTTCTCCACATCCTCTCCAGCACCTGTTGTTTCCTGACTTTTTAATGATTGCCTTTCCAACTGGTGTGAGATGGTATCTCATTGTGGTTTTGATTTGCATTTCTCTGATGGCCTGTGATGATAAGCATTTTTTCAAGTGTCTTTTGCATGCATAAATGTCTTCTTTTGAGAAGTATCTGTTCATATCCTTTGCCCACTTTTTGATGGGGTTGTTTTTTTCTTGTAAATTTGTTTGAGTTCATTGTAGATTCTGGATATTAGCCCTTTGTCAGATGAGTAAGTTGTGAAAATTTTCTCCCATTTTGTAGGTTGCCAGTTCACTCTGATGGTAGTTTCTTTTGCTGTGCAGAAGCTTTTTAGTTTAATAAGATCCCATTTGTCAATTTTGGCTTTGGTTGCCATTGCTTTTGTTGTTTTAGACATGAAGTCCTTGCCCATGCCTAGGTCCTGAATGGTAATCCTCACTTCCATTTCCATTTTTGCAGTTGACATCTAAGTGGTTTCTCTGCATTCTTGAAAGTTGCTTTGGGTTTTCTTTTTCTTTTTTTTTCTTTCTTTCTTTTCTTTTTTTTTTTTTTTTTTTTTTTTTTTTTTTTTAGCTCTAAGCCTGCTGGTTTTGTTGAATAACTTTGTATAGATAGGACAACACAGAGCTGTGGTCCTTATTCACAGATTTAAAGTTTTTCTAGGCAGTTTTGAATCCTCAAAGGAAGATTATGTTCAAAAAAATTTTTTTTATACTTTAAGTTTTAGGGTACTTGTGCATAACATGCAGGTTAATTACATATGTATATACGTGCCATGTTGGTGTGCTGCACCCATTAACTCGTCACTTAACATTAGGTATATCTCCTAATGCTATCTCTCCTCCCTCCCCCCACCCCACAGCAAGCCCCTGTGTGTGATGTTCCCCTTCCTGTGTCCATGTGTTCTCATTGTTCAATTCCCACCTATGAGTGAGAACATGCAGTGTTTGGTTTTCTTGTCCTTGTGATAGTTTGCTGAGAATGAGGGTTTCCAGCTTCATCAATGTCCCTACAAAGGACATGAACTCATCATTTTTTATGGCTGCATAGTGTTCCATGATGTATATGTGCCACATTTTCTTAATCCAGTCTATCATTGTTGGACATTTAGGTTAGTTCCAAGTCTTTGCTATTGTGAATAGTGCTACAATAAACATACGTGTGCATGTGTCTTTATAGCAGCATGACTTATAATCCTTTAGGTATATACCCAGTAGTGGGATTGCTGGGTCAAATGGTATTTCTAGTTCTAGATCCCTGAGGAATCATCACACCGACTTCCACAATAGTTGAACTAGTTTACAGTCCCACCAACAGTGTAAAAGTGTTCCTATTTCTCCACATCCTCTCCAGCACCTGTTGTTTCTTGAGTTTTTAATGATCGCCATTCTAACTGGTATAAGATGATATCTCATTGTGGTTTTGATTTGCATTTCTCTGTTGGCCAGCATGGCTTTTCTTGTTCTCATTCTCAACAAGAAAGCAATACAAATCACTTTTGATGGCTTGGGAGGCATGAGTGTTCCACAACCTTCTTAGCTTGACATTCAATGTCCTCAACCACATTACCCTGACCTCCACTTCTAGTATTCTTTCTTTCTTCTTCCTTGCATACTTTCCGTATGTTCCTGGCAGACTGGACAATCTTCTATTCCTCAAACTAGCTCAAGTGTCTATAAAACAAAAAGTATTTGACACAGATCCCATTCAGCTTAGAAGTTTATTTTGCCAAGGTTAAGGACATGCCCAGCAGAAATAAACATGGAATCAGAGAAACAGTCTGAGGTCTGTGCCTTTCTCCAAAGATGATTCTGAAGGCCTCAATGTTTAAAGGGGAGAAGTGGGCTTGAAGGGAAAAAGGGAGGGTATGGTCACATTACTGAATGGAAATTGCAAGAGAAAGGGAGCAAGAGCAACAGTAGTCAAGTATATATTTTTCTCATGTTTAGGAAATCAGCATAAGGTGAACCTAGCTTATGTAGCTACCTGTGGAGATGTTTAACCCTTTACCTGTAGCTATCTGCTTAGGAATGAAAGGAAAGGCATCTTCTTGCATGATTCAACTTTGACCTTGTTTTTTCCTTTTGGAAGAGTGAATTGAGGTCCTGAGTTTTTATGTTTTCTTTCACATTTTATTAAGTCCTTGTCTATGTCTGTACCTCCTATATGGCTGGTACTGCCTTTGAGTTCTATCTTTTCCTAACAAATATCTACTCATTGATTCATTTCAAGAGAATCATAAGGCTATTGTCTCTCACTGTTTTACAGTAGCAGCTGTTGTTTTACCTTGTAGTATAGTGTACATGCCTGTGTGTTTATGTACATGCCTGTGTGTTTATGCATATGCCTGTGTGTTTATGCATGTTTGTTATAATGTCATGCTCATTTGACAGTAAACTCTTATAGGATCCTGGGAGATGCATCAGATATTTAGTAATAAGGCACACATATCAGCTTACATTTTCAAAAGAAGGAAATAAAATGAACATCACTTTCATGTGATGCAATCTTTTTATCCTTAATCCTTGGAAAAATTCTACCAGCAGACAGAAACATCTCTATTTTCAGAGTGATGAACCTGGCCTCCATAATGTTGTGTACTGTTTAGGATTCATGATCTAGTGAATGACGAGGGTAGGATTTAATGTTGTTGCACCGCTTTTTTTACACACACTGAGCCCCAAGAAATTATTCCTAGATTGGTTTGTTTCATCAGGTAAATCTCAGCCATTCTGAAAAAGTTCAGAGCAAGTTACTGAAGGCCTGTCCTTGTTCTGTCCCCTAGGATGGAGTCAGAAAGGAAAAAGCTGTGATGGGCTAAATTGTATCCCCCTAAAATACATATGTTGAAGTCCTAAACTCCAGAACATCAGAATGTGGCTGTATTTGGAGACAGGATCTTTAAAGAGGTGATTAAGGTAAAATGATGTCATTAGGGTGAACCCTGATCAAATGTGACTGGTTTCCTTATAAGAGGAGGAGATGAGGACCAGCCCTGGCCACAGCTTGATCTCTGACTTCCAGCCTCCAGGACTATGAGAGAATAAATGTCTGTTGTTTAAGCCACCCAGTCTATGCTATTCTGTTATAGCAGCCTGAAATGAACTAAGACAATTCATTACAAGAGGCAATGAGGACAAAGACACACACACAGAGATTACCCTGTGAGGGCCCAAGGAGAAGATGGTGTCTATAAACCAATGAAAGAAGTCTCAGGAGAAACCAGCCCTGCCCACATCTTGATCTCACACCTCCAGCCTCCAGGACTGTGGGAGAATCAATGTCTGTTGTTTATAAACCTCCCAGTCTATGGTATTCTGTTATAGCATTCTGAAATGGACTAAGATGTCACATAAGAAGAGGAGATGAGGAAACAGACACACACAGAGGGACAACCATGAGAGGACACAGGGAGAAGATGGCATCTCCAAGCTCAGGAGAGAGGCCTCAGGAGGTACCAGCCCTGCCCACACCTTGCTCTCGGACTTCCAGCCTCCAGGACTGTGAGAGAATTAATGTCATTTCTTAAGCCCCCTGGTCTGTGGACCTTTGTTATGATGACCTCAGCTGACTCATACAATGGTCTTGTGTGGCCCTGTACTCAGGACAGCTAGGGTCTGTGGTATTTTTACACAGAGAGAACTGTTTACAGACTGCATAGCCAGTCCTGAACACACTCACTGCTTTACTTAGGCTACTTACCACTGTCTTTGTTTTGGGGAAGAAAAGATCACAGAAGTGACTTTACTGAAACCTCAGTGTAAACTGTTTGCAATTGGTCTCTTACTGGGTGATTGATAGGACTCAGCATAAATGGGAAATAGAAAGTGCCTGAGACATGAGCCACTTGTGGATAACGTTTCTAGCTCTGGCCATCTTGGAATTCCAGGGGGCATCAGAATAATCTTGAGGAGGGTGCCCTGGTAGAGTAATTGATCTTAAATTAAAGTCTTAGCTGGGTCCTGAGAGACTTTAAAACTGGTGAGCCTCCTAGATGCAGAATCTTTATTATCACACCGAAAATGGAATTAATTATCAATGGTATGCACTCAAGACATACTTAGAGTGCCCTTGAATTAGTGGCAAATATTTTGCTTAAATTTCTGTCCAAAACATGGATTGCCTTCTGGAATGTGGGAGGGATGAGAGTTACAAATGCATAGTAGTGTCCATGCTCACATCCTACACAATCATTCATTGGAAAGCCAGAGAATTAGCCTTCCAGACTTCCTAACCTTTTCAATAGGACTCTAAAAATACAGAAAGCCCACATGTATTTTCATTCTTATGGAATGTTATCCTTTTGAAAAGTATTGCCCAAGAGAGGAGGCAGCAGAATGACTGACTTGTGGAAAACAGGCACCCCTAGCAGGGTAATTTCTCATGGACTGTGACTTCTTCATGGCTGCTCTGGCTCCAGCTGGAATTCACGGAGAGCCCCCGTGACTTTAACTTTACCACCATAAACCATAAGGCACAGAGACCCCTAATGCAGTCTCGTCACATGGAAAAAACCATGTGAGAGGACAGGTATGTTACATTTCTATTTTAATAATATCTATATGGATCCCATAACAGCATGTTGTAAACCTCACATACACACAATCAAATTTATTTAAGGAATTTTAAATGAGAACATTTGGTATTTGGTTTTCATGTGGATAACCTTTCCCTAGAAACAAAGGTGGGAAATGTGACTTGAACAGACAAAGAATTCTGTGAGGCTATTTTGAAAAATAACTGAATGGCTGCATCTATTGCAACATCGTCACCTTTAACTTTATTGATTTTTTTTTTTTTTTGAGACAGAGTCTCACTCTGTAACCCAGGCTGCAGTGCAGCAGCACAATCTCAGCTCACTGCAATTTCCACCTCCTGGGTTCAAGCAATTCTCTGCCTCAGCCTCCTAAGTAGCTGGGATTGCAGCTGCCAGATACCACACGTGGCTAATTTTTATATTTTTAGTAGAGATGCGGTTTCACCATTTTAGCCAGGCTGGTCTGGAACTCCTGACCTCACGATCCACCTGCCTTGGCCTCTCAAATTGCTGGGATTACAGGCAAGAGCCACTATACCCTGCCACACTTTTTTTTTTTTTTTTTTTTTGACAGAGTTTCCCTCTGTTGCCCTGGTTGGAGTGCAGTGGTATGATCTTGGCTCACTGCAACCTTTGCCTCTCAGATTCAAGTGATTCTCCTGCCTCAGCCTCCCGTGTAGCTGTGATTACAAGCACATGCCAGCACACCTGGAAAATTTTTGTATTTTTAGTAGCGATGGGGTTTTGCCATGTTGGCCAGGCTGCTCTCAAACTCCTGACCTCAAGTGATCCGCCCACTTCGTCCTCCCATAGTGCTAGGATTACAGGTGTGAGCCATTGTGCCTGGCTGATTAGTTACTTTTGAAGCTTGATATTCAAATGTATATACCATATGATACTTAGAAATAATAAAATACTTAGAAAAATAAGACAAAAAGACGAACTAAGAGAAACTGGCCATTAGATGTCTACAAGAATTTGCAAACAGTCACAACAGGCTCTGTAGCATTACTGGTTTGGTGACCATCTTAAATCAAGATATCCCAGAGGATGGAGTGAGCTTCAATGGGGAATGCAGGTAGAATCTCCAAACCTAAAAAATAATTTATCACTAACTTGAGAGGTCCTTTGTATCACAATGGACATTTGGATCTCTCTCTGTGTGTGTATGTGTTTGTGTATGGGTGTGGGTGGGTAGATGTTATGTCTTGAGTTCTAGGGAGCAAAGATGATAACATGGATGGTGAAGGAACTTATTATGGTCTGAATTCTCTCCCTAGAAATTCATAGGCTGAAGTCCTAATGCCTAGTGCCATGGAAGATAGTTGTATCTGGGGATTGGGTCTTTCACGAGGTAATTAAGTTGCATGAGCTCATTAGGCCAGACCCTAATTTAATACAACTCGTGGCCTTATGGTATCATCTAAATGTTTGTGTCCCCCTAAAATTCAACGTTGGAATTCTTAATCCCAAGGTTTAAGAAGAGCCACATGAATGGAATGAGTGCCCTTACAAAAGGGACCTCGGAGAACTCCCTCACCCCTTTCACCATGTGAGGACATAGTGAGAAGGTGCCATCTATGAATCAGGAAGTGGGGCCTCACCAGACACCAAATCCGCCATGCTTTTAACTTGGATTTCCAGCCTCCAGAACCGCAAGCAATAAATGTCTGTTGTTTCTAAGTCTCCCAGTCTATGGTATTCTGTTGTAGAAGCCTGAAATGGACTAATACACTTTATGAGAAGAGACGATGAGGACACAGACACACACAGAGAGATGACCTGGTGAGGACACAGGGAGAAGATGGTGTCTACAAGCTCTGGACCAAGGCCTCAGGTGGAGCCAGTCCTGCTCACAGCTTTATAACAGACTTCCAGCCTCCAGCACTGTGAGAGAATAATGTCTGTTGTTTGTAATCCACCTGGTCCATGGTATTTTGTGATAGCGTGTCCAAAATTGGTGGGTTCTTGGTCACGCTGACTTTAAGAATGAAGCCGCGGAACCTCCCGCTGAGTGTTACATTTCTTAAGATGGTGTGTCCAAAGTTTGTTCCTTCTGATGTTCGGACGTGTTCAGAGTAATTTCCTTCTTGTGGGTTCATGGTCTCGCTGGCCTCAGGAGTGAAGCTGCAGACCTTCGCAGTGAGTGTTACATCTCTTAAAGGCAGCATGCCTGGAGTTGCTGGTTCCTTCTGGTGGGTTCCTGGTCTCCCTGGCTTCAGGAGTGAAGCTGCAGATCTTCATGGTGAGTGTTACAGCTCACAAAAGCCAGGGACCCAAAGAGTGAGCAGCAGCAAGACTTAACTGTGAAGAGCTAAAGAAGAAATCTTCCCCAGCCTGGAAAGGGACCAGTAGCCTGCTTTTATTCCCTTATCTGGCCCCACCCACATCCTGCTCATTGGTCCATTTTACAGAGAGCTGATTGGTCAGTTTTACAGACTGCTGATTAGTGTGTTTACAATCCCAGAGCTAGACAGAGTGCTGATTGGTGCATTTACAATCCTCTAGC
This sequence comes from Gorilla gorilla gorilla, assembly GCF_029281585.2. NCBI lineage: Eukaryota > Metazoa > Chordata > Mammalia > Primates > Hominidae > Gorilla > Gorilla gorilla. The sequence goes on from NC_073248.2 coordinate 10,603,458, forward strand.
TAGACATAGAAGTTCTCCAAGTCCCCACTAGATTAGCTAGACACAGAGCACTGATCAGTGCATTTACAAACCTTGAGCTAGACACAAAGTGCTGATTGGTACATTTACAATCGTTTAGCTAGGCACAAAAGTTCTTCAAATCCCCATGGACTCAGGAGCCCGGGGGACTTCCCCTAGTGGATCCTGCGCAGGGGCCTCCGATGGAGCTGCCTGCCAGTCCCACCTGGCATGCCCACACTCCTCAGCCCTTGGGGGGTGGATGGGACCAGGTGCCACAGAGCAGGGGGTGGCACCCGTCAGGGAGGCTCAGGTGTGCAGGAGCCCATGGTGGGGTGGGCTCCGGCATGTCGGGCTGCTGGTCGGGAGCCCTGCCCCAAGGGGAGGTTGCTGAGTTTCTGCGTGAATTTGAGTGCAGCAGTGGGCCGGTAATGCTGGGGGACCCACGCAACCTCCGCAGCTGCTGGCCCAGGTGCTAAGCACCTCAATTCCCAGGGCTGGCCACCCTAAGTGTGGGGTCTGCTGAGCCAGCACCTACACAGAACTCACGCTGGCCCCAGAGTGCTGCCCACAGTCACGGTTCCCGCCGGCACCTCTCCCTCCACACCTCCTGGCAAGCAAAGGGAGCCAGCTCCACCTCTGCCAGCCCAGAGAGGGGCTCCCACAGTGCAGCGGTGGGCAGAAGGACTCCTCAAGTATGGCCAGAGTGGATGCCTAGGCCAAGGAGGTGCTGAGAGCGAGTGAGGGCTCTTTGGGGTGGTATGGAGAGATAATGGGCGATGTTTCTCAAGGCTGCTTCAACGGGAATTAGGGGCGGCATGGGAACCTACATTAGGAGAGATTAAGTTGAGGGAAGATGTTGGTGTAAGGGGTGATATTGTGGGGTTGTTAGAAGGAATATTTGTCTTATAGAATGATTGATGATGTCCTGGATATGGTTTTGTATGAATTGAGAAACTAAACAGAAGACACAAAGTCTGAAGAAGTGAAGGAGAAAAACAGATCTAAGAATTGGGAGGACCCAGGACATCCAGTCAGAGTGCCTAAGGGGATTCAGCATGATTATTTGCTTGGTTGGTGAGTTTTGGGCTCTATCCTTGCATTTTTTATGTTGTCATATAAGAGGACAGATTGATTTAGGTAAAAAAAAACACTCTTCTTTTAAAAATATACAGAGTCCTCCCTTTTCAGCAGTGAGTAAGTCATGGCCTCGGGAGTTCTGGAGGACAACGGCAGCTAGAGAGTCAACTTTGGCCTGAAGGACTGATAAAATTAGTGATATGTCTGTGTTGCTAGCACAGAAGTAATTAGAGAGGCTATGGAAAGTTGTGACAGAGATTGAAATGCCTGCTATTCCAGTACCTAGAGCAATAGTGGAGGCAGAAAGTCCTAAACCCACAAGCAAGGGAATTAGTGGAATAACCCTTTTTTGTAATGTCGCTGTCATGAAGGGAATAGGAAGCTCTTTGGTTCCATTTGCAAATTAAATTCTGGGAGTAAGAATAACTAGTGTGAATGTGCCTGTCCAATTAGGAGGTAGACACGTGTAGGTAGAGGATCCACAGAGGAAGAAGAGACCTTGTGCAAGGCAAAACTGGAAATACAAAGTAAAAAGATGAGAAGGAGAACTAAAAGAGGTGTCTTGTACCCAGACTCCTAGGGATCCAGCTAACGTGGCAGCAGTCAGAAGTTGTAATGGGGACTGATGGGGTAACTGTGTAAAGGGAGATGTTTGATTTTCATGGTGTATGAGAAAACATCAAGTGTTTACTAGCAACCTTTACTGTTATTTACAGAGCTGTGTATAAGTAAACAAGAAAAGGGCCTGGGAGGAGAGTCTGATGAGCAAGGGGAAGGTAGCCAAGGATGGAGTGAAATACAGTGTAAGTGTCTTCCTAAGCAATAATTACTGCTAATGTTTTTAAGTTTGACAGTATTTGATAGAGGGCTTATCTGTAATGTGGATACAGAAGGCTCCAATTGTTTCAGTGAAGTGTGTAGTTGGGCTTTGGAGCTGAAGAGTGAAGGAACATCAAGAAGGTGAAAGGTTACCCAGGGGAATTCCAGTGGGTCTTTGCTGAGAGATACATAAAGGAGTGTCCACAGGAATAGTAGTTTGTGTTGTGAGGGTCCAAATATGTGTAAGGGGGGAGTAGAGTTGATATAAACAGAAAGGTTTTTTAAGTAAGTGTGGAGGAGGGCGGCAGCTTGATGATGTGAAATGTCTGGGGAGGTTTCACTGGACCTGTCTAGAAAGTAAAGAAGTTCTTCAGGAGGGTAAAAGTGAGGGCTGTTAAAGGAAGTTCAGAGTTATAGGGAGACAGGAGATGTTGTGCTGTCTGTATGTAATGTGGGGACAGCTGTGTAGGTACAGGAAGAAAGGAAAGTGCAAAGCCAGTAATTATTCACTGAGGGATTAGAAATGGCTAGAAGAGAGTGAGTGAGATTGATAGTGTGGTGGAGATAGCTGGGGAGAGGTAAAGGGTGGCATAAGAATGGGAATAAGAGTGAGTATAAAAGTAAAGAATAGAACTTCATCAGGGGGAAAGTATTGGAGGGCGCCCTGCCAGCAAATATCATCTATCCACTCTAAGAGGGAGTTAAGAGCGGCAGTTTGGGGTTAGCACCAGGAGATATCAGCTGTGGTGGCTTGGAGAAACTGTGTAAACCAGCAGTGTAAACAAGAGCAGGACATTTATGAGTAGTTGAGAATGGTGACTAGGAGTATGACTAGACAGAAGATAGTAGGGATGACAAGCTTTTGGGGTATAGTTGAAGTAGTGGGGGTGACAGCATAAAGCTCTGTTGCAAAAAGTAGGGTAAGGATGAATAGAATTAATAGAATGGAGGGACATATTAGACTCATGAGGGTTATTAGTATACTTCAGAAATGTGGGTGAGTTTAAGGGAAGTAGGGGAGAGTACTTGTGACTTCCAGGAGGAAGAGGAGAGATTAGCCTGGCTGTCCAATGAACACAGCTTTGTTCTGGAATGGTGAACCCAGTGGGGAGGATTCTGAAGGCAGATGGCACTTGGGGTAATATAGATGACTAAGTAGGGTCTGGTCTATCGAGGTTGTAGAGTTTGAGGGGTCAGATTCTTAACAAGAACTGATCGTCCAGCTAAGATGTCTTCCTATGGCTGGGAATCTGAAGTAGGCAAGAGAAGATTAGCAGCCTGGTGAATTTCCTGTCTAGTCTGCTGGAGAACTGGAAGATAGTCACCTAGAGGGCTGGTGTCTGGGACAAAGTTGGGGCCAAGCAAGAAAATGCATCCATATAAAAGTTCAAATGGACTGTACCCTGTAGCATGATGAGGGAAAGCTCTAATTCTGAGAAGGACAAGAGGTAAAAGTACTGTCCAGTCCTTTTTAAATTGGAGGCTGATCTTGGTGAGGTGTGTCTTTAAAAGACCATTAGTCCATTCTACCTTTCCCGAAGACTGAGGATGGTAAGGGATATGAAGTTTCCACTGAATAACAAGAGCCCGAGAAACTGCTTGGGTGATTTGACTAGTAAAGGCCAGTCCGTTATCAGACTGTATAGAGGTGGTAAGGCCAAACCAAGGAATTATGACTGACAGAAGGGAAAAATTACCACAATGGCCTTCTCAGACCCTGTGGGAAGGGCCTGTACCCATCCAGTGAAAGTATCTCCCAGACCAAGAGGTATTTTAGTTTCCTGACTCAGGGCATGTGAGTAAAGTCAATTTGCCAGCCCTGGACAGGGGCAAATTCTCAAGACTGACGTGTAGGGAAGGGATGGGGCCTGACAAATTCCTGAGGAGTAGTAGAATAGCAGATGGAACACTGAGAAGTGATTTTTTGAGGATAGATTTTTATGATGGGAAGGAAAAGAGAGGTTTTAAGAGGCGGGTTAGTGGCTTGTAACTTACATGGAAGAGGTTATGAAATGACAGAATAGAGTGGGCCTGTGAGGCTGGAAGGAGATATTTTCCTTGGTCTAAGAATCCTTGGTCTAAGAATCATTTGCCTTGTGTGGGAAGAGATTGATAGGTGGAAGTTTCAGTGGTGGAGTAGGTGGGATTGACTGATGAGGAAGAAAACTGGCCATGAGGGACAGAAATTGGAATACTAACTGCTTCTTTAGCTACCTTATCAGCATAAGTGTTGCCCTGAGCAATGGCATCTGATGCCTTTTGATGGCCCTTGCAGTGAATGACTCCAGCTTCCTTTGGAAATAAAGCTGCCTTGAAAAGAGTTTTTATTAAAGAGGCATTAATGATGGAGGATGCTTGTGTAGTGAGGAAACCTCTCTCAGCCCATATAACAGAATGGTGGTGCAGGATGTCGAAGGCATATTTAGAGTCAGTATAAATATTGATGTGCAGTCCCTTTGCAAGAGTAAGGGCCTGAGTTAAGGCAATGAGTTCAGCTTTCTGAGAGGTAGTGGAGGGGGCTAGAGCAGTAGCCTCAGTGATAGATGTGGAAGATGCTATAGCACAGTCTGCCTTTGCTGGTGAGTGGCGATTAGGCCTGATGGAACTGCCATTAATAAACCAAGTGTGATCAGGGTGAGGAACAGGAAAGAATGAAATATGGGGAAATCAACTGAATGCCAGGTGAATTACAGAGATACGGTCATGGGGGTCAGGTGTGGTATCAGGAATAATGCAGGAGGCCATATTGAAGTCCAGGCCAGGAACAGTAGTAATTGTGGAAGACGCAACAAGGAGTGAGTATAGCTGAAGGAGCCAGGGAGCAGATGTTATGCCTAGACTGTTTGTTCTTTAAAGAAGACCACCAGAGTCCAGAGTCAAAGCCAAGCGGCAAGGATCTTTACTACAAGTTCGAACCTGGTCCCTTCATTCCACAGCATACAAGAGGGCCCTGAACAATGCGAGTGTTTGCTTTTTATAGCCTGAAAGTTACAGGGGAACAAAGGAATTCTTTTGGTTCCCGCTCTTTCAGTAAAACTTTGAATGGCTGTCTCTTTATCAGAGACTTTCCTGGTGGTGTTTGTACTGGGCTCAGGAAGTTTGAGAGATATATGGCAATATGTGGTGGGATAGGAGGATAGGATGTGCTTGTACTAGGCTTGTTTGTTTTGAGCCCGGGGCTGAGGAATGTGCCTAGCTCTTTTCACAGAAAGTATATGCATCAGGTGTGAGGAAGAAAATAGCTTTTGGAAGTTACGAGAACTGTAGAGAGTGAGTAGCATAGTTTGTGATTTTTGAGGGCCTCTAAAAGTACTAGGGCAGTGGCAGCTGCTGCATGGAGACATCATGGACAGACTAAAACAGTAAGGTCAAGTTGTTCAGACAAAAAGCCTACAGGGCATCATCCCAGCTCTTGTGTAAGAATTTTGACTGCATAGTCCTGCACTACAGCTGTGTGTAATGAAAAAGGGTTGGGATGAGTTAGAGAGAGCTAGTGTGAGAGTAGCTTTAGGGCTGTTTTTAAGGAATGGAAAGAGGAGTGGTGACAGGATTTAGGATCTATGGCATCAGCTAGGTTTGCTTTTGTGAGTTTATATAATGATTTAGTCAGGATAGTAAAACTAGGTATTTAAAGGCAGAAGAACCTAACCATCCCTAGGAAGGAAAGGAGTTGTTGTTTTGTAGAAGGGGTTGGTGTTTGGGAGATTAGCCAGACATGATCATCAGGGAGAGCATGTGTGTTTTTATGAAGAATTATGCCAAGATATATAATGGATAAGGAAGAAATTTGAGCTTGACTGAAGAAATGGGGGCTGTCCATGAAGCCTTGCAGCAGAACAGCCCAGCTAATTTGCTGAGCCTGATGGGTGTCAAGGTCTGTCCAGGTGAAAGTGAAGAAAGACTGGGATGAAGCATGCAAAGGAATAGTAAAGAAAGCATGTTTGAGATCCAGAATGGAATAATGGGTTATGGAGGTGTTGTGAAGGGAGGTATTGAGGATAGGAGAATATATGGGTTTGGCACCATGGGGTGGATGGGCAAAATAATTTGGTTGATAAGGTGCAGATCCTGAACTAACTTGTAAGACTTGTCTGGTTTTTGGACAGGTAAAATGGAGAATTGTAAGGAGAGTTTATAGGCTTTAAAACTCCATGCTGTAACAGGAGAGTGATAACTGGCTTTAATCCTTTTAGAGCTTGCTGTGGGATAGGATATTGGCATTGAGCAGGGTAAGAGTGATTAGGTGTTAACGGGAGGGTAAGGGGTGCATGATTGGTCACCAAGGAGGCAGTAGATGTGTCCCATACCTGTGGATTAAGGTGAGGAGGTACAAGGGGAGGATGCAAAGGAGGCTTTGAACTGGGGAAAAGGGCAGCAGTGAGGTGTGGCTGTAGCCTAGGAATACACAGGGTAGCAGATAATTTAGTTAAAATGCCTCAACCTAATAAGGGAACTGGGCAGGTGGGGATAACTAAAAATGAGTGCATTAAAGAATGTTGTCCAAGTTGGCACCAGAGTTGGGGAGTTTTACTTGCTTTAGAAGCCTCACCGTCAATACCCACAACAGTTATGGAGGCAAAGGAAACAGGCCTTTGAAAGGAAGGTAATGTGGAGTTGGTAGCCTGTGTATTGATTAAGAAGGCAATGGACTTACTCTGTACTCTAAGAGTTACCGAAAGCAACTTTGATGGTCCAGGGAGCTTCCCAGGTGATTGGGCAGCCTCAGTCTTCAGCAGCTAAGCTGAGAAGATCTGGGAAGGAGTCAGTCAGAGAGCCTTGGACCAGAGTTCCAGGGGCTCTGGGAGTGGCTGCCAAGTGATTTGGACAGTCCAATTTCCAGTGGGGTCCCACATAGATGGGACACAGCTTAGGAGGAATCCCAGGCTATTGGCATTCCATGGCCCAGTGGCCAGATTTCTGTCACTTGAAGCAAGATCCTGATGGAGTAGGTCCTGTAGGAATGTTGACTGCTGTGGCTCAGGCATTTTGAAGTTTTTGTATGCCAGAGGTGTGGCTGGGTTTTGTCTCACATCAGAGGGAAATAATTGCAACTCAGAAATGTATTGTAGTCTGGTTGCCTCCTCTCTATTATTGTACACTAGAAGATGAGGTTGATTAATTCTCGTTGTTGAGTTTGAGGGCTGGATTCTAATTTTTGAATCTTTTTTTAAATGTCAGGAGCTGACTGGGTGATAAAATGCATATTGAGAATAAGACGGCCTTCTGGCCACTCTGGGTCTAGGGCAGTAAAGTGTCTAAGGGTTGTTGCCAAACAGGCCATGAACTGGGCTGGGTTTGTATATTTGATGAAAAAGAGCCTAAACACTTACTGATTTGGGAAAGGTTGGATAAGAAAAAGGAGCATTAACCTTGACTATGCCTTTAGCTCCAGCTACCTCTTTAAGAGGAAATGATTGGGCAGGTGAGGGAAGGCTAGTTGCAGAACAAAACTGTAAGCCAGACCAGGTGTGAGGAGGGGAGGTGATAGAAGGATTATAGGGTGGGGGAGTGGAGGCTGAGGAATAATTGGAGCCTGATTCAGGATGGTGGGGAGTGACCTGAGGAGGAGCAGTCTGGGGAAGAGGTGAGAGGTCAGATGGGTCGGTAGAAAAGGAAGATTAAAAGAACTAATTGACACTTGGGGTTGGACTGAGGGGACAGGCAGGAGGGAAAGAAGGAGGATTTGGGACAAGCCACACTGGCAACAAAGTAGGGAGGGACCGATGTGTAAAAGAATGCCTGGCTGTCAGGCTCCACAGACCATTTGCCCATTTTATGACAAGAATTATCTAGATTTTGTAGGATGGAGAAATTGAAAGTGCTGTCTTCTGGCTATGGAACCATTGTCGAGTTTGTATTGGGGTCAAGTGGTGTTTCAGAAGAAAATAAAGCATTTAGGTTTTAGGTCAGGTGTGAGTTGAAGAGGTTTTAAGTTCTTGAGAACATAGGCTAAGGGTGAAAAGGGAGGAATGGAGGGTTGAAGGTTGCCTATAGTGAAAGAGGCAAGCCCAGAGAAAAGAGAGGGTAGAGATATGGAGAGAAGAGGTGGGCGGTACTTGCCCCCCAGGAAAGTGGTACTTGCCACTAAGGTGGAGGATCAAGGCAAGTGCCCCTGGGGTGATCAGACGCCTCTGAAATGCGGGTGAATAATCAGACAAGTGTCCCCACAGTGATTAAACACCAAGGGAAGACTGTCTTCCTGAGTCCATGACCAGCGCCAGAGTTTTGGGTTCACAGATAAAACATGTCTCCTGTGTCTCTGCCAGAAAAGGAAAGGAACTGAAATTAAGAGAAGGGAGAGATTGAATGGTGGTACCAAGATTGAAAGGAGAAAGAGGTTTAGGGATAGTGAGAAAGGTTGTAGAAGAGAGTAAAATAAGGCCGCTTACCCTATTTAAAATTGGTGAGAAGTTCCTTAGGCTAGTTGGTCTTAGGACCAGAGGTTGTAGGTGGATCTTTCTCACAGAGCAAACAGCAGGAGGACAGGGGTTTGATCTCCCAAGGGAGGTCCCCTGATCTGAGTCACAGCACCAAATGTCACATGCATCTGTGTAAAGAGACCACTAAACAGTCTTTGTGTGAACAATAAAGCTTTTTAACCACCTGGGTGCAGGTAGGCTGAGTCCGGGTTTCAGCACCAAATGTCATGTGCATCCATGTGAAGAGACCACCAAACAGACTTTGTGTTAGCAATAAAGCTTTTTAACCACCTGGGTGCAGGCAGGCTGAGTCTGAAAAGAGAGTCAGTGAAGGGAGATAGGGGTTGGGCTGTTTTATAGGATTTGGGTAGGTAATGCAAAATTACAGTCAAAGGGTGCTGTTCTCTGGCAGGCAGGGGTGGGGGTCACCAGGTGCTCAGTGGGGGAGCCTCTGAACCAGGAGAAGGATTTTCACAAGGTAATGGCATTAGTTAAGGCAGGAACTGGCCATTTTCATCTCTTTTGTGATTCTTCACTTGCTTCAGGCCACCTGGTTGTATAAGTGCAGGCTTGGGCTCAGAGGCCTGACCTGAAGTACAATCTAGATATCTCTTATCTTCCCTCAAAAGAGTTTTTTTGTTGCTGTCTTTGAAATCCTGGAACAGACATAATTAATATGCAAAGATAGATAATGTCAGTTTTCTAAGAATTTCCAAAAGTCACCAAGCCTATGAAAAGCAGAACCATTCCTGAAAACACATGTTCAAAATGTTGGAAAAAGAATTATAATAGATTCCAGAAGAAGTCAGAAGAATCCCCCGTGAGCAAAACAAGCCTGTTCAGCTGCTCAGCCTGCATGTGGGAAGCAGTTTTATTTCTCTGGATGTCAGCATTTCTCTGCACATAGGCCTAGCTGCAAAAGACATTTCCACCCTCAGCTGGATGAAGGGGCCAGACCACATTGTAGGATATCTCCTCCAGATACTCTGGCCACTGTCCTGGGTGTTCAGTGTGTGGTCAACAGTCAGTCTTCCTGGACAAGGGAAAGGAGAGAGACAGTGTGACCTAGCGAGGTGAGAGCAGGGAGGAGTCCCACAGAAGGTGGTTACAGACTCTTCTTTCCTGAAGGAACACAGCTAGGCTGAGATTTTACCTAGTAGTCTGTTGGTTTCTCAGAGGCCAATGGAAATGTTGCAGGTGAGAATTTAGCTGCTGCTGGAGGGAGCAAGTTTCTGGAGAGGAAATTGGCCTCCCTTGTGGGGGATAAAGGATGGAAGGAAATGGATCAGAAGTCCCAGGGGCTGGCTGAGGAAGAAGAACTCTAACAGCAGGGCAGGAAATCTGCAGTCAGAATTGCAGTTGGTTTCTCCCTTATCTCCTCTCTCTTCCTACTCTTGTTCTATCACTTCCTTGGCCCCAAAGCATCTCTGCCCATCTTTTCTCATCCTTCCCTCCCATGCCCTCTCCTCCCACAGTGCTTACTCAACATTCTACCCATCCTTGCCTTTCCTTCTCAGAGAAACACTTTTTATGGTTATTTCTTGATGATATGTTAAACAAAGGTAGATTATTCATGCCTCCCCTTTTTAGATAATATAGGGTAACTTCTTGAGGTTGCCATGGCATTTGTAAACTGTCATGGCACTAGTAGGGGGGCAGCAGTGATGACAAGTAGAGGTCTCTCTCATGGCCATCTTGAGTTTGGTGGGATTTGGCTGACTTCTTTAGAGTAACCTGTTTCATCAGCAAGGTCTTTATAACCTGTGTCTCGCGCTGACCTTCTATCTCATCCTGTGAATTCTAAGTCTGGGAATGCAGCCCAGTAGTTCTCAGCCTCATTTTATCTAGCTCCTATTCAAAATTGATTTGCACTGGGTCACATACTTCTGACAGACTGTAGAAAGTTGAAAAGTTCCTTTTCAAAGCTCATATTGGTTTAAAAATGAAATAATAGATGCTAGAAATAATAGTTCCTTACTCTAAAGCTTCCTATCAACTATTAGTTCTTACGCTTTAGTCCAGTTAATTGCTTTGGCTTAGTCAGGCATGCCCAGAGAGGCATAGGCAAGTCTTAGTTTATAGCTTATGCCCCTTCCTTATTTGAAAATGTTATTGCTTCCTTAAACCTTTGTAAGCAACTTCCTCTCCTACTTTGTCCTCCCTTGCACTTACCTGTTTAGGAAAGTTTTAGGCTATTAGCAAACTGGGTATCAGTTTAAGACTGTGAGGTCCACCTCCAGCCAGTGGATGCAGGACACAGCAGTAAGGGCAACCTAAATGTGTAAGGGTTAAATATGTCTGCTTTTTCTTTGCAAATGTGCTCTTGCCATTATTTCATCTGTGATTGAACACCCTTTCTTCAGAAAGTAAAAATTGCCTTGCTGAGAGATCCTTTTTCTCCATGCTGACTTTTCTTTATGGTGCCAATTATCTATTTCTAAACAGACTTATCCTCGGTGAAGTGTCAAGACTTCACAGCTGAAGATTGCCTGTTCACTCTGATGGTAGTTTCTTTTGCTGTGAAGAAGCTCTTTAGTTTAATTAGATCTCATTTGTCAATTTTGGCTTTTGTTGCCATTGCTTTTGGTGTTTTAGACATGAAGTCCTTGCCCATGAATGAGAGAAAATTTTTGCAATCTACTCATCTGAAAAAGAGCTAATATCCAGAATCTACAATGAACTCAAACAAATTTACAAGAAAAAAAAACCCCATCAAAAAGTGGGCAAAGGTTATGAACAGACACTTCTCAAAAGAAGACATTTATGCAGCCAAAAGACACATGAAAAAATGCTCATCATCACTGGCCATCAGAGAAATGCAAATCAAAACCACAATGAGATACCATCTCACATCAGTTACAATGTCCATCATTAAAAAGTCAGGAAACAACAGGTGCTGGAGAGGATGTGGAGAAATAGGAACACTTTTACACTGTTGGTGGGACTGTAAACTAGTTCAACCATTGTGGAAGTCAGTGTGGCATTTCCTCAGGGAACTAGAACTAGAAATACCATTTGACCCAGCCATCCCATTACTGGGTATATACCAAAAGGATTATAAAACATGCTGCTATAAAGACACATACACACATATATTTATTGTGGCACTATTCACAATAGGAAAGACTTGGAACCAACCCAGATGTCCATCAATGATAGACTGGATAAAGAAAATGTGGCACATATACACCATGGAATACTATGAAGCCGTAAAAATTGATGAGTTCATGCCGTTTGTAGGGACATGGATGAAGCTGGAAACCATCATTCTCAGCAAACTATTGCAAGGACAAAAAACCACACACTGCGTGTTCTCACTCATAGGTGGGAATTGAACAATGAGAACACATGGACAGAGGAAGGGGAACATCACACACTGGGGCCTGTTGTGGGATGGGGGTAGGGGGGAGGTTTAGCATTAGGAGATATACCTAACGTTAAATGAAGAGTTAATGTGTACGGCACACCACCATGGCACATGTGTACATACGTAACAAACCTGCACATTGTGCACATGTACCCTAAAACTTAAAGTATAATTAAAAAAAAAAGAAAGAAAGAGAAAAAGAATTCACAGCTGAGTAGAGAGGTTGTGTGGACTTAAGAAATGTTTCTGGGCAGCTTAAAGGAGCCAGAACAAATGGCCCCCAAATTGCCCTGAGACTCGGGGCTGGCTTTTGAGCCCCTGAGTAATGTTGAACAGATTTTTGCATAGATATCAATATCGTCACTTCTTCAGGTTGGTCAAAGGTGAGGAGGATTAGAGGATGAATGCATTTCAAGTCGGAGTCATAGCTCTGGGAGTTTTAATCCTATGAACCTTTAATCTAACTAAGGCAACAGACCTTATTGCTTTAAGACACGGCTCTGAACCCCAATGTTCATGTGTTAGTCTTCTGTGGCTGCCATAATGAAGTCCCACAGAATGGGTGGCTTAAACAAAAGGGATTTGTTTTGTCAGGGTCTTGGAGCCTGGAAGTCCCAAATGAAGGTGTGGACAGGGCTGGTTCCTCCTGAGGCATCTCTCCTTGGCTTGTAGATGCCATCTTCTCCACGTGTCCTCATGTGGTCATCCCTCTGTGTGTGTCTTTTTTCCAATCTCCTCTTTTTACAGGATGCCTTAGTCCATTTTAGGCTGCTGTAATGGAATACCATAGGTTAGGTGGTTCTTAAACAATAGACATTTCTTCTCTCACAGTCCTGGAGACTGGAAGACTGAGATCCAGTTGTGGGCATGGCTGGTTCCTCCTGAGGCATCTCTCCTGGGCTTGTAGACACCATCTTCTCCCTGTGTCCTCACAGAGTTATTCCTCTGTGTGTGTCTGTGTCCTCATCTCCTCATCTTATGAGGTGTCTTAGTCCATTTCAGGTTGCAATTACAGAATCCCATAGACTGGGTGGCTTGTAAACAACAGACATTGATTCTCCCACAGTCCTGGAGGCTGGAAGTCCAAGATCAAGGTGTGGGCAGGGGTGGTTAGTCCTGAGTCCTCTTTCCTGGGCTTGGAGACACCATCTACTCCCTGCATCCTACCAGGGTTGTCCTTCTGTGTGTGTCTGTGTCCTCATCTCCTCTTCTTAAAGGACCCCAGTCATACTGAATTAGGGCCCAATCTAATAACCTCATTTTACTTTAATTACCTCTTTAGATACCCCATTTTCAGATATAGTCACATTTTGAGGGTTAGGGCTTCAACATATAAATTTTGGAGGGACTCAATTCAGCCCATAGCAGTGGACTAATGCCAGCTCAGTACTTCCCAAGCTCTGCAACCCTGGTTCGTTGTGTGCATTCTCAAAGCCCCTTTTTCCTTATTTGTAAAATGAGATTACTCATGTCAATGAATTTAACTCCATAAAACTGTTTGGAAAATTCCTGGATATTAGCACATGCTCAATATATGTTAGCCTTTAGTACATTATTAATCAATATCTTCCACCACTTACATGAGCTTGGTGGGAATGTAAATTAATACAATCTCTGTAGAAAACAGTATGGAGATTTCTCAGAGAGCTAAAAATAGAGTTACCATTTCATCCAGCAATCCTACTACTGGGTATCTACCCAAAGGAAAATAGATCATTATATCAAAAAGATACTTGCACTCATATATGTTTATCACAGCACTATTGACAATAGAAAAGTCATGGAATCAACCTAAGTGTCCATCATTGTAGGACTGAATAAAGAAAATGTGGTACACATATATTATGGAATACTATTCAGCCACAAAAAAGAATGAAATCATGTCTTTTGCAGCAACACAGATGGAATTGGAGGCTACTATCTTAAAGTGAAATAACTCAGAAACTGAAAGTCAAATGCTGCATGATCTCTCTAGTAGGTGGAAGCTAAATAATGTGTGCACATGTACATGAAGATGAAAATAGTACATACTGGGGACTCCAAAAAGGGTGAAGGTGGGAGGTGAGTGAGGGTTGAAAAACTACCTGTTGGGTACAATGTTCGCTGTTTGGGTGATGGGTTCACTAGAAGCGGAACCTCACCATTGCATAATATATCCATAAAAGAAACACAAACATGCACCACCTGAATTTAAAAAATTAATTAGGCAAAAAAAACCCCCACAATATTGTATTTTAGTTTGTTTCTTTTTGAAAACATAGTTAGATGCTTTTTCCTAAAGTGTCACTGGATTTCAGAAACTTACCACACACAGAAAAAATAAAAAATTCTTCCAAATGCAAGTAAGTCAGCTTCTACCTGGTGAAACAAGCTTCTACCTGGTGAAAGAAGCTTTCTCATTGGAATTTTCCTTGTAGCTATCTGGAGAAGAGTTTTGGTGTATGATATGGTTTGGATCTATGTCCCCATTCAAATCTCTTGTTGAATTATAATCCCCACTGACTGCATGGTAGCATCCCCTGGAGAGTTTAAAAAAGAATCCAGTGGCAGGTTCTGCTCCTGGAGATTGTGACTTACGTGCGGTGGGCTGGGGCACGGCCCCTCAGTGTGGTCCATAGGCTCATAGCATCAGCACCACGTGGGAGCTGTTGGAAATGCAGAATTTTGGGTCCCAGCCCCAACCTCCCACACCAGAATCTTCATTTTAACAAGATCCATATGTACATTGAAGTTTCTGAAGCACTGGTTGTGGGTGATGTCTCATATTTTTCTAGTTTGCTTTTTCTTTATGAATAAAGCCATACATACTGAAATTAGAAAGTATAAATTTTATATTAGGACACCCTTCCCAGGCAATCCATCCATGAAACACATTCACCTCAGAAACTCTTCATATGCCTAAATATGACATACACACTTAATGTTTGAAAAAAGATTTATTTAGTGGCTACTTGCTCTCACAGGCCTTTAATTTAATGCTGGATAAATTTGGAGCCAAAAAGGAAACTTAAACCTCCTTTAAAGTAAATTCTCCACCTGCTCATCATTTTTTGTTGTTGCTGTTAATTCTAAACCAAAGCTAAGCCCCCAAAGAATGTCTCCTCTAATTCCAGGGGCACCATGTGGTATCTTAGAAAGAAATTATATGTTAACAGTTTGCAACCACAGATTCCCAGATAACCAGTAACTGGAAGAACAGGCATAACTCACAAAGAATGAAGAAAAATGGAGACGTTCTTTCAGCAAAAGCTTTATTTTTTTATTTTGGAAATTGGCTTCCTTATTTTGGCATTTTTCTTTCTAGATGTGGAGCAGCAGAATGATGGCTGCTTGTCATGTGCTTCATTCAATTTTAAATGCTTCTGATCACAATATTTGTGTTTAACCACCACTATTTTCTTCTTTTAATCTACCTGCATAATAACAGCTCAAATATGCATTTGCTCTAAATTGTTGCAGTTTTCAAGGTCTTCGCTAAAATTATGTAAGTAGGTACACTTGCTCTTCTTTATTGGTTACTTTAAGAAGATAACAGTCTTAGGCACTGACATACTATAAATCATGTTTATCTTCTTTTCCATTCACCTCTCTTCCGTTTGGAATAACCATGCAGCATTTGCATACTCAATTAAAATGCTATATGCTTGCACTGATGGTATATTCTGTTATAGTAAAATAAATGCAGATTTTTCTTCTGTAAGAAGAGTTCAAATAAAAACATCTTTAAAAATGTCAGTTTTTTTCCCCTTGGTATATAGTTGGATAAAAATCCAGAGGGTTTATAGATCACCAAAGGTTACTTCTGACTTCAGAGTCAAAATAAGGAAGTTTGAATCTTTTGAACTAATGTCACTTTTATTTCCCAAATGTGAGTCATGTAATAGTTTGCAAATGCAAAGAAATGTATTCCAAAACCACTAGAAAACATGAAGCTGATCAAAGGAGGATAAGATTAATATTTTAGCATACCATATGTTGATGAATTTCTAAAGATACATTCTGTCTGCATTTCTAATTTCAAATAAAATCTTCTGTTTCCTGTGGGCACAAGGGATCATCTGTGAATCTTCTGACCCAGGGAAGAAGGAAGATGCAGCTCATGGCTAAAGCTCAGGAATCTCACTTGACCTTGTTAGCAGTTCCTAACAAAGTGGGATTTGAAGAAAACAGGAAAGTCATCCCAGTAATATATACTGTTCAAATATTGTGACCCTACCTATCCAATTTTATTATTCACATAAGTTGGTTCACACACTTCTATAAAGCAGTTCAAGTCTTTAATGAATATCTACAGCTACATATATCTATACATACACACACATACATACATGCATCTACATCTAGACAAGTATAAATGCATGCACATACATGACAGATAGATGGTGGATAGAGAAGTAATAGGTATATAGATAATAGATAAATAAATTGATAATAGATGATAGATCGATACACATATGATATAACAGAATACATGATAGAAAAATAGAGGATAGGTAGAGAAAAAATAGATGAATTGATAAATAGATGATGAATGATATATAGATAGAAAGATAGATAATACATGAATGAATGCATGGAAGATAGCTGAAGAGATGGAATAAATATATAATGGATAGCTTGGTAGATGGATGCGATAGATACATAGATGATAGATAAATAGAAAATGGATAGATAGATGACAGGTAGATAATAGATAAAGAAATACATGATAGAATAGATACACAATAGCTAGATGCATAGACACACAGACACACATATATGTATACATACACGCACACACACACATATAGATGCTAAAGGGGCAGATATTTGGAGTCATAGGAATCCACGTATCTTTTACTTCTCAAAATGAAAATGCTCTATATTAGGATTGTCAGGTCTAGCAAATGAAAATACAGAATGTTCAATTAAAAGTGAGTTTCAGATTAATGATGGATTATTTTTAGTGTAACTTATTAAATATGTAGGATGTACTTACAATATATTTTTTCAATTATTTTTTATCATAAATCCTAAGTTAACCCGAAGTCTTATATTTAGTCCTGCAACTCTAATACATACAGGCAATGGTGAATCTTCAATGCCTCAGAAGGCAGGTGTTGGAAAGCAAGGTGGCTCATGCCTGTAATCCAAGTACTTTGGGAGGCCAAAGTGGGTGGATCACCTGAGGTCACGAGTTCTAGACCAGCCTGGCCAGCATGGCAAAACTCCATCTCTATTAAAAATCCAAAAAAAATTAGCCTGGTGTGGTGGTGCACACCTGTAATCCCTGCTACTCAGGAGGCTAAGGCAGGAGAATTGCTTGAACCTGGGTGGCAAAGGCTGCATTGAACCAAGATTGTGCCACTGCACTCCAGCCTGATGACACAGCTAGATTCTGTTGAAGGAGAGAAAGAAAAGAAAGAAAGAAAGAAAGAAAGAAAGAAAGAAAGAAAGAAAGAAAGAAAGAAAGAAAGAGAGAGAGAGAGAAAGAAAGAGAGAGAAAGAGAAAGAAAGGAAGGAAGGAAGGAAGGAAGGAAGGAAGGAAGGAAGGAAGAAAGAAAGGAAGAAAGAAGGAAAGAAAGAGAAAGAGAGAAAGAAAAAGAAAGAAAGAAGAAAAGAAAAAAGAAGGAAGGAAGGGAGGAAGGGAGGGAGGAAGGAAGAAGGAAAGAAAAGAAAGAAAGAGAGAAAGAAAGAAAAAGAAAAAAGAAAGAAAGAAGGAAAAGGGAAGGAGGGAGGGAGGCAGAGAGGGAGGGAGGGAGGAAGGAAGGAGAAAGAAAATTGAGAGAGAGAGAAAGAAACAAGGAAAGAAAGAAAAAGAAAGAAAGAGAAAGAAAGAAAAAGGAAAGAGAGAGAAAAAGAAAAGAACAGCAGGTGTGTATAGGATGGCACATGCCTGGGAGGAGAGATGAGTAGTTGGAGACTTAGAACTGCAGGAACAGGCTTGGTGTGGAGGAACTGGCTGTCCCCATAAAGGACGAGGTAGACATTCTGGGAACTTTTGCTCACCTGGTCACTTGGCCCAGAGCTGGGCTTGCTACTGGAGCCATGTTCAGCGGATCATGGCTGTCTCTCCACTTGCTAGAGAAACAGTCGCTGTAGAATAAATTAATGAGTGTTTCTTGGTTCCTAAGGACAAGTGCGTCTTGACTAGTTTATCTCTGGGTGTCCTGCAGCCCTATTTTTTTCTGTCTACCTTTTCTTTCTAAGCAGGCCTTTCCTTTTGTCACCTGCCTTGCCTCAGCAATCTAGAGCTCTTCATGCATTTGCTTATTTAGAAAAACAAAGTTAAAAAATTTCTTATGAATGGCTTCCCCTATTGCAAACATGCTCTCATTGAGTTTTGTTGGGCTTACCATTGCTGTCTTCTTCCCTTTTCCCTTGTCTCACACATCTAAAAGGATGATAGATAGACAGAATAGATACCCTAATGGCTGGATGGATGATAGATGATAGAGAGTAGATAAATAGATGGATGATAGTTAGGTAGATAATAGGCAGATAGGTAGATGAATTTGAGTGGAGAGTTGGAAGCATTAACATATGAGGAGTGAGTTAATATGAAATTGGGTCACCCCCTCCCATAATTTAGAGAATATCTGATATACACAGAGCCCAGAAGTCCAACAAGGAGACACTTTTGTCTCCCGCACTTCTTTGCATTAAGTATTTGGCACATAACATTGCATTTTATTTTAATATCTATCTATCTATCTATCTATCTATCTATCTATCTATCTATCTATCTATCTTTTGTCTATTATTTATCTATCTACATTTTATCATCCATTCATCTATCTATTATCTATCTATCTATCTATCTACCTATCTATCTATCTATCTATCTAGGTATTATTTATTCATCTCTCTATCCATTTATCTATTATCTACCTGTCATCTATCTCTCTGACTACATATCATCTGTTTATCTGCTATCTATCATCCATCCATCTAGCTATTATAGCTATAACTGTTCTATCATCCATTTATTCATCTATTATCTACCATTTATCTATTATCTATCTATCCATTATCATTCCATCTACCTATGTATCCATCTTTCATCCATTCATTCATCCACTATCTATGTATCATCTATTCATCTATCCATCTCTTTATTACCTACTTATCTGTCTATTATGTATCTATTTATCAATCATCTATCTACCATCTATCTGTCTAGCTATAGTGTATCTATTCTATCATGTATTTATTTATCTATTATCTATCCATCTTCTATGTATCTATCTCATCCATCTATCAAGCTATCTGTTATATATTTACTCCATCTATCTTCCATCCATCCATTCATTTGTTATCTATCTTTCTATGTATTATCCATCATCTATCTATCCATTCATCTACCTATCTACCTAGCTATCATTTTTTATCTATCATGCATTCATATAGGTATTATGTATCCATTACATCATCTGTGTATCAATCTATTATCTATTTATTATTCATTTATCTATTATCTATATACCTATTACTTGTCTATCATCTATCTGTGATATATGTGCATATGCATTTATGCCTGTCTAGATGTAGATGCATGTATGTGTGTGTGTGTATGTATAGCTTTGTGTAGACGTAGATATTCATTAAGGATTTGAACTGCTTTATAGAAGTGCGTGAACCAACTTATGTGAATAATAAAATTGGATAAGGTAGGGTCACAATATTTGAGCAATGTTGAATTCTGTGGGTGACTTTGTGGGCAGAGAATAATATTTCTGCTCTGTATATGTGAAAATGAATTTTGCCTCAAGAAGTTTGTGACCTAGTAGGGTAGAGATACACATGCTAACTCATATATATACATGCACACACATATACACATATATGCATATATACACACATACACATGTATGTGCATATATACACACATACACATACATACATACACATACACCCCATGATCCAAAATGCTCCACCTATTCTGACCCTACCGTATGGTGAATTTTATTTCCATATAAGCTGCAAATCGCCTCTGAGTGCAGACCACAAGCTCCAATATTTCACAATCATGTCATGGCTGGTCTCACAGCTAACACCTTACTTTGGGTCTCACATTCTTCACTGTGCAAGTCATTGCATTCTTTAATTCCCAATTATTTTGGCTTATCAGATGTTCACTGCAATTCTCAATGTGTAGAGGCTGCATCACCTTGTTTTGGAACTGAACTGAGGTCTGCTCACCCAGTGTAGTAAGACCAGATGTATACAGCGAGGTTTGCAGTGGGAGAAAGGAGGGTGTTTATTTGCAGGGCACAAAACAAGGAGAATTGGGCAGCTCTTGATTAAACCCTGGCCTTCATGATGGCTTCAAGGTATGAATTCCTTAATTCATGGAGGCAGAGGTTACAGGCAAAGTCATAAGTCAATGCATGGAGGTTATATATTGGTTTGACCTAAAATGGTGAGAAACCCCAAAGCAGAGGCCTACAGGTCTAGGTGGATTTAAAGCCTCTCTGATTGTAACTCATGAAGCAGGAGAAGCTTTGTCTTAAAATTTGGGATCAGCAGGAAAGACAGTTCATCCTAACCCAGGGCTGTGACACCCAGGCCCTTCGGGAAGAAATTGAGAACAAGGAATGGTGTTCAGAGTGTAACCCCAAGTTCCCCTTATTTGAAGTCTGGAGAGAGGGTGGTAGATCTATTGGGTGGGGGTCTGGGTTTCTGGAAACACAACTCAGAGACACTTGCTAAGATGTTATATTTAGTTCTTGTAGGGGAGCCAAGCATCTTGTGACTCTAACTTCTTCCTTGGCAATTGTTTTAAGCTACGATTACCTTCTTGCTTATCAGGCTGCTCATTGACTTCTCAGAGCCAGCTAGATGCCTGGAATTTCCCTCCAAGGAACTCAAGATTTCCATGTCTGGGGAATCCCACAGACTCCAAAGAGAGGGGTCCTTACTCCATCTCAGGCTCTTCTCTTCTGTGTCTTTCTTGCTTGGTTGCAAAAGTCTGCAGAGAAGGAAGGTGGCAGGAGGAGAAGGTGCCACCCAGACACCCGAGACAGGCCAGCCATGAGACACCTGACAAACACAGCAGAAGCTGCAGGCAACTGGCCATGGTGGCGTTGGAGTACAAGGTGCAGTTTGCAGGATTGAGTGTGGAGCACAAGTGTCCTACATAGAGGCGTATATACAAGCAAAGAAATTGCACATTTGCAATACAAAACATTTTAAAATTTAGAGCAAGGGTTAAATTGATGTGACAGTGTGGTGAGCTCATGGAACCCAAGTATTTGGTCAATCACTAGTCTAGGCATTGTCATGCAGGTATTTTCTAGATGAGATTAATGCTGAAATCCATAGACTTTGAGTAAAGCAGATTGCCCACCATGAGGTATGTGGGCCTTGTCCAATCAGCTGAAGACCGAAGGACAAGAAAAGACTGTGGGCCCTGGAGGAGGAAGGAATTTTGCCTCCACACAGAGGACTTTGGGCTTGAGCTGCAGCATGAGTTTTTCCCTGGGTCTCCAGCCTGCTGCTGGTCTACCCTGCAGACATTGGACTTACCAAGTCTCTTTAATCACATAAGCCAGTTTCTTCAAAACTTTGTGTACATGTGTGTAAATAAATATATATGTGTGTGTGTATAAAATATGTATGTGTGCATTTATGTGTATATATAGTATATGTGTGTATATATCATATATAGTATATATGTGTATGTATATGTAAACGTATGTAAGTGTATGTATATGTAAATATAAATATATGTATATACATGTATTATATATTTATATGTATATATTTATATTTACATGCATATATATTTATTTATATATATACAAAGACATATACGCTTATTTATATACATATACACACAACACATATATATTTATATATGTAACTGTTTATATAGTTATACATATAAACATATATATGTAAAATATGTATACTAGTATAAACATTTGCATATGTATATGTATACTTATATAAAAGCATATATAACTATATATACAGTTGACCTTTGAACAACACAGAGGTTAGGGGCACTGACTCCCCGCAGCACAGTAAAAAATCCACCTATAACTCAGTTGGGCATGGTGGCTCATGCCTGTAATCCCAGCACTTTGGGAGGCCGAGGCAGGCAGATCTCTTGAGCTCAGGAATTCAAAACCAGCCAGGGCAAGATGGTGAAACTTTGTCTTTACTAAAGTACAAAATTAGCTGGTGTGGTGTGCACATCTGTGGTCCCAGCTACTCAGGGGGCTGAGGCAGGAGAATCACTTGAGCTGGGGAGGCAGAGGCTGCAGTGAGCTGAGATCACGCCACTGCATTCCAGCCTGGGTGACACACAGTGAGAATCTGTCTCAAAAAAAGAAAAAATCCACCAGTAACTTTTGACTCCTCCACAACTTAACTACTAAGAGCCTAATGTCCACCAGAAGCTTTCATGGTAACATAAACAGTTGATTTACATAATTTTTTTTACATTATATGTATTCAATACTGTATTTTTTTTTTTTTTTGAGATGGAGTCTTACCCTGTCACCTAGGCTGGAGTGCAATGGTATGATCTTGGCTCAGTGCAACCTTCACCTCCCAGGTTCAAGCGATTCTTCTGCATCAGCATCCCAAGTAGCTGGGATTAAAGGCATGTGCGACCATGCCCAGCTAATTTTGTATTTTTAGTAGAGATGGTTTTTGCCATGTTAGCTAGGCTGGTCTCGTACTCCTGATGTCAAGTGATCACCTGCCTTGTCCTCCCAAAGTGCTGGGATTACAGGCATGAGCCCCCATGCCCAGCCTCAATACTGTATTCTTACAACACAGTAAGCTAGAGAAAAGAAAATGTCATGTAAGAAAATCATTAGGAAGAGAAAATACATTTACTAGTTATTTATTTATGACGTTAGCAAGTATATTCTTTTTTTAAACTTTCATTTTCAATGGATCACCCTAAAGGTCTCCGTTCTTGTTGTCTTCACGTTGAGGAGGAGGAGGAGGATGAAGCAGAGGGGTTTGTTTTGTTGTCTCAGGGATGGCAGAGGTGGAAGAAAATTCACATATAAGTTCAAACCTGTGTTGTTCAAGGGTCAACTACATGTACACACAAACACATTCTATTAGTTCTGTTTTATCCTGAGTAATACATCAGGCAACAGGTGCAATGCACATTAATAGTATAAATTCACATTTCCACTCACTGAGTATCCTTGCAAATGGTGAAATTACACATTGCACAATTGTTGACCATGCCACATAGGACATGAACATTTATGTCTGTTATAAAACTTATGAGCAGAGAGTGCAAACTGTAAAAGGAAACCATTTTCAGAGCTCTGAGAAGCTGGGTTGTGCATGTATATGGAAAACCTCACACTGTCAAAGTTAGTAGAAACCCAGGTAAGCAACCAAATGGTCTGAGCCACCAACACTGTTCCAAATTGGAGGGCAGTTTCTGACTGTAGTGATTCTTTCGTTGGTTGTCAACTTACAGGCCATGCTTTGTCTCTCTTTTTTTTTCTTTCTTTTTTTCTCTTTCTTTCTTTCTTTCCTTCTTTCTTTCTTTCTTTCTTTCTTTCTTTCTTTCTTTCTTTCTTTCTTTCTTTTTATTATACTTTAAGTTTTAGGGTACATGTGCACAATGTGCAGGTTAGTTACATATGTATACATGTGCCATGCTGGTGTGCTGCACTCACTAACTTGTCATCTAGCATTAGGTATATCTCCCAATGCTATCCCTCCCCCCTCCCCCCACCCCACAACAGTCCCCAGAGTGTGATATTCCCCTTCCTGTGTCCATGTGATCTCATTGTTCAATTCCCACCTATGAGTGAGAATATGCGGTGTTTGGTTTTTCGTTCTTGCGATAGTTTACTGAGAATGATGATTTCCAATTTCATCCATGTCCCTACAAAGGACATGAACTCATCATTTTTTATGGCTGCATAGTATTCCATGGTGTATACGTGCCACATTTTCTTAATCCAGTCTATCAATGTTGGACATTTGGGTTGGTTCCAAGTCTTTGCTATTGTGAATAATGCCGCAATAAACATACGTGTGCATGTGTCTTTATAGCAGCATGAGGCCAAAAAAGAGCCCGCATCGCCAAGTCAATCCTAAGCCAAAAGAACAAAGCTGGAGGCATCACACTACCTGACTTCAAACTATACTACAAGGCTACAGTAACAAAAACAGCATGGTACTGGTACCAAAACAGAGATATAGATCAATGGAACTGAACAGAGCCCTGAGAAATAACGCCGCATACCTACAACTATCTGATCTTTGACAAACCTGAGAAAAACAAGCAATGGGGAAAGGATTCCCTATTTAATAAATGGTGCTGGGAAAACTGGCTAGCCATAGGTAGAAAGCTGAAACTGGATCCCTTCCTTACACCTTATACAAAAATCAATTCAAGATGGATTAAAGATTTAAACGTTAGACCTAAAACCATAAAAACCCTAGAAGAAAACCTAGGCATTACCATTCAGGACATAGGCGTGGGCAAGGACTTCATGTCCAAAACACCAAAAGCAATGGCAACAAAAGACAAAATTGACAAATGGGATCTAATTAAACTAAAGAGCTTCTGCACAGCAAAAGAAACTACCATCAGAGTGAACAGGCAACCTACAAAATGGGAGAAAATTTTTGCAAACTTTTTCTTTCTTTCTTTCTTTCTTTCTTTCTTTCTTTCTTTCTTTCTTTCTTTCTTTCTTTCTTTCTTTCTTTTTCTTCTTTCTTTCTCTCTCTGTCTTTCCTTCCTTCCTTCCTTCCTTCCTTCCTTCCTTCCTTCCTTCCTTCCTTCCTTCTTTCAGACAGGGTCTTGCTCTGTCTCCCAGGCGAGAGCGCAGTGGTGCAATCATAGCTCACTGCTGCCTTGACCTCCTGGGATCAAGTGATTCTCCCACCTCAGCCTCCCAGGTAGCTGGGAAGACAGGTGTGCACCACCATGCCAGGCTAATTTTTTGATTTTTTAATAGACAAGGTGTCTTGCCATGTTGCCCAGACTGATCTTGAAACTCTTAGGCTCAAGCAATCCTTCCACCCCAGCCTCCCAAAATGCTAGAACTACAGGCACGAGCAATAATGTCTGGTCTTGCCTTGTTCTTTGAAAAGAAGGAGGAGGCTTCAGGCAAAAAGAAACAGAATAACATAAGATATACAAAATGCAACTGAAAATAGGTTATAAGGAAGACAGATTATAAATGAGTGATAGAAAACCAGGGTGATATGATAGTGAGGGCTGACAATGAAATTACACGGATGTACACAGATGGTGATGTGTCTGTATTTTCTGGCAGTCTAAATAAAGAAAGAACATAGTCCTTGACAGTTTTCAATATTAAACAGAAGAAAGAGCGGTGCTATTTAAGAAGCAAATCCTTTTTTGATACTGGACTCCCATTTTCTTGGGACTTCCTATATATAGAGGAGAGATATATAAAGTGGACACAGCCTTTCCAGGTATTTCAGGATCTGACTCAGTAATCAATTTCACAAGGATGTTTATCAATGCATCATTTGACGGCAGTTGCTGGCAGCTCTTGAAACACAAATACCAAGGCATGGCAGTAATAATCAAATTATCTCCAGCCTGGGTGACAGAGCAGGACTCTGTCTCAAAAAAAAAAAAATAGCTAGTCTGATTGGAATAAGAAGATATGTAATTATGGTTTCAATTTGCTTTTCTCTGATGATTGGTCATGTTGAGCAAATTTTCATATGCTTTTTGGCCGTTTATATGTCTTCTTTTGAAGATTGTGTGTTCATGATTTTTGTGCATATTTTAATAGGGTTATACGGGTTTTTTTGGTTGTAGTTATGAGTCACTAACAAAGATAATATATATTTAACCTTTCTAAAGTGTGTTTTATCATTGAATCTGTTTTGAATGAATCATCCTGTAAGGTTAAGATTCTGTGGACTACCTACTCATGTAGCGAAATTCTGTCCCAGAGTGTGCAGGAAGTTTTTTCATCCTGGAAAAATATACATAGGCAGTAATGAAAAACCTGCAGCATTATTGCTAATAATAATGATAAGTATTATTAGTATTATCATTACTTTATGTTACAGGATATGTATTCATGAGGTACTCATCGTCTATCAAGTCAAACCTTCTCAGTCTTTGTTCTTTCCCCAGTCAGGCTTCACCAGAATTCCAGGGAATCCAGGCTGGCTGAACTCACTCAATTCTTGGAAGAATTCCTTCAGCTTTCCAGCACTCAGGATCACAAAAGAGAAAGAGCCATCGTTCACCCATAGAGCACGGAAGGAGATGGAGAAATGGCTTCCTTTCTCATCTCCCTGGTGCAGCCTTACAGTTATCCTAAAATCCTCACAAGGTCTTCCAGGGTCAAACGTCAGTTGCCACTTTGGCGGCAAACCCAATCATAAATCCTCAAGTGGGCTTTTTCTCTTTTCCTGTTTCACGTCCTTCCCTCCACTTCCTGAGCTCTTGCTCCAGGGAGGGAATGGGCTCCATTTCCAAATAAATAATTGCACAGAAACCTCAGTCTCCTCTTCTGCCCTGAGTGCTTCTGTGAGTATAGGTTACCTACAAGATGAATTCTTGGAGACATTAAAAACAAACAAAAAAGAATGCACAGTGTTCTTGGAAATCAATTCATTGTATTTCTGTAACATCTGCAAAATAACATCATCTTTATTCTTAAAATAATAATTCATAGGACCTTTCCGGCTGTTTCTTAACTAGTCTCAGATGAAAGTTATAGAAAGAAAAATAGCAACTAGATGTATTCTGGTTAAGTATTTGAATTGTGAGAAGAAAGAAAAATGCCTTAGAAATACCTGTCAGAAAAGTGCACACACACACACGCACATACACACACACATGCATACACACACAAAGACATACACACACAAACACACACATGCACATACACATACGCACACGCACATACACACATGCACATACACGCACACACACATACACATGTACACACAGGCACACGCACACACACACGCACATACACACACAGTATCAAACTGATGAGGGGCTAATACCTAAATGATACAAAGTATGCCTATTTTTTAAAAATAGTCTTTCTACCCTTTTTTTTTTTTTGAGACAGAGCCTCACTCTGTCACTTAGGCTGGAGTTCAGTGGTGCTATCTTGGCTCACTGCAACCTCCGCCTCCTGGGTTCAAGCGGTTCTTGTGCCTCAGCCTCCTAAGTAGTTGGGATTACAGGCATGCAGCACCACACCCAGCTAATTTTTTGTATTTTTAGCAGAGATGGGGTTTTGCCATGTTGGCCAGGCCGGTCTCAAACTCCTGGGCTCAAGCAATCCTTCTACCTCAGTCTCCCAAAGTACTGGCATTCCAGGCATGAGGCACTGCTCCTGGCCAATATGCCTATTAAGATGAAAATAAAATCCAAGAGGAAAGGCAAAATGGGTAGGAATAATAATTCTTAGAAGAAAAAACTCGAATAGTTTGAATGCATATAGCAGACAGGGTGATCTCTCCCGTCCTAAAGATGTTATGTCCTACTTCCCAGAACCTATACATGTGTTATGCACCATGGCAGTAGGAAATTCAGGTTGTAGATGGAATTAAATTTTCTCTCATCAGTTGATCTTAAAATAAGGGGAGTATCCTGAGTAACACAGGTGGTCCCTTGTGACCACTAAGGTCCTTAAAAGATTGTAGGGAGGGAGAACTAGAGAGATGGCAACTTGAGAAAGACTAGACCTGGTGGCTATGGCTGGCTTTGCAGATGGAGAAAGGGGCCATGAGTCAAGAAATGTTGGTAGCTCCCATTAAACCAAAAGTAACTGAGAGAGATTTCAATCAGTTCAGAAGGTTTATTTTGCCAAGGTTAAGGGTGTGCCCATGACACACCCTCAGGAGGTCCTGATGACATCTGCCTAAGCTGGCTGGAGTACAGCTTGGTTTTATGTATTTTAGGGAGACATGACACATCAATCAATACATGTAGGATGTATATTTGTTTGGTCCAGAAAAGTAGGACAACTCAAAGTGGCAGGCAGAGGGGCTTCCAATTGGTTGAAAGAGTTATTATCAGTAGAAAGGAATGTCTGGGTTATGATAAGGGGTTGCAGAGACCAAGGTTTTATGATGAAGATGAAGCCTCCAGGTAGCAGGCTCCAGAGAGAATAGATTGTAAATGTTTCTTATCAGAGTTAGAGAGTCTGTTCTATCAGTGATTCCAAAAGGGAGGAGGGCATGATGAGGCATGTCCAGCTTCCACTTCCCATCATGGCCTGAACCAGTTTTTCAGGTTAACTTTGGAGTGCCCTTGGCTGAGAGGAGGGGTCCATTCAGATAACTGGGGGGCAGGGAGTGGGGGGTGCGGAGGGAGCATTAGAATTTTATTTTTAGTTGACACTCCTAAAAGCTGGAAATGGCAAGAAAATAGATTGTCCCTGTATAGAGCCACCAGAAGGAATGGAGTCCTGCCAATATATCAGTTTTATCCCAGGGAGACTCATTTTGGACTCTGACTTTCAGATCTGGAAGATACTCAATGTGTGTTGTTTTAAACCACTGAACTTGTGAGACTGCATTGTAGCATCCCTAGAAAACTCATTCAATGAGTACGAGGAGATGCCAAAATCAAAATGTAGTGAGAAATAAAAATGAAGATAATAAGATATCACTTTATACAATTAGAGGAGAGAGAGGAGGAATAAGAAGACAGAGAGAAAGAGGAAAAACATGTTTTGTTGCATTTTTTTCAGGCAGTGTTATTATCAAGTCAGTGTTTTTCCTATTCTATAGGAGTACATGTTAATAAGGCAGCTTATTATTGAAACATGGTACAGATAAGGCCAGTTTCAGTCTTGCAAATGGATGAGAGAAAGCCTGGAATATTCCCGGCTGGTTTATCAACCTATTGTCCTCAACTGGGGCACTGAACTATTTGATTAAAATGTTCTCATTTTATCACCCTACAGACCCATGTGACAGTAGCCACAGGAGATTCACACTCATCATCCTGCTGTTCAAATTTCCCAACAAGACAAATGCCCCTAGGCCCTTTGCACCTTCTGGCCCCTCCGCTTGGAAGCTTCTTTCCCCAAATACTGAATGATTTATTCCAAAACCACCTCCTCAGAATGACTCTTCATCTCCCTTTCCAAAATTACCTTCTCCTTCCTCTTTGCCCTGATTCAGTTTTGCAAACAGTTCTTATGTGAATTTAGTGTTTATTGTACTGTGTCTGACTCTCTGTCTAGAACGTGAACTCAATGGAAACTTCAGTGTTCCTACTCATGGCCCTGTCTAGGGTTAGGGGTAGAGGTAGAGTTAGGATTAGGGTTAGGGTTAGGGTTAGGCATCCTGAAGCCATCAATAGCTATTAAATGAATGAATGAGCATGGCCAGGTCTACATTAAGCAGTGAGGAAGACAGCAAGGGCCATCAGGCTGTCATAAGAAAAGAATAGAAGCATACCTATTACCAGTGGAAAATCAGAGTTAGGGGACACTACCTGGGTCTCTCAGATTCTGAGACACCTGCCTACATCATAAGCCTCCTTCCTTGAGTGGTTCTGGACCCCAACTACACAGTGAAGTTACCTGTGATGGCCTTTAAGGAGACTTTGGAAGTCACCTATGAGCATCCAGAAATACCTGAGCCAATGGTTCTGCCTATAGGCATTGAACTTCATTGATCCTGGGTGTAGTCTGGATTCCGGGTGTGCAAATGTTCCATGGCCAAAGGTCCATGGCCAAATCTACATCCTATATGTCTGTGGTCTTGGGATACTTAGAAGTCTTCTATACATATTTTTCAAAGAGTTGTTTTAATAGAGAGGCAGCATACCTCCAGCCTTCTCTTTCTCTTTCCCCCCATACTATTTCTCAGTAGAAGATTTGATGTCTACTGCCAATTGGAAAACACTCACTTGGCACATTGCACATCCTTTCCCGTATGTAATTCTATATGCGAGACACAATGTTCCTTCTTGTATCCCTTCAACTCCCTCCTGGTCTTCAAATTGAATCATACATTGTGTGCTGGCACTACCTACCTTTGTTATGGGTCTACACTTTTGTTCTCATGGCATCTCTTGGGGAATTCCATGAATTCCTACACTGCTTCTGAGAATGAATGACAGGTATTCCTTAGGGTTGAAAAATATTGGCCATTCTCTTTGGGAGCTAAAAGGAAAATATTGCCCACTCAATCACTTTCTCTTTATTACTTTCCATTTCTATTCTTTTTGATACTCTTGGAAAATTAAAATATGGCCAGTTCCAATTATGGCTTAACACATGGCCAAAAAAGAAGACTTAGCCTCAAAGAAAAGAAAACTGTGGCATTTTTCTCCCTGTAGAGAACTATATTTATGTCATAAATATAAATGGATAGTACAATGACTCTCAAATCCTAAGGGATAGACACCCATGTGTAGACACATGTTTAGTCTAAATCAAGTTTAAAATTGGGTTTGATTTACTCTTCTGAAGAAAATATGACCTTCTTTATAAAAAAGATTGGCAAATTCAGGATCTCCCATTTTCCCTGACCCATGACATTGTCTGCCTCCCACATCCCAAACCAATTTGATGTTCACTACACATTTGTTTCTCTCTTGGGGTCTAGGCATCATCGTATCCATTTACAGGTTGTTAGACTCACAAGAAGAACATTTGCACTCCCAGAATTCAGACTACACCCAGTTCCAGTGAAGTCAAATCTATGTAGTTAGAACCATAGGTGTAGGTGTTTTTGGTAGCTCACAGGTGACTTCAAAAGTCACCTTAATGGCTATCACAGGTGGCTTCACTGTGTATCTGGAGCCAAAACCACTCATGGAAGAAGTCTGATATGGTTTGGTTGTGTCCTCACCCAAGTCTCATCTTGAATTCCCACGTGTTGTGGGAGGGGCCCAGTGGGAGGTAATTGAGTCATGGGGACAGGTCTTTCTTATGCTGTTCTTGTGATGGTGAATAAGTCTCATGAGATCTGATGGTTTTATAAAGGGGAGTTTCCCTGCACAAGTTCTCTCTTTGCCTGTTGCCATCCATGAAAGACATGACTTGCTCCTCCTTGCTTTCTGCCATGATTCTGAGGCCTCCCCAGACAAGTGGAACTGCAAGTCTATTAAACCTCTTTCGTTTGTAAATTTCCCAGTCTCAGCCATATCTTTGTCAGCAGTGTGAAAACAGACTAATACAATGTCTCACCATGCAGTCAGGTGTCTCAGAATCAGAGAGACCCATGGAGAGCTCCTAACTGATTTTCACTCACAATAGGTGTGCTTCTACTCTTTCCCTATGACAGCTTGATGGCTCTTGCTGACTTCCTCACTGCTTAAGAAGATATTATGTCCCTGTCCAGAAGTTGACCTTATAAATATAGACCTGGCCATGGTCATTCATTCAATAGCTATTGATGGCTCCAGATTGCCTAATCCTAACCCTAACCCTAGACACGGCCATGAGTGAGAATGTTGAAGCTGCCATGCAGCTCACATTCTAGTGAGGGAGTCAGATGCAGTAAAATCAACACCAAAGTCACCTAAGAACTGTTTCCAAGAGTGAATCAGAGCAAAAGGAAAGGAGAAGGTGATTATGGAAAGAGGTAGGTGAAAAGCCACTCTGAGGAGGTGGTGTTGGAATAAATCATTCAATATTTCGAGTTGGAAGCTTCCAAGCAGAGGGGCTAGCAGGGGCAAGGGGCCTGGGGTTAAATTTGTCATTCAGGGAAGGTTGAACAGCAGGATGATGACTGTGTGAGTCTGTGACTGCAGTCACAAATTATCACCAATGCCACAGCTTAAAACAACACCCATTTATTCTGTTACAGTTTTGAACATCAGAATAAAATAAAGATGTCTGCAGAGCTGTGTTTCTTCTGAGTATTTTAGGAGAAAAATGATTTATTTCTGTTTCTGACTTTTAGAGGCTGCCTGCATTCCTTGGCTCATGACATCTTCCTGTATCTTCAGATTACATCATGCCAACCTCTACTTCCTGCAGCCTGTGTCTTTTCTGTAGCTTTGACTCTTCCACTTCCCTTTTGTAAGGATCTCTGTGATGATAGCAGACCCACCTGGATAAGGCAGGTGTTCTGAACCTCTCCAAGCTATACCTGATGAGCAGAGATGACAGAGTGGCTTGAAAAATGTTTAGGAATGTCTACAACTGGTTGAATGTAAACCAAGACTGACAAATACCTGTCCAAATCAAACAATGTGCTGATATATTCAGCTCCAATCAGCTGAGGTGTAGGCACCAACACTCATCCCAATCTGGTCTCCCTGGATAGCCACAGTGTGGAGTGCGCCATTTTGAAGGCATATAGTAGAGTGAATGCTGCTATAAGAAACTGTATCCCAGTCAATTCAGACTTCTGCAACAAAATACCTTAGATTGCATGGCTTACAAACAGCAGACATTGATTTCCCATAGTCCTGGGGCTGGGAGTCTAATATCAAGGAATGGCAGATTCAGTGTCTAGTGAGGACTCGCAACCTGGTCTCATCCAGATACTCCTGGCACTGAGTGCTTGAATTTGAAGAAATATAGAAAAGCGAAGTTTGGTGTAAGGAACCGTATTCTAGTCCACTCAGACTTCTTTAGCAAAATACCATAGCCTGGGGACTCATAAACAGCAGACATTTACTTTTTATACTTCTGGAAGCTGGGAGTCCAAGCTCAAGGTGGGGCAGATTCGGTGTCTTGTTAGGACCCGCTTCCTGGATTAAGATGGAGCATTCTCGCTGTGTCCTTATATGGTGGAAGGGGCGAGGGAACTCTCTGAGGTCCTTTTCCTAAGGGCACTGATCCCATTCATCAGGCTTCACTTTATGACCTCATCACCTCCCAAAGGCCCTACCTCCCAACAACATCACCTTTCAGGTGAGGATTTCAGTATATGAGTTTGGGGTGGGACATACATATGCAGACCATAGCAGACTCATAACCTCAACATGCATGAGTGCATATTTATTCTAAACCAAATTAAGAGACAGGAAGCACGATAATTTTTGGGTGTATGCCATTTAAGATTTGAAGGGCTGCTGTGTAGTTGAAATATCACAGACATTCTACAGCGTCCCTAGGGATGTACCTGTGATCCATGAAACTTACCTAAAGGGGGATTTTTGTCTCCCGAAAAGGAAAACCCACACAATATAGCTGGTGGAATGTGGAACAAACCTACACTAAATGAATTGAAATATCATGCCTGTTGCTGGAGGCTGGGCAGGCCTTCGCAAGGGTGTTGCAGGTTTAACTTAGTCATCAATTGGGCTATACAACTACATGGCAATTATATAACCAGATAGGAAACTGCAGCCATTGAATTTTATTTCTTTTGAAAACTTACTGATATTTGTTACCTTAATTATTCTTAAAAATGAGTTAAGCTCATTAGCTATTGTTTCCTGCTTTTTGTAGCCTTCCTAATGAATAAGGTGGATGCAACTTCAGATCTTCTGACCTATTGTGGATCTGTTCATTCTCCTTCTATCAAGGTTACACTCTATGATTGCTACTGTATCTTTGTTTGCAATTAATTTGGCCACCCAGCTTATATGCTTGGACTATTGTTTCCATGTGTGGACAATATGCAAAGTGTATCTGTCTTCCTGCAAAACAAAAAAAAAGTGATATCATTTTCCAAGTGTCTTATAGGTGTTCACAGCCAGCAGCAATGTTTCTGTAGGAACATCTTACTTGCATTTTGTTCCCTTAACAATCATGATATGTTTAGTCTCTCTAGCAAGCTGTTACATAACAGCAACAGGCTATGAGTCACTTAGGGATATAGGGGATTCTGCTAAGTAAACAAAATCAGGGCATTTTAGTTACTTCTTCACAACAAGTGTGGAGATTGTGGGTGGTTCATTTAGAACAAAGGTCTCATATTTAAAGATTTGAATTCAAGGGCACTAGTGCTTTTTCCTAGGACAGACACAAGGTAGGAGATAAAATTATTTTATTTTATTTATTTTATTTTGAGACAGGGTGTTTCTCTGTTGCCCAGACTGGAATACAATTGTCTGATTATGGTTCACTGCAGCCTCCACCTCCTGAGCTCAAGTGATCCTCACACCTTAGCCTCCTGAGTAGCTGGAACTGTAGGTGCGTGCTACCACACCAGCTAATTGTTTTGTATTTTTTGTGGAGACAGGGGTCTCTACATCATGTTGCCCACCTGGTCTTGAAATCCTGGGCTCAAGTGCTCCTCCTGCCTTGGCCTCCCCAAGTGTTGGGATCACAGGCGTGAGCCACTGCGCCCAACCTGAAAAGGTCTCATATTTTAAGACTCTAATTCATGTGTAACTACTGCTTTTTTCTAGGACAAGCAGAGAGTAGGAGGTCAAATTATGTTGTTAAATTCATGTATTTTAAAAAATAAATCCAGTTACATAGTCTAACTTGCAGTAAGTACCTTAATAAACCGTTTTAATGAAAGGATGGTTGAAGGTAAAGTCCCTAAACTGGGGAGGATGATCATGAGATATACGCTGTGATAATTGTGGTGATACAATTGGACGGGGAATACATAACCCAATCGGAGCCAGTCAGGGCAGGGGTTTGGGGTAGCTCCCTGCCGGCAAGATTCCAGGTAATGGCTAGATGTGAGAGACCAGGATCCCACTGGCTAGGAGAAAGCAGCGAGAGCCCGAGGATGCGGGGAACACAACAGGTATTCTGTGTCTTCTCCCCACCTTGCCCACTAAAAAAATTCCATGTCTACTTGAAACGTTTGAACAGGACCTTATTTGGAAATTGAGTCTTTGTAAATGTAATTAGTACGGGATGTCAAGATGAAGTCATGCTGGATTCAGGACCCTAAAAGCAATGACAGGTGTGCTTGTAAGAGACAGAAGCGGAGACAGAGACACAGAGGTGAAGGCCACCTGGACACACAGGCAGAGACTGGAGTGATGCAGCCACAAGCCCAGGGATGCCTGGAGCCCCCAGGAGCTGGGAGAGGCAGGAAAGACCCTCCCCTAGAGCCTCCAGAGGGAACTAAGGACACCTGTAGTGGCTTAAACTGTGCCACAAGCCCAGGGGTTCCTGGAGCCTCTAAGATCTGGAAGAGGCAGGAAGGATGCTCTTCCTAGAGCCTCCAGAAGGAACTGAATACAACTGTAGTCAATTGAACCATAGTCTCCCAAAAAGATATGTCCACATCCTGACCCCAGAACCTGTGAATGGGACCTTATTTGGAAACACAGCATTTGGAGATAGAACCAAGTCAAGAATCTCAAGGTGAGATCATCCTGGATTAGGTTGGGCCCTAAATGCAATGTCAGGTGTCCTTCTATGAGACATAAGAGGAGACACAGACACAGAGGAGAAGCTCACATGGATATGGAGGCAGAGACTGCAATGATTCACCCACACGTCCAGGAATGCCAAGGATTGCTGCTGGCTACTGGAAGCTAGGGAGAGGCCAACAAGAGAACTAGGAGATCAAAAATAACTTACTTTTACATTTAAAAATAACTAAAAGAGTATAATAGGATTATTGGCAACACGAAGGGTAAATGCTTGAGGGGCTGGATACCCCATTCTCTGTGATGTGATTGCTATGTATTGCATGCCTGTATCAAAACATTACAGATATCCCATAAATATATACACCTCCTATGTACCCACAAAAATTATCAATAACAAATTCTGAAAAAAACAGAACTGGGAGGTAATACATTTATGTTGCTTTCAGCCACCCAGTAGGAGGTAATTTTTTCTAATCTTTTTTTAATTGTCATTTTTGGACAGGCACGGTGACTCACGCCTGTAATCCCAGCACTCTGGGAGGTGGAGGTAGGCAAATAACCTGAGGTCAGGAGTTTGTGACCATCCTGGCCAACATGGTGAAACCTCCTGTCTACTAAAAACACAAAAATTAGACAGGCATGGTGGCACATACCTGTAATCTCTGCTACTTGAGAGGCTGAGGGATGAGAATCATTTGTACCCAGGAGGTGGAGATTGAGTGAGCCGAGATCGAGCCACTGCACCCCAGCCTGGGTGACAGAGTAAGTGTCTCAAAAAAAAATTGTCATTTTATAGCTCCCCACTGCAGCTGCCCCCCACCCTCCCCTTTGATGATCACTTTTGCAGGCTTCAGGGGTACCAGGGAAAAAAGTTGGGGCCTGGCAGCCCCACTATACTGCCAGCCAGGGAGAACAAGTCACGATTACGAATTATCACAATAATTAGTGTCTGTTCTTGGGGTATCTGCAAAGTGTGCAAAGTGAGGAGGCCCCAGCTCCCCCTCATGTAGGGGCCCAGTTGTCAGGGAGCTTGCTTTAGAGACAATGATATTCCTTCAGCCTGATGGAATTGATGTTGATGAACCTGGTGGCATTAATTGGCTCCTAATCACCCTGCACATTCATGCTCACCAGCTCCTCATTTTAGAGAGACAGTGCGGACTCCTGTCTGAGGATGTCCACCTGGCTCTTGAAGACAGACACCTGCACTTTCCCTTCCACTCACTCCTGGGACTTGGTGATGCAGTGGTGGACAAATTCACATTCAGGGCTGTGCCAGAAACTGGTGTACACCAGCTCAGCAAATTTCAAGCCCAGGCCTCGTTTGATTTTGCACTCTTCCTGATTCATGGTGAAGGCCTCTATGTGTAAATGAGCATAGTAAAGGATGATGCCAGCTAGGGTCTTGTAGATGCCTCAGGACTTCATTGCAATGAAATGGTTCTCCACGATGTCAATATGGCCCAGGCCATGCTTGTTCGCAGCTTCGTTCAGGTACACGCAGAGCTCCTAGGAGGTCTGGTGGGTGGCGCCATCCTTGACGTTGGTCACCTTCACGGGGACCTCTTTTTTGAACTCAATCTAGAGAATGTCAGGGGTGTTGGAGGCTTTGGTCAGGTCCTTAGTCTTCGTGTAGAGACCTGGAGGTGCTTATGGTACTTGTGTTTCTCCAGGATTCCAGCCTCATAGCTGATACACATGAGGTTCTCGTCCATGCTCCACGGGTTCTTGAGAGTGACTGGGATGGGAATCCGATGTTGCTTTGTGTATTCCATCAGATCATTGCAGCCGTTGAGCCAGTAGTAGAACTCGGGCATCCTCCAGGGAGCAATGACCTTAATCTGGGGGCCAGTGAGCAGGTGAGCTCAAACTGGACCTGATTGTTCTCCTTTCCCATGATGCCATAGGATATGTACTTGGCACCCTCCTGCTGGGTGATTTCCACTTGTTTGTGGGCGACGCAGGGCCTAGCCAGAGAGGTGCCCAGGAGGCAGTAGTCCTCATATAGGGCGCTGGACTGGATGGCCAGCCAGATGAACTCCTCCACAAACTCCCTGCTGACATCATCAATGAACACCTTTTTGGCCCCAAGCTTGCATGCCTTCTTCCTGTCTTCCTCGAAGTCTTCCTTCTGGCCGATGTTGGCCAGGTAGGCAATGACATCATGTCCTTGTTCCTTCAGTCACACAAGCCTGCAGGAGGTGTCCAGGCCACCACTATGGGCCAGAACCATGGATCCTTTGCTGGACATAGCATCTGGGATTGGAGGTGCGAGTTCCCTGCATCTGGAATCTGTCTTCACGGTGCAGTAAACCACTTACACCCGGTGCAGCAGAAGCAGGTGACAGAGCAAGAGGAGGTAATTTTTTTTACAGCAGCTGTACCAAACTAATGCTGTTCAGTTTAGCAGCAACACCAAAATCAATGAGGAATATCAGGTTGGTTAGCACACGGACCAGGAGTTTGGGTCAGCACTGACTCCAGGCCC
The DNA here is from genome assembly GCF_029281585.2 of Gorilla gorilla gorilla. NCBI lineage: Eukaryota > Metazoa > Chordata > Mammalia > Primates > Hominidae > Gorilla > Gorilla gorilla. Next base: position 10,640,813 of record NC_073248.2, read on the forward strand.
ATAAGCCATGCTCAGACACTGTGTGGAGAGTGTTGCGGTGTACACTGAAGGAGTTTTGAACTCTTCTTTGGAGCAGTTCCAAAGGAACTGGCTGTCTCCTGACAGCCTTGGTGTGGCTGTCAGATGTGCTTGGATTCAGTGCCTATCAGCTGAGGAGCTGAGCCTATTGAGAATTCTGTGTGTCAAAATTGGTCAGCATTTGAGGCAGTTCTGGGCTATTAGGGGGAGACAAGATTCCATGGCAGACACAAGCCAGAGTCGAAGAGAGAAAGGCATAGGAGGCAAGATAATGGCCTCTGAAAGAGGGCCACATCCCAGTCTCCTATGAATATGGTACCCTGCAATGGAGAAAGGGAATACAGGTTGCAGATAGAATTAAGGTGGCTAACTCACTCGACCTTAAAACTGGGAGATTGTTTTTGATTATTCAGGCTGGGCCCAATCTAATTGCAAGAAATCATGCTGGATTCAGGACCCTAAATGCAATGACAGGTGTACTTGTAAGAGACAGAAAAGGAGACACAGACACAGAGGAGAAGGCCACTTGGAGAGAGAGGCAGAGACTGGAATGATGTGACCACAAGCCTAGAGATACCTGGAGCCCCCAGGACCTGGGAGAGGCAGGAAGGGTCCTCCCCTAGAGCCTCCAGAGGGAACTAAGTACACCTGTAGTCGTTTAAATTGTCCTTAGAGCCCTTAAAAGTAGAGAAAATTCAAGGCCAGCCTGGGCATCATAGCAAGACATTGTCTCTACTAAAAAGAAAAAAAAGAAAAAAAGAAGCCAGATACAGAGGCGCACACCTGTAATATCAGCTATTCTGGAGGCTGAGGCTAGAGAAATGCTTGATCCCAGGAGTTGAAGGCTGTAGTGAGCTATGACCGTGGTGCTGCACTCCAGCTTGGATGATAGAGCAGGACTCTACCTCAAAAAATTTAAAAAGCTGGGAGCAGTGGCTTATGCCTGTAATCCCAGCACTTTGGGAGGCTGAGGCAGGAGGATCGCTTGATCCCAGGAGGTTGAAGCTGTAAGGACACCACTGCACTCCAGCCTGGGCTACAGAGTAAGACCCTGTCTCAAAAAAATAAAAAACAGCAGAAGAATCAGAGATAAGTATGGTGGTCTCTGGAAGCTGGAAATGAAGTTTCCTGTTTATAGTCAGCCGGAAAGGGAGACCTCAATTCTACAACCACAGGAAACAATTCTGCCACCATCCCTGAAAAGCAAGGAAATGAATTCTTCCTAACATCTTCTCTATTAAAATGCAGCCCTACTGATACCCTTTTTTTTCACTTTTGTAATTATCACTTTAATGAGTAACTTAATATAAAAACCAGGAAAAAAAATCTACGTTTGTATCAGACCAAAGATCAGGTTTAAAAAATGAATACACCATACTTCTGTTCAAAATAGATTCCAGAAGGAAATTCACAATGATTTTTCATTCTTGGTGAAGGTTTTTACTTTTTAAAATAACTGCCAACTTGTACTTGTGATTAAGGGATACATGTGCAGGTTTATTACATTGTTACGTTGCGTGACGCTGAGCCTACTGACATCTTGATTTTAGCCCAATGAAGCTCTTGTTGAACTTCTCACCTCCAGAATTACTGAACTGTAGAAGTGTAAGAACATAAATTTGCATCATTTAAGCAACTAAGTTTATACCAATTTGTGACAACAGCCACAGCAAATTAATAAGTTGGCAAATGGGTGAGGGCCTGTGAACTCTGTATCTTCCCAGGAGGCAGCCATTTATCCAGCAATAATGCACTGTACATCAGGAATTACTGGGCCACAACGTGAGTCATTTCTAGTGGTAGGAATTGACTGCCGATCCCCCTCTGCTGTACCTTGGTCTTCTCACCTGTGAGCCATTGGGGACCCTTGTGAGTAACTAGGAAGGTTAACAGAAGAGCCAGTGTCCCTGAACTACTCTTTCTCAAGGTGAAATTGACCTGTCATGGGCCCAGTCAGGGTTATCACTCAAAAAAGCCAATGAGCCAGTGTAAACAGGAGATTCCTTCAAATCAGAGTATCCTCTGGGAGATGCACGATCCATATTCTACTCGCTTCAGAAACAACTTGGGTGTTCACCAAAAATGCGCAGTCCCAGGTCAAACACCCGGATTAGCTCAATGAAGGTTTCTGGAATGGGGCCTCCACTGTCTCATTTTCTGGTTCTCCGATGGGTCCTTCCTGGTATCACCGCCCCATAAACACCTTACCCTCAAATCCTAGTGTCTGCTTGTGCTTCTAGGGGGAACTCAGTTTCCTACATTTAATTCTGCTTAAACCCCTACCCCAATAACCCTACCATAACCCTACCAATAACTCTTTCAAGCAATCCATGTAAGTCGTATGAGCCATAGACAGATAAACTAAGTGTAAGAAATGTTGGAATAAACAGATCAAACATTTAGATTTTAACTCAAGTTTATTTACGTTTTTTCCAGTTGAAAAAGAAGGAAAACTTATACAGAATAATGAACTCCCTAAAGGCAAAGGGAAAATATGTTTGCATGCTTATCTAATTCATATTGAAATCTGCATAAGATATTCATACATATTTAACTGCATAACTTAAATTTATACATGTTTTAATGAATATCAATTTATTGTATTGTAATACATAAATATTTTATAACATACATTATGTTGATGACACATTTAAATGTATTGATATATTATAAAATATAAATATATAATTTATATAAACAAATTTTAATTAGATGTTGTAAGTTAATTAGATAACTTGATTAGGTAAACATTAGATATTTTAAAATGAATGTATCATATATAATATACAAATATATAAATATAATATATAATATATAAACGTATTATAAATATATAATGGAATGAATATATCATTATAATGAATACTACATAATAGAGAAAGATATTTATATTATGATGTTTGCTATATATTCATATGTAACTTTTTTTTTTTTTTTCAGATGGAGTCTTACTGCATTGCCCAGGCTGGAGTGCAATTGCGAGATCTCGGCTTCACTGCAACCTCTGCCTTCTGAGTTAAGTGATTCTCCTGCCTCAGCCACCCGAGTAGCTGGGATTGCAAGGGTGCACCACGCCCAGCTAATTTTTGTATTTTTAGTAGAGATAGGGTTTCACTATGTTGGCCAGGATGGTTTCAATCTCCTGACCTTGTGATCTGCCCGCCTTCGCCTCCCAAAGTGCTGGGATTACAGGCATAAGCCACCACGTGCAACTTATGTGCCATATATTATATATAATAGAATATAGTGTGTATTTTATTAATATGATATAATTTTATAATATATCTTATATACCCATATAACGTATATCTTATATACAAAATAATTTATGAAATATACTTAGAGACACATATATTTATATACTATATACTATTTGCATTATTAACCATAAATATTATAATTACTACATTAAATCATTTGTAATACAATTATTAACAAATATACACAAGATAAAATTGCTCTAATAAGTTTTAAAGAAACCAATGGTACAACACGATGTGCCTGGAAATCAAGAAATCTCTTATAGGTGTTATAAGATGTTGAAAATGAGGGCCAGGCATGGTGGCTCATGCCTGTAATTCCACCATTTTATGAGGCCGAGGCAGGAGGATCACTCGAGCCCAGGAGTTTCAGACCAGCCTGAGCAATATAATGAAATCTTGTCTCCACAAAAAATATAAATGTTAGCTGGGCATGGTGGTGCACACCTGTAGTCCCAGCTACTCAGGAGGCTGAGGCAGAAGGATTACCTAGGCCAGGAGGTCGAGGCTACAGTGAGCCATAATAGTACCACTGCACTCCAGCCTGAGTGACAGATTGAGACCCTGTCTAAAAAAACAAACAAAACAAAACAACAACAACAGAAAAAGATGTTCACTTTCCTTTAAGGTTTCCATATTGCTTAATTAGGAGATATTTACAAAAGAATCTATTATCTTTATTTCAGGAAATAACTTGACAGAAAGGTTTTTTTTCCTGGAAAAAGCTGTTAGAAAAATCTTTAAAAATTAAAGTAAGATATTCTGTGTTAAAATTAGGTTTTAGTAAGCTGGAGAAGCACATTCCTAAAACTACACAGGCAAGCATGTTACCAATGTGTTATGGTTTGGCTGTGTCCACACCCAAATCTCATCTTGAATTGTACTCTTGTAATTCCCATGTGTTGTGGGAGGGACCCAGTGGGAGATAATTTGAATCATGGGGGCGGTTTCCCCCATACTGTTCTCATGGTAGTGGGTGGGTCTCATGAGATCTGATGGTTTTATGAGGGTTTCTCTTTTGCATCTTCCTCATTTTTTGTTGCTGCCACCATGTAAGAAGTGCTTTTTGCCTCCTGCCATCATGCTGAGGCCTCCCCAGCCATGTGGAACTGTAAGCGCAATGAAACCTCTTTTTCTTCCCAGTCTTGGGTATGTCTTTATCAGCAGCATGGAATGAACTAAGACACAATGCAGTAAGAGTTTGCACTGAAATAGCATTCAGACTGATAAGGGCAGGTGTGCTAATTGAATGCCCCTGTGTCATCCTTTCTCCCAACACTTGGCAGACATCAGTGATTTCTCTAAGTGGTTTCCTCTGCTCAGCCCACACACATCCCCAGACCGGTTCTCTATTTGCACTTCAGGCAGGTTGGTACAGACCTGTTAAAAGCAGACAGGCAAGACAGCACACACTGTTCCCTGCTGAGATGTGGAATCCAGCAAGTGGGATTAACACAATTTAGGCCCTTGTGGAGTTCTAGCTATATCAATACACTCAATATTTTTGGATTTATTAACTAGACAAATAATGAAATCAATAAATGAATTTTTTTATTGCTTGACTTTTTAAATGATGATTTTAGAAGCAGTGTAATTGGTTTTTTAAAAAATGTATGTTAATTTATGGGGTACACATGTGATTATGTAACCTAGACAGATTGCGCAGTGGTGAAGTCTTGGCTTCTGTATCCATCACTGGCATAATGCATTTGTGCCCATTAAGTAACTTGTTATCCCTCAGCACCCTCCTACCCTTCCCAGTCAGCAATGTCTATGATTCTGCACTTTACTCCTATGTGGTAACATTATTTAGTTCCTACTTATAATAAGAACATGCACTATTTGTCTTTTTGTTTCTGAGTTGTTTTACTTAAGAAAATAACCACCACTTCCTTCCATGTTGCTGCAAAAGATATGGTTGCATTCCTTTTTGTGGTTGAATAGTGTTCCACTGTGTACATATACCACATTTTCTATATCCCATCATCCATTGATGGACACTTAGGTTAATTCCATATCTTTGCTATTGTAAATAGGGCTTCAAGTACAGGTGTCTTTTCTTTCCATTTTGAGATGGAGTCTCACTCTGTCTCCTAGCCTGCAGTGCAGAGGCACCATCTTGACTCACTGCAACCTCTGCCTCCTGGGTTCAAATGATTCTCTTGCCTCAGTCTCCAGAGTAGTTGGGGCTACAGGAATGTGCCACCACCACCGGCTAATTTTTGTATTTTTACTAGATACAGGGTTTCACCATGTTAGCCAGGCTTGTCTCAAGCTCCTGACCTGTTGTGATCCACCTGCCTCAGTCTCTCAAAGTGCTGGGATTATAGGCATAAGCCACCATGCCAGGCCAGTGCACATATCTTTTTGATATAATAATTTCTTTTCCTTTGGGTAGATATCCAGTAGTGGGTTGCTGGATGGAATGATAGTTCTATTTTTGGTTCTTTGAGAATTCTCCACACCCTTTTTCATCAGATTGTACTAATCTACATTCCCAAGAACAATGTATAAGTGTTCCCTTTTCTCTGCATCCTCACCAACATCTGTTGTTTTTTCAATAATAGCCATTCTGACTGGAGTAGGATGAAATCTCATGGTATGTAATATCTATCTTGCTAAAACGTGTTTAAATGTACTTTTCTGTGGGGTTCACTTTACCATGAAACAAAATCACAGCCCATCATATCTTCTAGTGGCGATCAAAGTGCTCATATGAGGCCATGCAGGATGGCTCATGCCTGTAATCCCAGAAATTTGGGAGGCTGAGGCAGGTGGATCACTTAAGGTTAGGAGTTCAAGACTAGCCTGGCCAACATGGCAATACCCCATCTTTACTAAAAATACAAAAATTAGCCAGGTGTGGTGGTACACGCCTGTAATCCCAGCTATTCTGGAGGCTGAGGCAGAAGAATCACTTGAACCTGGAAGGTGGAGGTTGCGGTGAGCCCAGATCATGCCACTGCACTCCGGCCTGGGCAGCAGAGCAAGACTGTCTCAAAAATAAACCAACAAAAAGTGCTTACATGTTAAGATCTACCATAAAATTTGGTATGCACATAGAGGTTCAGATAGGTCTAGGCTGAGTGTACTCCATGAATCTACATAAAAATCAGTCTTCTACTTTTTCATTTACAGCACTGTTCATATGGAAGGGGGGCAGGGAAGTGCTGGGTAGAGGAGGGTGTGGTCCCTGGCTAGGGCTCCACCTGTGGGCCTGTGCCCATGGACCTAAGTGAGTACAGGCACTCCTGTTTTCCTGCCCAAATGTTGCATTTTCCAAGACCTTTCTGGCCTGCTCTGCCTCCAATCTGTGCTTATAAAAACCTTGAGACTGTAGCAGGCAGACACACAATTACCTGGACATTGAGAGGAACACATAAGCGGAGATGACACAAGCAGCCGGACCTGGAGGGGAGCACACCAGCGGAAGAGTGCACTGGCAGACACTGGCAGGCTGGCGGGCCATTGACTGGCAGAATGGCATGGAGTTTGGCAGGAGAGGTCAGAGGAAAAAAGCCTGGGCTGCTGAGCAGCCAGCAACTCCAGGGGAAAACCATCTCCCTTCTGCCTCCCCTATCTGCTGAGAACTACCTCCACTCAATAAAACTTGTACTCATTCTCCAAGCCCACGTGTGATCTGATTCTTCCGGTACACAAAGACAAGAAACTGGGGATACAGAAAGCCCTCCATCTTTGTGATAAGGCAGGGGGTCTAATTGAGCTGAGTAACACAAGCCACTTATGTATGGCTAAACTGAAAGAGCACTCTGTAACACACGCCCACTGGGGCTTCAGGAGCTATAAACATTCACCCCTAGATGCTGCCGAGGGGTCGGAGCCCCACAACCTCCCGGTGTGCCTGCACCTCTGAGGGGTTTGCGCAGTGGGGCACTGAAGGAGTGAGCCACACCTCCATCACACGCCCTGTGAGGGAGATGAGGGAACTTTTCCCATTTCACTGTGGCTGAGATAGTCAGATACCTACGTGACACTCATTTTCCCTTACTTCTTTACTGAGTGTAACAGGCTGCATACAGGTGCCCAGAGATGTCCACATCCTAATCCCTGGAGCCCATCAATATGTTATTTCATGTGGAAAAAAATGGCTTTGCAGATGTGTTAGGTTGGTGCAAAAATAATGGCAAAAACCGCGATTATTTTGGCACCAACCTAATATTAACGGCAAAAACCGCAATTACTTTTGCAGCAACCTTATAATTAAGTTAAACATCCTGAGATGGGGAGATGAGCCTGGGTTGTCCAGGTGCATCCTGATGTAATCACAGGGTCCGTAGAAGAGGGAAGGAGGAGGGTCAGAAAGAGAAAGATTGGAGGACACTAGGCAGCTGGCTTTGAACATACAGAAAGGGACCACAGATTTCACCCAAGAGCCTCCAGAAGGAACACAGTTCTGCCAGCACCTTAATTTTAAACTTCTGAGCTCCAGAACTATAAGATAATACACTTATGTTCTTATAATCCACTAAATTTATGGTAACTGGTTACAGTAGCTCTAGGGGAAAAACACTCACTTACCCACACACTATGCAATGTGCCCAACAGAAAAATCTATTCTTTTCTGAACACTCTTCAGATTGACGCTTTGTAAGTTCAGTGATGCTGGGAGCTCCTGGAGGGGGTCTTGTTTTGTTTGCTTTTCTTCCTTCCTCCTGTTCTCCTGATTTGTGTCTGGAATACAGATGGGGTGGCTGAAGAGTCAGCAGTTTGTTTTTGTTTTTGTTTTTGTTTTGGAGACAGAATCTAGGTCTGTCCAGGCTGGAGTGCAACGGCACAATCTCAGGTCACTGCAACGTCCTCCTCCCAGGTTTAAGTGATTCTCCTGCCTCAGCCTCCTGAGTAGCCAGGATTACAGGTGTGAGCCACCATGTCTGGCTAATTTTTGTATTTTCAGTAGAGATGGAATTTTGCCATGTTGGCCAGGCTAGTCTTGAAATCCTGACCTCAAGTGATCCACCTGCATTGTCCTCCTGAAGTGCTGGGATGACAGGCATGAGCCACCATGCCTGGCCAGCAGCTTTTGTTAAACGTGGGAGTCCACGTGCTAAAGGAAGAAGGTGCTGGCATCCCAGAACTCTAGCCCTTGGTTTTCCATCTCCAGAATTCTTATATGTGAGGGAGAAACAAATGGTGCTCTTGTTAAAACACTATTTCTGCCAAACAAACACAGTATTTAAATTGTACAAGCACTTTCAAGTCGTTTTTTATTTTTCTTAACACCCTGCCCCTTAGGAAACAGGAGAATGTATGGACTTTGAAGGATTGACTAAAAGAAAGAACTGGAAATCACCATTTTTCTAGACATCTCCAATACGTCACTCATCAATTAAGTCCCAAGAATTATATAAAGCCTGCATGATGAGAATGAAACAAATATTTTTGTTCTTTGATTACCCACACTGCAGCACAAACAACAGTAACAAAAAGCAGACATACGTACATGCAAAAAGTTTATATAGTGTTTTAGGAAAATCTTACACACTTGCCAAGAGAAAAAAAATAAATGAAAGGATTACAATAAAGTCACTTTTTAAAGAATTTAGACTATTTTATTACACTGCATTTTATTCTATGGAAGGAAAAAAATGACCAAACATGATTCTAAGCTAACCTTTGAAGAAGCCTATATTTTTATAAAATTAATAAAAAAGAAGATAAATTTAAACTTAAATGAAAATAAATAATAAACTTAAACTTAAAAAATGAAGATAAATTTAAAACAATGAGATAAATTTAAACTTATTCTCAATTATAGGTAGGTGGATACAAAGATAGATAGAAAATAGATAGAAAGATAGACAATAGAGACGATAGATGATGGATAGACCAGCAGTCCTCAACCTTTCTGGCATGAGGAACCAGTTTCACGGAAGACAATTTTTCCATGGACTTGGTGGGGAGGTGGTTTTAGGATGATTCAAGGGCATTGCATTTATTGTATACTTTATTTCTATTACAATTACATTATAATATATAATGAAATAATTATACAACTCACCATCTTGTAGAATCAGTGGAGCCCTGAGCATGTTTTCTTGCAACTAGATGGTCCCATCTAGGGGTAATGGGAGACTGTGACAGATCAACAGGCATTAGATTCTCATAAGGAGCACGCTGTGAACTCTAGATCCCTCACATGCACAGTTCACAATAGGGTTCTTGCTCCTTTGAGAATCTAATATGGCCACTAATTTGACAGGAGTTGGAGCTCAAGCGGTAATGCAAGCGATTGGGAGCAGCTGTCAATACAGATGAAGCTTCGCTCTCTCACCTACTGCTCACTTCCTACTGCTTTCAGATGTGCCAGTTCCTAACAGGTCACTGACTGGTACCACTCCAGGCCTGGGGGTTGGGAACCGTGGGATAGAGGATAAACAATCAATAAGTGATAAATTAGACAACTGATAGAGGTTAGGTACATAGATATACATACACAATTTATAGATTGATAGAAATATAGATGGATAGATAGAGGATGGATAGATAAGTTTACCCATTAAGAAAAAAATAGAGTATGCTGAAAGTTTGTAAATAAGAAGTCTGTGCTTGCCGAGCAAGTATTGTCCATATAAGGTCTCTATCATAACGCCCCTGGAGAAACATGGGAAGTGTGGTTTCACGGTGGCTTTCAGATGTTCTGCACGTCATATTCATGGGTGCTCATTTCATGATATGCAGATTCTGTGCTTATTTCACTAGATCAAAAATGAATGTTAACATCTTTGGCTTTCTTCTAAAAAGTATTACAGGCTGGGCATGGTGGCTCACATCTGTAATTCCAGCACTTTGGGAGGCTGAGACAGGAGGATCACTTGAGGTCATGAGTTTGAGACCAGCCTGGCCAACATGGTGAAACCCCATCTCTAATAACATACAAAAAATTAGCCAGACATGGTGGTGTGCACCTATAGTCCCAGCTACTTAGGAGGCTGAGGCAGGAGAATTGCTTAACCCTGGGAGGTGGAGGTTGCAGTAAGCCCAGATGGCACCACTGCACTCCAGCCTGGGTGACAGAGACACCATCTCAAGAAAAAAAAAATATTACATATAATTTTACCTACCCATCCAAGGATCAAGGAATAAACAAAATATGTTCAATATGTTCAATTCATACGGTCTAATATAATTCATTTATGAAATGGAATGAAGGTCTAATACAGGCTATTATATGTACGAATCTTGAAAACACCATGCTTAGTGAATGAAGCCAGTGTATCATTCTGTTTATGTTAAATTTCAAGAATAGCTAAATCTATGGACAGAAAACAGAAAATAACTGGTTTCCAGGGACGAGGATGAGGAGAAAAGGAAAGGAGAGGAGACGAGGAGAAAAGAAGAATGGAAAGTAATGCACTCCTCAGCAAATGTAAAAGAACAGAAATAATAACAAACTGTCTCTCAGACCACAGTGCAGTCAAACTAGAACTCAGGACTAAGAAACTCACCCCAAACTGCTCAAATACATGGAAACTGAACAACCCACTGCTGAATGACTACTGGATACATAACGAAATGAAGGCAGAAATAAAGATGTTGTTTGAAACCAACGAGAACAAAGACACTACATACCAGAATCTCTGGGACATATTCAAAGCACTGTGTAGAGGGAAATTTATAGCACTAAATGCCGACAAGAGAAAGCAGGAAAGATCCAAAATCAACACCCTAATGTTACAATTAAAAGAACTAGAAAAGCAAGAGCAAACACATTCAAAAGCTAGTAGAAGGCAAGAAATAACTAAAATCAGAGCAGAACTGAAGGAGATAGAGACACAAAAAACCCTTCAAAAAATTAATGAATCCAGGAGCTGGTTTTTTGCAAAGATCAACAAAATCGATAGACCATTAGCAAGACTAATAAAGAAGAAAAGAGAGAAGAATCAAATAGATGCAATAAAAAATGATAAAGGGGATATCACCACCAATCCCACAGAAATACAAACTACCGTCAGAGAATATTACAAACACCTCTACACAAATAAACTAGAAAATCTAGAAGAAATGGATACTTTCCTGGACACATACACCCTCCCAAGACTAAACCAGGAAGAAGATGAATCTCTGAATAGATCAATAACAGGCTCTGAAATTGTGGCAATAATCAATAGCTTAGCAACCAAAAAAAGTCCAGGACCAGATGGATTCACAGCCAAATGCTACCAGAAGTACAAGGAGGAGCTGGTACCATTCTTTCTGAAACTATTCCAATCAATAGAAAAAGAGAGAATCCTCCCTAACTCATTTTATGAGGCCAGCATCAGCCTGATACCAAAGCCTGGCAGAGACACAACCAAAAAAGAGAATTTTAGACCAATATCCTTGATGAACATTGATGCAAAAATCCTCATTAAAATACTGGCAAACCCAATCCAGCAGCACATCAAAAAGCTTATCCACCATGATCAAGTGGGCTTCATCCCTAGGATGCAAGGCTGGTTCAACGTGCATAAATCAATAAATGTAATCCAGCATATAAACAGAACCAAAGAAAAAACCACATGATTACCTCAATAGATGCAGAAACCACCTTTGACAAAATTCAACAACCCTTCATGCTAAAAACTCTCAATAAATTAGGTATTTATGGGACATATTTCAAAATAATAAGAGCTATCTATGACAAACCCACAGCCAATATCATACTGAATGGGCAAAAACTGGAAGCATTCCTTTTGGAAACTGGCACAAGAGAGGGATGCCCTCTCTCACCACTCCTATTCAACACAGTGTTGGAAGTTCTGGCCAGGGCAATCAGGCAGGAGAAGGAAATAAAGGGTATTCAATTAGGAAAAGAGGAAGTCAAATTGTCCGTGTTTGCAGATGACATGATTGTATATCTAGAAAACCCTATTGTCTCAGCCCAAAATCTCCTTAAGCTGATAAGCAACTTCAGCAAAGTCTCAGGATACAAAATCAATGTACAAAAATCACAAGCATTCTTTTACACCAATAACAGACAGAGAGCCAAATCATCAGTGAACTCCCATTTACAATTGCTTCAAAGAGAATAAAATACCTAAGAATCCAACTTACAAGGGATGTAAAGGACCTTTTCAAGGATAACTACAAACCACTGCTCAATGAAATAAAAGAGGATATAAACAAATGGAAGAACATTCCATGCTCATGGGTAGGAAGAATCAATATCGTGAAAATGGCCATACTGCCCAAGGTAATTTATAGATTCAATGCCATTCCCATCAAGCTACCAATGACTTTCTTCACAGAATTGGAAAAAACTACTTTAAAGTTCATATGGAACCAAAAAAGAGCCCGCATTGCCAAGTCAATCCTAAGCCAAAAGAACAAAGCTGGAGGCATCATGCTACCTGACTTCAAACTATACTACAAGGCTACAGTAACCAAAACAGCATGGTACTGGTACTAAAACAGAGATATAGATCAATGGAACAGAGCAAAGCCCTCAGAAATAATGCCGTATATCTACAACTATCTGATCTTTGACAAACCTGACAAAAACAAGCAATGGGGAAAGGATTCCCTATTTAATAAATGGTGCTGGGAAAACTGGCTGGCCATATGTAGAAAGCTGAAACTGGATCTCTTCCTTACACCTTATACAAAAATTAATTCAAGATGGATTAAAGACTTAAACGTTAGACCTAAAACCATAAAAACCCTAGAAGAAAACCTAGGCAATACCATTCAGGACATAGGCATGGACAAGGACTTCATGACTAAAACACCAAAAGCAATGGCAACAAAAGACAAAATTGACAAATAGGATCTAATTAAACTAAAGAGCTTCTGCACAGCAAAAGAAACTACCATCAGAGTGAACAGGAAACCTATAAAATGGAGAAAATTTTTGCAACCTACTCATCTGACAAAGGGCTAACATCCAGAATCTACAATGAACTCAAACAAATTTACACGAAAAAAAAACCCCATCAAAAAGTGGTCAAAGAACATGAACAGACACTTCTCAAAAGAAGACATTTATGCAGCCAAAAAACACATGAAAAAATGCTCGTCATTACTTGCCATCAGAGAAATGCGAATCAAAAGCACAATGAGATACCATCTCACACCAGTTACAATGGCCATCATTAAAAAGTCAGGAAACAACAGGTCCTGGAGAGGATGTGGAGAAATAGGAACACCTTTACACTGTGGGTGGGACTGTAAACTAGTTCAACCACTGTGGAAGTCAGTGTGGCAATTCCTCAGGGGTCTAAAACTAGAAATACCATTTGACCCAGCCATCCCATCACTGGGTATATACCCAAAGGATTATAAATCATGCTGCTATAAAGACACATGCACACGCATGTTTATTGTGGCACTATTCACAATAGCAAAGACTTGGAACCAACCCAAATGTCCAACAACGATAGACTGGATTAAGAAAATGTGGCACATATACACCATGGAATACTATGCAGCCATAAAAAATGAAGAGTTCATGTCCTTTGTAGGGACATGGATAAAACTGGAAACCATCATTCTCAGCAAACTATTGCAAGGACAAAAAACCAAACACTGCATGTTCTCACTCATAGGTGGGAATTGAACAATGAGAACACATGGACACAGGAAGGGGAACATCACACTCTGGGGACTGTTGAGGGGTGGGGGCAGGGGAGAGGGATGGCATTAGGAGATATACCTAAAGCTAAATGACGAGTTAATGGGTGCAGCACACCAACATTGCACATGTATGGATACATAATAAACCTGCACATTGTGTACATGTACCCTAAAACTTAAAGTATAATAATAATAAAAAAGAAAAAAAAGAAAAGGAGAATAGTGACTGCTTAATGAATATAGGATTTCGTTTTGGTATTTTAAAATGTTTAGGAACTAGATAGTGACGATAATTGCACTATATCAGGGGTTTCTAACTCCTAGGTTATGGACTGGCTCCTGTCTGTGGCTTATTAGGAACCAGGCTACACCCCAGGAGGTGAGCGGCAGGTGACCAGCAAAGCTTCATCTGTATTTAGAGCTGCTCCCCATGGCTCACATTACCACCTGAGCTCCGCCTCCTCTCAGATCAGTGGTGGCATTAGATTCTTATATGAGAGGAAACCCTCCTGTGAACTACACATGTGAAGGATCTAGATTGCATGCTCCTTATGAGAATCTAAGGATGGCTGATGATCTGTCACTGTCTCCCATCACCTCCAGATGGGACTGTCTAGTTGCTCCCACTGATTCTACATGATGGTGAGTTGTAGAATTATTTCCTCATGTATTACAAGGGAATAATAATAGAAGGAAATTGCACAATAAATGTCATGTACTCGAATCATCCTGGAACCAGCCTCCTCAACCCCACCACCACCATCAGTGGAACAATTGTCTTCCACTAAATCAGTCCCTGGTGTCAGACAGGTTGGGTACCACTGCACCAAATGCCACTGAATCATACTTCAAAATGGTTAAAATAGTCCATTTTATGTTATATGAGTTTTATCCCAAAATAAAAAGTGAAACTCATGAAATTACTAAGCTTCAGATGCATTTTATTTAAATGAGAAATATTTCTTTTTAACAGATTATTTCGGCTGGCTGTTGTGGCCCATGCCTATAATCCCAGCATTTTGGGAGGTCGAGGCAGGTGGTCACAAGGTCAGGAGTTCAAGACCAGACTGACTAACATGGTGAAATCCTGTCTCTGCTAAAAATACAAAAAATTTGTCAGGCATGGTGGCGGACACCTATAGTCCCAGCTACTTGGGAGTCTGAGGCAGGAGAATTGCTTGAACCTGGGAGGTGGAGGTTACAGTGAGCCAACATCATGCCACTGCACTCCAGCCTGGGCAACAGAGTGAGACTCCATCACAAAAAAAAAAAAAAAATTATTTTAGAGTTAAAGAAGAAAAAAAGAAAAACGAGGAGATGAAAAGCACTATGTGCCCTGGGTGTTTTGGGAGTTTAACTAGGTTAACCTCATATTCCTTAATGGCTTTAAGTTTAAACGTCAAGGCAATAAAACATTTAGTGGTCCTTTTAAACATAAAAATCAGAAGGCATTCTTTCTAAACCAAACAAATCGCTCTTTTGCGTATAAAACCAAAAATGCATAGAGTAAAAAAAAATTAATACTAAGCTTTTTGTCTATCCCTTCTCTTTTTTTCCAGTCTTAAACACAAAGTGGCCTTTAGGAATTTCTTTTAACTTCTCTGAATTTTTATATACAGTGAATCATCTATTAATAAATAGTGATGTGTGCCATTTAAAATATTTTACATAATGAATGAATAACATTCATACTTAAGCCCATCTTTACAATGATTATGTCTGAGAAATAAATGAGGAAAGACTGATCATAAACAATTATCTTATAATAATTTAGTCTTATCTAATATCATTGGATAAGAATATTATATTATTAGATAATAGTAATAATCTTATCTAATAATTTTCAAAATAAAAATCCATGGGTAAAATACTCTCTCATAATAAAAATACAATATAACATAATAATAAATACGAAGCAAAACTTACCATTATACGTTGGTTCTTCCTTCTTTCCTATAGTTCCTTATCAGAGGAATAGTGGATTTGGTAATTTAAGAAGTGTTGAATCTTCCCTTCAGCAACCACATGGCTGCGCAGGGAGTCAGCTCACAAGTCATGCATCAATTATGAGGACAGATGATAGACCCATCGCTTTTAGTAAAGAGAAGGGCACTGTGATTCAGGAACACAGATTTTTTAAAAAGTGGAGTGAGTTAGCTACAACATTTTTGGACAGCTATTGTTTTCTTTAAGTTTCCAATTATTTTTCACCAGTCTGGTATCCATCAGGAAAATACACATCGCCCTCACTTCATTTCAAGCATGAAGACGTTCTCTGCAGAGCCCTGGGTCCTTGCACTATTATCTGGAACTGTTTCTTTCCAGGGCTGTTGCCTAGGGGAACATTTCTTCTCAATGCATCTTTGATTATTTCTACTGCTCTTTTTATTCTGTTTTATTCTCCCCAGATATTCTTTGTTTTTCGAGGACTGTGTCATTGGGTGTTTATTCTTTCCAGGAAGCATGCTTGGGATAAAAATTTTGGCAAACTTGCATCTTTCTTTCCTTTTCTTTTCTTTTTTTTTTTTTTGAGATGCCGTCTCGCTCTTTCGCCCAAGCTGGAGTGCAGTGGCGCGATCTGGGCTCACTGCAAGCTCCTCCTCCTGGGTTCAAGCCATTCTCCTGCCTCAGCCTCCCGAGTAGCTGGGACTATGGGCGCCGGCCACCATGCTCGGCTAATTTTTTGTATTTTTAGTAGCGATGAGGTTTCACCGTGTTACCCAGGATGGTCTCGATCTCCTGACCTCGTGACCTGCCCACCTCAGCCTCTCAAAGCGCTGGGATTTCAAGCGTGAGCCACCGTGCCTGGCCCGAACTTGCATCTTTCTAATTCCAAGTAGTTTTATTATAAAGTAATATTTCCTTCAGATGTTTGAAAACTCTGCTTCATACTTTCTGACACATTGTGTCTTTCTGATAAGAAGTCTAAAGCTGGTAATAGCTTTCTTTTTAAATTTATAGATAAAGGCCTCTTTCTTTCTCGTCTGATTATGGAATGTATCTAGTGTGTGTCTCCCTTTTATTTTCCCCTTGAAATACATGTGTAGTAGACCACACAATCATGTTCATAGCAGCTTTATTCTCCACAGCCAAAAGGCAGAAGCAACCCAGGTGTCCATCAACAGGTGAATTTCAACGTGGTAAAATCCTGCTTCTACCAAAAAAAAAAAAAATAGCCAAACAGGAAATGTGTTATATACAAAAAAGGAATATTTAGCCTTAAAAAAGAAGGAAAATCTAGTAAGTGGTACAACATGAATGAATTTCAAAGATGTTTTGCTATGTAAAATAGGCCAGAAACAAAAAGACAAATAGTGGTGGGGTGCAGTGGCTCATGCGTATAATCCCAGCATATTGGGAGGCCAAGGTGAGGTGATGGCTTGAGATCAGGAGTTCGAGATCAATCTGGGCAACAGAGTGAGACCCCATCTTTACAAAAAATAAAAAAATTAGCTGGGTGTGGTAGTGTATGCCTGTGATCCCACCTACTTAGGAGGCTGAGGCAGGAGGATCATTTGAGCCCAGGAGATGGAGGCTGCAGTAAGCTATGATCACATCACTGCATCCCAGCCTGGGCAACAGACTAAGATCTTGTTTCAGAAAAAGAAAAAACAAAAAACACAAATAGTGCATGATTCTATTTATATGAAGTAACAAGAATAATCAAAGTCATAGAGAAAGTAGAATGGGGGTTCCAGGGGATTGAGGAAGGGGGAATGAGGAGTTAGTGTCTATTGTGGACAGAGTTTCAGTGAAGAAGGTGAAAAAATTCTGGGATGGGTGGTGGTGATGGTTGCACAACATGTAAATGTCCTTAAAGCCCCTGAAATGTATATTTAAAATGGTAAGTTTTATAATGGGGAAATTTCAAATTTTATTAATGTATAGTATTATATTTAGGTATACACACACAAGCACACCACACACACACACACACACACACATATATATATATACACACATATATAGCGACATTAAAAAATAGGTATGTGGTGGGGTGTGGTGACTCACAGATGTAATCACAGCAATTTGGGGGGCTGAGGTGGGTGGATCTCTCTAGCCCAGGAGTTGAAGACCAGCCTGGGCAACGTGGGAGAACCTGGTCTCTACAAAAACAAAAAATAAAAATTAGTCAGTTGTGGTGGCTCACACCAGTAGTCCCAGCTACTTGGGAGGCTCAGGCAGGAGGATTGCTTGAGCCCAGGAGGTATAGGCTACAGTGAGCCATGTTTGCACCACTACATTCCAGCCTGGGTGACAAAGTAAGACCCTGTTTCAGATAGATAGGTAGATAGATAGATAGATGTGCAACTGGGAGGAACCTTGGCATTATACTTTGTAATGAGTTTGTCATCACGCAAAACATGTAGTAGCAGATCATGGGCACCATTACAAAGAACTAGCTCAGCAGTCATGTGGCTTGCTGCTCCTTTGCGACCTCAGCTCTGCATCTGGTCTTCAGAGTGTCATGGAGTCAAAGCACAAATAATATTTATTCCATTAAAGCCAATCTGTTCATGATACAGGGGTGTTCCCACTAGTTGTCAACCACTTTTTACAGAGCTTACTGGAAAAGTTGCTTTGGAATCCAGCAGAATGCATCAGAAGGTACTTTGTCTAAAGTGAACTTTATCTTGAAATATTTCCAAATTCATGCAAAATTAATATTTTCAAAGGCAAAGCAATTGCCTGCCATCTGCCTCCAAGCTTTGAGATAGAAATGAAAATAGTTAAGAAGAGAAAACCATGCCACTGTATTTCCATTGAATAATATACCATACCTAAGAGACTAAAAGATAAACAAAATCTGTAAATTTTCTAAAACAGATTAACTTTAATGGAAAAAAATAATTTTGCCTGTGTGCAAATTTTGCTTGCAGTTGTAAAGTATAGTAGAAGTTATATAATAACAAAAGTGGTTTCCTTTAATGTTTGCTTTTTAGCTTTCTGGATGTTCTATTGCATTTGACAAAGTCAACCCACTTCTTGAAATTCCTTCACACTTGGTTCCATAGTGAAATGTGACCTCATTTCTTCCCGCTTACTTCTTCTTAGCTGTCTCAAGTCCCCTTTCATTCAGCTTTTCATAGAAATACCAACAGAAATCCATCATGGACCTTTTGTTCTTCTAATTCTCCAGACTTCTTCTGCACAATCCCATTCCTGCCTCGAGCTTCAATCATCATAGGTCCTTCCATAATTATGAAACCCAAGAAGTCCCACAATCACCACCAGGTTAATACTGAAAATTCCCTTTTGTTTTACTACCTCTGTTACAAGCAGCTCCATCAGAATGTCAATAAGAAATTGCCATTTATTTTTTATTTTTTTTAATTTGAGACAGAGAGTCCTGGTCTGTCACCCAGACTGGTGTGCAGTGGCACAATCTCAGCTCACTGCAACCTCCGCCTCCCAGGTTCAAGTGACTCTCCTGAACCTCAGCTACCTGAGTAGCTGGGATTACAGGCATGTGCCACCATGCCCAGCTAATTTTTGTATTTTAGTAGAGACAAGGTTTCACCATGTTGGCCAGTGTGGTCTCGAACCCCTGACCCCAAGTGGTCTACCTGCCTCAGCCTCCCAAAGTGCTAGGATTACAGGTGTGAGCCACCACACCTGAACTAGAAATTGCCATTTCTATTTAATAATAATAATAGAGACCACTAACATGTATTGAGCACTTATGCTATGCCAGAGACTGTTAAGTGCTTTACACAAATTAGCTCATTTCATTATCATAATAACTGTATTATTATTCTCAGTACATCAAAGAAGAAACTGAGGCACAGTACAATCAATTTACCGGCCCGTACAATCAATTTACTGGCCCGTGATTATTCAGCTAATGGCATAACTGGGAGTCTTACCCCCAAAATTTGGCCCCAAAACCCATGCTGGGAATCATGACATACTAGAAATTCAACATGAATGATATTCATCCCACTCTCTAAATCTCTCTCTCCTCCCTAAAGTCCCTAAATCATACATTCCAATCTCATCCTCTTGTTTTCCCAGTCAGGAATTTGAGAACTATCCCAGGGCTGCCATCATCTTTATTCTCATATGCAGTGTGTCTATGGGTCCTTCCAAGCTGATTTCTTACATGTGTATTTCCTTTCATTTCTGTAGCCACAGAGATAGTTGAAACAACATAAGTCAAAGTGAGACCCACAGTGAATGAGAAAGAAGTCAGAACAAAAACTAACAGCAGCCAAGGAGAGATCTTAACATGAAGGGAGGGGATTCTGCCGTGGGGTGAAGATCAGAATCTGGTCATCTCGACATCAGACATTCTAACTAATGAGTTGAGACTATGCCTTGAGACTTAACGTGACTGTGCAAGAGCTCTGTATGAGTTTCCTGTGGCTGCTAAATCAAATACCAGAAATGCTAGGTGAAAACAATGCACATTTATTCATGTGCAGCTCTAGAAATCAGAAGTCCTAAATGGGTCTCCTGGGGCTAAAATCAAAGTATCAGCCAGGTTGGTTCCTTCTGGAGGATGCAGAAAAGAATCCATTTCCTTGCAATTTGCACCTCCCATAGGCTGCCTGCATTCCTTGGCATGTGGTTTCCCTCTTCATCTTCAAAACCAGCAACAACAGCAGAGACCATCTCACATCTCATCATTCTAACCTCCATTTCTGCCTCCCTCTTCTATTTTTAAGAGCCCTTGCAATTACTTGGATAACCCAGAATAATCTCCTCATTTTAGGATCAGCTGATGAGCAAACTTCATTTTCCCTCCAACTTTGATTCCCTTATTGCCATATAAGGTAACATTTTCATAGGTTCTGGGAAAGAGGATGTAAAAACATTTAGTTAAGGATCTTGAGATGAGATCATCCTGGAGTAGAGTCAACCCTACATGCAGTGACAGGTGTCCTTCTAAGAGACGGAAGAGGAGATGGTACACACACAAAGGAGAAGGCCACGTGGAGACAGAGGCAGAGACTAGAGTGATGCAGCCACAAGCTCAGGAATCTCTGGAGCCCCCAGGTGCTGGGAGAGGCAGGAAGGATCCTCCCTTAGAGCCTCCAGAGAGACTGTAGCCCTGCCCACACCTTGATCTCAGACTTCTGGCCTCCAGAACTGGGAGATCATAAATTGCTGTGGTTTTAAGACACTCAGTTAGTGGTGATTTGTGTGGCAGTCCAGATTGCACCCATGTTTGAAGGCTAATTAGGAATCATTACCAAACCACACAGTTTCTGTTTAAGTTAAGTATTCTTTGCCTTTTTCTTCTTTGTAAGGTACTCAGGGCAACATTTAGAGGCTGAATTTTCTCATCCAGGCTTTCTAATGGCTTTGAGTTATTTGTTTCCTTCACTTTATTCATAAGAGAGTTATATTTATATCTTTAAAGAGCGTGTTCCAAAGTGTTTTGATACTTCTTTAAAATACATTAGTGCTCCTTTGAATTTAGTCTGAGTTTTAGTGAATTTCTAAGCTTGTCCACTTACAAACACACACCTGTATTTATAATCAAGTAAATCTCAGTATGTTTCGATCTCATGATTGCACAGGGAATCAAAGATCACTGGGTTTAAGAACTAATTTCCTCTGCTGTATTTTAAGAATAACTTAAACCTTGCTCCATGATTCACCCCTGGTCTGTTAATTAAGGCCGCTTCTTCTAATTCATGAAAGAGACATCTTACCAAAAGGGAAATCACTTCATGTGGTGTCCTATAGAATTTTGAGTATTCATCATTTATAGGAAGTCTTTCTGAAATGAATAGTTTCATGCTGAAGGAGAGACCATTTGCCATTTTTATTTTGAAAAGTGAGGTGGGTCTTGGAATCTATCCACATGTAAGAAGAATGTCGTAGGACAGGGGTTTGCAACCCCAGGGGCCATGGACTGCTACCTGCCTGTTAGAAACCAGGTTGCACAGCAGGAGGTGAGCAGCAGGGCAGTGAGTGAGGCTTCATCTGTATTTACAGCTGCTTCCCATCCTGAGCTCTACGTCCTGTCAGATCAGCAGCAGCATTAGATTCTTACTGGAGCAGAAACCCTATTGTGAGCTGCACATACGAGGGATCTAGGCTGCAGGCTCCTTATGAGAATCTAATGCCTGATGATTTGTCAGTCTCTCCCATCACCCCTAGATGGGACTGTCTAGCTGCACAGAACAAGCATGGGGCTCCCATGGATTCTACATCATGGTGAGTTGTAGAATTATTTCATTATATATTACAGTGGAATAATAATATACATAAAGGGCCCAATAAATGTAATGTGTTTGAATCATCCCGAAACCATATGTCACACCCCCATCCTGCTCTACGGAAAAGCTGTCTTCCATGAAATTGGTCCCTGGTGCCAAAAAGATTAGGGACCGCTGCCCTAGGAGATTTCTAGACCATGCCACTTGAAGGCAAGGTCTCCACCAGCCAGTATTGCTCAGAACTAGTTTCAGTGACATTCTATCCTTCTTCGTCACAAGCTTCTAGGGCAGCTTCCATGTGGAATCCCCTAGAAGCCATTTGGTTTTTATTCCAAGAGGCCGCTTGTCTGAAAGAAGACAAGTCAGCAAAAATGTAAGCCAAAAGAGTTTGGAGGAAGAAAAAGGGTTTTGACTCTTTAAATATAGAATTTTTAAAACTAGACTTTATTTTTAGAGCAGTCTGAGCTGCAAAATTGAGCAGAAGGCACAGAAATTTTTATATATCCCTTTCCTACACACACACACACCCTCTTCCATGATCAATAGCTCTCAGCAGAGTGAGACATTTGTTACAACACATGAACTCACACGGAGACATCAAAGTCACCCAAAGTCCGTAGTTTTCATTAGGGTTCCCTCTTGATGTGAATTCCAGAATTGTGAGTATTCATCATTTATAGAACATCTTTCTGAAATGAATAGTTTCATGTTGAAAATGTGCCATTTTTATTTTCAAAAGTGAGATGGGCTGAATGTGGTGGCTCACGCCTGTCATCCCAGCACTTTGGGAGGGCGAGATGGATGGATGACCTGAGGTCAGGAATTTGAGATCAGCCTGGCCAACACGGTGAAACCCCATCTCTACTAAAAATACAAAAATTAGCAAGGCGTGGTGGTGCTCACCTGCAGTGCCAGCTACTCGGGTGTCTGAGGCAGGAGAATCGCTTGAACCCGGGAGGTGGAGGTTGCAGCGTGCCAGGATTCCATCACTGCACTCCAGCCTGGACAACAGAGTGAGACTTCATCCCCCCACAAAAAAGTGAGCTAGGTCTCGGTTTCTCCTGAATTGCCCATCTAGGATTAAGGTCTTTGAACGGATTAATTAATAATTGCTGACATTTTCTTGCCTTTCCCTGTCGGCAATTCATTGGCCTGTGTGGTCTGGGTCAGGGAGGAAGTAGGTAACCTTCCATACCTTCCATGATCTCATCTTCTGCAGCTGGTTTTCTTTTTTCTTTTTCTTTCTTTTTTTTTAAGACGGAGTTTTGCTCTGTTGCCCAGGTTGGAGGGAGTGCAGTGGCGCGGTCTTGGCTCACTGGAAGCTCCGCCTCCCGGGTTCACACCATTCTCCTGCCTCTCCCGAGTAGCTGGGACTACAGGCGCCCGCGACCACGCCCGGCTAATTTTTTGTGTTTTTAGTAGAGATTGGGGTTCACTGTATTAGACAGGATGGTCTCGATATCCTGACCTCAGGTGATCCGCCGGCCTTGGCCTCCCAAAGTGCTGGGATTACAGGCCTGAGCTACCTTGTCTGGCCTGCAGCTGGTTTTCTACCGACTGAAATTTTAGGGATCCAGAGCGGACAAGGCTGTGTCTGTGAGTTCCACCGTTCTAGGTGCCGCTGGTCCCGGTAAGACACAGTAGTAGATAAACAGCTTTCATTTTGCCCAGAAATCCCCATCAGCACATCTGCCCAAGCTGGGTCAGGCTTGTTCACTTCTCCACGGTGTGTTTTCTCTGTAGGTTGATATGCACCATGCTAAGCAGAATTTTATCCAGCCTAATCTGCAGAGATAACTCAACTGTGCTCAGGAGAGCTAGAGGGTTTCTCTGACGTGTTCTTTGTATTTATTTACTTATTTTCCACGCTGCTGTTCTATTTTAAAGTATGCTGTTGAGAAAATCTGGAAGCATTTTAGTACATGCAACAGAACAGGGTATTCCTACTGACTGTGCTATGAGGATAAGAGGCAAAACAAAAATACCCCCTCATTTTCATTGAGGTGGCCAGTAGCCCGTATTTTCATTGAAGGTTTACCCTAGACAGATGAGGGCAAGTTCCCATGGAAAATTCCTAAAAGTCTGTTTCTGCTCAAATAAAGGTACAACCCCACTAGCTGTTAGTCTGCCCCTGGGATTTCTGAGCTATGCAAGCCCATGAGTTTGAAGTAGAGATTTCCTGTGTCGACTTTTTTTTTCCCCTCCAGTCATCCAAGGGTATTCACTAGGTCAGCCCTTCTCCTGATTACAGAGTTTGGGAAGCAGTGGGGTTTGCAGTCATGTGACTAAGAAAGTTACTTTTACAATCCCTGTTAAGAAAATTACATAGTGATCTACAGAGTCCTTTAGAATATTAGAGTTTCACATTGAAATCAGAAACTCCAGGAACTGAAGTTCATACATGAAACAGCCAGTGTACCTCCAGAGACCTTGCCTTGGGGTAAAAGATGGATAGGAAGATGAAAGACAGCAATAAAGTTGAAAAAAATGACTGTAGGTTCACTGGATCCTATGTATAAATATTCACTGCAGACGTGGTGCAGGTAGTATGTTCACTTCTCTCTGTACAACATTGCATTCTGTCTTTATGACACCTCCAAGAAGTAAAATTACCCTTATTGTACCCTTGAGAAATCTGGTTTTAGGAAGGGAGAATAGTGTGTTCTATGCCCTCTGGCCAAGAAATGGCGAGTAGTAGGAGGAGGTGGTTTGAGTTCTAGTATCTGTCTGACTCGATCACCTATGGCTCTGCTGTTGGTCAAAGGCTTGCAAGAAAAGTGGATTTTAAAGATCTTATGACTGAGGCAGAGGGATGATGGCTCCCCAGTGGTAAGGGCCTCCTGGGTCTCCTGGGCTGCAAGTTTCCCTATCTCCACATTTCTAAAGGAAAGGGGGTCTTGATGGAGGATCAGGGTTGGGTGATGGGAAGTGAGCTAGCAAACCTGTCTGGATTTCCTTCCGAATGCATGAGTCTAGGGGGTTGAATTTAAAGAGCTGGCACTTCTCAATCATGTCTTTTCCACGCATCACTTTTTAAAACTGGGATGCCATCAGCCTGCTTCAGGAGCATCTCAGCAAACAGGATTGGTTACACAAGGAAATGGTACCATTAGTCTTGTAAAAAAAAAAAAAGCTCTATTTTTTTTTTTAAATATTCGCTGATGTCTTTTGTAGATCAAAGACAAAACAGGCAAATGTTGATGATAAGGACATGTTGTCAAAATGCTGATTCAGGGAGAGAAATGCTGCTAACCAGAGGAACAGTAAAAAGCAGTGGCTAGTAAGTCACTGGTTCATCTGCAACAAGCCACAATCCATCAGGTTCCATGGCATTTAGCGATTAGGAGGGCTCCAATCTTTTGTTAATCACTGAGCTCAGTATCATTCTTTTGTTTAAAGTGCATTCTGTAGCTACAAGGACTGACCTGCCCTTCATTTGATCATCCCTCCTCACTCTCCACATGATGGAATTATTAGCAAACAGATGAATTTAATTTAACTGACATGTACTGCAAACCTCCTGTATTTAAGGAACTCTCTTGTCACTTCAAGGGATTCAACAATTAATCAAACATGGTCCCTGCTCTAGGAACACATCACCAAGCAAGCAGGTAACATTAGCAGGACAAATGTCAAAATAAAAAAGACTAAATACAGCAAACTATGCATTTTACTTAACAAAAACGATGGAATGAGAAGATTCCATAATACTTTCTTTGTGGATATATTGTACAAGTTACATCCTGGGACTTTTCTACTCTAGGCATTTCTTTTTTATTAGTATGTGGGTAATTAAAAAATAATTTATTGAGGTGAAATTCACATCATAAAATAAACCATGTTAAAGTAATAATGTAATGGCATTTCATACATCTCAGTGTTGTGCAGCCATCACCTGCGCGTAGTTCCAGATTTTTGTTGCCCCAAGCTAAAATTCTGCACCCACCCAGAGGTTTCTTTCCACCGCTCACTCACCGTCATCCAATGCATGAAATTTTCAAAGCAGAATTGAATTAGTTGACCTGATATTTTATTTACTTCAGACTTGTAGGGAATTAAAACCATTATATTTGAGTTACCTATCTAATTTCCGTAAACCTCTGTCTTTCACCGCACTTCGATAAACCATTTTTGGGGTGCAGATTGTCCAGGTAGCACAAGTATTTAGAGGTATTAATATATATTATCTATTAAGTCAGCCAATAATATTCCCTCTGAATAAGCTAGTATAAGATTTCCCTACTGCAGGGAAATCCTGACTTCTTTTTTTTTTTTTTTTTTTTTTTTTGAGGCATGGTCTTGCTCTGTCACCCTGTCTGGAGTGCACTGGTGCAATCTTGGCTCACTGCAAAGTCTCAAGTGATTCTCACATTTCAATCCCCAGTATGTAACTGGAACTACAGGCATATGGCACTATGCCTGACTAGTTTTTTTTTTTTTTTTTGTTTGTTTGTTTGTTTGGTGCATGTGTGTGTGTAGAGATAGGGTTTTCCTATGTTGCCTAGGCTAGTCTCAAACTCCTGGACTTAAGCAGTCTTCCCACCTCAGCCTCTCAAAGTGCTGGGATTACAGGCATGAGCCACTGCACCTGGCCAAATCTAGACATTTCTTAATAGAATTCAATCTTAGTCATGTATTCTTTCATTCATTCATTCATCTATTCATTTATTCAATTGAACACTTGGTGTATGCCAAGCTCTGTGCTATACTCCAGGTGTCAAGAAGCTATGATAGCATAAAAAGAAGGTGAGCGATTATCCACAATGCAGGAAAAAGCCCACATTAGCAATGGGCACAGAGGCAAGGTAATGCTGTACAATGGAGATTGAGGAGAAGTTTGTCAAAACAGTGGCATAAACCAACAACAACAACAAAAATTAGGGATGTGCTACCTGTTCTTGACAAGCCAGACATATCGGTAAAAGGTAGAGCCCAGTGACAGGCTGGGAAGCACAAGGCGTGTCACCAGCCACCCATAGAAAACTTCAGCCTTGGGTTTGAGGATGATAGCACCCCTCTAAATCTCAGTTATCAGCTGGAAGGGACAAATTAAGGCATTGATGGAGGAAGAAGTTGTCAAAATCTAAGACATGCAACTGTAGAGAGAGAGGCAGAGAGAAGAGCACATTGGGCCCAGAGATTGTTAGGAATCAGGAACTAAACTTGGCAACCAGGTGACTATGAGGAAGGTGTGAAGGATAGGCAGAAGGCAAGGATGGCTTGAGTTTCTACTTTACTGACTAGATGGGTGGCAACATCATTAACAAGGATAAAGAGACGTTCGAGAGACAGCTGTTTTTTGTTTTGTTTTGTAATTTAATCAATGGGTTTGGGGCCTGCCCAAGAAAAGGCCTAAGGGCATTATTTGACTAATCCCTGGAACTACGTCAACACATGCTGAAAACTAAAGCTAGAAAAGGAATGAATTCCCATTTATGAACCAGTGTTTCCTGACTATCAACTCTGTGGAAGCCACCCTAGGTGCGGGTGGCAGGTGGTGAGGAATTCCTAGACATTGTGTTTCTTAGGAGGAACTAAGACAGTCCATGCTCCATGCAGGGGAAGCAACTTATTTCTTAGGCTTATTCCTTCCTTCTTCCTGACAGCCCCTGAGAGAGTGCTGGATGTAGGGCAGGGCATCGAATCTAAAGAGCAGGCACTTCTCAATTATACTTTTTCCATGCATTGCCTTTTAAAAACTGCATGCCTGCTGGGTGTGGTGGCTCATGCCTGTAATCCTAGTGTTACATGAGTCCGTGTGAAGAGACCACCAAACAGGCTTTGTGTGAGCAATAAATCTCTTTAATCACCTGGGTTCAGGTGGGCTGAATCTGAAAAAGGAATCAGCACAGGGAGATAGGGGCGGGACAGTTTTATAGGATTTGGGAAAGTAGTGGAAAATTACAGTTAAACGGGGTTGTTCTCTTGCAGGCAGGGGCAGGGGTCACAAGGTACTCGATGAGGAGATAATGAGACTCATTTTCCAGAAGAAGGAATGCCACAAGGTTAACTGATCAGTCAGGGTGGGGCAGGAACAAATCACAATGGTGGAATGTCCTCAGTTAAGGCAGGAACTGGCTATTTTCACTTCTCCTTTTTTTTTAAAATTTATTTTTTATTTTTTATTTTTTTTAGATGGAGTTTTGCTCTTGTTATCCAGGCTGGAGTGCAACGGCACCGGCTCACCATAACTTCTGCCTCCAGGGTTCCTTTGTGGTTTCTTAGTTGCTTCAGGCCATCTGGATTTATATGTGCAGGTCACAGGGGATATGATGGCTTAGCTTGTGCTCAGAGGCCTGACACCCAGCACTTTGGGAGGCTGAGGGGGGTAGATCCTTGAGGCTAAGAGTTCGAGTCCAGCCTGAACAACATAGCGAGACCCTGTTTGTACAAAAATAATAACAATAATAATAATACAAAAATTAGCCCAGCATGGTGGCAAATGCCTGTAGTCATAGCTACATGGGGGACTGAGGTGGGAGAATCGCTTCTGCCTTGGAGGCGGAGGTTACAGTGAGCCAAGATCACATCACCGGCACTCCAGCCTAGGCAACAGAGGGAAGCTCCATCTCAAATAAATAAATAAATAAATAAATAAATAAATAAATAAATAAAAACAAAAGCCGCTCACCTGCTTCAGGGGCATCTCAGCAGACAGGATTGGTTGTACAAGTATATGATACCATTGGGCTTGTAAAAAAAAATTTTTTCTTTTTATACTCACAGATGTCTTTTGTAGATCAAAGAACACAACAGGCAAACACTGTCCCTAAGGATATGTTATCAAAATGCTGGGTCAGGAAGAGGATTGCGACTAACCAGAGGAAGAGCCAAAAGCAGTCGCTGGTGCACCCTGCAAGAAGCTGGTGCCGTGGTGCCTTTCCGGGCCCTGCACACCGGTCTGAGCTCCATGTTTTTACCCCAGGTGGGCTCTGCTGACCGAAGATCCTGTCCTGACCTCTCCCCACCATTCCAGGTCTGACTTATCCAGGAAGCCAGGCAGCCACCTCCTCCTCGTCCTCTGCCTCCTGGAATAGGGAACTACCCCTCTGTATCCTCTACTTTTTGCCTTGTCTTCAGGTCACTGCCACCCTACCCCCACACCCTCCCCAGATAATACCATTAGACCATTAGACTCTTCCAACTTCCCAGCCCTCGCCCTTTCCCTCGAAGGCTCTCCACGCCGGAGGGCAGCCGTTCCATCTTTCTGGCAGGAAGACTGGCAGGGGGAGGGAGGCGTGCGCCCGGGAGTCCTGGAGAGGCGGGAGGGCGTGGCGGCGGCTCTCACGTTGCAGCCCTGCAGGCAGCTCCCTGGATGCTTGCGAGGCCAGTCCGCTCCTGCCTGCACAAGGGCTAGGAAGAGCTGCCAGAGAAAACGCCGTCTGACCCGGAGAAGCGCAAACTCTGCTCCTTCTCCGTCCCCTGAAAGGAACGGAAACGTTGCCAGCGCTGCTTAGGCGTTCTCCAAGCGCGGACTCTGTTGCGGCTCCCACCGCGCTCCCTGCATCTCGCCTTTTCCTCCTGGGTCCCGGGACTTCTCTCTGACATAGAGCCCTCCTTCCCAGAGCCGCCTGCGGTTCTTGCAGCTGGAGTGGGAGAGGCATACGCACCCGTGCCCAGGCGCAATGAAGACGCGAGAGGAAGGCTGAGCGCAGAGCGGCGCGGCCAGGGTCCCTTGGCTCGGACCTGCGCCCGGTCTCCCCGGGGTGGGGCAGGGTAGGGGTGTGCAGAGGCGTGGACTTGGGGAAGCCTAGCAGCGCCTGAATAAAAGGGCGCCGGCGCGCTGTGCCGCGCTGAGCCGCTGAAAAGCCGAGCTGCCTCGCCCCCGGCCCGGGAAAGGGCATGGCCCCGGCAGACTCCTGGCCTTGACTTGTGCACTACGGCACGGTGGATGATCCGCGCTCTCCGCTCCCGTGTGCGGCGGCTTCCCTAGGATAGGTGAGGACCCAGGGTGGCCAGAGTGCCCGTGGGCTGATGTGTCTGCTTGCAGGGGGTGACGGGATTTGAGAGACACCCAAGGGAAAATCTGAGGGTAAAGGGCCCGCATGCTGGCAGATTGCACCGTTCCCCAACACTGTTTGAAGTTGCTAAGAAATCAGGAAACCTGAATTCCTGCAATTTTAAGTAGCTGAGGATCAGTTAGGGAGGACAGCCGGATCTTGAAGGAGGATGCATGCAGGTCTAATTAAGCCCAGACAACCCATGCCTCCTTTCCTCCCGCTTCCCAACTTGCCCCTTATCCCTCTGTCTCTCTCTCTGGAGACCTACAACCCCGCCATCCGGCGTTTCTAGGAAGCTGCGGACGGCATTCCTGAATGAAGCCCACTGTGTTCTTGCAATCGGTGGGGGAAAGGACACTTGAGGGGCCTCTTTTCAAGTTGCTCAGGCTGAGACTACTTCATGTCTCCTATTCCTCCTCTCTTCCCCAGCTCCTTCCCTGCCTCTTTCCTCCTACTATTACCCAGGCTTTTCCTGGAAAGGGGACAACCCAACGCCTAGAGGGATCTGAGCCATGCAAAAAAAAAAAAAAAAAAAAAAAGGGACAGTCATCACCGCAGAGAGAAGGGGTTTGATGTCCGAGTCCCGAGCGGCGACGACTCGCGGGGCCACCCCATCCGCCTTCCAGGAAAGCGCGTAGTTCAACCCGCAGCCGGCTCGACGCAACCCAACATACTCTGGAAGCCGGCCAGGGGCACAGGGCCGCCAGCGCTGCCACTCTAGGTTGTCCGCCCAGGGCCAAGAAGAAAGCAGACTGCCTCACCACCCCTGCTTCCCTGCAGGGTTCGCAGACCGTATCCGGAGGCCTAGCTGGCGCAGGGCCGCTTTCTCTGCGGCAGAGACTTGACCCCGCGTCCCGGGGATTAGGGTTGTCTGGGGGCGAGTTTCCTGGGTCCCCCGGGAGGTTGGTGCCGGGGTGGGAGGGTGGACAGGGAGCGGGGGCTGAGGAGTCCTCTGGAACGCCTGGGCCAAGTCCGCCCGCAGGCGCAGGACGCTGGGGACTGGCGCCCTCGGCTGCCCTTGGGACCAGCCCAGCACCAAGGTCGGGCGCGCTGGCAGGGGCGGGAACAACCTGGGCTCTGACGAGAGAGAAAAGTCCGAGGACTTGCAGAGCTGCGGGAGTCAGTTTGTTCCAGCCCTCAGAGAAGAAGCCGGACTTGCTTTTTTGCAAAGCTACCAGTGCACCATCAGTCCTTGATGGGCAACTGAAGGGAGACGAGCCCCCGGGCTTAAGAGAATAACCTTTCCTAGGTCACATAAAGGCAGGGAAAGCTACAGGTCTGGATGCTCCTCTCTTATAGAAAGGGTTTTAGAATTTTTATTTACTCTTATTATTATTTTTGAGACCAAGTTTCGCTCTTGTTGCCCAGGCTGGAGTGCAATGGCGCGATGTCGGCTCACTGCAACCTCCATCTCCCGGGTTCAAGCGATTCTCCTGCCTTAGCTTCCCGAGTAGCTGGGATTGCGGGCATGCACCACCACGACTGGCAAATTTTGTATTTTTAGTAGAGACGGAGCTTACACTTATTGGTCAGGCTGGTATCGAACTCCCGACCTCAGGTGATCCGCCCACCTCGGCCTCCCAAAATGCTGGGATGGCCGGCTTGAGTCACCGCGCCAGGCCTGGGTCTTGGAACTTTTAGTTAGCAGTTCGTGGTCGTTCAGAACCCGGGCGAATGGGCAGGCGGTCGTTTGTTGTGCATCCCTATTTACTTCCCATGTGTGCCACTGTTTTTAAGTGAACGCCATTCAAGAGATGACAAAAATGTTAGATGACGTAGTCATTGCCAGGGCACGAAGAAAATGATCACTTCTAAATGAAGTAGCTGATGCAATCTAGGTTTTCCATTTTTTTAGTGACTCCATTTTTTTTTTCTGTTTGCCTGAATGTATTTCATTAGCAATCCCTTCCTGTTTATTGAATGATCAGAGGTTCCCCCAGACTTCCTCCCCGATTAACAGCAACTCTGTATCATCTAGAAAACTCTCTAGCTTTTCCAAGACAAAAAAATAAGGATAGTAAATACACCCAGAAATAACAGGATGAATCTTCTAGTGAATACCTCTTTAAGCTCTTCAAGAAGCTAGAATTAAAGGTTTGAGAAATATCATTAAAGGAAAGAATCAAAATAAATAGTTTTCTTGGGAAGTAATTTTGTATTTTTTAGTAGAGACGGGATTTCTCCGTGTTGGTCAGACTGGTCTCTACCTACCGACATCAGGTGATCCACCTGCCTCGGCTTCCCGAAGTGCTGGGATGACAGGCGTGAGCCACCGCGCCCAGCCTGGGTTTTAGAGTTTTTAATCAGCAGTTCTCCCTCCTTCAGAACCTGGGCGAATGGACAGGCGTGTGTTTGTTGTGTATATAAATATGTAATGGCTGAGTTGTTGTTGGATGCGGAAACACAACATTTTATTATTTCTTTTATTATGGAAACATAAATACAAACCTCTCTTTTTCTTGTTCTCTCTCTCTTTCTGTCTCCCCCACCACCCCCCGCCAATTTCATACCCAAATTACAGAATGCAAGACAGATTTCCAAATCATAGTATCCAAGCCAAGGATGAAGACTATATTCTATAGTCATGATTAAAGTGAATGGTGAAAAGTTTAGAAAAAAACCATGTTTCATCTTTCTCAGTTCCCATGGTTTAAGCGTCACTACAACACATCGTGTGAAGTCCTGGGAAGCTTGAAACCCTGATGCACAATTGAAATTTAAAAATTGCCCACAGTTAGTCGGTGCTACCTGTGAATAAGCGCATCTCTTCGTTGTTCTACCTCAGGTATCCGAGAATCAGGCACCCCGACAAGATGCCCAGGCGCGCGCACTGGGGGGCCTTCTCCGTGGTGCTGATCCTGCTTTGGGGCCATCCGCGAGTGGCGCTGGCCTGCCCGCATCCTTGTGCCTGCTACGTCCCCAGCGAGGTCCACTGCACGTTCCGATGCCTGGCTTCCGTGCCCGCTGGCATTGCTAAACATGTGGAAAGAATCAGTTTGGGGTTTGTACCACCTTCTTCCCGAACCATCCCACTGTCAGTACGTGCGTCTTGATCTGGTTTTGCAATGAGTGTATGTGCATTTACCTAACTTCATTTGTGCATTTCATCTGTGTAGCTCTGTCGACAATTATGGAGCTGCAGATGGGTAGAATAGAGAGGAAAAGTTTTAGTTATGCTAAATGCAGCTTTTTCGATGATTATCTGAATATATCCCTTAGCTGCCACTGCTGTAAGGTTTATTAACAAGCAGCATGAACAACTTTAGAGTCTGTTGAGAAATTGCCTTGATAGCATTTCTTTAATATATTGTAGAGGTGAATGCATGAGAAACACACTTAAACATACGAAGATGATTTAAATAGACTTCAGCAACGATTTAAGAATAATAAAAATAAGCAGAACATCTGTGCCATTTTATAAGTCATGTAGATGATAGAATTGTGACTTTAAGGCAGGAAAAGAATTCCTGCAGATTTTGGCTATTAAAAATGTCAACATCTTTTTTAAAACCTATTTTGATGTGGTGTGCCAGGTAGAATTTTAATATATTGGTTTCATTTTATACGCACGAAGGTTTTGTGGACATAAGTGTTAGGTGCTATGAACTACAGGTGCTCAACTGCAATTTTAATAGTCAACAATCATTTGGAGTTCATCAACAAAATGTATTAGCTACTTTCTAGCATCTATCCCCAGAACAACTGATTAAATTAGTGTCTGAGAAATATCCACCATGGAGATCTTTTAATAAAAATAAAATGTCCAGATTTGAGCCAATGCAAAATAACTGTAAACGTACCTGGACATCTTATAGAACAAAGTTAAAAAAAAAACTTTCCTCTATTGAGAGTGGTAGAAAAAGAGAATGAAACACTGAGATAATAAGATGGAAATTTCTCTATCGACAGTGGTAAAGTCAGAGAATGAAGCTTTGAGGGAGTAAGGTGGAAACTTCCCTATTGACAGTGGTAGAATTAGACAATGAAACGTTGAGGGAATAAGATGATAGTTTCCCTAACCCATGGCAACAGACCATTAAATAGCTTTCTCAGTGAAATGCTGTTAGACTTTATGAGTTGACCACCTGAACATCCAAGCACAATGATGATAGCTCACTGGGGAAAACAGCTTGGCGTTGCCAGAGGAGGGAATAGTAACATGTAAGCCAGCTTCCCTTTTTACAATCTTGTAATTTATCGGACACATTTCTTGTGTAATGGAAGTAAGAAAAAGGGAAGAGGTGCTAAAGTCCATTTGCTTTATTTATTTATTTATTTAACTTTAAGTTCCACGATGAATGTGCAGAGTGTACAGGTTGTTACATAGGTATATGTGTGCCATGGTGGTTTTCTGCACCTATTGACCCAACCTCTAAGTTCCCTCCTCTCACCCCTCACCCGCCAGCAGGACCTGGTGTATGTTGTTCCCCTCCCTGTGCTTCTGTGTTCTCAATGTTCAACTCCCACTTACGAGTGAGAACATGCCGCATTTAGTTTTCTCTTCCCCTTGTTAATTCACTGAGGATGATGGCTTCCAGCTTCATCCAGGTCCCTGAAAATAACAAGATCTCATTCCTTTTTACAGCGGCATAGTATTCCATGGTTTATATGTACCACATTCTCTTTATCCAGTCTATCATTGATGGATATTTGGGTTGATTCCTTGACTGCTAAAGCTCATTTGAATCCTGAGAGATAGCGCATGTGATATTTGAAAGTGAAGCTTTAACTGTAACTTCTTTTTATTCCACCCTTGGTGTGCAAAATGGCTCTGTCTAGGAATTGTTTTTTATACATGAACCATTTTAACACATGGTCCCACTTGCTGGGATTAACCACCTCATCTCTCAAACCTAGCACCTTGGCAGGTCCCATGCTGGGGGTACCATCAGCCAGGCCTTGGTGGAGCCTTCTAAAAAGTGTGGGGCTGATGCAGATATATATATTGCTATATATCTGCATCAGCAGATATACACGTATGTATATGGTGGTGCTTCCTGCACAGCAGGTTTGTGTGTTTGTGTTGTGTGTTGGGAAGGGGGATATCAGGCTGGAGATGAGGGTGGGGACAGTCCCTGTGTGCACCCCCCTCAAAGAGGTGATTTGTTTAATGGCCAGAGACTTACAGCACCAATAAGACTATTACTTCTGAAGTTGTTTGCATGTCATTTACAGTTTCTGGGATGCTTTTCTTCCTGTTCATTTTTAAACTGAAGTACTTTGTAAGTGCAAAACATAACTAACCTCTAAATTACAACACCATTTCTGATGGTTTCATTTTAAACAACTCACAATAAAGATTCACTTTAATGTGGGAATAAAACAGACATACCAACATGTTAATGTTTCTTTTTCCTATTGATGCCAGTAATATCTAGAGACAGTTTTCTGTAATATTAAAAAGAAAAGAAAAATTTTAAGACCCTAGAGAATCACTTCACTGCATCAACATCTATCCCTTCCATCTGGTTTAATCTGTAATAGGAACTAATATACTATTGGAAAAATATCACTAATAATATTATAATAGCATTGTTTCAGAAAAATCAATCTCAAATTAGGTAATGAGTCCAGCATCTTGGACTTTGTTGGGGAAAAAACCTGAAGCAAGAGCAATGTCTAACAGATAAAACTCAGAGATTGATTTGTGTTTTAACAGTCTGGAGAAAATATAAGACTCTCAAGGAATGAGGAGTTGTTGGCCAAGTGCTAATGAAACCTATTCCCACACAGCTGTTTTTAGGATTCTTTGTCAGCATTGGTCTTTCCTGCTTGGACAGACTAAAAGCATTTCTGAAAATTGCTTTCCAAATATTTTTTTTCAGGAACCAACAACATAGCATCCACCTAGAGATGGATTTACAGACTCTTAAATATTTTTTCCCTCGATTAAAAGACTGGTTTTGATTATGACTTTCTGCAACTTTGACAATGCCCATACTCATCCATTTTATTTTAAGTTCTGCCTTGTGATATTAACCAGAACCTATGACATAATTTTGCAAATATTGTCTGCCATAAACATTTCATAGAGTCGGTTATATATTCAGTGATTGTCAATCAATAGGTGATGAAGATAGTCTGGAATGTAAGCCAAGGGGCTAATAAGCCACAGAACTGCACTTTGTACAGGGTCATCCCAGTCTCCAGTTAGGTTCAGTTCCCTGAGTGTTGTGCTAATTTCCCAGACTGTCTACTGATTTTTAGAAGGATGCAAAAAGGGGACATGTATACCCTCGGGTTCTGAAAGGGGGTACTCAAGTGATTCCCCAGGCTTTTGTCTGTCCCAGAATAACCACCCCCCTCCCATTCTCACATCTGGCACCCTTGGCATCTGCATCTGCAAGCTCTCTAATGCCCATTAAAAACAATCGGGGGAAGATGAGAGTCAGGCACATTTCTGAGCTGATGTGGAGCCTGTCCCAGACTTTGGGTGCCTTCCCAAATAGGGGGAATTATTCAGATGTGAAGGGAAATCAACCTGTATTGATCCTTTGTTCCTATTTTCCCTTCTTCTCCACTTTGATAGTTGTCACCAAAATTCTTAGGTTACTTTTGACATTCAGCTATCCATGGCTTTAATATGAGTCATTCTGTCTGTTTTTCTCAATATCTGTCTATCTATCTATCTATCTATCTACCTACCTATCTATCTATCTGCTTGTCACCTATCTACCTACCTAACCTCTATCTCTATCATCAATCAGCCAATCTATCTCTCTACCTACCCATCATCTATCAGTCAATCTTTGTTTCATCTGTCTGCCTATCACCTACCTATCACCTATCTCTAGGGGTTTGGCCCACCAAACCCCTCTACTCTCCTTCCTGTCCTTTAATTATTTCCTTCATCTATCTATTGATCTCTCTATCCTATCATCTATTAATCAATCTACCTATCTATTCTCCATCATCTATTTATCAATAATCTACCTACCTGTCATCTCTACCAATCAATCTCTATCATCTATCCATTCTATCTATCTATCTATCTATCTATCTATCTATCTATCTATCT
Organism: Gorilla gorilla gorilla; assembly: GCF_029281585.2. Taxonomy (NCBI): domain Eukaryota; kingdom Metazoa; phylum Chordata; class Mammalia; order Primates; family Hominidae; genus Gorilla; species Gorilla gorilla. The sequence goes on from NC_073248.2 coordinate 10,677,852, forward strand.
ATCTATCTATATATCTATCTATTATTTGTCTGCCTTACATTTACATAGGCAGACATACTATCTATGATAGTAGTTATCAACAATGGATGAGTTTGCCCCTGGAGAACATTTGGCAACATCTGGAGACCTTTTTGGTGACCACAACTACGGAATGAGAACATAGCACACTCTTGAAGTAAAATGTGGTGAGGAACATCCAGCTGTTTCTGACCCATTTCAGAGACTGAGCCTCAGAACCCTATCTTCTCTGTCTGAAGATCTGCCTCCCGTGGGCTCTGTTCAGATTATTTACTCCCAGGGCTCTGTTCCATCGGTTGGTTGGCTAGTCTCCTCTGAATGTGCATCGTGGATCTTCATCGTGGTCTTGATCCCTATTCGCCCCTTAGATGCTTACGAAATTCTCAACCATCCCATGGTAAATACAGCTTTGAATTCTTTCCCCAACACCTGTCTCTCTCAGCCTTTGCCATCCAGCAAATGATAGCATCCCCCCACATGGAGAATCCTCCCCTCCAAGCTTGTCCTCATTCTCACTCCCACCACTCAGCAATTTCTGCTGGCTCTTCCTCTAAGTACATTTGGAAATGTTCTGTATGCTTTCATATTTACTGCCTGGTTGTGAATCCAGCATCCCTCAATTTCTCTGCAGGATTCACCTCATTTCTGCCTCCCTCTCTTGCCCAGCTCTGACAAGTTCTTCAGGTAGTGGCTAACATTGCTGTTTTAACGCATACTTCAATTCATGTCACTCCCTTCCTTAAACCCTCCAATCACTCCCTTTTGCACTTGGTGTAAATAAAACATAGTCCTTCCCATGTCTTCTCAGCTCTTAGGTAACCTGGTCGCAGACAATCTCACCTACTCACCTGATACCATTATTTCTCCTGCTTGCTGTATCTAGAGAAATCTCAGCATCCAAGAAATGGAAAAGGATTTTTTTTTTAAGATGGAGTCTCACTTTGTTGCCAGGCTGGAGTGCAGTGTTGCTATCTTGGCTCACTGAAACCTCCACCTCCTCGGTTCAAGCAATTCTTCTGCCTTGGCCTCCCAAGGTAACTCCTTACCTCAAGTGATCCACCCACTTTGGCCTCGCAAAGTGCTGAGATTACAGGCATGAGCCACCCACATGCAGCCTGGAAAAGGATTTTGGCGCTGACATCAATTCCCTTTTGTGTGTTCACCATTCCAGACAGATTTGTTCTAAAATCCTAAATAATAATAAACACAACACATCTGCCCAAAGATTACCTAGGATTAGAGCAGGATCTCCTCACCTCAGCATAACTGACATTGGGGCACTATTATCATTTTGGATAGGATCATTCTTTGTTTTAGGTTGCTGTCATGTGCATTGTAAAATGTTGAGCAACTTCCCTGACCTTCACCCATTAGATGCCAGTAGCACCTGCTTCCATATTCGTGATCACCAAAAATCTCTACACATGATGACAAATGTTCCCTAGAAACAAACTTTTCCCTGGTTGAGAACTACAGCCACCGATAGACAATAGACAGACAAACAGGGAGACAGAAAGACAGACAGAGAGACAGACAGATGATAGAATGATTGATAGATAGAATGATAAAGATAGATGATAGATAAGTTGATAGATAATAGGATACTAGATGATAGATAAGACAGATGATAGAATGATACTGGATAGGATGATAGACTGATAGGTGATAGAGATAGATAAAAAGTAGGTATGTTGATAGGTAGGTGATTGGATGATAGATAGAATAGATATACATATGTAGAAAGGTGATAGGTAGATGACAGATAGATGTGATGGATGGATAGATAATAGAAGATAGATAGATAGGATACATAGATATTAGATACATAGATGCCATAGATATTAGATACATAGATGGATGGAAAAATAATAGATAGATAGATAGATAGATAGATAGATAGATAGATAGATAGATAGGTAGATATGGTGGATGAATAGATATAAGATAGATAGATAATGGAAACATGATAGGATAATAAGCAGATGATAGAATGATAGCTGATAGATGATAGAGATAGACGAAAGGTAGGTATATGGGTAGGTACATGATAGGATGATAGATAGATGGAATAGATATAGGTACATAGATAGATGATAGATAGATGGATAGATAGATACCCAGATACAGAGCTGGATGCAATGGATAGATAGGTAATAGATGGTAGATAGATAGTAGATAGATAGATAGATAGATACATGTGATGGATGATAGATATATGATTGATAGAAAGATGGATGTGATGGATGGATAATAGATGATAGATAAATAGATGTCATGGATGAATAGATATATGATTGATATATAGATGATAGATAATAGATGCTTGACAGATGATAGGATGTCGAGAGATAGGATTATAGATAGATTGATAGATGATAGGTAGTTAGGTAGATAGATACAGACAGAGAGACAGGTAGACAAATTTGTACATGCTAAGGTAAGGTTACCAAATTTGTGCAATCTTTATGTTTAGGACTGAATCAATCTGGGTTGTAGGTGCCATCGTGTGCATTACAGGATGTTGAGCATCATCTCTATAGAGAACAAGTCAATGGCCATGCTATAAAGCAGGCAAGCTTGGTGAGTCTAAGGAATAGAAAGATGGCCAATAACTCTGAACTTTATGGCAAACAGCAAAATACCAGAGAGGTAACTAATTGTCCACCATGGAATATTCTTCTAAAATGATGAGGCCATGCCCAAGTGGACCAAGAATGAATCTCTGGAAATAAGATGAGGCATTTTGGAGCAGAGAGTTAAGAAACCGAATGAATAGTAAGTCAACCAATAATGGAGTGAAACACTGAAGCTACACCCAAAGCCAAGTTCCTAATCAGGATCAACAAACCAAACAGTGAGCTTTTGTATAAAGCAATGAAAATCTCTGGGTGTCTTCCTCCATTGGGAATGCCTTTCCCCAAGAGACCTGTACATGGTCACACCCCTTTGCTTCTGAAGCCCTGCTTCAAATCTCAGCTCCCCAGAGAGCTCTGCCACAGGCATTGACCCACCAAACCCCTCTACTCTCCTTCCTGTCCTTTAATTATTTTCTTATGAAATCCACGATTACCTGAAATGATCTTTTTCATTATTTTTACCCTTCTAGTCATCCTTCTTGCTAACAGAGCTGAGCCCTTGCCTATCTGGTTGACCCACCCAGAATAGTAACTTGCAGACCCACAAAGCTCAAATTATAGCTGTGACTGCATTGCAAGATGAATCCATGCACATAGAATCTGTAGCAGACATCGTTTCATATTGAGGGAATTTCAAACAGCATCTCCCTTATTTTTCCTTTCATTTCTCCATCTCTAAAAGCATTAGAGCTTGTTTTCAGAGCCAGCTACATCCTGAAGGCACATATAAAGCTGACTTGTACAATGTTTTTGCAATTATTTAAAGTAAAATTCAAATGGCATGGCATTCACTATTGTAGACGCTACAATTCAGTGCCATTTAGTACATTCATACTATTGTGTATACATCATCTCTATCTTGTTTCAAACATTTTTAACACCCTAAAAGGAGATCTCATATCCATTAAGCAGTCATTCTCTACTCCCTCTCCTCCTCCAGCCTTTGGGGACCACCACTTTCTTTCCTGTATCTATGAATTTGACTATTGTGAACATTTCATATATATGGAATCATACAATATACATTTAATATACATGAAGTCATGCAATAAATCAGCAGTCCCCAGCCTTTTTGGCACCAGGGACCAATTTCATGGAAGACAATTTTTCCACAGACAGGGTTGGGGAGGAGGTGGTTTCGGATGACTCAAACGCATTACATTGTTGTGCACTTTATTTCTTTTATCATTGCATTGTAATATATAATGAAATAAATCTACAACTCACCATAGTGTAGAATCAGTGGGACCCCTGAGTTTATTTTCTTTCAACTAGACAGTTCCATCTGAGGGTGACAGGAGACAGTGACAGATCATCAGGCATTAGATTCTCATAAGGAGCGCACAACCTAGATCCCTTGCATACCCAGTTCAGAATAGGGTTTGTGCTTCTATGAGAATCTAATGCTGTCACTGATCTGACAGGAGGTGGAGCTCAGACAGTAATGCCAGAAATGGGGAGTGGCCGTAAATACAGATGAAGCTTTGCTGGCTCACCCACCACTCACCTCCTGCTGTGCAGCCTGGTTCCTAACCAGTCCGGTACTGCTCTGTGGCCTGGGGTTTGAGGACCACTGCAATAGGTGACCTGTAGAGGCTTCTTTCAGTGAACAACACGTTTCAAGGGTCACCCACATCATAGCCTGTATCAGAGCTTCATTCCTTTTTGTACTGTGCATTTTGAGCAATGATTACTGCCATGTAGACTTCTACTCTGTAGTCGGTGTTTCTGAAAAGTACATTTAGACTCTCTTTGCTTCTCACTCACATGCATTGCATTTTTCCTCATGGAAAACAAAAACCTTCAGTCAAACAAAAACCTCTGAACAATTCTGAGGATGCCATTGGCAAACCCACCTTGTAAGAGTTTCTTGGCCCCCTCTTGTGTGCTAGATCATCTGTGCTTGTTTAAATAAGAAGAAACAAGGTATTCTCCCTTAAAAATAAGAATGGTGGCCAGGTGCAGTAGCTCATGCCTGTAATCCCAGCGTTTTGGGAGGCTGAGGTGAGCAGATCACCTGAGGTCAGGAGTTTGAGACCAGCCTGGCCAACATGGTGAAACCCCGTCTCTGCTAAAAATACAAAAATCAGCCAGGTATGGTGGCAGGCACCTGTAGTTGCAGTTTCTTGGGAGATTGAAGCCAGAGAATTGCTTGAACTGGGGAGGTGGAGGTTGCAGTGAGCTAAGATGGCACCAGTGCACTCCAGCCTGGGTGACAGAGCAAGACTCCGTCTCAAAAAAATAAAAAATAAAAATAATAGTGGCAACTTAGGATGGTCATTACGCGTGACTGACACTTCATTTATCCACAAGATGGGAACTTAAAAACCCTGCAAACACAGCAACAACAACAATAATGTCCCCATTGTAGAGGAGAGGAGACTCATGGAAAACACTGAATACATCCAAAAATTTAAAGTCACTATGGTAAAATACAGGTATCTTGAGACCAAAGCTTCACCTTGCATTCAGGGACCATTAACTGAGGTGGGAGAGGCTATCAATATCTACTTGACACTTTATTTTATTTAGCGAGTTGAAACATATGGAATTAGGGTGCAAAAGTTTTTTGAAAGATAATGTAGCAAAGAATGAATTAGAAATGTATCAGTTAGATTTCTACTCTGGAGTCAGCTGAAATCGGGTCTGAAATTGGTCATTTGAGTGTCTCTGAGAAGAATCACTGAATGGACATGTTTATGAAAATTATGATTCTTGCATGATTTTTACATTATTCATATTATGCATGAATTTTTGAATATCTGAATAGTTTTTATTGAATGTCTTTATTCATATAACATATTGCTCATTATTCCCCTGCCTAACTACATTTTAGTTGCCATTTTTAACTCACGAATTCTTAGCATGTCTCTTTTTGTGTCTTGCTTGGCTGTGACTTTCCCTTTGATCTCCCTGGTATCAGCCTTGGTCTACCTATTCCCTCCAGAAACTCTGTAGCAGTCCTTGACACAGAGCAATGTCTGAGTGGCTGCAGACATTATGTCCTTTAACCCACACAGGGCTCTCTGAAAAAAGAATCCTCAGTAGCATTACTAATGAAGAGTTTGAGCTTCCAAAAAGCTTGGTAACTTCTCTGGGATAGCCAGCGGCCAACGTGAAGTGAAGTGTGCCTGACCTCAAAACATGAGGCCTAGAGGGTGTGGTGGCTGACATCTGTAATCTCAGCACTTTGGGAGGCCGAGGCGGGTAGATCAGTTGAGCTCAGAAGGTCAAGACCAGCTCGGGCAACATGGTGAAACCCTATCTCTTCTAAAAATACAAAAATTAGCCAGGTGTGGTGGTGTGTGCTTGTAGTCACAGCTACTTAGAAGGCTGAAGTAGGAGGATGGCTTGAGCCCAGGACACAGAGGTTGCAGTGAGCCGAGATTGTGCCATCACCCTCTGGCCTGGACAACAGAGCCAGACCCTGTCTTGAGAGAGAGAGAGAGAGAGAGAGAGAGAGAGAGAGAGAGAGAGAGAGAGAGAGAGAGATTTTTCTCTGGTTCTATCTCATCTGTAAGGATCTCACCTCTACACACTGGGACCCCCATTCCCCACTCAGCTTGCCATAGTCAACACCTTCCTTCCACTTTATTATACTCTGCAGGAAAGTGCTGAGCTGATGATTGGAAAAAATGCACCTCTTTCTTCTCTCACTTGGAATTTTACCCAATGAGGGGTTCATAGTCTTTAACATGAAATAAAGCTTCATGCCCTTGAATTTCACTTGTCTTTGCAGCATTATCTTTTGGGGAGTTTTGCACCATGATTCCATACATTTGAACTCACTAAATAAAATACAGTGTCAAGGAGATATTGACAGCTTCTCCCACCTCATTTAACAGTGTCTGAATGCAGGTTGAAGTTTTGGTCTCAAGATACTTGGATTTTGCTCTCACTGACTATATTCTTGAATTCATTCAACATCTTCTGTGAGTCTCCTTTTCTCTGTAATGGGGACATTATTGTTGTTGTTATTGTGTTTGTGGAATATTTAAATTTTCATCTTGTTTTATTAAGACCAAAATACCACTAGGTAACAGGAAAAAAACTTTGGAAAGGAACAGTGTGTGGTTTAACCCCCTTTATCCTTATTACTTGAAAGTTTGGAAAGTTCCTTCCTTCCTTCCTTCCTTCCTTCCTTCCTTCCTTCCTTCCTTCCTTCCTTCCTCCCTCCCTCCCACCTTCCCTTCCTCCCTCCCTCCCCGCTTTGTCCCTCTGTGTCTTCCTTTTCTCTTTTTCTTTCTCTTTCTTTCTTTTCTTTCTTTCTCTTTCTTTCCTCTTTCTTTTCTTTCTGTTTCTTTCTTTTCTTTCTTTCTATTTCCTTCTTTCTTTCTCTCTCTCTCTTTCTCTGCCTCTTCTCCTTCCCCTTCTACTTCCCCTTCCCCTTCCCCCCCATCCCTTCTCCCCTCCCCTCCCCTCCCCTCCCCTCCCCTCCCCTCCCCTCCCCTCCCCTCCCCTCCCCTCCCCTCCCCTCCCCTCCCCTCCCTTCCCTTCCCTTCCCTTCCCTTCCCTTCCCTTCCCTTCCCTTTTCAGTTTTGCTCTGTTGCCCAGGCTGGAGTGAAGTGTCACAATCATGGCTCTCTGCAGCTTCAACCTCCTGAGTTCAAATGGTCTTCCCTCCTCAGCCTCCTGAGGAGGAGTTGGGACCACAGGCATGCATCACTACACCAAACTATTTTTGTATTTTTTGTAGAGATGAGGTTTCACTATGTTGCCCAGGCTGGTCTTGAACTCCTGGGCTCAAGTGATCATCCCACCTCAGCCTCCCAAAGTACTGGGATTATAGGCATGAGCCTAGCCTATCCATGCCTAGCCTGAAAAATTTCTTGAATCTGAGTTTTTGCTGTAGAAAATTAGCCTGCTTCATGGGGTTTAGGTGACAAAGGGCGAAAAGTAATATGAAGAGGACAAGGCTCAATTCCAGCTAAGTCTTCTACCTTCTATATAATCCAAGCATGCCATATGGTACACAAATAGCTGTGAGCCCAATTCTTTCAATATGTTACCTCTTACCAGTGTTAAATACAAAACTTAGCTGACAAGACACTGGAGTAATGCGCTAAAAAGAAGCATGGGAAATGTCATGTAATCAAGAAGAGAGAACTTCTATTTATGATTTTTCATTGACTACATGAGTGAAAATGATGAACAGGAAATAGGATCATCTTTTAGTATATTTTCCTCATACACCATATTAAATCTATACAACATTATTTCAATAAAGTGGGATGAATCTAATTCCATCTGATGTTTTCTTTGTATAAATTTGTCTTAAAGAGAATAATGCAATTATGAAAGGAGGCCTTTGAAGAGTTTGAAGCAATCAAGATGAATGGTTCTTCAGGGTATAGCTTATAAATTTCCTGCACTCAAGAACTTGTAGCTGAAAGGTGCTTCATAAGTCTGGGTCTTAGGGGAATTGCAACTAACCCAGTGTTTCTGTTGACTTTTGAATTGTCATCCAGGCTTGGGCACATATGAGTAAGAAAATTGGACCATGCTGGCATCTTCTGCATTTAGCTATGAGCTGTTCACTTGTGTTCTCTGCTAATTGATTTCCTTTTATTTAGGTGATAAGGAGAAGCAATCAATGATATTACGCTAGATGTGTTATATCTCAGCAGAAACAGTGATTTATGGTAACAGCATGCAGGCCTGTCTGTTCATTTTTCAAATTTCTTACCCAGGGGTCCAGTTTAAGCATTGTTGTATGCTATTACCAATATGGCAATGATAAATTTCTAAATTGGTCAAGAAAGCATCTTGGCAATTATATATGCAACAATAAAAACCAAAAACTTAAAACAAAAAGAATTCATCCTGAGGACAGGTTACAGGAAAAAAACAAAACAAAAAAGAAACCTAGCATGTCTACGAGTAATTCTGATCTTCCATCAGACATGGCAGCCTGTCCATGGGAAATAAGAGTGTTGGTGTCTGTGGTCAATGTTTCTATTTGGCCTTTAGCATGGAGCTGTCTCCTTTCTTACCATATGCAAAGCAAATTCCAATGCTGTGGATTTTCCCGGCTCTGCTAGCCACGTGTCCCTCTTTATTACTGTCGCTTCAGCACAGAGTTTCCAAGAAAGAGACAAGTGGAACAGCCTGATGTTGAATTCTAAATCCTACTGATGGACACAAAATAGCCTCCTGACCACATCAGCATATTCCAAGTCAAGTTCTCCATGAATGTTCCTTAGCAGACTGAAGACAAATAAATATGTGTCACTACCTCTTGACCCCAGAAATAGGGACATGAAGGGATAAATGTCTTTGGGAATGGCACCCCTATAACCTGAGAATCACTATTTCATGGCCAGGTACAGTGGCTCATGCTTGTAATCCCAGCACTTTGGGAGGCCCAGGCAAGAGGATCACCTGAGGCCAGGAGTTCCAGATCAGCCTGGGCACATAGCAGGACCCTTTCTCTACAAAAATTAAAATAAAAAATTAGCCAGGGATGGTGACCTGTGCCTGTAGTTCCAGCTACTTGGGAGGCTGAGATGGGAGGACTGCTGGAGCCTGGGAGATTTCACCACTGCACTCCAGCCTGGTTGATGGAGTAAGATTGTCTCAAATAAATAAATAAATAAATAAATAAACAAACTCACCATTGTGCTAATTTGCTCTTGAGCTGGCTAGAGAAGGTGGGAGTTAAGTGTTTGCTATTTCTTATCTTTATTATTATTATTGTTATTATTATTATTATTATTTCTTAGGTTTAATAGCATACAGGCCCTTTTAGAAGCCTCATTTGCAGGACTGACCAAGTTGGAGCTACTTATGATTCATGGCAATGAGATCCCAAGTATCCCCGATGGAGCTTTAAGAGACCTCAGCTCTCTTCAGGTAAACCCATGGCACTTATAAGTGTCATCAATTGCATCCTCAAAGACCAGTAATAAAGAATGGAAATTATGTCATTCTCTTTAATGATCAATAAAGCAGCTATTTTTTTACATGAAAGACATGCTTCATGTCATTACTCTTCAGCTTTCTGTACTGGTTTCTGTTTGGGGTTGTGGCTTTTTAAACTATAAACAGGATCCTTTTGTTTTGTTTTGTTTTCCCCTGTCCTTGTAGGTTTTCAAGTTCAGCTACAACAAGCTGAGAGTGATCACAGGACAGACCCTCCGGGGTCTCTCTAACTTAATGAGGCTGCACATTGACCACAACAAGATCGAGTTTATCCACCCTCAAGCTTTCAACGGCTTAACGTCTCTGAGGCTACTCCATTTGGAAGGAAATCTGCTCCACCAGCTGCATCCCAGCACCTTCTCCACATTCATGTTTCTGGATTATTTCAGACTCTCCACTATAAGGCACCTCTACTTAGCAGAGAACATGATTAGAACTCTTCCTGCCAGCATGCTTCAGAACATGTCACTTCTGGAGAATCTTTACTTGCAGGGAAATCCATTGACCTGTGATTGTGAGATGAGATGGTTTTTGGAATGGGATGCAAAATCCAGAGGTAAGATGAGAGAACAGACCACTTCTAGCTGCACACTCTTATCTTTATGGAGATGGTCCATTCTCGAAGGTTCTTATGTTGACTTATTCATCTTGCCTTGGGTGAAATCTGAGCATCCAATCAGTGAGACAATAACTCACACTTTAAACATTACCACTTAAATGTTAAGACACCTCCATTCCCCAAGGCAAATGCAGTTATCCCTTAGTGAAATGTTGTGCTCATGTAATCAGTTACATAAGGTTGATGTGGGTTGTCATGGAATGGATATCTGGAGGATCATGCCAGCCTTAGACTGCAGCTTAATGTGGGAAACGGGGACTGAGAAGGGACTCTGAATGCATGTTCCATGAGGAAGTCACAAAGGATGCTTGGCAAAGAGCAGGCTGGTGGGAGGAATGGCTACAAGGTCATCGTTTTATGGACAAGGAAGTGATGCGCAGTATTGATCCAGAGAGCTATGACAACAGCCAGGACTTATGTGTAGGAGTTGCAACAAAGTAGGTCGTGGTTCCTTCCTTCCTTCCTTCCCTCCCTCCCTCCTTCCCTTTCTCCTTCCTTCCTTCCTTCTTTCCCTTCTTTCCTCCCTTCCCTCCATCCCTCCCTTCCTTCTCTCCTTCCTTCTTGCCTGCCCTCCCTCCCTCCTTCCTTCCCTCCCTCCTTCCTTCCTTCTCTCCTTTCCTCCCTTCCCTCCATCCTCCCTTCCTTCTTTCCTTCCTTCTTGCCTGCCCTCCCTCCCTCCCTCTTTCCTTCCTTCCTTCCTTCATTCCTTCCCAGACTCCTTCCTTCCTTCTCTCCTTCCTTTTCTCCTTCCATCCTTCCTTCTTTCCTTCCTTCCCAGACTCCTTCCTTCCTTTTCTCCTTCCTTCCTTGCTTCCTTCCTTCCCTGACTCCTTCCTTCCTTCTCTCCTCCCTTCTGTCCTTCTTTCTCTCTTTCCTTGCTTCCTTCCTTCCCTGACTCCTTCCTTCACTCACTCCTTCCTTCCTTCCTTTCTTCCTTCTATCTCTCCTTTCCTTCCTCCCTTCTTCCCCACTCCCTCCCTTCCCCCCACTTCTTTCCTACTTCCTTTTTCCCAATTTTCTAAGCCCTACCTTGCCACCTATCCTCAACCTCAGATTGCATTGTGTTTACCATATCCTGGATCTATTTCCTCCACTCCATTCTCACAGCCACTGACCTGGATCAAGCTCCTTTCCTTCTCTATCTGGTGGGAAAGGGGAGCATTCTAAACAAGCCTCCCCATGACCTTGCCAGCCCTGTTTCCCATTCAGTCTCTACAAAGCAGTGAGAACATTTTTGCAGAATGTGCATCCAGCTAGACCACACCTCTGTGTAACTGATTTCCATTGCTTTTAGGATAAGATGCACATTTGCACATTCCCTGCAAGAAGTCTCCACACAATGGTCACTCAACCTGTTCACATTATGGATGTGGACCCATAAAGCTTTGCTGGGCAAAGAACATCTTTGCTACTCTCTGAAGATAAACATGCATGTTTTTGTCTGTGCATGCCTATGCATGTATGTGTCTGTGCACATGTGTGTACATCTGCATATGTGTAGATTTGCATGTATGTGAAAGAAAAACCAATAATTTAAAGTAATAAAGTTAGTTTTATATATTGAGACTTTCTGAAGATTGCAATCCCAGAATTGTTCAGAGAGTTTCTGTTAGACTGCTCCAAAGCAATATTTCAGTCCACAGCTTATACACAGATGGTGGAGTTTCTGCACATGCTCAGAAGTCACATCAGTTGTGCCCAGAATTTACATTAGAGCTGATTCTTATAAAAGTTTAGGTGCCAGGGGACATCTGGTGATAGATTACAGAGGCATAGTCATTAATCCTGCCAGACATTATCTTATGTGCTGAGAGAGGCAGGGGCTAGGAGCATTGAACTCGTCTTTTCTAAAAGTGCAGTGATTCAGGCAAGAGACATGTGGACCTGTGCTCCATCTTGCTCGTCATCTTCAGGGCATTCAGTTAGAGGCTGCGCTGATTCGCTGAGCCATGAAATTCAGCTGGCCGAGGGATTTTGTGAAATGCTTCTTCTTATGTTTGCTGCTTTGTCTCACAGCATGCATGTGTGTGAGTATGAGTTTGAGTGTGAGTATGTGTATGTGTGTTGGGGGGAGATGTGAAAAATAATCCTATTTGCAAATTGAGGTGTTTACTTTGAAAGTAACACAGAAAACCATGGCCAAGAGGGCAAAAGCAAAGATGGCAATGCCAGGTAGGAGGTTTACAATTGTCCGAGTCATAGATGAAGCAGTATGAGTGGCTTTTTCCCAATGGAATGGGCAGAAGTGGGCAGAGGACTTTCACAAAAAACTCCTAGTCTTCCAGTTTCCCCAAGCACAGAGAGTATGGCATCACTTACCAAGATAGAATAGGCATGAGACTTTACATTTAAAGCAGGGAGAGAATCTAAGTTTGTTTCATAGATGTCAGTTCAGGGATCCTTCATGCTATATAAATAGACATGTCAAAGAAGCAATGGGGTATGGAACTCAGGGAATGTATTTGGACTAGAGAAGCACATATGGTAGTCATCACTGGCTGGTGGGTGGTAATTGGAACCACACATGTGGGAGAGGCCATTGACTCTGAAGCCAACCAGGAAGGAAAGGGGCTTAGGACAAAGTCAAGGGGGACCCAGTCAGCAAAGATTCAGGCAGAGGAGGAGGAGGAAGCAGTGACTGATACCAAGTTATGGCCGGAAAGGTGGAGAAAATTCTAGAGGATTTCATATCCAGGAGACCAAGAGGATAATGTGAGCTCAAAAGCAAACACTCCATGAAGTGTTTACTATAAATATATAGAGAGTTATAAATATAGATATAGTTACCTAGATACATACATATTATTATATATTTAAAAATTTATAAATATATTTATAAATATAGATATAGTTCCTAGATAGACACATATTGATTATATATAAATTACATATTATAAATTTATAAATATAGTTATAAATATAGATATAGTTACCTAGATACATACATACTGATTATATACAAATCATATATTATAAATTTATATAGAGTTATAGATATAGTTACCTAGATACATACATACTGATTATATATAAATTATATATTACAAACTTATAGTTATAAATATAGATATAGTTACCTAGATACATACATATTGACTATAGATAAATTATATATTATAAATTTATAGAGTTATAAATATAGATATAGTTACCTAGATACATACATATTGATTATATATAAATTATATATTATAAACATAGTTATAAATATATAGTTCCTAGATAGATACATATTGATTATATATAAATTATATATTATAAATTTATAAATACATAGTTATATAGATATAGTTACCTAGATACATACATATCAATTATATATTTATATATAAATATATAAATTATATATTTTAAATTTAGAGTTTAAATTTATCATTTAAATTTATAAATGATTTATAATATAAATATATTGATTTATATATATTTATAATATAAGGATATTGATTATATATTATTTATAAATATATGTTTATCTATAAATTTATATATTGTTATATCACAATTTTAAAAAGTAAATATGATGTGATACATGCCAAAGATTCTTCCTTTTACCTGAAAATGCTTTCACGGGTTTATATATTTATATCCATATATATTTATATATTATTTATATATATTTAGATATAAATATACATTGATATATGTCTATATATCTACATATAATATATTTATTGATATATCAATGTATGTTTCTATATCATGATAGATAAATATCTATATAATATATTATATTTTATATTATATATAATATAAAATATAATATATATTACATATAATATAAAATATAATATATATTACATATAATATAAAATATAATATATATTATACATAATATAAAATATAATATATATTATATATAATATAAAATATAATGTATATTATATATAATATAAAATATAATGTATATTATATAATATAAATATAATATTAAATATAATATATTATATAATATTAAATATAATATATTATATAATATAAAATATAATATATATTATATAGTATAAAATATAATATAAAATATAATATATATTATATAATATAAAATATAATATATATTATATAATATAAAATATAATATAAAATATAATATATATTATATAATATAAAATATAATATATAATTATATAATATAAAATATAATATATATTATATAATATAAAATATAATACATATTATATAATATAAAATATAATATATAGATATATATCTATCATGATATATAAACATATATTGATATATCAATAAATATATATCTTATTTATTATATATTATACAGATATATATAGTTATAATATATATCTATATTATGTAAATATATATCTATTAAGATAGATACATATTTGTATATATTGAGATAGATATATATAAAGATTTTTGATATATATAGGTATATATATCAAGATGAAAAACAACAAAAAATAGATATGATGTGATACATGCAAAGATTCATCCGTTTACCTAGAAATGTTTCCCCAGTTTGCAGTTATTTATACAGATTCTTCTAAACTTTCACAGAAGGTACATTGTATAATGTATATGAGTGAAGCTGTTTTCTTTAACTTAGAAATGTTTTTTAAATACCTGTTAGCAAGTATTTTAAGATATTTTTAAGTAAAAATTATTATTAATAGTTAAGCAGTTATAAAGCATCCATTAGTTACCACACAGTGTACTAAAACTGTGGTTTAACATGAAGCCTTAAAGGCAACTCATGTATAGGATTCCTTGTTTATGGGATTACAGCTGGGTGATAAAGACGCAAACATAGGCTTTATCCTCTGGCCATGTACAAGGCGTGCCATTCTTTGGCTCCTTACCCTATTAAGTGTCTGTTTGCTTATTTGTTTTAGGAATTCTGAAGCGTAAAAAGGACAAAGCTTATGAAGGCGGTCAGTTGTGTGCAATGTGCTTCAGTCCAAAGAAGTTGTACAAACATGAGATTCACAAGCTGAAGGACCTGACTTGTCTGAAGCCTTCCGTAGAGTCTCCTCTGAGACAGAACAGGAGCAGGAGTATTGAGGAGGAGCAAGAACAAGAAGAGAATGGTGACAGCCAGCTCATCCTGGAGAAAATCCAACTCCCCCAGTGGAGCATCTCTTTGAATATGACTGATGAGCACGGGAACAGGGTGAACTTGGTGTGTGACATCAAGAAACCAACGGATATGTACAAAATTCACTTGAAGCAAACAGATCCTCCAGATATTGACGTAAATGCAATGGTTGCCTTGGACTTTGAGTGTCCAATGACCCGGGAAAACTATGAAAAGCTATGGAAATTGATAGCATACTACAGTGAAGTTCCCACAAAGCTACACAGAGAGCTCATGCTCAGCAAAGACCGCAGAGTCAGCTACCAGTACAGGCAGGATGCCGATGAAGAAGCTCTTTACTACACAGGTGTGAGAGCCCAGATTCTTGCAGAACCAGAATGGGTCATGCAGCCATCCATAGATATCCAGCTGAACCGACCTCAGAGTACGGCCAAGAAGGTGCTACTTTCCTACTACAACCAGTATTCTCAAACAATATCCACCAAAGATACAAGGCAGGCTCAGGGCAGAATCTGGGTAATGATTGAGCCTAGTAGAGCTGTGCAAAAAGATCAGACTGTCCTGGAAGGGGGTCCATGCCAGTTGAGCTGCAATGTGAAAGCTTCTGAGAGTCCATCTATCTTCTGGGTGCTTCCAGATGGCTCCATCCTGAAAGCACCTGTGGATGACCCAGACAGCAAGTTCTCCATTCTCAGCAGTGGCTGGCTGAGGATCAAGTCCATGGAGCCATCTGACTCGGGCTTGTACCAGTGCACTGCTCAAGTGAGGGATGAAATGGACCGCATGGTATATAGGGTACTTGTGCAGTCTCCCTCCACTCAGCCAGCCAAGAAAGACACAGTGACAATTGGCAAGAACCCAGGGGAGCCAGTGATGTTGCCTTGCAATGCTTTAGCTATACCCGAAGCCCACCTTAGCTGGATTCTTCCAAACAGAAGGATAATTAATGATTTGGCTAACACATCACATGTATACATGCTGCCAAATGGAACTCTTTCCATCCCAAAGGTCCAAGTCAGTGATAGCGGTTACTACAGATGTGTGGCTGTCAACCAGCATGGGGCAGACCATTTTATGGTGGGAATCACAGTGACCAAGAAAGGTTCTGGCTCGCCATCCAAAAGAGGCAGACACTGAGGTCCAAAGGCTCTTTCCAGAGTGAGAGAAGACATCGTGGAGTATGAAGGGGTCTCAGGCACAGGAGATGAAGAGAACACTTCAAGGAGACTTATACATCCAAAGCACCAAGAGGTGTTCTTCAAAACAAAGGATGATGCCATCAATGGAGATAAGAAAGCCAAGAAAGGGAGAAGAAAGCTGAAACTCTGGAAGCATTCGGAAAAAGAACCAGAGACCAGTGTTGCAGAAGGTCTCAGAGTGTTTGAATCGAGACAAAGGATAAACATGGCAAACAAACAGATTAATCCGGAGCACTGGGCTGATATTTTAGCCAAAGTCCTTGGGAAAAATCTCCCTACAGGCACAGAAGTATCCCCAATTATTAAAACCACAAGTTCTCCATTCTTGAGCCTAGCAGTCACACCACCTTTGCCTGCTGTTTCTCCCCCCTTGGCATCTCCAATACAGACAGCAACAAGTGCTGAAGAATCCTCAGCAGATGTACCTCTACTCAGTTAAGGAAAGCACATTTTGAGTGCCATTTCCTCAGCCAGCATGGGACTAGAACACCACAACAATGGAGTTATTCTTGTTGAACCTGAAGTAACAAGCACACCTCTGGAAGAAGTTGTTGATGAGTATTCCAATAAGACTGAGGAGATAACTTCCACTGAAGGCGATCTGAAGGGGACTGCAGCCTCTACACTTATATCTTAGCCTTATGAACCATCTCCTACTCTGCACACCTTAGACACAGTCTATGAAAAGCCCACCCGTGAAGAGATGGAAACAGAGGGTTGGTCTGCAGCAGATGTTGGATCCTCACCATATCCCACATCCAGTGAGTATGAGCTTCCATTGGTTGTTGTCCCCTTGGCTGAGTCTGAGCCTGTGCAATACTTTGACCCAGATTTGGAGACTAATTCACAACCACATGAGGATAACATAAAAGAATACACTTTTGCACACCTTACTCCAACCGCCACCATCTGGGTTAATGACTCTAGTACATCACATTTGAGGATTCTACTGTAGGGGAACAAGGTGTCCCAGGCAAATCACATCTACAAGGACTGACAGAGAACATCCAGCTTGTGAAAAGTAGTTTAAGCACGCAAGACACCTTACTGATTAAAAAGGGTATGAAAGAGATGTCTCAGACACTACAGGGAGGAAATATGCTAGAGGGAGACCCTACACACTCCAGAAGTTCTGAGAATGAGGGCCAAGAGAGAAAATCCATCACTTTGCCTGACTCCACACTGGGTATAATGAGCAGTATGTCTCCAGTTAAGAAGCCTGTGGAAACCACAGTTGTCACCCTGCTACACAAAGACACCACAACAGAAACAACTCCAAGGCAAAAAGTGGCTTCATCATCCACCATGAGCACTCACCCTTCTCGAAGGAGACCCAATGGGAGAAAATTACACCCTCACAAATTCCACCACCGGCACAAGCAAACCCCACCCACAACTTTTGCCGCATTAGAGACTTATTCTACTCAACCAACTCAAGCAACTGACATTAAGATTTCAAATCAAATGGAGAGTTCTCTGGTTCCTACATCTTGGGAGATTAACACAGTTAATACCCCCAAACAGCTGGAAATGGAGAAGAATGTAGAGCTCACATCAAAGGGAACTCCACGGAGAAAACACGGGAAGAGGCCAAACAAACATTGATATACCCCTTCTACAGTGAGCTCAAGAGCATCTGCATCCAAGCCCAGCCCTTCTCCAGAAAATAAACATAGAAACATTGTTACTCCCAGTTCAGAAACTACACTTTTGCCTAGAAATGTTTCTCTGAAAACTGAGGGCCCTTATGATTCCTTAGATTACATGACAACCACCAGAAAAATACATTCATCTTACCATAAAGTCCAAGACACACTTCCAGTCATGTATAAACCCACATCAGATGGAAAAGAAATTGAGGATGATGTTGCCACAAATGTTGACAAACATAAAAGTGACATTTTAGTCCCTGGTGAGTCAATTACTAATGTCACACCAACTTCTCGCTCCTCACTCCTTCATCTCCACTATGGGAGAATTTAAGGAAGAATCCTCTCCTGTGGGCTTTCCAGGAATTCCAACCTGGAATCCCTCAAGGACAGCTCAGCCTGGGAGGCTACAGACAGACATACGTGTTACCACTTCTGGGGAAACCCCTACAGACCCTCCCCTTGTTAACAAGCTTGAGGATGTGGATTTTACTTCTGAGTTTTTGTCCTCTGTGACAGTCTCCACACCATTTCACCAGGAAGAAGCTGTTTTTTCCACAATTCTCTCAAGCATAAAAGTGGAGATGGCTTCAAGTCAGGTAGAAGCTACCACCCTTGGTCAAGATCATCATGAAACCACTGTGGCTATTCTCCACTCTGAAACTAGACCACAGAATCACATCCCTACTGCTGCCCAGATGAAGGAGCCAGCATCCTTTTCCCCTCCCATGATTCTCCTGTCTTTGGGACAAACCACCACCACTAAGGCAGAACTTCTCAGTCCAAGAACATCTCAAATATGTAAAGATTCCAAGGAAAATGTTTTCTTGAATTACATGGGGAATCCAGAAATAGAAACAACCCCAGTGAACAATGAAGGAACACAGCATATGTCAGGGCCAAATGAATTATCAACACCATCTTCTGACCAGGATGCATTTAACTTGTCTACAAAGCTTGAATTGGAAAAGCAAGTATTTGATAGTAGGAGTCTAACACGTGGCCCAGATAGCCACCACCAGGATGGAAGAGTTCATGCTTCTCATCAACTAACCAGAATCCCTGCCAAACCCATCCTACCAACAGCAACAGTGAGGCTGCCTGAAATGTCCACACAAAGCACTTCCAGATACTTGGTAACTTTCCAGCCACCTCATCATGGGACCAACAAACCAGAAATAACTACATATCCTTCTAGGTCTTTGCCAGAGAGCAAACAGTTTACAACTCCAAGATTAGCAAGTACAACTCCTCTCCTATCACACATGTCCAAACCCAGCATTTCTAGTAAGTTTGCTGACCTAAGAACTGACCAATCCAATGGCTACTACAAAGTGTTTGGAAATAGCAACATCCCTGAGGCAAGAAACTCAGTTGGAAAGCCTCTCAGTCCAAGAATTTCTCATTATTCCAATGGAAGACTCCCTTTCTTTACCAACAGGACTCTTTCTTTTCCACAGTTGAGAGTCACCCAGAGACCCCAGATACCCTCTTCTCCTGTCCCAGTAACAAGAGAGAGAAAAGTTAATCCAGGTTCCTACAACAGGATATATTCCCATAGCACCTTCCATCTGGACTTTGGCCTTCTGGCACCTCCATTGTTGCACACTCCATGGACCATGGTATCACCCCCAACTAACTTACAGAATATCCCTATGGTCTCATCCACCCAGAGTTCTCTCTCCTTTATAACATCTTCTGTCCAGTCCTCAGGAAGCATCCACCAAAGCGGCTCAAATTTCTTTGCAGGAGGACTGCCTGCATCCAAATTCTGGCCTCTTGGGGAAAAGCCCCAAATCCTCACCAAGT
Organism: Gorilla gorilla gorilla; assembly: GCF_029281585.2. Classification (NCBI taxonomy): domain Eukaryota; kingdom Metazoa; phylum Chordata; class Mammalia; order Primates; family Hominidae; genus Gorilla; species Gorilla gorilla. The sequence goes on from NC_073248.2 coordinate 10,697,756, forward strand.
CCCCACAGACTGTGTTTGTCACTGCTGAAACGGACGCTGTGTTCCCCTGTGAGGCAATAGGAAAACCAAAGCCTTCCGTTACTTGGACAAAAGTTTCCACAGTTAAGATTTTTAAGCATCTACTCTTTTTTGGGTCAATTTTTATTTTATTGGCTAGCAATATTACAATACATTAAAACAGCATGAGGTACAAAACATAAACACATTAGGAGAAATATTTACAACAAATTTGGGGAATTTTTTTTACTTGAAGAAGTGTTTATTTTTATAATTTCAGCTTTTATTTTAGATGCAGGGGGGAACATGTGCAGGTTTCTCACATGGGTATATTGTATGATGCTGAGGTTTGGGGCACAAATGATCCCATTACCCAGGTAGTGAGCATAGCATCCAATAGGTGGATTTTTCAGCCCTTGCTACCCCTCCCTGTCTCCTCTAGTAGCCTCAAGTATCCATTTTTCCTATCTTTATGTCCATGTGTACCCAATCTACACTTTAACCAGAGTGTAGGAGAAAGTTACTGGAGTCTTACTTTAGGCACAACCAGAAACTCAGAAAATAAGGAATTGGTAGGATCAGAGGAGTCATCTGAAATCTTAAATCTAAGCATGTTTCTTTGCAGGGACAGGAAGTGAGGAACTAGAATGGATGTGAGATTTTAATGGAGCCATGGAAACATCTAATAGGTCCTTTGGATGGAGAATAACCCAGGTTTGAAATATTCCATAAGAGAGACTCTCACTTTTTTCAGTTGGCTCCAATACAAATGCCTTCAACCACCATCTGAGGGCAGAGTGGATATGAGTGGTGGTCTGTAAATCCCCCTTGCCCTTTTACCAGCTTGCAAAGGTAAACCCAGCTTAGTCAGAGATCAGGTAATAGTCTTCTAAGTGCTAATCAGGTGCTTCTTTGACTTGAACCAAGAACATGGTTGTGTTAATCAGCTTGGGCTGCCATGACAAAGTACCACTGACTGGGCAGTTTAAGTAACAGATAGTTATTTTCTCACAATTGCAGATTTTGGAAGTCCAAGATCAAGGTGTTGGCAAGATTAGTTCCTTCTGAGGCCTCTCTCCTTGGCGTGTAGTTGCCGTCTTCTTCCTATGTCATACATGGTCCAAGTTCTGTTTGTCTGGGTTCTAATCTCTTCTTATAAAGATACCAGTTCTATCAGATTAGAGACCATCCTATTGACCTCATTTAACCTTAATCACCTTGGTAAAGATCCTATCTCCATTCATATTCTGAGTTCCTGGGGGTTAGGACTTTAATATATAAATTTGGGGGGACACGTTTCAGCCCATAAAAATGGTTTATACTTGGAATCCTGAGACAGACATTCAAAGAGCAGCTGGCTTCCTAAATTGACCATCTGCTTTCTCTGAATGGCAGAACAATTTCTAGGTTACAGAAGAAAATAAAACCAGAGAATCACAACCTGGACAAAAGAGCATCTTTTTCTCCTTTCTCTTTCCTTCTCTCTCAACACAAATGTATCTTCAGCCCTGGATTCTGATCAGAGGATTGTGTGTGTGTGTGTGTGTCTGTGTCTATGAGTGTTTTGCCTTCATTTCGATAATACAAAATGATTTACGCTGCTAGCACTTAGCTGTACTTTCTTTGTACTGCTTTATCTCCCAAATGTTGGAAGAGGTTCACAGAGACTCTGAGCCTAGGGCAATTGTTTACTTCTTTGATAAGCTTAGCACTTGAAGTCATAGGTTTTCATAATTTCATAATGAATTTTGCTGGAAGTGGAAAATGAGGGACACCATGGGTTATTTATTCCAAAAGGGTTATGTCCTTGAAGGAACCCATTCTCCTTCTGGGAATCCCATTTATATAAATCCTTAGGTTCCTTCACACCCTATGCCATTTCAGAGCATCTTTGAACTTTGCCCCTGCACCAGACATTCATGCACATTTTTCTTCTACATTTCCTGGAATCAGCTCTCAATGCTGGCTGCTCATTTGTTAGCTAGCTCTTGTTTTTAGACAAAAGCTATTTCTCTCAATGGATGGCCAAGTGAGATTTGCTCACATCCAAAAGTGTTGTAATTGCATGTTGTCAACTACATGGCATGGATTTATCATGCCTTTGTTTTCAGATAAACTAACCTCTTTTATTGAGGCATCAGAGAGAAATGGAAGGCACTTTAAAATTGCCCCAGGAGGTGTAAGAATAATTGGCAGGAGGTTTCAGTGGTACTTCCCTTGCATCCCAAACCAAATGAAAGACAGGCACTCTTGTACCTCTGCATCATAAAATGCCTCAGTGGGGAGGTGGGACTCCATAAGTGAGGGTCAGCAGGTGGGTGTCCATGACCATGCCCATGGTCACCTGTCATTTGGGAGGGCTCAGCCACAAAGCTAGGTGGGATCTTAGCTGCATTGCCTGAAAAGTAGGGAGATTATATCAGCACTAAGTAATACCTGCTGTCTAAGACCTGGTGGGCTGGGCAGACTCACCGGGCTGCTGATCCTGGTTTCGGAGGGGACAGCTGTGGTCTCGGCTGCTTCTGTAAACACACCAGAGTAGTGACCTTTTTTCAATGTCTGTTCTGTGTTGGAATAATCCATCCACTATGAAATTATTTTCATAGTGAGAGCAAGTAATTTTGCAGGTGTGTGACCACCAGATGCTTTGTCAGAGTATGAGTTCCCCTTGAGGATGGAAATGATGACAAGCTTGCAGGATTTGAAAGCTTCATCCGAAGGATGAACTCCCATATTAGAGAAAGTTATTAGTAAAACAGCTGGAGGCACTGGTCAGAATGAAGTGAATGGCACACAGGAAAAGTCCAGACCCAGGAAGGTCCAGTAACATGGGAGAAGAATGGAAGGAGTTCTAAAATTCAGGGCTCCCTTGGGCTCCCCTGTTTAAAAATGTAGGTTTTATTATTATATTTCATTGTTAACAAAAGTCCATGAGATCTGTGGAGGATAAAGGGGGAGCTGTATTTTCCATTAAAAAAAAAAAAGAAAACAGTTTCCAGATTAGGTGGACATAGCCTTCAGTGCCAGTAAAAAGTGCTCTCTGAAGAACAAAGGAAGTAGAGACAGTTCCTGCACTGGTTCCCAATCAAGTCCATTTACACAAATTAGCAATTCAAATATGTTTAGTTCTGACTGGTCCAAATAGTTGAGCCCTGATTGGGTGATTTCCAAGCCCCAAACTGGAAGTCTCTGGCAAGTTGTTTGTCAAGAGATACTGCTCCGAGAACAAACAGCATTTGACAGCTGTTCTCTCCTCCTGTCATGGTTGCTTGGTTCTGTTTTGTAAATTTGGGGATCTCTATCAGTCACAGGGGGTCCATGTTATGAGAGCTTGAGGTCTCATTTACAGTTTCATTGCATGCCTGTATGGTTAGGCCAAGAGATCAGCAGATGACTGCCATTAAAAAGACAGTTTGTTACTCAGTTACCAGGACAGAGTACAACACATCATGCAGGGCCACAGAGGGAAGCACCAGGTTTGGTTAGGAAGCAGAGAGATAGGAAGAAAGTGTGGGCAAGCACCTTTTTTTGTAGTTTCTATGGGAAGAAACAGGCGAGGCTTAGAATTGAGTATTTTGAAAAATGTCAGCAGGCTCTGGAGCACATGAGGCTGTCCCTAGTTGTATGTTACCTGACCCTGGGATAATTAAGGCTAGAGGATAGTGACCTGGAATCAGACAGCCCAATAAAGGAGGTGGTTAGGGTGTGGTCTCTGGATTGATTGGTTTGCATATGCAAGCTGCTCTCACAGGTGTGTAGTTTGCTATGTCTAGTGATTATCTAGCTTTGGGAGGGGTAGTTTCCCTGGGGTCAGCAAAACCCCAGATGACAGAGCATCAGAAACACACAATTAATACAGAGCCTGATGATTGCAGAGTCTTAGGAGGTCAAACAGAGTGTGAAATATAGAGAGTATAGAGAGTGGAGAGAAATAAGGACCTATGTCCCATAACTCCACCCACTGGCTAGAGTGGTGAGAGGTCAGATGTCACTGAGAAGCCTGAATTCATGCTCAAGTGCAGAATGACCCCATCATGACCCCATCAGTCTAACCAATCTACCTTTTCTTTTCTGTCTGTTTTCTTTTCTTTTTTTACTTCTCTCTCTCTTTCCTATTATTATTATTATTATTATTATTATTATTATTATTATTAAATAGAGTTTCACTCTGTTGCCCAGGCAGGAGTGCAGTGACATAATCATGGCTCACTGCAGCCTCTATGTCCCAGGCTCAAGTGATCCTCCCACCTCAGCTTCCCAAGTAACTGGGACCAAAGGCACATGCCACCACACCCAGCTATTTTTTTTTTTTTTTTTTTAGAAACAGAGTTTAGATATGTGGCCTAGGATGGTCTAGAACTTCTGGGCTCAAGCATCCTCCTGCCTTGGCCTGCTAAGGTGCTGGGAGTAATTTACCTTTCTTGTGGACTCAAGGGCCTCTCTGGGCAGGGGTGGCTGGCCACTGCAAGCCTGGGATGCCCATGCAACCAGCTAGCCCAAGGAGTTCAGGAGAATAGCATAAGCATGAATAAATAAGGGAGAGGCTGTGTCTCTAGTAATTGAGCTTGTGGAATCTTAGCTCACCTTGGAAGTGGCTAGGACTCATGCCTGCTTCCAGAATTCTCTATAAAACCCACATTTGCCCTCTTTTGCTTGAGGATGGCCTTGTTTCTGGGACTAGTATAAAAATGAAAAAGAAAAACAAAATGTTATTTTTCTCTATCCTTTTTTTAAAGAGCATATTTATTTCACATGTGTGTGATGACAAAAAATCTACTCTCAACAATTTTCAAATATAAACTAAATTGTTATTAACTATAGTTGCCATGAGTATAACATCACTTAAGCATATTCCTCCTAACTGAACTTTACATTCTTTAATTAATAGCTTCCCCTTTCTCCTACCCCCAGTCCCTGGTAACCCCCATTCCACTATCCGTTTCTTCTTCTATGAGTTCAACTTTCTTCCATTGCACATATAAGTGAGATCACGCAGTATTTGTCTTTCTGTGCCTAGTTTATTTCACTTAACCTAATATCCTCCAGGTTCATTTATGTTGTGGCAAATGACAGAATTTCCTTAAAAAAAAGACATAATGGTATTTCATTATGCATATATACCGCATTTTCTTTATCCATTCATTTATTGATGGACACTTAGCTGAATTCTGAATCTTGGCTATTGTGAATAGCACTGTGATAAACACGGGAGTGCAGATGTCTCATAAACAAACTGACATCATTTCCTTTGGATAAATACCCAGTAGTGGGATTGCTAGACCATAGGCAGCTCTATTGTTAGTTTTATGAGGAACCTCCATGCTGTTTTCCACAGTGGCTGTACCAATTTACATTCTCACCAACAGTGTACGAGGGTGCCCATTTCTCCACATCTTCACCAGTGTCTGTTGTTTTTAGTCTTTTTGACAATAGCCATCCCAGCAGGCATGAGGTGATAGCTCAGTTTTACATTTCTTTAATGGTTAGGACAAAAACAATCTGGGTGTGATGGCTCACATCTGTAATCCCAGCCCTCTGGGTAGCCAAGACAGAGAATCAGTTGAGGCCAGACGTTCAAGAGCAGCCCGGGCAAAACAGTAAGACCATGTCTCTACAAAAAAAAAAAAAAAAAAGTTTTTAATTATCCAGGACTGGTGGCCTGCACCTGTAGTCCCAGCTACTTAGAAGGCTGAGTCCAGGAGGTTGCGACTGCAGTGGGCTATGATTGTACCTCTGCACCCCCGCCTGGGAGACAGAGCAAAACCTTATCTCTAACAAATAAAATAAACATAAAAAACTTTAAAAAACACTAAAACATTCTACCTTCTACATTTGCTTTTGCTGTCTGGGTGATTAAGTGTAGACTTAGATTAACTAATATTGCTCATTTGAGCATTATCAAAAGGGCACGGTTTATGCCAAAGCCGACTATGTTAATTTTCTCCAGGAGTTTTTATGACTCCGAATACCAGGATACAACCGTTTGAGGTTCTCAAGAACGGTACCTTAGTGATACGGAAGGTTCAAGTGCAAGATCGAGGCCACTACAGGTGCACCGCCAGCAACCTGTACGGCCTGGACAGGATGGTGGTCTTGCTCTGGGTCACCGTGCAGCAACCTCAAATCCTAGCCTCCCACTACCAGGACGTCACCGTCTACCTGGGAGACACAATTTCAATGGAGTGTCTGGCAAAAGGGACCCCAGCCCCCCAAATTTCCTGGATCTTCCGCGACAGGAGGGTGTGGCAAACTGTGTCCTCCGTGGAGGGCCGTATCACCCTGCACCAAAACCGGACCCTTTCCATCAAGGAGGCGTCCTTCTCAGACAGAGGCATCTATAAGTGCGTGGCCAGCAACGCAACCGGGGCGGACAGCGTGTCCATCCGCCTGCACGTGGCGGCACTGCCCCCCGTTATCCACCAGGAGAAGCTGGAGAACATCTCGCTGCCCCCGGAGCTCAGCATTCACATTCACTGCACTGCCAAGGCTGCGCCCCTGCCCAGCGTGCTCTGGGTGCTCGGGGACGGTACCCAGATCCGCCCCTCACAGTTCCTCCACCGGAACTTGTTTGCTTTCCCCAACGGGACGCTCTACATCCGCAACCTCGCGCCCAAGGACAGCCGGCGCTATGAGTGCGTGGTCGCCAACCTGATCGGCTCCGCGCGCAGGACCGTGCAGCTGAACGTGCAGCGCGCAGCGGCCAACGTGCAGCGCGCAGCAGCCAACGCGCGCATCACGGGCACCTCCTCGCGGAGGACGGACATCAGGTATGGAGGGACCCTCAAGCTGGACTGCAGGGCCTCGGGGGATCCCTGGCCGCGCATCCTCTGGAGGCTGCCATCCAAGAGGACGATCGACGGGCTTTTCAGGTAGGCAGCTCCGTGTGGCTTCCTGTAAATCGCTGGGCTGGTGGCCCCAACGAATATAAGTCCTTGTTCAGGATGAATATGCTCACACATTGCTGCCTGCGTGCGATAAAATTAAATGAAATTAATTAGCAGGACACGGTGGCTCACGCCTGTAATCCCAGCACTTTGGGGCCAAGGCGGGCGGATCACTTGAGGTCCGGAGTTCGAGACCAGCTTGGCTAACATGGTGAAACCCTGTCTCAACAAACATACAAAAATTTGCCGGACGTGGTGGCGAGCGTCTGTAGTCCCAGCTCCTCGGGAGGCTGAGGCAAGATAATTGCTTGAACCCAGAAGGTGGCGGTTGCAGTGAGCCAAGATTACGCCACTGCATGCCAGC